>NC_138969.1:184562500-185202500 GCF_055761805.1 Camellia sinensis | reverse complement strand
AGAATAACAGGTTCGCTGACGCCTTATCAACTTTATCTTCTATGATAGACATCCCTTCGGGAGTTCGAATGCGTCCGATCATTATTGAACAAAGGTATGAGCCAGCCTACAAGTTGATTACCGTAATAGATGAAGTACAAGATCAGAACCCCTGGTATCATGATATCTGGAACTTCTTGGCAAATGAGGTTTATCCACTAGGGGCAAATGCCAAAGATAAAAGGGCAATACGGCGAATGGCTGCTCAGTTTATCATCTGCGGGGATAAGTTGTACAAACGAGGCCATCTGGGAATGCACAAACTGTGTGTTGATGCAAAAGAGTCAAAGCGCCTAATGGAGGCCATCCATGGGGGAGAGTGTGGAGTGCACATGGGCGGAGTAATGCTAGCTCAGAATTCTCAGGCAGGGCTACTACTGGTCAACCATGGAGGAGGATTGCATTGGTTTTGTTCGGCGATACCACAAATGCCAAATTCATGCAAATTGCATGAACATCCTGCCGTCGAAGCTGTACAATATGACTTTACCATGGCCATTTTCAGTTTGGGAAATTGATGTTATTGGGGCAATTACGCCGAAAGGCTCGAATGAGCATGAGTATATCCTAGTGGCGATTGACTACTTTACTAAGTGGGTCGAGGCCCAATCCTATGCAGTGCTAAAAGCGTTGCACGTAGCCAAGTTCATCGGGACTAATATTATTTGTCGTTATGGGGTCCTGAATGAGATCATTTCAGGTAATGGCTCCCATTTTAAGAAAGAAGTGATCGACTTGTTGGAGAAATATAACGTGGCTTTTCATAAGTCATCTACATATCGGTTGCAAACCAACGGAGCTATTGAGGCCACCAACAAGAACATCAAACACATTATGCAAAAAATGGTTGAGACTTACAGGGACTGGCCAGACAAACTGCCATTTGCTCTCTGGGGCTATAGAACATTAATTCGAACATCTACTGGGGCAATTTCGTATTCTCTAGTTTATGGGATGGAAGTCATCCTGCCAATTGAGATAGAGGTTTCGTCGCTGCGGGTTATGGCTGAGTGCCAGATAGCAGAAGCGGATTGGCAGCAGAGCAGGTTCGAGGAACTGATGCTGTTTGACGAGAGGAGGCTAAAAGCACTGTACCATGTCCAAGATTATCAACGCAAGATTGCCAGGGCTTTTAACAAGAAGGTTAAGTCCAGGAATCTTAAGGAAGGGGATTTGGTGCTGAAAGACAACCGAGCTCCCATTCATGACCCTAGGGGCAAGCTCAGACCCAATTGGACTGGCCCTTACATCATCAAATCTATTTGGTCGGGTGGAGCTGTGATTCTTATGGACCTAGATAGCCTTGAATTCTCCTAACTAATTAGCATGGACAAGTTGAAGAAATACTACCCTTGAGTGGCTCGCTAGGTTGAAAACCCGGAAGGGCGACCTAGGCAAAAGTTAGAGCACAAAAAATTAGAAAAAAGAAAAACTGAGCTCGCAAGGTTGAAAACCCGGAAAGGGCAGCCTTGGCAAAAGTTAGAGTGCAAAAGGAGAGTGTTAATACCAGAGCGAACCTAAATCGAACTACGTAAGGCTTGATTCCCATCTTCGGGATACGTAGAAAACGTCATCCTGAAGCTTAGCTATAAACACTTCAAACTCAACTGTCATGTCCATGACATTGTTCAGGTCATCTTTGTCTTTTCTATATCCAAGAGTTCGGTTATGATCTTCATTATCAGAGCTGGTTACAGTGCGGTGCAGTGCTATTCAGACAAGGGGCAGCTTTTCATTTGCTGGATTCGGTGTTGTGCATCTCGAGAATAGATTCCATGTGTGTCAAGTTGTGATCCTTATCGAAAATGGTTTTGAAAAGTTTTAATAAAAATTGATTTTGATCAAATTAATCTTTTTAGAACTTAGAACTTTTTTGGACTAAAAGGAAAATTTCCCACAACTCTAATTTCATTGATTTTAATACAAAGTTCTCTAGCTCACGATATACATCAAAGCTGCTTTTATTACATTCAAAAGCAAAACTTGAAAGTTAGATCAAAGCAATAAAGTTGGGGCATAGGTGAGTCAGGTGTCCCTATGTCCTCTTGCTGTGCATGTGGAAGCTTCTGATGCTAAAGTAAGCCCGGTTTGTGCCTCATCTTCAAGCCAAGCCAGGCATTCACTAGAAAGTGTGTAACGAAAATTGGAAGTGAGAGCCAAAAGTTCTCTTGTTCTCTATGCAGTGGGATATCGAGCTAGTTGTGAACCTCAGATTGGAAATGAAGCCGGGTATTCTATCCCCTCTTCTGGGCAAGTCTGGTCATATCCGAACTGACACCTGAATCGGAATGAAAAGTAGAAGACACAGTGTGTCAGACCAATCAGCTAAACGTCGAGTTACCGAGACATGTTGTAGCTCATCTCCAGCAGATCAAATCAGGGGCAACGCCAAGCAATAACAGCAGTGGACCTATTGCACATCCAATAGCCCCACCATCCCTCGTTCGGGAAATCAATTAGCCATTGGTGAAAGAAATAGCCTCGTGCTGAATATGCAGGGCAAGATTCCACTACCTTTAACCTGTCCATAAGCCATATTTGGAGAGGGATGAAAAAAAAGAGAGATTAAAGAATAGAGAGGTGTATGTGGAGAGAAAATGTGAGAACGGGTTTTGAGAGAAAAACAAAGCATGAGTGCCGAGTGATATGAAAAACACAGTGAGATAGGGTGGGAAACATTACCTGTAAAAGTACTAGACTCCCTGCCAATTTGTTTGTCTCTCGCCGATGCAAGGCGTCCAAGCCCATCAAAGTCTCGGCTAGTGTCAAGCCGATGTGGCTTTTTCCCTCTTTCAAACCTTGGGCCACTTCGATCAGTCGAATGCTAGACCCTCCGAAACTAGGGGCAAGCAGGAAATGAGCCAACATACACAAGCAAAGGGCATGTTGCCAAAACTTTGCCAGAGACGGTCGCCGCGGTCACCGGCTTTAGAAAATCAATGAATCAACCTGAGGATATCCAGCTCCCCGTTGTGAACCAAGGAGCGAGCCTCATGTAAAGTGAGCCCACACATCCTTCCTAATGCTTGGATGTTACCAAAACGGGACTGGGGCAAGATTTCCTCATCACACCGGGATTCCATCAAACTTGGAATTCTTCAATTATAGGGCATATCTATTGCCCCCCAACGCTAAACACATGTGTAACCGGGTTCCAACATCTAGCCGCGGCATGAAGAAACGAAAAACACAGTGGGGTACGACTTAGCAGCAATAGTGCATTTATCCCGAAACCCCAAAAATTCAGTTTTTCCGAGCCATCTAAAGTTGCAATCCAATTTGAGAGTGTTTCGGTGAAGAATGGCTCCATTTGTGGTAAAAACAAAGCTGGAATGAAGGAACTGCGAAGTCCCAAATTTTGTAGAAGATAAGGCACTGAGTGAAAGATGGGTGGCAGCAATCTGGAGGCCCCTTGCACTGGTGGCTGACCGACCAGTGCTGTAGCCGACCGGCCACCTTTTGTGGCCGATAGCCACCACTGGTGGCCGACAGCATCTGTACATGGCAGGTGGCCTCCTGGTTTGTCCTCTGATCAGTTTGTATATCGAGAGTGCTGAGAACCTGTGTTATGTTCTGCTCTTGGTGCATTTTGTTGCTTTGTTTTAGTAGTCTTGTTGAGTCGCTTTTAAGTTGTTTCAATTTGTTTATCGAGTTGTTATGTTTCTTATCGTGTTGTATTTGTGTTGTTTTGTTTATCAAGTTGTTGCATTGTTTATTGAGTTGTTATTATTAGTTGTTCATCGAGTTATTTTGCTCTATTTGTTATGTGTTGGTTAGTTCATTACTTGATTAAGAGAATGCCAATACAATGTAGAGTGTTCAAATTTCCATCAATCTTGTTTTTATGCAATGTGGTGCCTGTGTAGTGTTTAGAATGCAAAATACAACACTTTTCATCAAAAAAGTTGTTTTCATTCCGATCATGGTCACTTTCTATAAAAGAGTACAAGTTTTTAAAGAAAATAAAACTGTCTAAGCTGTATAATGTGCTAACACTACTAGCAAAAAGAAACCAAGCAAATACAGAAAACCAGCACCAGCTATCTCAGTCTCGAGAGGCCCTCTTCGTCTTCTTTCTGGGCACGGACTCAGAACTGTCTCCGTCAGCGCCACTGTCTGTACCTCCCTCTGAACCAGAGTCATCACCGCTCTCGACCTCAGAGCCTGGCTCAACATCATCTCCACTAGTAGAACCCGAGCCGATATCATCGTCTCCGCTCTCGGATGACTCGGTGTGCTGACCCATGGCCTCTTCCATCTCGCTGGTCTCGTCATCATCATCGCTCATGATAGGCTCTGAGGGACACCTCTGATCTCGACCACGACATGTCCCTTGGCCGCATGCCGAAGCTTGTCTCTCTCTTCCTACTACTAGAGGGGGTGCTGATAGTCCTGTTACTGTTACCGCCGCTATTGTCGGTAAAGGTGGGACCTGAAAAGGCAGTTGGTATATGTCAGCCATAGTATGTATATCAGATGCAAGTGTGGCGTGCAGAATAAGTAGATGTAGAAGTCAAGTACAAAGTATGAATGCAGTAGGAAAATGCAGTTTCAGATGTAGTGTATCAATGCAGTGTGGGGAAGTGTTCAGTTGAAATGTCAGTTTCAGTATGTCAACAGAAATGTGATGACCGAAATGTAAGAAAACTGAAAAACTTACCTGAATGCCATGGAAGCCAAGCAGTTCCTCCCTCCTCAAGATCATGCCCTCGAATGAGGCCAACATCTCGAGCAATCCCTCGACATACCCTACGGGTGCCTGCAAATTCAATTTGGAATGATCAGTGTCCGAAAGGAATGAATATCTAAGTATCTAAGCAAAAATGGAAAAAATGAAAGTTGTAACACATACCGAGGGTGAATTAGGCACTCTAACATATCTGTGACCAGCCACCGGAGGCTCAATCGGAATCCTGTAAGCCTCTCCAGTGTACCACCAACCTGTCAACTCAATCGGAAGCTCTAGCCAACCGAAGCTCTGTCTATTGGGGGGCACCCCTTTGGCCTTGCCCCTCGGAGCTCGAGCCCTGCTCGTCGAAAGGGTATTTGCTACTCTCCTTCTACGAGCATGAATACTTGTCAAGGGAGGCATAAGCGTCTGAATATATGTCACATAGTCCCCCTCTCCAAGAAAATAGTCAGCTTCCACGCCTCGTGTAAAGTCGATCACCTCCTAGGAGGAAAGACTCTCTATAGCCCTCATGGATGGTGGAGGTGGCATGGGAACCACTTGTGACGGCAAACCCAAGGTCTGGCAGAAGAAGTGCTCACCTAAAAATCAGGCTCGCCCTACTGGTCCCTCAAGCACAAGCCGGTAACGGGAAGCACCCTAAGCACAAGCAAACTGGTATCTCCCGTCATACCGGTGAGAGTACGACACGATAGGAGGCATCTCCACCTCCGGCTCTGGGGCAAGTGTCGGAAAATAGGCATACACCCATAGCTACAGAAAGCAAAAGGGAGACCATGAGTGTACAACAGATAAACACAGATAATATGAAAAGTAGAGTATGTGTTCAATGTCCAGAAAATACAAAATGTAGAGAATACAGAGCGCAGAGAAAATATAGAAAGCAGAGTGTATAGTATAGTGTATAAAAAGTACAAATGCAAAACAAAGGTCAGACTATGTGTGTGCAAGGTATGTGTGTACAGTGTACAGAAAGTGCAAAGCAGAAAGCACGGCCAGAAATGTAAAGACGAAAGGTAAAGCATACCTCTCAAGCTCTCTAGTAGCCACCCGCACTGTTTCCAATCCTGCGGGATGTTGAGCTCATGTAGCTATACAAGGTAGTGAGGCCAGCGCCGCCCCAGTCGTAATGCCGGACCTGAGACAAGTCCACCAAGGCACTCAAGAGATATAGCCCGACAGTGTTCGCCCTGTCGGTGAACAAGGTGGTGCCAAAGAGGAACATCAGGAAACCTCAGGCGTATTGCTCGATCTCCTCTATGATCTCTGGCTATGTCCCTCTGAAATGATTTGCAAACCAGGTATACTGAACAATCCTTGATCAAAAGAAAGGTGGGCGCACCCCCAGCAGGTAGATCCAGGCAGCCTCCCACTCGTCCATATCTATGTCATACAGGATCGGCCGACATCCTACCTCAATGCCGGTGAGCATAACAAAATCATACAGAGTCATCGTCATGTCTCCCGCAGTAGAGAAGTGGAAGAAGTTGGTGGTGTCCCACCACCTCTCTACCAGTGCACCAAGTAAGGCCCTGCTCACTATGAGACGCGATAGCCCTGTGCAGAATAAGCCAAACCCAGCCTCGTTGATAATCTGACGGACGCTAATGGGGAGGTCCATATACCACTCTCTCGCAAATGTGGTTCCATATCCTAGGATAGAATGAGAGTCCCTCTGTAATCAGAATGAGCAAAGAACGACAGTATAACAAATACAGTGCAAGAGCGTGATTTTATGTAAGAAATGCAAGGTACATTGCGAAAAATGTAAGAAGATAGTGTATACCTCAGTGGCACCGTAAGATAAATGAGACTCTGACTCTTGCATTAAGAGATCTACTGGTGTGCCTCGCGGAAATCCTTTGAAATGACGAATGGTATCGGGCGGTAGTACGTGCACCTCGGGGTGATATGCCTCCGGGTCAAAAGGACAAACCCTAGATGGTAATAGAACATGCTCAGGATCTCCCTCCATCCCTGGAGAACCTCCATCGTGGGAAATGTCGTCTGCCAATGGGAAAGGAGATGAGAAAGTGGGCAAAGATGAGCAAAATGGGTGGAGAATGCCAAAAGTCAACAAAAGTCAACCCTCGGAGAGAGAAAATCGGAGAAAAAGTCAAAGCTCGAGAAAAGGCACAGAACTTAAGAGTAACCTGAGGGGAACAAGCCTCGAGTGGTGAAAATAAAGAAAAAAGCACCGAAAACAAATTCTAATCGGTTCAAAACGAAGGAAATCAAGGGGTTTTAGCAAATCAACTTTGCGTGGGGCATTGGAAAACGCGTGTAAGGCCCGGATCTAGAGAGAAAAATAGTCTAGAATGAAAGAGGGGTCAATGTCAGCTAGGGTAGTGTAAGGAAATGAAGTTTGGGTGCCTATATTTAAAGACCCGAATGTGAAAAGACCAAAATGGCCTAGATTGCCATCCGTGGCCGACAACATCCAAGTGTGGCCTACAGGTGGCCGACACCTCTCCAGGGTGGCCAATAGTCTTCCAGTGATCTCCTTGTGTCTTCTTCTACTATTTTGTGCCCTTAGTTCTCGAGAAAGTGTAAGAAAAGTTCACTTTTAAGCTCAAATTGTCTCTGCGGAAGTTCCGAACCGTATCTTCGGTGCACAATTCATCACTAATCAACATCAATGAGGTGTATCCTTTTTAAAACATCTTGCAACTCTTCCGAGAGGTACATCGGGAGCTGCGACCGAGACAGTTTTATCAAACGTGTTTTTGTTCTTGCATAGAATGTGTGTCTCTTTGTCATTGCACAGAATGTGCCTTTCACATGAGATCTTGCATAGAATGTGCACTCTTCGTGTTTGCATAGAATATGCTTCTGTTTCCCATTTGCATAGAGCATCCATTTGATGTTTTGCACAGAACGTGCTGTTAATCTTGTATTGAACATGCATTTTCTACTATTAATCGTGCACAGAACATGCATCCTATATCGTGCATAGAACATGCATCCTAAATCGTGCATAGAACATGCATTTTGTAATATTCGCATTGAATATGCATTCCGATGTTGCATAAAACATGCTCTGGCACACACCGCATAGAATATGCTTCTATTTTGTTTCTTCCATGTTGTGCATAAAACATGCCTCTAACATTTTGCCATGATTATTCGTCTCGTATAGAACATGCACTTTTTACTATATCATGCTTGTTGAGTTTCTTTCTTATGCAGGCACGATATTGTATGTACGGTTCAATTAGGGTACTTCCAAGTCTCACTCCTGTCCTTTGATCCTCCCTGCTTTGGTTAGAAATATTTGGGTACGCCTGGTGTTTACACCACTCTCTTTCTCTTCTCGCGTGCGACGCATTAGGACGCTTCGGTTTAGAGACATTTGGGTGTGCCCCGGTGTTCTCATAACCTCTTTTCCTCTCATGTGCGACGTGTTAGGCGCTTCGGTTTAGAGACATTTGGGTGAGTCCCGGTGTTCTCGTTACCTCTTTCTCCTTTCGCGTGCGACGCGTTAGGACGCTTTGGTTTAGAGACATTTGGGTGCGTCCTGGTGTTCTCATTACCTCTTTCTCTTTTTACGTACCTCTTTCTCTTTTTACGTGCGACGCGTTAGGACACTTCGGTTTAGAGACATTTGGGTGTGTCCCGATGTTCTCATTACCTCTTCTTCTCTTGCATGCAGTGCGTTAAGATGCTTCGGTTTAGAGACATTTGGGTGCGTCCCGGTGTTCTCATTACCTCTTTCTCATCTTTCGTGTGACGCGTTAGGATGCTTCGGTTTAAAGACATTTGGGTGCATCCCGGTGTTCTCGTTACCTCTTCTCCTCTCGCGTGCGACGTGTTAAGACGCTTAGGTTTAGAGATATGTGGGTGCATCCCGGTTTTCTCGTTACCTTTTTCTCCTCTCGCGTGCGACACGTTAGGGCGCTTCGGTTTAGAGACATTCGGGTGTGTCCCTGTGTTCACACCATCTTTCTTCTCACCTGTGCAATGCGTTCAAATCTTGTTTGACACCTCGGGTGCGCCCGATGGTCATGTTGTTCTTTGCCTTTCCTGTGCGTCGCGTAGTTAAGATTGCATAATTTTCTTACATCCTTTCTGCATGAAATGTGGTTCGGTCTGTAATTTCCACACGTGGCATGTTTGCTTACTTCTTTTCATGATTGATATTGCTATGTCTTGTTTTGGTTTGTATGAATGTAGCATTTCTTTCCATAACATTTGTATCTAGATGTTTCATTACAACCTCATTGCATGATTATGAGTTATATTCTCGCATCGTGCATATCACTTGCATTTTTCCCTAGAACTACGTTGGTTTGATTCCTTGCAAGGGGATACTTAGGCAGCTTGCGGGCGCAACCGTTCTTTGTTTTGCTTGTTTGTTTGCCCAAGTCTTCGGCCTTGCCAAAATTGGGTCGTCTCTAGGCTTTGACAATCACTCCCATCATTTCATGACTTCCGAGTTTTGTCAAAGAGGGGTAACTGTAGACACCCCATTTTTGACCGTCCTCAAGACTTGGACGTCATCGTTTTGTGCACTCGGTGATTGTGCTTGTTTGTGTTCGTTTTGAGCGCCTGAAGTCCTTGATGGAACGTCTTATCTTTGAGTCTCTAAACCTTGCTGTTTTGTGCGTGTTTTTGGACCAAGAGCTTGTTACCTCTTGCCTGGAGAGGAGGGTGACCTGTCGGCCAGCCTTGGGGCATGTCGGCCATGGCTTGTGCCTGTCAGCCACCAGTGGTGGCCAACGGCCATTGGTCTCCTTTTTTAGATATTTGTTTGCCAGTTGTGCCAGCTGTTGCTCACTGAGCTGCATCTTTATACACCTATATGGTAGGATGTATACAAGCTCCAACCTTGATTTTCTATATATAGGGAGTGTCCTCCCCCATTTTGGAGGGTTAGACATTTTAGATCAAAAATTTATCTCTCTCTCTCTCTAGTTTTCTCTCTCTCACTTGATATTTTGTGCTTTGTAGTTAGTTTTCTCTACACTTTTGCACACTAACCCTTAACCAAACTTCACCACCATTGAGCTGAGGTTCCTTGGAGTTGTATTTGAGCTTTGGAAGGGGATTTGAGCTTGAATTTGTAGCTGAATGGTGCTTTGCTTCAAAGGTATAGAACTTAACTCATTTGAGCTTGTTGTGCATACTTGCTTTGCCATCTTTTTTTACTGTTTTAAGATTTTTTTTGAAGTGTGAAAAAGTTTGTTTTTGAGGCATAAAAGTGGTGGTTTAAGCCTATGTAAGTTAGGTAGTTGTCTCCCCTTTTTTGCTTCTTAACTTGTAAAGCATGTTATACCCATTTTCTCACTTTCAAATCAAAATTTTTACGCCTTTTAACCACTGAAATTCAGAGATTTTTCAATGGTGGAAAACATGTTTTGAGGCCCAAAATTGAAGGGGTTAGCCTCCCCTCCTTGTTGTCTTACTTGCATGCCTAGTTGCCTTACATGTTAGCATGTTTTTCTAGCTTACTTTAGCTTAAGTCTAGTATGTTTTTACCTCTGTTTTGAGCAGCTTTAGCTCTGTTTTGGGCTGGTTATGTCCTTTGGGCTTTGTATTGTATAGTTGTGGTGCAATTTTCTTCACTAGCTTGGAGTTTAAATGCTTTGATCATCATTCTTTTGAGTTGGAAGCATTATGGACTTGACTTTCTTCGCACGCCCCCCCTTCGAAGAAGGTGCGAATCGATTGTCCTACAGTTCGGACTCCTGTCACGGTTATAAATCTAATCTCACAAAGTGCAATGTGAGACTGATAAACACCAAAGAGTCCAAATCTGGCAATTGATTTTGGAAAATCAATTTTGAATCAAAAAGCACCAAACATGGACTACTTTGCCAGGTTACAGAGTCGCCACCTAAATATTTATTTTTTGGGAAATTTAGGAACCTTGACTTGTGCCAAAGGCCACGTGTCCGTCATCACCAAAGTTGCCTCGGCTCAGGAACTTGGGTACGAAAGGGGAAGGCCCTGAAATGAGCACCCCCGCTCGCCCGATCAAAGATCTGCCTCTACTAAGCATGATACATTATTTTATAAACACATGTGTTCTTATTTCGGTTATTAGCCAACTTACTATGTGATGCGCACAACATAGAAGTATAGACTAAATCGCAAGAATTGGAACAAAACAATTAATGTTTGTTTTCGAAAATGGTTTGAAAGTGCCACCCTCAAGTGGGCTAAAGCGCGGATTTTCCACCCTCAAGATGGGCTTTAAAACATGATTTGCCACTTCGCAAAGTGGGCTTAAAACTCTCATTCGTTGAATTTTCCCAATTCAAGCAACAAAGCCTCCACCCACATGCATTCATGTAATTTATCAAGTAAGCACATAGCCTCATGGCAAGCATGCTATCATGGCAACACTCACACTCATACAAGTATGCTAAAGCGTAAAACTCATAGTGTACTCCAAGCCAAAACAAAAGTTAGTTAGAAATATGCATGATCCTAACTATGTTAAAATGCCTAATGCAACACATGCAAAATGCAATTAAATAGGCTAGGCTATTTAATATGGCATATGATTTGCAATAATTTGATACACATATTCACATAGGTATTGAAATACAATGCAATTTGAATGATGCGCCGAGCCCGGTGCATGCAATACAAATAAATGATGCACGCATGCGAGCATAAAGTATGCTAATCGAAATATGCCCTAAACTAACCATCATAAGCGGTTAAATAAAAGGGAGAAAGACGTGGGGTTAGAAGACATGTACACACACACGCACACTTATTACAACATTGCGCCCTCTCGAAAGAGGGTCTGAATAAATAAGTTAAGCTAAATATTACAAAACGAATTAATTGACTATTCTAACTAATTAATTACAACACAATTTGAACAACTAGCTATACTAAGCTAATTAAAATATTACAAACCAAATTGAATGATTAATTACCACACATGTAAGTAATTAGCTACAACTAGCTAATAAAGCGGCCTCGCGGGCGAGGGAGACATGCATGCTCGTTCGGCTTTCTCCCAAAAATCCACCACCTTGCCATAAGTTGCCTTTGTTTGCATTCATTTGATCCTCTGAACATCGAACCAACATTCAAACTGCTATTGCTCCAAAACAGGAACACTTTTGCACCAAAAATGGATTGATGGCCGGTCGGCTACAAAGGGTGGCTGTCGGCCACAAACACTGGTCGGTCGGCTAGTTTAATGGCCAGTCGGCTACCTCAAGTGGCCGGTCGGCCACCACTCTTCCCAAAATGTTGTTTTTACTGCAACTAAGAACAACAGAGGCAAAGCAAGGCATTTTGCAGGAAATGTATGTACTGTCACTCTTCGCATCATGTCTCAAGCTCAAAGAAGAGTGGCACTCAGCTCTCAAGCCACCAACCAAGCATCTCAATGCGTGATGGCCAAAGGACCAAGCTTATACAAGCTTAGTGAATGCACAAACAATACACAAAGAGCCTCCACCTTATCATGCATGATCAAAGGTGTTGGTGACCAAGAAATGTGACACGTTTCATCACTTTGAGTATGAAACGTCTCATATTTCTTGTGTTTGGATTAACATCAGATCCAAACACATGCAATGCAACACAAAGGCTTATCTTGTTCATGTTTTACTTTGCTCATTTTGTTTACACATTTTATCTTACCAATTAGTCCTTTAATCGGTTAAGTCCAATGTGAAAAGTCCTCTAATTGGAGAGATGGTCTAAGCCACAAGTGCCTTAAGCATGAAAGAGGTCTCATGCTGTTGGTTAGTAGAAACTCTCATGGGAGGATTAAAACCATCGGGCATGAGGACCTCAAATTCATACTCAAGCCAACAAGGGGCTCAAGACCACTTCCAAAGCGAATGAAAGATTAAAACCATGGAGTGCAATGACACATATTCCAGCACTGTAATAACATGCTAAATGACTTAAAATCATGCAAACAACCCATGTAATGCATGTTTAAAGGCTTAACTCATTAAGCTAATGAAAGGGGTTGTACCACAACTTTACAACACAAGCCTCAAAGGTCCAAACCAACTCAAAATAGAGTTGAAGCATGCCGAAACAAAGGCTAAATCATGCTGAGATTAAAGCTTAAAAGGGAAGAAAATCATACTCACAAATTAGCTCACAAGCAAGGCATAAAGCTCAACTCTCAAAAGCGATGAAAAAGGTAAAATATGTGAGAGTGTAACAGAGGTATACACACTAAAAGCACATGCCAAATGATGCCATATCATGCAAACAACTCAAATAAAGCATGCTAGGAGCCTTAAAACACAAAGCTAGTGAAGGCCATTGACACTATAGCTATACAAAGCAAAGCACATATGACCGAGACCACTAGAAATAGAGTTGAAGCATGCTAAATCAGAGTTGAAAACATGTCAAAGTCAAGCTAACACAAACTAGAATGATGGGCTAAATCACCAAGTACACTAGGCTTAGTGAGCATGATTGCACTACAAGTGTAAGAAGCAAGCAATAAGTGACTTAGCCAGCCAAAAAAAGAACTAAAGCAGATCAAAAAAGTCACAAAAACATGCTTAAATCAAGCCATGAGATGGTAGAAGAACATGCTCACATGTTGGGCCATCATTATTTGCAAAGAAGACACGAGGAGGGGAGGCCACCTCCTCCCATGTTGGACCTTAAAACCAAGTTTCTACCACTGAAATTCCCCTGGAATTCAGTGGTTAAAAGACCAAAAAAGAATTGTTTTAAAGGCTCTAAAAGATGTCACAAAGCTTAGCAAATTAGCTACAAAAGAGGGTAGACCACCCCTAACTCCAAAAGGGCCTCAAACTACCATTTTTAACACTTAAAAATAGAGACTTTTGTAGTTGACAACTTGGCCAAAAATAGCATGAAAAGGTGGCCAAACCAAGCAACTAAGTAAAGTTTTAAAGAGGGTAGAGCCTTACCCTTGAAGCACAGCAGCAAAGAAACAACTTCTGAGCCAAAACCAGCCTTCAACAACCCAAATAAGACCTTCAAGCACCTCAACAACAAGGTAGTCTAATTTGGTTAAGGGGTTGTGTGCAATATGAAGAGAAAGCTCACTTTCAAGCCTAAAATAAGGAGAGAGAGAGAGAGAGAGAGAGAGAGAGTTCTAGAAAAAGAGACAGATTTTTTGCTCTCAAAATTTCTGAACCTCTAAAATGGGAGAGGGGCCTCCCCTTATATAGAAAAACAAGCCAAAAGCTTGGCTTCATCCCTCCATACACATATATAGAGAATGCACTAAGTGATCAACAGTTGGCACAGTTGGCACACAAAATATCTGAAAAAAGAGAAAAATGGCCGTCGGCCATCAGTAGTGGCCAACCGGCCACACATGTAACCGATTGGCCATCAATGTGGCCGATCGGCCACCACTGATGGCCAATAGGCGCAAGCCATGGCCGATCGGGCGTTCAAAGGCTCAAAGGCTCAAAAGCAAGGCACTCTGCTAAGAACTTCAGGCGTTCAAAACGAACACAAACATGGATAATCATCGAGTATTCAAGCGATGACGTCCAAGTCTTGAGGACAGTAAAAAATGGGGTGTCTACAAGCTTGTTTTAGTGTTATTTTGCACTCCATTTCAACACTAAAATCTTTGCAATCTCCCTCTATTCTTCACTTTTTTGTTTGCTTTGAAAGTGGTTTTAAACCCCTTACTTGCTTAAGTGTGGAATTGAGACATTCGTGCTTAATGGTTTAATCCTGTTTGGGGTTCATTACCAACGGCATGAGGTTTCTTTCATGCCCAAAGTAACTTGTGGTTTAGGCCCTTTTTCCATTAGAGGACACTCACTTTTGGACTTAACCAATTAAAGAATGGATTGGTAATGTAAAATGAGTAAACAAAATGGCAAGTAAAAGAGGCAAGATTAGGCATCTTTCGTGTTGCATTGCATGTGTTCGAATCAGACGTTAATTCGAACAAAAGGAAAATGGAACATTTCATACTCAAAGTGATGAAATGTGCCACTTTCCTTGGTCACCATCACCTTTGATCTTGCATAATAGGGTGGTGGTCTTTTCGAGTCTTGTTTTACACTCATTAACTTGTACCAACTTGGTTCTTTGGCCATCATGCATGGAAAATGCTTGGTTGATGGTTTGAGGGCCAAGTGTTGCACTCCTTTGAACTTGCGTGATGATAAGGAGGGTGATAGTACAAACACTCTTTGAGAATACACTACTTTGCCTCTGTTTGCTCTCTATTGCATAAAAAGGAAGTTCAAGGAAGGGGTGGCCAACGGCCACCAGTAGTAGCCGACCGGCCATCAATGAAGAAAGTTTCTTAGTGTGTTCCTAAGGTGGATCAGAAGTGTTCTGGGAGTTGGCACAATTTTCAATGACCAAACATGTGCAAACAGAGGCTGCAATGGCAAGGCGGTGGCATTTTTGGGTGGAGAAGCCGAGCATGCATGCATCCTTCATCCATCGAGGCCATCTAACTGCTTTAATTAGTCAATTAGTGGTAGCTAATTTACTTACTTTGTAACTAGTTAGTTAAAGTCTTTAGCTAATTAATTCATTTTGTAATATTTAATTAGCTTAGAATAAGTTAGTTAAGTAGTTTCATTTTGTAATAATTAGCTTAATTAGCGTAGCTAGTTTACTTTTTTATTCATTCAAACCCTCCTTCGCGAGGGCATAATGTTGTAAAAAAGTGTGCGTGCGTGTGTGCATGTCTTCCAACCTAACATCTTTAATTCCTTTTGATGGTTAGATTCGGGACATTTTCAATTAGCATACCTTATGCTTGCATGTTTGTATCCATTCATTTGTCTTGCATGCACCGAGGCTCGGCGCATCATTCAAACTGTATTGTTATTTCAATATCTTATTTGAATACGTGTTTTAATCGCATGTTGTTCAAATCAATCATATGTCATATTAGCAGCCGAGCCTATTAATTGCATTATTGCATGTGTTGCATTAGACATCTTGTATAGTTAGGATCATGCATTTTTTTCTAACTAGTTTTCAATTTTGGCTTGGAGTACTCAGTAAGCTTTTACGCTTTAGCATACTTGCATGAATGTGATTGCCATGATGCCATGATAGTGAGGCTATGTGCTTACTTGCTAAACTGCATGAATGCCTGTTCATGAAGGCTTGTTGTTTGAATTGAAACAATTCAATGAATGTGCGTTTTAAGCCCAGTTTGTTGTAGCAAAATCATGTTTTAAGCCCACTGTGTTTGGTGGCAAATCCGCATCTTTATGCCCACTTGAGGGTGGCAAATTCAAACCATTTTCAAAAATAAACATGAGTTGAATTGTTCCAAGTCTTACGACTAGTCTATACTCGCTTATGTGCATCACATAGTAAAGCTAGTTTAATAATCGGAATAAGAACACATAATGTTTATAAAAGAACATATTATGATTAATAGAGGCCGATCTTTGATCGGGCGAGCGGGGGTGCTCATTTCAGGACCTTCCCCTCTCGTACCTAAGTTCCCGAGCCGAGACAACTTTGGTGATGATGGACACATGGCCTTTGGTACGAGTCAGGGTTTCCTAAATTTCTCCAAAAAATAAAATATTTAGGCGGTGACTCTGTATCTGGCTAAGCAGTCTAATTTTGGCATTATTTGATTGAAAATCAATTTTCCAAAATGATTTGCCGGATTTGGACTCTTTGGTGATTATCAGTTTCACATTGCACTTGGCAGACTACATTTAGAACCGAGGGAGTCCGAATTGTGTGGCCTTCTTTCAAATCCTTTCCGAAAGGAGGGGCACGGAAAAAGGCGAGTCCACAAAGAGCTACGCCAACTGTAGGAGGAGACCCTTGTCTTTTGAGGCAGGAGACAATGTGTTCCTAAAAATATCACCTAGGTGGGGTTTGATGAGATTCGGGAAAAGTGGGAAGTTATCCCCTCGGTTCATTGGGCCTTTTGAGATCCTTGAGTGGGTCGAGGAGATTGCTTATCGGTTGGCGTTGCTGCCACAACTTTCGGGAGTGCATGATGTATTTCATATTAGTATGCTTCAGAAGTAAGAACCAGATCCATCGCACGTGTTGGATTAGACCGACTTGGAGGTAGATGAAGATGCCTCATATGAGGAGAGACCGGTGAGAGTCTTAGATAGACGAGATCAAGTTTTGCAAGGCAAGACAATTCTCTTAGTTATGGTTTTGTGGAAACATCATGGAGTTGAGGAAGCAACTTGAGAACGTGAATTAGAAGTTTACGAAAAGTATCCGGACTTATTTGTTGATGTTTGATTTTGTATTGAAACTTTGATTATGGCAATGAAAAATATGAACTTTGTATATGTTTCATGTTATGAGGACATTGTATATATTATGAGCATTTTGGAAGCATGGATTTTATATATAAACATTGCATATGTTTTGAGAATGTGAAATATTAAGTGTTATATCACTTTTGGAGGCATTGTATATGCTAGATAAATTTCGAAATTTTGCATTTTTATTTAAACATTGCAAATGCTTGGGAAATTGTAAAATGTATTTTCAATACGGAACTTGTCTATGGAGTTGATGAGTGTGGATGACCAGAGAATGAGTTATAGTGATGAACTTGTGGAAATAACATTGTTGTGAATGGTCTAATTATATTTTGAGCTTGATTTAAAATTTCGGGGATGAAATTCTTTAGGGGGGGAGATTATAGCGATTCCGATTCTTAACCCATTTCTTGTGTATTCTGGACTCAGGTTGTATGGTTTGAAAGATTATTCATATCTTGTTTCCATTATCTCCCCTCTATTTTTTTTTATCGGGTTGAAATTGTGCGTTTGGAACAGATTGGTTGCTTTCTTTTCAAAACCTGTATTGCCCAGATTTCGGCCTTTCCGCTCAAGCGGGCATTCTCACGCTTGAGCGGGCTTCACAATTTTGCTCCTCTGCTTGAGCGGTCATTCTTGCACTTGAGCAGGATTCGTCAACTCTCAGTATTTCTTTTTGTAGGTCTGAAATACTGGAAGTGTTCATCGGATGCTCGAGCGTTCACTTCCATGCTCGAGCAAGGACCTTCGTCTGCAGAACTTCTGGAAGTGTGCATTCCATGCTCAAGCGCCTCTTTTCACGCTCGAGCAGAACTCTGTGTATGACGCTTGAGTGAGGCTTTCCACGCTCGAGCAGATTGCGTGTATTTCAGTCAAAGAAGATGACATTTTGAATCACTTTTTCTTTCCTTTCTCTCTCTAAAACTTTCCAAAAAGCTTGTTCTTGAGCTTCTCTCTCTACATTTCACCTTCTCTTTTGGATTTCATTTAGATCCATCCATCTTTGCACCCTAGTGCCTTTGAGAAAAAGGTAGAGCTTGTCAAGATCTTCGTTTTGATCCGATTAAAAGTGGGTTTCGTCGTTGTTAGAGTTTTTTTCTTGTTGGACTCATCTTCTTCCTTTGAGGTAGGGATCCTTCTACACTTTATATGGTATTTAGCTTAGTTATAGTCTCTTTTGTAACAATGGAGTAATTTGGGGAGGTTTTAAATGAACCTAGGGTTTGGACATAAAATGGAAAGAGGGGTTTTGGGTGAAGGTGAAATAAATGCTTGAGGGGTTTGAAAATGATGTTGTATTGTATAAAATTTGATGATTTTGGCACTTGGCTAATATTTGGGAAAAAGGGGAGATTTTTCCCTAATTGAATCTAATCATTATTTTATATAAATAATGGAAATCGCCATTGGAGATGAGAAATTGAGAGGGTATTGATCTGGATGGTGGGATTGGTTATGTGTTATTTCATTCTTTGGTAGTTTCGAATAAACTATATGTTAAGAGATTTTATATCTATTTAGAAATAATTGTATTGGGCTATCGGTAGAGGATAGCTATAATTGTTGTAGAAAATGCATGTAGATTAGGTGAATTGGAACTAATCACTTGTGCTTGTCATTGAACATGACTATATTTATGTACATTGTATATGTATGATCATTTGGGAGTGGAAAGAGGATATACTCCATTGTTTAAGTTTGTATTTAAATACATTGCATATGTATGAATGATCGTTTGGGAGGAGAAAGGAGATCGACTCCGTTATAATTAAGTTGGCCGGAGTGTCCTGGGTGAAAGTCTCGAAATTATACATGGGTGCCTAGCCCGCGAACAAAATATCCATAAAATGGAAATTGTAATGCTTGTATAGCCTACGTCTACATGGGTCTCGTTTAACGGCTGCCCGCGGACGAAATATCCGTGAAAGAATACATGGGTCCAGGTTGACGGCTGCCCGCGGACGAAATATCTATAAAAGAAAAGTTTAAAGTGCTTGCATGTTAATAATTTGATTGAGAAATTGTGAGTTTTAGTCTCATTTCAGTTGTTGAGAATTAAGGAAATGGACTTATGTATTGGGCCAAATAAGTGAATGGAACATGAATTGAAAGTAAACGGATTAAGACTTGAAATGAGCGTTTTACGGTGTATAAAGTTATGAAAAGTATTATTACGAGCATTGTTTATGCACTTGTACATATACCTTTGTTAAATTTCATATACTGTGTTAGATCATTT
This sequence comes from Camellia sinensis, assembly GCF_055761805.1. Lineage (NCBI taxonomy): Eukaryota > Viridiplantae > Streptophyta > Magnoliopsida > Ericales > Theaceae > Camellia > Camellia sinensis. The sequence goes on along the minus strand of NC_138969.1, from coordinate 185,183,320 downwards.
CTACTGGGTTGTGGCTCACCCTACTTGGGAATAACTTTTCAGGTAATGATGGCATGCCTCTACCTAGGCAATAGCGTTGGAGGAATTTTCGAAAGCAAGAGCTTCATCTTTGATTATATATTTTCGAAAAGCCATGGGCTTAAGATGTAATGAGCGAAGCTCACTTTTGTGGTAACCAAGTTAGAGTTTGGAAAGGTGTAAGCCAATAGGGCATCTATTTCTGTTAAACTCTTGTATCCATTAACTTCATATAATGAAAAGAACTTTATGCTCTGATGTATGTTGTTATTTAAATATGCTCATGGGCTATATCTATGGTATTATTTTAGGGGCATTACAAAGCATCAAACCATTGCAAATCCACCCTAACTAAGTTGACACAGAAAAATAAGTCCAATCATATGCTAGCACTATACCTAAATTGGTGATAAGCCAACCGAAATAAAATAAAATAAAATAAACAGAATAAATACATAGATAACACCCCAAAGATAGGAGTGTAAAAATGGCCCGTGGCTTGTGGGCAGCCTAGGGTGGGCCTGACCCGTTTAGGCCCGGGTCCAAATCCTGCTCGAGGCCTTGGGCCTGGGCTTGGGCCATCGTTTTGAAGCCTGGCCCGGCCTGGCCCGTGGGCCCCGTCTACTTGACCCCGCCCGGCCCACCTGAGGCCTAGTGTTATTTTTAATGGAAAATAATAAAATTTTGGCAAAAAAAATTAAAAAAATGTTTAGGCCCACCGAAGCCAACTCCAAGCTCGAGCCCAAGCCCGGTCCAATGGTCCCTCTAAAGCCCGAATACCCCTGGGCTTGGGCTTGGGCTTGGTCTTGGGCCTAGGCCTAGTTTTTTGGCCCAATTTTTTTGCGGGAGCCCATAAGGCATGGCTTGACCCGAGACCGGATGAGCCGAGCCAGGCCGGGCCGGGCCAAAATTACACTCTTACCCAAAGAGCAGAGCAAAAATAGAATCAGCAACCCTTGACCTATATCAGTTAGAGCAATAGCATCAGAAACAACCAAAGCCTTCCAAAGAGAGGATGTTGCTGCTATATAGCGATCCTGGTTTTGACCTGATCCATGTGGTATTCCAGACTCAGGTTTAATGTTTTCATATTGTTGTTTACCTCTTTCTTCCCTTGTATATCTTGGAAATTGGCTTTTGGGTTGTTGTGATTGTGTTTGGGCAAGTTGGTCGCTAGTCTTTCAAACATTATGTTACCCAGAATTTTGCTCCTCTGCTTGAGCGGCCATTCTTGCGCTCGAGTGGGCCTTGCAAATTTTTGTCCTCTGCTCGAGCGGCACTTCTCGCGCTCCAGTGGGCTTTGCGAACTCTCAATACTTTGCAGGTCTGCAAAACTACTGGGAGAGTGTTTTCTACGCTTGAGCGGTGTTTCCTATGCTCGAGTGAGTGGGCGCTTGAGCGGCCTTTCTTGCGCTTGAGCGTTAGTCTATTGTTTGTAAAACTACTGGATATGTGTTTTCTACACTCAAGCGTCACTTCTTGCGTTCGAGCGGTGAGCGTCTTGTTGTTTGTGTCTTGGCACTCAAGCGGCATTTCTTGCACTCGAGCGGACCCAAATTTTTGTGTCTAACGCTCGAGCATCAACTCTTCCGCTCAAGCTGACTGTACGTATATCAGATCGTGAAAATGAATTTTTACATCACTTTTTCAGATCTTTTTATCCTAAAACCTAAATTTGCACCCTCTCTCTCTAAAACACTTTCTCTCTCTACGTTTTCACTTAGTTTTAGTGGTTTCTCCCCCCATCCGCCTTAGTTAAAAAAATAGAACATCTCAATATCTACACTTTGATCTGAATAGAGTTGGATTTCAACATCTTTGAGGTTTCTCTCTTGCTTGGCTCATCTTCTCTTAAATTGAGGTAGGGATTTTCTACACTTTAATATGATTTTTAACTTAGGTATTTGTCGTTGTGTAATGATGGTGAGATTTGGGGGTAATGTAAACAAACTTAGGGTTTGGGTATAAAATGGCAATAGGGTTTTTTTTGGTGAATGAGAAGAAAATGATTATCGGGTTTGAAAATGATGTTGTATCATGTCAAAACTGTTGATTTTTGGTACTTGGTTAATATTTGGGAAATGAGGGAGTTTGCCCTAAAATGAGTATGATATTTATTTTGTATAAATAAATTAAATTGGTGTTGTAAATATGAAATTGGACAAGTGCTGAATTGATGGTGGAATTGAGTTGGTGATATGTCATATTTTTGGAAATTTTGAACAAATTATATGTCTAGAGATTGTATATCTGTTTAGAAATTTTGTATTGGGCTATCGGTTGAGGATAGCTATGATTGTTGTAGAAATTGCATGAGGATTAGGTGAATTAAAACTAACCCATGGTTGGTTATCATTGAATATGATCATGTTGTAAATACATTGTATATGTATGATTATTTGAGAGGAGAAATGGGATGTACTCCATGTGTGATTATGTGTTTAAATACATTACATACGTATGATTGTTTGAGAGGAGAAAGGGGATGGACTCCACTGTTTAGGAGGAGAAAGGGAATGGACTCCAATATAATTAAGTTGGTTGGAGTGTCCTGGGTGAAAGTCCCGAAATTTATACATGGGTGCCAATCCCGCGGACGAAATTTTTGTAAAATGGCAAATTGAAGTGTTTGTGTGTTAATGATGTGATTGGAGAACCATTGAGTTGTAATCTCATTTAGGTCATTGAAAAATAATGAAATTGGCTCATGTATTGAAATGAATTGAAAGGAAGTGAAATGAAATATGGACTTGGTATGCTATGAATACATAAAAATGTAAATGTTGTCTCTGGCATTGTATATGCACATTGCACTTATATCATTGTTAAATCTCATATATTGTGTTAGATTATTTCTACTAGGTTGTGGCTCACCCTATTTGGGAAAAACATTTTCAGTTATTGATGGCATTGTTGGAAAATTTGAATTTAAATTTACTCCATTGGTTGTGTCTCTTGAGATGGAAGGGTGTGTCCTTTTGAAGGGTCACAACCTTTCTAAAGAGTCACATAGAAGCCTATATATTCTATAGCGATCCCGGGTTTACCTTTGTTGTACAGTGATCCGGACATGTGTCCGTGGATGTTGGTAGTTGTTTATTATCTTGTTTGCATCCTTTTTACTTCGTATTGGGTTATAGGATGTGTTGGGCAGGTTTGTTACAGGTTGGTTGTGTTTGGGAGCCTAGTGCTGCTGCCCAGATTTTTGGACCTTCGCTCGAGTGTGGAGTTGGTCGCTCGAGCGAGAGTTGAGTTCGTGTCTGGTGGATCGAGCCAGAGTCGCTTCGCTCGAGCGAGCGATTGCATCTGGTTCTGGACCTAAGAACAGCATTTCTTGGCTCGGGCGAGCTTTCTTCGCTCGAGCGGTCTGGCTTGTTCTTCGCTCGAGCGAGAAGTCCGTCACTCGAGCGTGCTTCTGGTTGCAGACCTGAGGGTTTGAGTTGTTAGCTCGAGCGAGCATTCTTTCGCTCGAGCGCACTTCTGAGTTTTTGGCTCGAGCGAGAACTTCTTGGCTCGAGCGAGAGTTTTCTGTGTCTGGTCGCTCGAGCGACAAAGGCTTCGCTCGAGCGAGCGTGTTTTATATCAGCGGACAGTAGCGTTTTTGAACATCAGTTTTTCACTTTCTTTTTCTTTCAAACCCTAGATCCGAGACACTCTCTCTCTACACTTACACTCTCTCTAAGATTTGATCTCCCTAGAGTGTGAATCTAGCCTAGGGCCTTTGTTAAAAAGATAGAGGGCGTTAAGAGCTTCGACTTAATCTGAAAAAGTTTGGATTTGGAGCACATTGATCTTCGAGTCTTCATCTCCTTTTTGGCTCAAACTTCGAGGTAGGGATATCCTACTCCTCTCTATGGATTTTGTCTTTAAATTTTAGTATTTTGAGATGTTGGGGTTGGTTTGGTAATTTGGTGAAAGTTTGGGGCTTTTGTGTTATTTTACAAAAGTTGGGGTTTTATTCATAATAAACCTAGATGCATGTTTGGCATAGAGAAATGGAATAAATGTTGAATCATTGATGAAAATGGGACCTAAGGGTTGAAATGTTAATTATGGAAAATGACCTAATTACATTGTTTGATTAATTGGGATAATTAATTGTGAGAAATGAGGAAATGAAATGTTGATTGAATATCCATTTGTGCATTTATTTTCTGTTTAGAAATAATTGCTTTGGGCTATCGGTGGAGGATAGTCGTGATTGTTGTAGACAATGCATGATGATTAGGCAAACGGAAACTAATCAATGGAATGTGTCATGAAATTTGACGGTTGATAGAATACATTAACTGTATGTATTGAGTGATTGTATATAGAACCAATGTGTTTGTATACGTTATGTGTAGAGGAGGAGATGGGGGATGTACTCCGCGGTTTAGGGGAAGATGAGGGATGTACCTCTAAACCGGATAGTGTTGGGAGAAGATAGGGGATGAACTCCGTAGATACAGCTCATATGCTTGTCTAGAGAAGTGAAGATAGAGCTTATATGCTTATCTTTGTGAAGTATGGATACAGCTTATATGCTTATCTGTGAATGTGGGATATTGTTGCTATACATATCTGTTGGGAATGTGGATATAGCTTATATGCTTATCTGTGAATGTGGGATATAGTTTTTATACATATCTGTTGAAATGATGATAGAGCTAACATGCTTATCTGTTGAAAAAGGGAAAATGAAAAGTAACTTGGACTCATAAGTCGTATGACATAAAATGTGATTTATGTGGATGTATCAGTGTTGGCCATCTATCAATTGCTAATCTTTTAGTCATTGTTCATGGTTGGTTTAGTGTATTTCTACTGGGCTGTGGCTCACCCTATATGGGAATATCATTTTCAGGTACAGGTAGCATGCCACCTCCAAGGACATAGCTTGGGAGGCTAGAGGCGGACATACTTTTGTCGTTTTACTTTTTGATGTATTACATGTAAATTCAAGCCAAGGGCTTAATGTGTAAATGAGTTAGTACTCTTTTGTTGTAACCAAGTGTTAACTTGGAAAGCTGTAAGCCCATAGGGCATTTGCTTTTGTTGTTAACATGTAACACTTTTGTGATGGAACTCTGATAAATGGAAGAATGTGGAACTTTTACATATCAATGCATATCTTTATTGATGGGTTTAATGTTGTTATTTTGAGGGCGTTACAACTTGGTATCAGAGCGTACCGGGTTCGAATACTTTGGGTACGTGGGAAGTGATTAGTATCACAATGGGTTTGTCTCGCTTGATAGAGACTTAGATGTAGTGTTATATGCTACGTGCTTAATTGATAACATGCTTATGTGACTATGTGGGTATGGGATTTAGTTTCTAGGATGTTGATCGGATCCTTGGGTTTCTTGGAGTCTTGTTGGAAAAGCACTTGATCAATGCTATTTCTAACCGGAACTCTAGTAACGCCTCGGGACTATCATTATCCGGAAATGAAATTCGTAAGTGCTTATGTGTTTATGTGCTTACGTGGAGTGAATTACAGTTGTCCATGCATTAGGACGTGAGTGTTTAGTTTTGGCACATTTGTGAATGTGCTAATGATCTGTGTTACCTTTATTAGGATGTCAAGATGAGGAAGAGGTGCTAGGCGTGGTAGACCTGCGAGGTAGGAGGTACCGTTACCGGAGGAGGTTCCGGCAGTGCAAGAGGGAGTTGGTCAGGCCAATGTGGCCGAGCCAGTGGGTCAGCAGGCCGTGGGTGCCTTGGCCAGAGAGATAGCAGGAGCTTTGGGTATTCTTAGAGCTGGGAATCAGGTAGCCGAGGCAGGGCCCTCTTTCTTGAAGAGGGAGTTTTTCCGGTCTAATCCGGATGAGTTTATCGGGGATCCGAAGGAGCCACTGAAGGCTGATGAGTGGCTAGAGCAAATGAGTAAGACGTTCGAGATGCTTGGCATCGAGGACGGAGCACTGGAAGTGACCTTGGCATCCTTCCAACTGAAGGGAGATGCGGGTCAATGGTGGAAGTACGAGAAGGCTCGTGTTGGTGGTACTTGGGAGGCGTTTGTGAATGCTTTTCAGGAGAGGTTTTTGTCTGCAGCAGCTAGGGAGAAGCTGAGGGACCAGTTCAGCTGGCTTAAACAGCAGGGCTTGTTAGTGGCCGAGTTTGAGGCTACTTTTACCAGTCTGTCCAGGTTTGCACCGGAACTAGTGGCGTCTGAGGAACGCCGTTGCTATGAGTTTGAGCGGAAGTTGAGGCGGGGCCTCAAGTTGAGAGTCGGTGGGTCTTACATCCGAGAGTATAGACACCTGGCAGATGCTGCTGCTCATATGGAAATTATGATGCAGGAAGAGGAGGAAGAGCAGAAGGGCTCCAAGAGGAGCCAGGATGGTCAGGGTGATGGCAGGAGACAGAGGGGTTATAACCCTCAGCAGTCTCAGGGAGCAGTTTCTAGATCGACCTTTCGAGTGCCGAGTCAGGCTCGGGGAGAGGCAATCAGGGGGAGTTTGCTTGTTACAAGTGTGGCCAGCTGGGTCACAAGGTTTCAGTTTGCCCGCAGAAGGGTGGGGGTCAGAGAGCTGCTTCTTCTTCAGCTAGACCGCAGAGTCAGAGTTTGGGCAGGGGGCAGCCCTTGTCTTGTTATCAGTGTGGACAGCCTGGGCACCTGAAGAGGTTTTGCCCGCAGTTGAGTGCCACTTCGGGAGCGTCTGGTTCTAGGCAGACGCAGGGTTTTCAGCCAGCTCAGTCTGTGCAGGCCTCGAGGGCCAATCCGGGAGCTTCGTCATCCCAGTCTGTGCAGCAGTCTTTTGCTCCGAGAGGTGAGCAGGTAGACTAGGGGCCTACGGGGCGCGTGTATGCTGTTACCGCGCAGGATTTAGTACCGGCTCCATCAGTAGTGAGAGGTACTTTTCTGTTTTGCAACTCGGTTGCTAATGTGTTGATAGACACGGGTGCATCTCATTCTTTTGTATCTGCTGCATTTGCATCTGTTTTGGAATTGGAGTTAGCACAGTTAGCATCTCCTATTTGTGTAGTGTCACCTCTTGGTGGTGAGTTGATCTTGAAACAGGGTGTTAGAGGATGTGATATAGAGGTCGCCGGCTATAGGCTTCCTTTTCCGTTTGTTGTCATGCCCATGAAGGGTTTTGATGTTATTTTGGGTATGGACTGGCTATCGTCATACCGGGCTGTTATCGATTGCTACCGCCAGAGGGTCACGTTATGTACCTTGAGCGGGGAGTGGTTCCATTTCTTAGGAGACCGGGTTGGTTGTGTGTTGCCACCGGGGTATGATTCGCGAGGGCGAAGTGAGCTTAGTAGTCTACTTGCCAGCTTTGAGAGTGGTGAGAGTGGTGAGACCCAGCTTGTGTTGTCGATGGTGGTTTGTGAGTATTCGGATGTCTTTCCCGAAGATCTTGTTAGTTTGCCCCCTCACCGAGAGATAGAGTTCTCTGTTGATTTAGTGCCTGGCACGGCGCCGATTTCTATGGCACCTTACCGTTTTGCTCCAGCAGAGTTGGTTGAGTTGAAAGTTCAGCTCCAGGAATTGCTAGATAAGGGCTTTGTTCGCCCTAGTGTTTCGCCGTGGGGAGCACCGGCCCTCTTTGTTAAAAAGAAAGATGGTGCCTTGAGATTGTGTATTGACTACCGGAAGTTGAATCGGGCTACTGTTAAGAATAAGTATCCTATGCCCCGTCTAGATGACCTGTTTGACCCGTTGAAGGGTTCCCGTTGTTTCTCTAAGATAGACTTGATATCGGGTTACCACCAGTTGAGGGTCAGGGAGGAGGATATTCCTAAGACGGCATTCCGTACGCGGTATGGCCATTACGAGTTTCTGGTGATGCCATTCGGGCTTACCAATACACCGGCAGTCTTTATGGACTTGATGAACCGGATCTTCCGGGAATTCTTGGATCGGTTTGTAGTCGTTTTTGTGGACGACATCCTTATTTATTCGCCTTCTGAGGAGGAGCACGAGGCACACTTGAGAGTGGTGCTTGAGTTACTTAGAGCACATAGGTTGTATGCCAAGTTTGGGAAGTGTGAGTTCTGGCTGAGGGAAGTCAAATTCTTAGGCCACGTGGTATCCGGGGAAGGGGTGTCTGTTGATACATCCAAGGTTAAGGCAGTGCAAGATTGGGCACAGCCTAAGAGTGTGTTTGAGATCCGCAGTTGTCTAGGATTAGCTGGGTATTACCGTCGGTTTGTGAAAGATTTCTCCAGGTTAGCGTTACCGTTGACTAGACTGACTCGGAAGGGAGTCAAGTTTGTGTGGAGTGAGACTTGTGAAAAGTTGTTCCAAGAGCTAAAAGTTAGATTGACCACCGCTCCGGTGTTGATTATTCCGGAGAGAGGGTTGGGTTATGCGGTTTATTGTGATGCCTCACGAGAGGGTTTGGGTTGTGTGTTGATGCAAGAGGGGAAAGTGGTAGCTTATGGCTCACGTCAGTTGAAAATACACGAGAAGAATTACCCCACACACGACCTAGAGTTAGCAGCAGTGATCTTTGCCTTGAAAATTTTGAGGCACTACCTTTATGGTGAGAGGTTCGAGGTATTCTCGGACCACAAGAGTTTGAAGTATCTGTTTACACAGAGAGACTTGAATTTGAGGCAGAGGAGATGGATGGAGTTCATCGAGGACTATGATTTTGAGTTACACTATCACCTGGGAAAGGCCAATGTTGTGGCCGATGCCCTTAGTAGGAAGTCCATTAGTGATGTAGCTAGTATAGCCATCCGGGAATGGGAGATGTTGGGAGCACTTGGCGAGTTTGATTTGCTACTGGGAGAATCTGTTGAGGCTGCGGCCTTGTTTTCTGTTGTTGCGCAACCTACACTTGTGACTAGAGTGTTAGAGGCACAGAGAGGTGACCTTGAGGTAGAATCCCTCCGAGAAAAGATCTCCAGTGGAAAGGTTGAGAAGGGTTTGACGGTGTATCCCGACCTGAGTGTGAGATACCGAGACCGTTTGTTTGTACCGGAGTCTTGCCGAGAGGAGGTACTCCGAGAGTCTCACCATTCGCGCCTTGCGGTGCATCCGGGAGGTACTAAGATGTATCAGGATTTGGGTCGCCAGTTTTGGTGGCGGGGTATGAAGAGAGATGTGGCTGTTTTCGTAACGAAGTGCCTTACTTGCCAGCAAGTGAAGGCCGAGCATCAGAGGCCAGCGGGTTTGTTGCAACCCTTGCCTATTGCCGAGTGGAAGTGGGAGCATATCACTATGGACTTCGTTGTAGGTCTTCCGAGGACTCAGCGGGGTAGTGATGCTATTTGGGTGGTTGTAGACCGGTTGACTAAGTCGGCGCACTTCATTCCTATGCGTGTGAGAGATTCGGTAGATCATCTTGCCGATTTGTATATTCGGGACGTAGTGAGATTGCATGGGGTCCCAGTGACGATCGTCTCAGATAGAGATCCTCGTTTTATTGCTAGGTTGTGGCAGAGCTTGCAGAGTGCCTTGGGCACTAAGTTGACCTTTAGTACGGCTTATCATCCTCAGACTGACGGGCAGTCCGAGCGTACTATCCAGATCCTCGAGGATATGCTTCGGGGTTGTGTCCTGGACTTCAGTGGGACGTGGGAGAGGCACTTACCCTTGGTAGAATTTGCCTACAACAACAGTTTTCAGTCTAGCATCGGTATGGCACCGTTTGAGGCCTTGTATGGCCGACCGTGTAGGTCTCCAGTTTGTTGGGCCGAGGTGGGTGATGCACCTTTGTTGGGTCCGGAGTTGGTTAGGGAGACGACGGAGAAAGTTGAGCTTATCTGTAGGAGGCTTGTTACAGCCCAGAGTCAACAAAAGAGTTATGCCGACCGTAGGAGGAGGCCTTTGGCGTTTGAGGTAGGTGATCATGTCTTTCTGAAGATATCACCTAGGTGAGGCTTGATGAGGTTTGGGAAGAGTGGGAAGTTATCCCCTCAGTTTATTGGTCCTTTTGAGATCTTTGAGATGATTGGCGAGGTTGCTTATCGGTTAGCCTTACCGCCGCAGTTGTCCAGAGTTCATGACGTGTTTCATGTGAGTATGCTTCGAAAGTATGAGCCAGATCCATCACATGTGTTGGATTGGACCGATTTAGAGGTAGGTGAGGATGCCTCGTATGAGGAGAGACCGGTTCGGGTCTTGGATAGGCGGGATCAGGTCCTGCGTGGCAAGACCATTCCTTTGGTGAAAGTCTTGTGGAAACATCACGGAGTGGAGGAAGCCACTTGGGAACGTGAGTTGGAAGTCCGCGAAGAATATCCGGACTTGTTTGTTGATATGTAATCTTGTATTTAAAATTTGAACTATTGTTTAACTTAAGAGCTTTTGTATATGTCTTAAGTTGTGAAACATTGAAAATGTTTTGGTTTATTGGAAGTATGTTTTGGAACTTGCCTCATATGGAAGTTGATTGTAACATTTTATATGTTGAATATATCGTTGAAATTGGAAAGGAAATGCGTAATGTTGATGCATGTTGAAAGTACATATGTTGTTTACATATTGTGAGATGCCTCTTGTTAAAGGGATGGGATGACCGGCAATGGGTCGAATTGTTGAATGTTAAAATGTAACATTGTTTAAAATGGAGAAAAACTTGTTTTTGAAAACTTGTGCTTAATTTCGGAGACGAAATTCTTTAAGGGGGGGAGGTTATAGCGATCCCGGGTTTACCCTTGTTGTACAGTGATCCGGACATGTGTCCGTGGATGTTGGTAGTTGTTTATTATCTTGTTTGCATCCTTTTTACTTCGTATTGGGTTATAGGATGTGTTGGGCAGGTTTGTTACAGGTTGGTTGTGTTTGGGAGCCTAGTGCTGCTGCCCAGATTTTTGGACCTTCGCTCGAGTGTGGAGTTGGTCGCTCGAGCGAGAGTTGAGTTCGTGTCTGGTGGATCGAGCCAGAGTCGCTTCGCTCGAGCGAGCGATTGCATCTGGTTCTGGACCTAAGAACAGCATTTCTTGGCTCGGGCGAGCTTTCTTCGCTCGAGCGGTCTGGCTTGTTCTTCGCTCGAGCGAGAAGTCCGTCACTCGAGCGTGCTTCTGGTTGCAGACCTGAGGGTTTGAGTTGTTAGCTCGAGCGAGCATTCTTTCGCTCGAGCGCACTTCTGAGTTTTTGGCTCGAGCGAGAACTTCTTGGCTCGAGCGAGAGTTTTCTGTGTCTGGTCGCTCGAGCGACAAAGGCTTCGCTCGAGCGAGCGTGTTTTATATCAGCGGACAGTAGCGTTTTTGAACATCAGTTTTTCACTTTCTTTTTCTTTCAAACCCTAGATCCGAGACACTCTCTCTCTACACTTACACTCTCTCTAAGATTTGATCTCCCTAGAGTGTGAATCTAGCCTAGGGCCTTTGTTAAAAAGATAGAGGGCGTTAAGAGCTTCGACTTAATCTGAAAAAGTTTGGATTTGGAGCACATTGATCTTCGAGTCTTCATCTCCTTTTTGGCTCAAACTTCGAGGTAGGGATATCCTACTCCTCTCTATGGATTTTGTCTTTAAATTTTAGTATTTTGAGATGTTGGGGTTGGTTTGGTAATTTGGTGAAAGTTTGGGGCTTTTGTGTTATTTTACAAAAGTTGGGGTTTTATTCATAATAAACCTAGATGCATGTTTGGCATAGAGAAATGGAATAAATGTTGAATCATTGATGAAAATGGGACCTAAGGGTTGAAATGTTAATTATGGAAAATGACCTAATTACATTGTTTGATTAATTGGAATAATTAATTGTGAGAAATGAGGAAATGAAATGTTGATTGAATATCCATTTGTGCATTTATTTTCTGTTTAGAAATAATTGCTTTGGGCTATCGGTGGAGGATAGTCGTGATTGTTGTAGACAATGCATGATGATTAGGCAAACGGAAACTAATCAATGGAATGTGTCATGAAATTTGACGGTTGATAGAATACATTAACTGTATGTATTGAGTGATTGTATATAGAACCAATGTGTTTGTATACGTTATGTGTAGAGGAGGAGATGGGGGATGTACTCCGCGGTTTAGGGGAAGATGAGGGATGTACCTCTAAACCGGATAGTGTTGGGAGAAGATAGGGGATGAACTCCGTAGATACAGCTCATATGCTTGTCTAGAGAAGTGAAGATAGAGCTTATATGCTTATCTTTGTGAAGTATGGATACAGCTTATATGCTTATCTGTGAATGTGGGATATTGTTGCTATACATATCTGTTGGGAATGTGGATATAGCTCATATGCTTATCTGTGAATGTGGGATATAGTTTTTATACATATCTGTTGAAATGATGATAGAGCTAACATGCTTATCTGTTGAAAAAGGGAAAATGAAAAGTAACTTGGACTCATAAGTCGTATGACATAAAATGTGATTTATGTAGATGTATCAGTGTTGGCCATCTATCAATTGCTAATCTTTTAGTCATTGTTCATGGTTGGTTTAGTGTATTTCTACTGGGCTGTGGCTCACCCTATATGGGAATATCATTTTCAGGTACAGGTAGCATGCCACCTCCAAGGACATAGCTTGGGAGGCTAGAGGCGGACATACTTTTGTCTTTTTACTTTTTGATGTATTACATGTAAATTCAAGCCAAGGGCTTAATGTGTAAATGAGTTAGTACTCTTTTGTTGTAACCAAGTGTTAACTTGGAAAGCTGTAAGCCCATAGAGCATTTGCTTTTGTTGTTAACATGTAATACTTTTGTGATGGAACTCTGATAAATGGAAGAATGTGTAACTTTTACATATCAATGCATATCTTTATTGATGGGTTTAATGTTGTTATTTTGAGGGCGTTACATATTCCATCTCCCTCACTTCAATTTGGTGGGCGAAATGCCATTCTTCTTCACTTTGTATTTATTCTTCATATTTCTTGAGTCTAATTTTCCTATAAAGAGAGTTCATGCACATCAAAGTTCACTAGGCTTGCAATAGTAGTGTTGCTAGTGCAAGACATTGATCGTTGTATCCTGAGAGATAGACGTCCATTGAATCCTAAGCACCGGTGGGAGGACGAATCTGTCTTAAGGACAGAGTGTCACACACTCGACTTGGTCTTTGATTTTTCTTTTAACTCGATTCAATAAATAAATTCGGTACGTTATTTATTTATTTTGTTTGTTTTAGTTTCCATTTATTTTATTTACTTGAATTTAAATTTACTCCATTGGTTGTGTCTCTTGAGATGGAAGGGTGTGTCCTTTTGAAGGGTCACAACCTTTCTGAAGAGTCACATAGAAGTCTATATATTCCATCTCCCTCACTTCAATTTGGTGGGCGAATTGCCATTCTTCTTCACTTTGTATTCATTCTTCATATTTCCTGAGTCTAATTTTCCTATAAAGAGAGTTCATGCATAGCAAAGTTCTCTAGGCTTGCAATAGTAGTGTTGCTAGTGCAAGACATTGATCATTGTATCTTGAGAGATAGACGTCCATTGAATCCTAAGCACCGGTGGGAGGACGAATCTGTCTTAAGGACAGAGTGTCACACACTCGACTCGATCAGGTTTTATCGTTTTATGTACTGTAAGTTTTATCACGTTATTTTGTCAATTTATTTCAGTTTTGGTTTTGCCCAAAAAACCGTTTGCATATTTTTTAAATTGTATTTTCCATATAGTTTGGTACTATTTTTCTAACAATCTTAAGACAGAATCGTCTATTTATGGTTTTTGGGAAAATATAATTGATTTATTATGCACTACGATGGCACTGCAATATTGGTGGAGAATATTGGAGACTTGCCAATTTGGGTGGGCTGATTATGATTATACTTTCTTGGTTTAGAATAAACATATTGGGATTAATCATACTTTTAAACTTCAATCACATAAAAGATTGTTCTTTTTCCTTCTGATGATTTGTTCAAAAACACACTCCAAAATTGACAAAATAATGTGATAAAACTTACAGTACATAAAAGGATAAAACCTGATCGAGTCGAGTGTGTGACACTCTTTCCTTAAGACAGATTCGTCCTCCCACCAGTACTTAGGATTCAATGGACGTCTATCTCTCAGGATACAACGATCAATGTCTTACACTAGCAACACTACTATTGCAAACCTAGCGAACTTTGCTGTGCATGAACTCTCTTTATAGGAAAATTAGACTCAAGAAATATGTAGAATAAATACAAATTGAAGAAGAATGGCAATTCTCCCACCAACTTGAAGTGAGGGAGATGGAATATATAGACTTCTATGTGACTCTTCAGAAAGGTTGTGACCCTTCAAAAGGACACAACCTTCCATCTCAAGAGACACAACCAATGGAGTAAATTTAAATTCAAATTTTCCAACAATCCCCCACATGAATGAAATTTATGGAAAGGACATGCAACAACATGCAGACAAAGAGAGAGTACATTATAGAAATATCCTGCATCGGGAGATAGCTTTCGGCTTTGAACCTTCCCTAGTGAAAGCCTATCGAACTGACTAGCTAATCAGTGGACGTGATGCCTTGCACTATTCAGCCGTTTGTGTAAGCCAAGACAATAGAATTCACACAGAATATCTTCAAACACAGCTTAGTTCTCATGGTTGTGCCCGTTTTGGCCTTAGGCAAGTCTTGGTGATCTCTTGAAATTGAGAAAATATAGAGTATATGTTATATACTTGGGAAAATTTTTTGAATGTAATTTGATGTCATTTACATGTGCATTTTAATTTGTAGGAATTCTAATTAATTTGCAATGAGCCTTATGGTGTCATATGTTGCCATGAAATCTTTTATGAGAAAAGAAAAATGTGATATGCTAGTTTTTGACTGATTTATTTCCAGTGCTTTGTCTGGGATTTAAATTAAATTCTATTTGAAAGTTTGTGAAATTTTTAATTAATTTGTGATTGTGATGATGACATACCAATGGATCTCTTGTGGGGTATTATTTCGAAAAGTATATTTCATGTGTAAATAATCCTTTTGTTTGATTGTGATAGTAGTATTAACAATCGTTAACACTAGAAAAGTTTAAACTTGATTATTGAAATAGTGGTATCATTCCATTTAAGTGGAAGTAGATTGAAGAATCTTTTATATTGATTATTAGTTTGTTAATAATCAAGTTGAAAGTTATTTTTAAAGTAACTTTGAGTTTGTGACATAAATTGTCATCAATCATTATTTTACTTGTATAGTAGGATTTGTTTAACCATGAACCATAATATTAATGTGGGCATTTATCTTTTGAATGAGAAAAGATAATTCAATTTTCTTTGTCCCAAATATTCATCAAAAATGAATTATTAGTTGTGGCAGTGACTGTAACGCCCTCAAAATAAACCCATTATATGTATATCATCAACATGCATTACTTAAAGAAAACAATTTATTTATTCATTCATCAGAGTATTACTAAATAAAAACATTACATGTAACATCAAATTAAATGCCCTATGGGCTTACATCTTTCCAAGCCAACACTTGGATACAAAATATGAGTTCTAACTCAAATACAAATAAAGCCCTAAGCTTGATTATTTATCAAATAAAAACAAACAACTAAAGATAGTCTTCAAAATCCAAATCCTTCCAAGCTAAGTCCTGGGAGGTAGCTTATCACCTGGACCTGAAAATGATGTTCCCATAAAGGGTGAGCCACAGCCCAGTAGAAATATACTAAACCAAATATGAGCATTGAATAAAGCAATAGCATTAAATAGATGGTTAACCAAGATAATCAATTACATCATTATACAGTTTCAAGACACTAATGCCTAAGACATGTTTTACTTTCCAACTTTATCAATATGGCTCAGAACCTGGCCAATCTTTCAACAGTGAACCATACATAATAAATTCACATTCATCCAGTGTCAACAAACAGATGAGACTCAGGCTCAAATCAAAACACTTCATACTTCCAGTTTGATACACATTTTAGTGCTGTATCAATAAAACACTTCAATATAAATAAGCACACATAAAAGTGATGCTAATGGAGTCCATCCCCTATCTCCTCCCAAACAAAATCCGGTTTAGAGGTCCATCCCCTATCTTCCCCTAAACCGTGGAGTACATCTCCTATCTCCTCCCACACAAAACAATGTATGCAAACACATAACATATACAACACACAATCAATACACATAATGCCTGTATTAATTCAGCAGTCAAAATTGATGACTTAATCAATGATTAGTTTCAGTTATCCCTAATCCACATGCAGTGTCTACAACAAGCACGACTATCCTCCACCGATAGCCCAAAACAGTTATTTCTAGACTTGGAAATAAATATACCAACAATTCAATAGACGAGTGATTTAAATTAACCAACTACGCCATTTAATCAATGAATTCCCCAATTTCATGAATTTAACCATATTTTCCCAATTCCAAGAATTAATTATACAAATTAATTTATTATTACAACTAGGGTTTTTCCCAAAATTACCAAAGTATCCCCAACATATTAAAATACCAAAACTTAGAACAAAACTTATAGAATGGAGTAGGAAATCCGTACCTCGAAGAAATAGTCCCAAAAGAGAAGATGAAGATGAAGACCCAAACTCCAAAGTGCTCCAAACTACCAACAATTCAGATTAAATGGAAGCCCTCGACCCACTCTATCTTTTTAATAAAGGATCTAAGGTAGAAACTCACTCTAAGTAGATCAATCCTAAGAGAGAAGGTGTGAAGAGGGAGAGAGAACTCGTACCTAGGGTTTTGGAATCTGAAAGTGGATGAAAAACTGATCTGAAACACGCTGCTGCCTATTTAAACCTGACAGGCTCGCTCGAGCGAAGACTTGGTCGCTCGAGCGACCAGACACAGAAAAGCTACGCTCGAGCCAAGGAAGCCTTGCTCGAGCCAACAACCCAAAAGCTCGCTCTAGCGAAAGAAATCTCGCTCGAGCGAAGAACTCAAACCCTCAGGTCTGTAACCAGACACACGCTCGAGCGAAGGAACTCCCGCTCGAGTGAAGAACGAACTAACTCGCTCGAGCGAAGAAAAGCTCGCTCGAGCCAAAACCCTCAGCTCTCAGGTCTTACTACAAAACGCAATCCTCGCTCGATCGAAGAAACCCTGGCTCGAGCGACGGACCAAAACAAAGAGCTCGCTCGAGCGAAGAACTGCTCGCTCGAGCGAAGGGTCAAAATTCTGGGCAGCAACCCTTTGCTCCCAAGCTCAACCAACTTGCTACAAACCTGCCCATTGCATCCCCCAACTCAGAAATAGGAAATTAAAGGACGGTAACAATCATAATACAATGGCAGGAGCTACGGAACCTAAGTCCAGATACAATAATCAAATGGGAAAAGACCGGGGTCGCTATAGTGACACTTGTCTGGGAATGAATCATGTTGTTTGTGCTAATTTATGTATTATCACAAATGTGGGGGAAGAGAGATTCCATGTCTACATATGTTGTAGAGTTGACAATCAATTTATGATGTCATTAATATCAATTTGGTATGCGGTGTATTATAAATGGATGTCAATTATTTATCAAAGTATTGATAAAAACGTGAACTTATGTGTTTTGACATAAGAGGAATTCAAATTATTCTTTGGAATAAAAGACTAAAATTGGTGTGGTGACTGATAACTTCGTAATGAAATATTATAAATTAAAATATTTCATGGATGAAAGACACTTTGGTAATTGTCGACATAGTCACCAATACTGGATAAGACAAATAAGATGTAAATATATTTACACAGTGATATTTATATTCCATGTTGAGATTGGAATTAAGGGTTGCAGTAAACAAAAAGAAAATTAATCATGGCTAAAGAAATGTTATTTGACAAAGTGTTGTGGCCACAACCGGTTTTAGTCATTTCTCCTTTGTACTGCAAAAGCAAGTTATGAAGTTTAATTGTTTTTAAACAAATTAGTATTGTGATTATATTCATAAATCAGTTTGCATCTTGTTATTTAGTTCAAACACACCAATTAATGATATACTCTGATTTATCTCGGAATTGTGGGGGTGTATTAATATTTTGTATACTTATACATCAACAAGAGGAATTAAGTTTCCTTAGAATGTTTAAAATGTGGGGGTGCTTGGAGGATTTTACCAAAGTAACGGTTCCGATAATAGGTCCAAAAAGAATCTCAATTCTTTATATAGGACCAAGTTGGAGTAGAAGCAACAATGGTTTCATTAACTCATAAGGAACAACTCTATATTTATTATTTAAATGGGAGTGACATAGAGTAACGATAAGTCTCGATGTAATCAAAGACTTAACATCGTATGCCATTTGCTTTTAGTTGTGAATATTGTCTAAGGATAATATAATGGATTCACTAACTACTCAATGATATCTAACTGAGAAGGTCAAACGGAAAAATAGCGGCCGCTAAACAAAAAGTTTGACCAGAGAGCAAATGAGAGAAAGTTTATCGAGGGGAATGTGATTAAAGCCTATTACACCAAAGTCATCATAATGGTAACCCTACTTAGATGACTGGAGATCCCAAGAACTAAGTTCAAAGGGACAACTAAGTTATGTGTGGCTCGCCAGAAATCACTAAAGGGGTCTAACTCTTATCCATTCCTATGATGAGAGTGATATCTGCAACATGTGTTGTATGCAGGGAACTTCGGGTAAGCTATACTTTTAATGATTACTTATATCGTGGAAATCCTAGAGGGGTATCTTTCAAGAGGAGTATTTAAGAGACTCGAAATAAGAATCACCTATATGAGTGTGAAGGGGCCGCTTCTATGAAAATTGATAAAGCTAAAAGCACTCAAGAAACACCAGGACTTGCCCAAGGCCAAAACGGGCACAACCATGAGAACTAAGCTGTGTTTGAAGATATTCTGTGTGAATTCTATTGTCTTGGCTTACACAAACGGCTGAATAGTTCAAGGCATCACGTCCACTGATTAGCTAGTAAGTCCGATAGGCTTTCACTAGGGAAGGTTCAAAGCCGAAAGCTACCTATCCCGATGCAGGATATTTCCATAATGTACTCTCTCTTTGTCTGCATGTTTTTGCATGTCATTTTCGTAAATTTCATTCATGTAGGGGATTGTTGGAAAATTTGAATTTAAATTTACTCCATTGGTTGTGTCTCTTGAGATGAAAGGGTGTGTCCTTTTGAAGGGTCACAACCTTTCTGAAGAGTCACATAGAAGTCTATATATTCCATCTCCCTCACTTCAATTTGGTGGGCGAATTGCCATTCTTCTTCACTTTGTATTTATTCTGCATATTTCTTGAGTATAATTTTCCTATAAAGAGAGTTCATGCACAGCAAAGTTCGCTAGGCTTGCATTAGTAGTGTTGCTAGTGCAAGACATTGATCGTTGTATCCTGAGAGATAGACGTCCATTGAATCCTAAGCACCGGTGGGAGGACGAATCTGTCTTAAGGAAAGAGTGTCACACACTCGACTCGATCAGGTTTTATCGTTTTATGTACTATAAGTTTTATCATGTTATTTTGTCAATTTATTTCAGTTTTGGTTTTGCCCAAAAAACCGTTTACATATTTTTTAAATTATATTTTCCATATAGTTTGGTACTATTTTTCTAACAAGCATGTGTTGGCACCATAAATCTGCAATTTTTATTATTATTTATTATTTATATAATTGCAGGACATGTGGCATCCTCCTACTCATTTGGAGGTTATAAGAAGTTATGAAGGCATGGAGGGTTATGTGGCATTATGGGAATGAAGATGGAAGAGTGGGTAGTTATTGCTGGAAGTTTTTTCCTACAAATATTTGTCTATAAATAGCCATTCATGGCTACATTGTAAAGGATCCATAATTCATAATCAAAGACAATTGATTTCAATATTTCTTGTCGTTTTCCTTATCTTAGGAGTAGTTTAACATAGATTTATATTTCGAAGCATTTATTTTCAGCATTTCCATTTCGAAGCATTTTATGCACTTCATTTCCGAAGCATAGGAGTAAAATAAGTAATTATTACTTTGATTGTTCACTCAATCATCTTTCTCCGTCTCCCTCATTCTACTTTTAATTTTTCTTTTCGCTACACTTGGCAATTTTGAAGTCCTCTTCGTTGAGGCAAAAGAGCCGTCAACGCAATCGCTTGATAATTGGCTTGAATTTAATCTGTAAGGATTTTTCAATCCTTACTGACACGCTCGCATTTATGATATTTTCCTTCGTAGGAAAAATAAGCCAACAGCAAGCCTCCACCAAGGCAATAGCATTGAAGGAACTTTTGGGAAGCAAGAGCTTCTTTGTTTTGTTTCATTTTTGTATAGCCTAGAGTTTTAATTGTATGAGCTAGTCTCACTTTTGTTGTATCCAAGTCAAGACTTGGAAAGGTGTAAACATTTAAGGACATTTATTTATGTTAAACTCTTCTGTATTATTAACATTATGAAATGAAAGGACTTTACTCTTTGATTCATACAGTTATTTATATATATTTGGATTGAACTTATGGTTATATTTTGAGGGCATTTCATGCTACCCCAGTTTTTTATGAATTTTTTGTTTATAAATTATTTATATATTTGGTAAATTCGGTTCTAGTTCTAATGTGCAAGAATATATAGCGAAATGCACTGAAATGCGACTATATCCAGGAAAAAAAAAATTAAGGACCAAAACCAATAACCAAGTCTATGGATTCACAAAGTCAAGCTTAATGGTTAATCTAACTTATATTTCAAAACTAAATTAACTATGATTATGATATCAATAAAGCAAGCCCAAAATTTTGATTAAAGGTTTAGGACTATATATATAAAAAAACATTCAAGTTAAATTAACATCCAAGGATACACATATTAATTTCGAAAATCACAAACCTAATAATGTGGAAGATATTATTTCTTCTTAAGTTTATTTACAATTTTCAACATACCGAAGTCTGATCTTCTTGATTGATACTAGGACATCCTTCATAATCATCCTCTCCTTAAGTGAGTCAGCAGGGCAATTCGAAGCCAATTGCATAAGAGATGACTCACATTGCACCTTTGCATTGTTGGGTTCAATGTCTTGCCTAAGCAAGTTGGCATCTACAACTTAAAGGTCTCTTGAAGGTTTTTACTTAACCAAAAAAAAAAAAGTCTCTTGAAGGTTTTTTTTTTTTTTTTCCACTTTGACTCTTAATATTTTTAATTTTTTTAAATTTATTTCAAAAATCAATTTCTGTCCAATTTTAAGACCCGAAACCCAAACCTCAAAGTCCAAACCTAAATTCTAACTCCCATCTCTCTCTCTCTCTCTCTCTCTCTCTCTCTCCTCTTTAATATTATGTTTGGTTACTTAAGAGCGAAAAGAAAATAGTAATTACATAAGTTAAGAAACAAAAGAAAAAATTGTGATTTTTTTCACTCTTATTTGGATGAATAGAAGAGAAAAGAAAAGAGAAAGTATTGATTATCTTCTATATTGTTTGGTTAAGCTATATAAAAGGGAAAAAAATGATATCATGTTATATTATCAAATTAACCTGTTATAGGTGTCAGTCTTTTTATTTCTTCAATATCTAGAAGGCAGTTCTAGTATTATAATAAAATAACATTTAATAGGTTTCATTTTTCTTCCAATATCACTACTTTTTAGAGAGATTTAAAGTAGAGGTTATGAGAGAAATAAATTTCTCCTTATTTCTTTTCATTTCACTCCAGTTCTCTATTTTTTGTTTTTCTTATTCAAACGAGTGATATAAACTAAGAGAAATACATTTCTTTTCTTTTCTTCTCAAATCACCTAATATATTCACCCCTAAACTTCCACTGCCCTTCCAGTCTTCCCTCTACCCCAACCTCCACTACCTCTCTACCTCTATTGTTCCCCTCTATCCCTTTCCTTCATTATCCCACCTCGTACCACGATCATTCTTTATATATACTCAAACAATGCTCTATTTAGTTAAGTTTTTATAATTTATTTTTTGAAAAATTTTAAAAAATTAGTTTAGTGAAAAAATTGAAAAAAAAAATATAAAAAGACTAATTATTTTCATTTGGCTTTCTCTTTTTTGGCGTGAATATTTTTTGAAAATTCAAAAATATAATTTTTTTTTTTGTTCAACTTGATTATAATTATTCAAAAAGAAAAGATAATCCAAAATTTAGTTCTAAAAACTCAACTAAATTTTAAAATAATTTATTTTGAAGTACATCGCCACCAAAGTGTCATTTTTCCATTGAAAATTGGGTAGTGCTTTGTTTTGGAAGTAAAGTGAGAAAAATTAAAAACATTAAGGCCAAAGTTGACAGAAAAAATATTTTAAGGGCCAAAGTAAGATATTGTGAAACTTAAAGGGGAAAAGTACAATTTATCCATTTCATGCCACATGGCTGTTCATATGGCGACACATGGTTGCAAAGGTGGCATTTCCATCCAAAATTAGATTGAAATTTGCAATGGGAGTAAATTGAGAAAAAAATTCACACCTAAGAGTCAATGTGGAGAAAAAATACTTTCAGGGTCAAAGTGAATAATTTTAAAACTTAAGAGGGCAACATGTAATTTACCCAAAAATCATATTGATTTGATTAATGTAACTACGTGGTTTCATCATGTTTGTTTAAAAATAAAAACAATTTATTTCAAAATAATGCTTGTCATTTTTTTATTTTTATTTTTTTGTGAATAATTTAACACAAAAACTTATAAAATGAATAGATCAGATAATGTCCCAGGGCACGAATTGAACAGTGGACTAGAAACTAATAGGGATGGCAATGGGGGTTAATGGGGTGGATATTAATTCCCCATCCCCATTCCCCTATGATAAATTTTTCTCATTCCCCATTCTCCATTCCCCATGGGTATCACCCTCTCCATTTCTTAATGGGTATGGATTTTCCCCAACCCACTTTAATCCCCATTTTTTTTATATATATATTTAATGTTAACAACTTTTTTTTTTTTTTTTTTTTTTTTTTTTTTAAAGGTTCACAACAAAAGCTAAATATACATTCAATCTTTTTTCTTTCTTTTTTAATATATTTAATGTTAACAACTTTTTTTTATTTTTTTTTATTTTTTATTTTAAGGTTCACAACAAAAGCTAAATATACCTTCAATCTTTTTTCTTTCTTTTTTAATATATTTAATGTTAACAACCTTTTTTTTTTTTTAAGGGTTTTAGCTAAATATACTTTCAATCTTTTTTCTTTCTTTTTTAATATATTTAATGTTAACAACTTTTTTTTTTTTTTAAGGTTCACAACAAAAGCTAAATATACATTCAATCTTATTTTATTTTATTTGGTTCAACAACAAAATCAAATACGCATTAATTAATTAATTAAAAAGTTTATTTTATAATAATCAAATATATAATTTTGAGACAATCAAATATATATATATATATATATATATATATGTTGTATAAATTGTGAACATTAAAAATAAAAATAATTCCCTATTATTTCTATTCTTTATTACCAGTTTTAGCAACCAAGTTTTGAATATTAGTAACATTCACAGTTAGTTTTGTAATTTCAGGTGATAATTCCCCCATTCAATTCGGAGAAGTTCAGGATGTTTATAAATTTATTTAGCTTACTCGGATGTAATTTATTTAGTTCAGGATGTAATTTCAGGAGAAGCTATTTGAATTTTTAAAAAATGGTTGTGAATCTTAAAAATAAAAATAATAATAAAAAAAAAGATTGGATGTATATTTAGTTTTGGTTGTGGATCTTAAAAAAAAGAAAAAAAAGAAGAAGTTGGTTGTGAACTTGAAAAAATAAATAAATAAATAAAAGAAAAAAGATTGAATGTATATTTAGTTTTGGTTGTGAATCTTAAAAAAAAAAAAAAAAAAAGCAACATATGGGGAAATTAGTGGGTACCCATCCCCAACCCGTCCCCTGTGGATATTTAAAGAATA
The DNA here is from genome assembly GCF_055761805.1 of Camellia sinensis. NCBI lineage: Eukaryota > Viridiplantae > Streptophyta > Magnoliopsida > Ericales > Theaceae > Camellia > Camellia sinensis. Next base: position 185,159,575 of record NC_138969.1, on the reverse strand, counting down.
TCACATACCCTACCCATGGATAAGAAAAAAATGGGAAAATCCATGTATTTGGATTGGTTCTCCATGGATACCCACAGGGTAGGTTATCCATTGCCATCCCTAGAAACTAATCCCTTCTATATGTACATAATAGCAATGTGGTTAGGCGCATCACATTTGCTATTTTATACTAAAATTGTTGAATAGTTTGATGAATGAAGAAAATTAATTAACAATTTGAACATTGATGAATAAGAAAAATTATTTAATAGTTATTAAAGTTATTAGATGTGACGATTACTACATGGAAATGGGTATTAATGAAAAGAAAAAGAATGGCATGATTCATACCAATTGAAGTGTGTACTTTATCTAATAAAATAGGTATGAAAAATAGGTCAAGAGTTTTAACAACCAACAATTCTAGGAGTATCTTTAGTGGTCAATGTGGAAGGCAAGGAAGGATAAGAGAGAGGCTGGGGGTGGCAGAAGAGATTGGAAGACCAGGGCATGGGAACGAAGAGAAGGACTTGGTGGTGGCGGGACGGTATGGCAATGGTGGCTGGTGGCTTGAGCTACTGAGGGGGTAGTTTGGTCAATTCAATGGGTAAATTTGACTGATTTGTAATCAATTTCTTTCTTCTCACCTCTATTACATTTAAAATGGATTGTCCAATGATTTGTAAAAGAAAATTTCTCTACTTCCCACTTAAAGCTATGTTTGGCATAAATTTTTTGTGTTAAAATAGTCATAAAAAGGCAAAATAGGTTAAAAAGTTAATAAGACAAAATGTCACGTCCAAACCATAATCATTTCATTTTTTCTCTCATAAAGTCAAAATAATATTTTAGTTTAAAAGTCAAAAAGTCATTAAAAAAACTTGAAAAGTCAACAACTTATATCAAAAAGTCGAATATTATCCTTTCTCTCTACTTTTCGCACACCTTTTCATGAAAAATCAAAAGTCATTTCAAAGATACTAATTTTTTTTTTAACTTCATATTTTAACTAAAAAACCAAAAAGTTACGAAAATAGCATATTCCCAAAATAGTCAAAAAGCCAAAAAGTCAACCCACATTCCAAATTAAGGCTAAATGTAATTATCCCTAAATGTTAGTACCAGGAGAAATATTGAAATTGGGGAAATTTTATGATGCATTGTGATGTTGATTATGATAAAATTTTAATTATGATCCAAGAGTTGATTGGTTATACCTCCTGTGATGTTTAGTTACAACTCAATTTATTTATTTATTTTTTTTTTTTCAAGTTATAACTCTTATAGTATTGAGTTATACCATTTGTGATAATCAAACTCACAAATGACATAACTTGCATATGGTACATACCTTAGAAGGGGTGTGTATGACATTTGAGTCAATGGTTATGGCCTATTGTGTATACTATGGTATTTCCGAAGAAATTGACAAAATAAAGGTTAATAATATGATGATTACCTGTGAAGTTATTTTCAACGAGGCTGAATTGTTTGAGTGAAGTACAGTTTCCGATTCTTCCTGGAATGCTTCCCGTCAATTTATTACTCCATAGAGAGAGAACTTCAAGCACTGGAAGAGGGGAGCACATATGCACAGGTAGACTACCATATAAACTATTTTCTTGAAGATAAAGCTTCTTTACAAAAGAGATGTTGAATATAAAAGATGGTATGAGACCAGTGAGACCAGCCGTTTTGATCGATAGGATCTTCAATCTCTAAAGATTAACCATCTCTTTTGGAATTTCACCTGCCCAAAAAAAGAAAAAAAAAAAAGAAATTACAATTTCTATGATGATGTCTTGAATGGGTTTTGCTATAATTATTAAGGAATTTTTAAATACACAAATTTTAAAAGTAAATAAAGTTGCTTTGCAAATGGACCTCATCACAATAATATGGTAAAATATAATTGGATTTGGATTATGGAAAAATTTTATTTACACACCACTAATTCTTTAAGTACACACCATTAACAGATTAAATTTATATTATAATAATATTTTCAAATAAAAAGACCATTAAGGACAACATGGTTATGCATTTTACCAATTCAAAGAATTTATATATGAAAACACAACACCCTTTACACAATATAACCTATAGACATATAAACACTATATTTCTTTACCATCTTCCAACGCTCATCATCTTCACTATTATGATCTAACATACTACACTCATGATATGATTCATTATCAATTAGTTCATCTCTTTCTCTTCTCCATTACACATATTTTCCAAACTCAGAACATTATTGCCTATAAAGACTTAGGGTTTAAAAATATTGAAATCAATTGGTTTTGAAGATTTATACACCATGAATGACACCCAGATTGTTGATTCAGAACAATGCAACAATGAAAATGTCACTTTACTACTTACAATGGCTTTTTGGTTTTTTGTTTACACCATTTGTATAGTCACTAGAAAGATAACTTTATTCGTCACGTGTTTGGATAATCAGAGTTGAACGTTTACACAATTTTTGATTATTTATATTCGAACAAAACTATTTTGTTCAAATTATTAAGGTTGACAAAATATTAAATGTTCATGTTAGGTTTTATTTTTGGCAACCCCGTTTGACAAAACTCCTTTCAGTTGTATTTATTTTCGCACTTTTATTTCAGTGAGGCTATGAGTGTTTAGATGCGAATCCAACCCGAATTGTGCTTTTCAGAGAAGGTTCTACCTATGTTGACAAATCCGGAGACAAAACATTGTGTTGATTCAAATGTAATTTTTTGTGTTTTTGTTCTGTCCGCTCGAGCGGAGCCTTGTGAGCTCGAGCGTAGATTAGCACGTCTCAGTATTTTGTCAGGGCAAGCAAAAAATACTGGTGGGTGTGATTTTACGCTCGAGCGCATCTTAGTTTGTTCGCACGCAGTTTTTGGTCAGTCCGCTCGAGCGGGCTGTGTTGAGCTCGAGCGGACCGCGCGATCCTAGATTTCCAGATTTGATTAAAGAGTTGGTTTTCTTCTGAATCTAGGATTACTTTTGGTTCTCTATAAATACTTGGTTTTCTCCCAAAACTAAGTGATTGATGGAACTTCTCCAGATCTTATTTTTGGATCTTAAGGTTTATATCTGGAGATTTTTTGCTAGTTTTCTTTGATGTTTTTATTGAGTATTCAACTCATGATCTAAAGAGAGTACATCAAAGGTTTGTTTGTTATACACAAAAGAGAGAGTTATTCTTCAGTTGTGGATTCTGAAGAATTCGAGCCTGAAGCTTTGGTGGAATCCGGAGTGGCTCATCAGAAAGACAATTCCGTGGTGAAGATGGGGTTGGAAGAGGCACATAGAGGTTGGTTCAATTAGGCGTTGTGGATTCGCTAGGTAATTGAGAGTATACCTGTGTAATTCCTTTAAATCTTCTTAGTGGATTGTTTTGTGGCTGTTGCCCGTGGTTTTTTGATCACAGTTGGAGGTGTCCAATTGTGGTTTTTTCCACGTTAAATCATTGTGTTTTTTTTTTGTCTTGATTGTTTGATTGGGATTGTTATATTCTGCTTAAAATTGATACATAATCACAAATCAACATCTAGGGGATTTCTAGATTTTTCAATTGGTATCAGAGCAGATCGTTCTATTTTTTTTTTAAAAAAAAAATTCTTTTAGAACGAGATCTTGTTTGATTTGTGATAATGGATTCAAAGAGGTCGGTTGAGAATACCACTAATGATCAATCCTCGGAGAGTGATAATGAAGAGCTTGAGCAAGCTTATGAGAAGTTGTATAAGGAGTCTCTTAAGTTATTCAAATTGAATGACAAACTCACAAAGAAACTCAAAGCATGTGAAAGTGAGAATGTCAAACTTAAGGAGGAGATTTCCGAGGCCAGGATTAATGCCATCAAGGTAGCTGCTAATCGACAAGTTCTTTGTGCAAAACTGTTGACTTGTGAGACAGAGATGAATGAGCTACTGCAAACCCATGCCATGTATGCAGAAAAGATTGAATCTCTCGAGATGTCACAAGTTGCTTTGGAAGAACTAATGATCAAAAAAGAGGAAGAACTCAAGTGTGCTATGGCTACCATTGGTCTTTGGAACAAAGGATCAAAGACTTTGGAGGATATTATTGGGACTCAACAAATGAGTTGTGACAAGAGTGGCATTGGCTTTGGTGGTAAGAAAGAGCAAAAACAGAGTGCTTCAACATCTCATGATACAAGAACTCAAGGAAAGAGAGAACAAAAAATTCAACATAAGGATTGACTTCTTAAACTTCCTAGAGTTGGTAAGGTAAAAGAAAAGAAGGTACACCCTGTTTTTATTTGTCATCATTGTGGTTTACATGGTCATATTCGCCCTTTTTGTTATAAGTTGCATGGGACAGTGTTTTTGCCTAGACCTAGGAATAGGAAGTTGGAAACCATGTCGAGACGGGTTCCTATTGCAGGGGAAAGGAACCACAACGTCAAGACACCACCCAAGAACTGCAATTCTCACAACTTTGTTCGTACTAAAGCAGTTTGGGTGAGAAAACTTGACTTGTGTTAATTTGTTTATTTGTTTTAGCTTTTGGGTTTTTGTGTGTTGTTTTTAATTAAAAAAAAAAATCCCAAAAAGATTTTCTTAGTATGGTTTTGCAAGCTTGAAATTTTTTGAGTGGTCCTTGGTGCATATTGGATTTGATGAGAATATCCATTACCTGTCAATATGTGTATGCTTTCTGTGGTCATTACTCATTTTGGAGTGTGTGTTTTTCTGATTAGTATGTCTCATTCTGTACACACTCTTAGATTAAGCAAATTTTAGAGTCTTCCGCCTTAGTGATTCTTTTTGAACTTCTGGCATTGTATCTTTTGCTTTTCTAGAGGAATTGACCTATACAAGCATATCATGGGTGATGTTGAGTCTCTTAACCACCTACCATCTTTTTGCACCTCCACGGCTTTCCCCTTAATTCTTTGCAATCTAGCCATGAGGAAAAGGCTACCTCAGAGTCACCAACCAAGCCATCCTTATTATATCCATGCTTCTCTGGTTCGGTTTTCATACTCTTGAGCGTGTCAGCCACCAATGATTGTGCAAAAGAAAAAGAAAAAGAAAAAGAAAAAGAAAAAGAAAGAGAAGAAGACAAAATATGCAAAAGAAAGAAAACATGTGCAAAAGAAAGAAAAAAAAAAAGATTCATTCATTGAGGGGGAGCCTCCGCCTTTACTCACCAAATACCCCTTGATTCCTAGTGGTTTGACTTTCCTTTGGCGTACTTAAGATTCTCTTGTCGGAGGTCCAGCTTTCATATCACTACTAGGATTGACTCTCGTGTTTGTCGAACTCCAAGTCACACACACACTTTTTCTCATGGGATCTATGCTTTTCACATAATGCATCACTTTCTTTCATGAGAAATTTTCTACAGACTGTGCACATTGTGTTTTCTTGTAATGGTGCTTCTTGGATAGTCTTGTGTGTTTTAAGGTACTAATCTGCAATTTTTAGATTGCTCCACCATATTATTTTTGTCGTTTTCTTCTTGTTCACTCAGTGTTTGTGGTTACTTTTAGTGAGGGGGAGTTTGGTTCATCTTGATTTGGGTTGGTAAGGGAGTTTGGTTTTTCATTGCAAGAGTTGTTTAGCATGAACACGTTGATATGTTTGGTAAGGGAGTTTGGCTATATGTTTTGCATGTTGCTATGCACTATTTGCCCTTCTTGTATGTTCATGGTATTTACATCGTCATATCATTGCTTGTGTGGTTTATGGTCTTGCTTTTGTTGTTTGAGAGTTGTTTTTCATGAGTCTTAATTTTCATCTATTCATGTTTTCTATCTCATGTTTCAAGTTAGTCGTGTCATATACTTTTTCATATACTCTTGTGGGACTAATAGGTGTTTTGGAGATTGTGGCACTAATAATTGTTTTGCAGATCATGACCTTGAGAAAGAAGTTGGTTTTGTTGGCTGTAATGGGTTGGGTGTTTAGGATTTTATTTGTTAGGTGTGTTTTGTCACGGCATTGCCAAAGGGGGAGATTGTTAGGTTTTGTTTTTGGCAACCCCGTTTGACAAAACTCCTTTCAGTTGTATTTATTTTCGCACTTTTATTTCAGTGAGGCTATGAGTGTTTAGATGCGAATCCAACCCGAATTGTGCTTTTCAGAGAAGGTTCTACCTATGTTGACAAATCCGGAGACAAAACATTGTGTTGATTCAAATGTAATTTTTTGTGTTTTTGTTCTGTCTGCTCGAGCGGAGCCTTGTGAGCTCGAGCGTAGATTAGCAGGTCTCAGTATTTTGTCAGGGCAAGCAAAAAATATTGGTTGGTGTGATTTTACGCTCGAGCGGATTCTCCTACGCTCGAGCGCATCTCAGTTTGTTCGCACGCAGTTTTTGGTCAGTCCGCTCGAGCGAGCTGTGTTGAGCTCGAGCGGACCGCACGATCCCAGATTTCCAGATTTGATTAAAGAGTTGGTTTTCTTCTGAATCTAGGATTACTTTTGGTTCTCTATAAATACTTGGTTTTCTCCCAAAACTAAGTGATTGATGGAACTTCTCCAGATCTTATTTTTGGATCTTAAGGTTTATATCTGGAGATTTTTTGCTAGTTTTCTTTGATGTTTTTATTGAGTATTCAACTCATGATCTAAAGAGAGTACATCAAAGGTTCGTTTGTTATACACAAAAGAGAGAGTTATTCTTCAGTTGTGGATTCTGAAGAATTCGAGACTGAAGCTTTGGTGGAATCCGGAGTGGCTCATCAGAAGGACAATTCCGTGGTGAAGATGGGGTTAGAAGAGGCACATAGAGGTTGGTTCAATTAGGCGTTGTGGATTCGCTAGGTAATTGAGAGTATACCTGTGTAATTCCTTTAAATCTTCTTAGTGGATTGTTTTGTGGCTGTTGCCCGTGGTTTTTTTATCACAGTTGGAGGTGTCCAATTGTGGTTTTTTCCACGTTAAATCATTGTGTTTTTTTTTTGTCTTGATTGTTTGATTGGGATTGTTATATTCTGCTTAAAATTGATACATAATCACAAATCAACATCTAGGGGATTTCTAGATTTTTCAATTGGTATCAGAGCAGGTAGTTCTATTTTTTTTAAAAAAAAAAAATTATTTTAGAACGAGATCTTGTTTGATTTGTGATAATGGATTCAAAAAGGTCGGTTGAGAATACCACTAATGATCAATCCTCGGAGAGTGATAATGAAGAGCTTGAGCAAGCTTATGAGAAGTTGTATAAGGAGTCTCTTAAGTTATTCAAATTGAATCACAAACTCACAAAGAAACTCAAAGCATGTGAAAGTGAGAATGTCAAACTTAAGGAGGAGATTTCCGAGGCCAGGATTAATGCCATCAAGGTAGCTGCTGATCGACAAGTTCTTTGTGCAAAACTGTTGACTTGTGAGACAGAGATGAATGAGCTACTGCAAACCCATGCCATGTATGCAGAAAAGATTGAATCTCTCGAGATGTCACAAGTTGCTTTGGAAGAACTAATGATCAAAAAAGAGGAAGAACTCAAGTGTGCTATGGCTACCATTGGTCTTTGGAACAAAGGATCAAAGACTTTGGAGGATATTATTGGGACTCAACAAATGAGTTGTGACAAGAGTGGCATTGGCTTAGGTGGTAAAAAAGAGCAAAAACAGAGTGCTTCAACATCTCATGATACAAGAACTCAAGGAAAGAGAGAACAAAAAATTCAACATAAGGATGGACTTCTTAAACTTCCTAGAGTTGGTAAGGTAAAAGAAAAGAAGGTACACCCTGTTTTTATTTGTCATCATTGTGGTTTGCATGGTCATATTTGCCCTTTTTGTTATAAGTTGCATGGGACAATGTTTTTGCCTAGACCTAGGAATAGGAAGTTGGAAACCATGTCGAGACGGGTTCCTATTGCAAGGGAAAGGAACCACAACGTCAAGACACCACCCAAGAACTGCAATTCTCACAACTTTGTTCGTACTAAAGCAGTTTGGGTAAGAAAACTTGACTTGTGTTAATTTGTTTATTTGTTTTAGCTTTTGGGTTTTTGTGTGTTGTTTTTAATTAAAAAAAAAATCCCAAAAAGATTTTCTTAGTATGGTTTTGCAAGCTTGAAATTTTTTGAGTGGTCCTTGGTGCATATTGGATTTGATGAGAATATCCATTACCTGTCAATATGTGTGTGCTTTCTGTGGTCATTACTCATTTTGGAGTGTGTGTTTTTTTTATTAGTATGTCTCATTCTGTACACACTCTTGGATTAAGCAAATTTTAGAGTCTTCCGCCTTAGTGATTATTTTTGGACTTCTGGCATTGTATCTTTTGCTTTTCTAGAGGAATTGACCTATACTAGCATATCATGGGTGATGTTGAGTCTCTTAACCACCTACCATCTTTTTGCACCTCCACGGCTTTCCCCTTAATTCTTTGCAATCTAGCCATGAGGAAAAGGCTACCTCAGAGTCACCAACCAGGCCATCCTTATTATATCCATGCTTCTCTGGTTCGGTTTTCATACTCTTGAGCGTGTCAGCCACCAATGATTGTGCAAAGGAAAAAGAAAAAGAAAAAGAAAAAGAAAAAGAAAAGAAAAAGAAAAAGAAAGAGAAGAAGACAAAATATGCAAAAGAAAGAAAACATGTGCAAAAGAAAGAAAGAAAAAAAAAAGATTCATTGATTGAGGGGGAGCCTCCGCCTTTTCTCACCAAATACCCCTTGATTCCTAGTGGTTTAACTTTCCTTTGGCGTACTTAAGATTCTCTTGTCGGAGGTCCAGCTTTCATATCACTACTAGGATTGACTCTCGTGTTTGTCAAACTCCAAGTCACACAGACACTTTTTCTCATGGGATCTATGCTTTTCACATAATGCATCACTTTCTTTCATGAGGAATTTTCTACAGACTGTGCACATTGTGTTTTCTTGTAATGGTGCTTCTTGGATAGTCTTGTGTGTTTTAAGGTACTAATCTGCAATTTTTAGATTGCTCCACCATATTATTTTTGTCGTTTTCTTCTTGTTCACTCAGTGTTTGTGGTTACTTTTAGTGAGGGGGAGTTTGGTTTTTCATTGCAAGAGTTGTTTAGCATGAACACGTTGATATGTTTGGTAAGGGAGTTTGGCTATATGTTTTGCATGTTGCTATGCACTATTTGCCCTTCTTGTATGTTCATGGTATTTACATCGTCATATCATTGCTTGTGTGGTTTATGGTCTTGCTTTTGTTGTTTGAGAGTTGTTTTTCATGAGTCTTAATTTTCATCTATTCATGTTTTCCATCTCATGTTTCAAGTTAGTCGTGGCATATACTTTTTCATATACTCTTGTGGGACTAATAGGTGTTTTGGAGATTGTGGCACTAATAATTGTTTTGCAGATCATGACCTTGAGAAAGAAGTTGGTTTTGTTGGCTGTAATGGGTTGGGGTGTTTAGGATTTTATTTGTTAGGTGTGTTTTGTCACGGCATTGCCAAAGGGGGAGATTGTTAGGTTTTATTTTTGGCAACCCCGTTTGACAAAACTTCTTTCAGTTGTATTTATTTTCGCACTTTTATTTCAGTGAGGCTATGAGTGTTTAGATGCGAATCCAACCCGAATTGTGCTTTTCAGAGAAGGTTCTACCTATGTTGACAAATCCGGAGACAAAACATTGTGTTGATTCAAATGTAATTTTTTGTGTTTTTGTTCTGTCCGCTCGAGCGGAGCCTTGTGAGCTCGAGCGTAGATTAGCAGGTCTCAGTATTTTGTCAGGGCAAGCAAAAAATACTGGTGGGTGTGATTTTACGCTCGAGCGGATTCTCCTACGCTCGAGCGCATCTCAGTTTGTTCGCACGCAGTTTTTGGTCAGTCCGCTCGAGCGGGCTGTGTTGAGCTCGGGCGGACCGCGCGATCCCAGATTTCCAGATTTGATTAAAGAGTTGGTTTTCTTCTGAATCTAGGATTACTTTTGGTTCTCTATAAATACTTGGTTTTCTCCCAAAACTAAGTGATTGATGGAACTTCTCCAAATCTTATTTTTGGATCTTAAGGTTTATATCTGGAGATTTTTTGCTAGTTTTCTTTGATGTTTTTATTGAGTATTCAACTCATGATCTAAAGAGAGTACATCAAAGGTTTGTTTGTTATACACAAAAGAGAGAGTTATTCTTCAGTTGTGGATTCTGAAGAATTCGAGCCTAAAGCTTTGGTGGAATCCGAAGTGGCTCATCAGAAAGACAATTCCGTGGTGAAGATGGGGTTGGAAGAGGCACATAGAGGTTGGTTCAATTAGGCGTTGTGGATTCGCTCGGTAATTGAGAGTATACCTGTGTAATTCCTTTAAATCTTCCTAGTGGATTGTTTTGTGGCTGTTGCCTGTGGTTTTTTTTATCACAGTTGGAGGTGTCCAATTGTGGTTTTTTCGACGTTAAATCATTGTGTTTTTTTTTTGTCTTGATTGTTTGATTGGGATTGTTATATTCTGCTTAAAATTGATACATAATCACAAATCAACATCTAGGGGATTTCTAGATTTTTCAATTGGTATCAGAGCAGGTCGTTCTATTTTTTTTTTTAAAAAAAAAATTCTTTTAGAACGAGATCTTGTTTGCTTTGTGATAATGGATTCAAAGAGGTCGGTTGAGAATACCACTAATGATTATTCCTCGGAGAGTGATAATGAAGAGCTTGAGCAAGCTTATGAGAAGTTGTATAAGGAGTCTCTTAAGTTATTCAAATTGAATCACAAACTCACAAAGAAACTCAAAGCATGTGAAAGTGAGAATGTCAAACTTAAGGAGGAGATTTCCGAGGCCAGGATTAATTCCATCAAGGTAGCTGATGATCGACAAGTTCTTTGTGCAAAACTGTTGACTTGTGAGACAGAGATGAATGAGCTACTGCAAACCCATGCCATGTATGCAGAAAAGATTGAATCTCTCGAGATGTCACAAGTTGCTTTGGAAGAACTAATGATCAAAAAAGAGGAAGAACTCAAGTGTGCTATGGCTACCATTGGTCTTTGGAACAAAGGATCAAAGACTTTGGAGGATATTATTGGGACTCAACAAATGAGTTGTGACAAGAGTGGCATTGGCTTTGGTGGTAAGAAAGAGCAAAAACAGAGTGCTTCAACATCTCATGATACAAGAACTCAAGGAAAGAGAGAACAAAAAATTCAACATAAGGATGGACTTCTTAAACTTCCTAGAGTTGGTAAGGTAAAAGAAAAGAAGGTACACCCTGTTTTTATTTGTCATCATTGTGGTTTGCATGGTCATATTCGCCCTTTTTGTTATAAGTTGCATGGGACAGTGTTTTTGACTAGACCTAGGAATAGGAAGTTGGAAACCATGTCGAGACGGGTTCCTATTGCAGGGGAAAGGAACCACAACGTCAAGACACCACCCAAGAACTGCAATTCTCACAACTTTGTTCGTACTAAAGCAGTTTGGGTGAGAAAACTTGACTTGTGTTAATTTGTTTATTTGTTTTAGCTTTTGGGTTTTTGTGTGTTGTTTTTAATTAAAAAAAAATCCCAAAAAGATTTTCTTAGTATGGTTTTGCAAGCTTGAAATTTTTTGAGTGGTCCTTGGTGCATATTGGATTTGATGAGAATATCCATTACCTGTCAATATGTGTGTGCTTTCTGTGGTCATTACTCATTTTGGAGTGTGTGTTTTTTTTATTAGTATGTCTCATTCTGTACACACTCTTGGATTAAGCAAATTTTAGAGTCTTCCGCCTTAGTGATTATTTTTGGACTTCTGGCATTGTATCTTTTGCTTTTCTAGAGGAATTGACCTATACTAGCATATCATGGGTGATGTTGAGTCTCTTAACCACCTACCATCTTTTTGCACCTCCACGGCTTTCCCCTTAATTCTTTGCAATCTAGCCATGAGGAAAAGGCTACCTCAGAGTCACCAACCAGGCCATCCTTATTATATCCATGCTTCTCTGGTTCGGTTTTCATACTCTTGAGCGTGTCAGCCACCAATGATTGTGCAAAGGAAAAAGAAAAAGAAAAAGAAAAAGAAAAAGAAAAGAAAAAGAAAAAGAAAGAGAAGAAGACAAAATATGCAAAAGAAAGAAAACATGTGCAAAAGAAAGAAAGAAAAAAAAAGATTCATTGATTGAGGGGGAGCCTCCGCCTTTACTCACCAAATACCCCTTGATTCCTAGTGGTTTAACTTTCCTTTGGCGTACTTAAGATTCTCTTGTCGGAGGTCCAGCTTTCATATCACTACTAGGATTGACTCTCGTGTTTGTCAAACTCCAAGTCACACAGACACTTTTTCTCATGGGATCTATGCTTTTCACATAATGCATCACTTTCTTTCATGAGGAATTTTCTACAGACTGTGCACATTGTGTTTTCTTGTAATGGTGCTTCTTAGATAGTCTTGTGTGTTTTAAGGTACTAATCTGCAATTTTTAGATTGCTCCACCATATTATTTTTGTCGTTTTCTTCTTGTTCACTCAGTGTTTGTGGTTACTTTTAGTGAGGGGGAGTTTGGTTCATCTTGATTTGGGTTGGTAAGGGAGTTTGGTTTTTCATTGCAAGAGTTGTTTAGCATGAACACGTTGATATGTTTGGTAAGGGAGTTTGGCTATATGTTTTGCATGTTGCTATGCACTATTTGCCCTTCTTGTATGTTCATGGTATTTACATCGTCATATCATTGCTTGTGTGGTTTATGGTCTTGCTTTTGTTGTTTGAGAGTTGTTTTTCATGAGTCTTAATTTTCATCTATTCATGTTTTCCATCTCATGTTTCAAGTTAGTCGTGGCATATACTTTTTCATATACTCTTGTGGGACTAATAGGTGTTTTGGAGATTGTGGCACTAATAATTGTTTTGCAGATCATGACCTTGAGAAAGAAGTTGGTTTTGTTGGCTGTAATGGGTTGGGGTGTTTAGGATTTTATTTGTTAGGTGTGTTTTGTCACGGCATTGCCAAAGGGGGAGATTGTTAGGTTTTATTTTTGGCAACCCCGTTTGACAAAACTCCTTTCAGTTGTATTTATTTTCGCACTTTTATTTCAGTGAGGCTATGAGTGTTTAGATGCGAATCCAACCCGAATTGTGCTTTTCAGAGAAGGTTCTACCTATGTTGACAAATCCGGAGACAAAACATTGTGTTGATTCAAATGTAATTTTTTGTGTTTTTGTTCTGTCCGCTCGAGCGGAGCCTTGTGAGCTCGAGCGTAGATTAGCAGGTCTCAGTATTTTGTCAGGGCAAGCAAAAAATACTGGTGGGTGTGATTTTACGCTCGAGCGGATTCTCCTACGCTCGAGCGCATCTCAGTTTGTTCGCACGCAGTTTTTGGTCAGTCCGCTCGAGCGGGCTGTGTTGAGCTCGAGCGGACCGCGCGATCCCAGATTTCCAGATTTGATTAAAGAGTTGGTTTTCTTCTGAATCTAGGATTACTTTTGGTTCTCTATAAATACTTGGTTTTCTCCCAAAACTAAGTGATTGATGGAACTTCTCCAGATCTTATTTTTGTATCTTAAGGTTTATATCTGGAGATTTTTTGCTAGTTTTCTTTGATGTTTTTATTGAGTATTCAACTCATGATCTAAAGAGAGTACATCAAAGGTTTGTTTGTTATACACAAAAGAGAGAGTTATTCTTCAGTTGTGGATTCTGAAGAATTCGAGCCTAAAGCTTTGGTGGAATCCGGAGTGGCTCATCAGAAAGACAATTCCGTGGTGAAGATGGGGTTGGAAGAGGCACATAGAGGTTGGTTCAATTAGGCGTTGTGGATTCGCTAGGTAATTGAGAGTATACCTGTGTAATTCCTTTAAATCTTCCTAGTGGATTGTTTTGTGGCTGTTGCCTGTGGTTTTTTTTATCACAGTTGGAGGTGTCCAATTGTGGTTTTTTCGACGTTAAATCATTGTGTTTTTTTTTTGTCTTGATTGTTTGATTGGGATTGTTATATTCTGCTTAAAATTGATACATAATCACAAATCAACATCTAGGGGATTTATAGATTTTTCAATTGGTATCAGAGCAGGTCGTTCTATTTTTTTTTTTTTTAAAAAAAATTCTTTTAGAACGAGATCTTGTTTGATTTGTGATAATGGATTCAAAGAGGTCGGTTGAGAATACCACTAATGATTAATCCTCGGAGAGTGATAATGAAGAGCTTGAGCAAGCTTATGAGAAGTTGTATAAGGAGTCTCTTAAGTTATTCAAATTGAAAGACAAACTCACAAAGAAACTCAAAGCATGTGAAAGTGAGAATGTCAAACTTAAGGAGGAGATTTCCGAGGCCAGGATTAATGCCATCAAGGTAGCTGATGATCGACAAGTTCTTTGTGCAAAACTGTTGACTTGTGAGACAGAGATGAATGAGCTACTGCAAACCCATGCCATGTATGCAGAAAAGATTGAATCTCTCGAGATGTCACAAGTTGCTTTGGAAGAACTAATGATCAAAAAAGAGGAAGAACTCAAGTGTGCTATGGCTACCATTGGTCTTTGGAACAAAGGATCAAAGACTTTGGAGGATATTATTGGGACTCAACAAATGAGTTGTGACAAGAGTGGCATTGGCTTTGGTGGTAAGAAAGAGCAAAAACAGAGTGCTTCAACATCTCATGATACAAGAACTCAAGGAAAGAGAGAACAAAAAATTCAACATAAGGATGGACTTCTTAAACTTCCTAGAGTTGGTAAGGTAAAAGAAAAGAAGGTACACCCTGTTTTTATTTGTCATCATTGTGGTTTGCATGGTCATATTCGCCCTTTTTGTTATAAGTTGCATGGGACAGTGTTTTTGACTAGACCTAGGAATAGGAAGTTGGAAACCATGTCGAGACGGGTTCCTATTGCAGGGGAAAGGAACCACAACGTCAAGACACCACCCAAGAACTGCAATTCTCACAACTTTGTTCGTACTAAAGCAGTTTGGGTGAGAAAACTTGACTTGTGTTAATTTGTTTATTTGTTTTAGCTTTTGGGTTTTTGTGTGTTGTTTTTAATTAAAAAAAAATCCCAAAAAGATTTTCTTAGTATGGTTTTGCAAGCTTGAAATTTTTTGAGTGGTCCTTGGTGCATATTGGATTTGATGAGAATATCCATTACCTGTCAATATGTGTGTGCTTTCTGTGGTCATTACTCATTTTGGAGTGTGTGTTTTTTTTATTAGTATGTCTCATTCTGTACACACTCTTGGATTAAGCAAATTTCAGAGTCTTCCGCCTTAGTGATTATTTTTGGACTTCTGGCATTGTATCTTTTGCTTTTCTAGAGGAATTGACCTATACTAGCATATCATGGGTGATGTTGAGTCTCTTAACCACCTACCATCTTTTTGCACCTCCACGGCTTTCCCCTTAATTCTTTGCAATCTAGCCATGAGGAAAAGGCTACCTCAGAGTCACCAACCAGGCCATCCTTATTATATCCATGCTTCTCTGGTTCGGTTTTCATACTCTTGAGCGTGTCAGCCACCAATGATTGTGCAAAAGAAAAAGAAAAGGAAAAAGAAAAAGAAAGAGAAGAAGACAAAATATGCAAAAGAAAGAAAACATGTGCGAAAGAAAGAAAGAAAAAAAAAGATTCATTGATTGAGGGGGAGCCTCCGCCTTTACTCACCAAATACCCCTTGATTCCTAGTGGTTTGACTTTCCTTTGGCGTACTTAAGATTCTCTTGTCGGAGGTCCAGCTTTCATATCACTACTAGGATTCATTCTCGTGTTTGTTGAACTCCAAGTCACACACACACTTTTTCTCATGGGATCTATGCTTTTCACATAATGCATCACTTTCTTTCATGAGGAATTTTCTACAGACTGTGCACATTGTGTTTTCTTGTAATGGTGCTTCTTGGATAGTCTTGTGTGTTTTAAGGTACTAATCTGCAATTTTTAGATTGCTCCACCATATTATTTTTGTCGTTTTCTTCTTGTTCACTCAGTGTTTGTGGTTACTTTTAGTGAGGGGGAGTTTGGTTCATCTTGATTTGGGTTGGTAAGGGAGTTTGGTTTTTCATTGCAAGAGTTGTTTAGCATGAACACGTTGATATGTTTGGTAAGGGAGTTTGGCTATATGTTTTGCATGTTGCTATGCACTATTTGCCCTTCTTGTATGTTCATGGTATTTACATCGTCATATCATTGCTTGTGTGGTTTATGGTCTTGCTTTTGTTGTTTGAGAGTTGTTTTTCATGAGTCTTAATTTTCATCTATTCATGTTTTCCATCTCATGTTTCAAGTCAGTCGTGTCATATACTTTTTCATATACTCTTGTGGGACTAATAGGTGTTTTGAAGATTGTGGCACTAATAATTGTTTTGCAGATCATGACCTTGAGAAAGAAGTTGGTTTTGTTGGCTGTAATGGGTTGGGGTGTTTAGGATTTTATTTGTTAGGTGTGTTTTGTCACGGCATTGCCAAAGGGGGAGATTGTTAGGTTTTATTTTTGGCAACCCCGTTTGGCAAAACTCCTTTCAGTTGTATTTATTTTCGTACTTTTATTTCAGTGAGGCTATGAGTGTTTAGATGCGAATCAAACCCGAATTGTGCTTTTCAGAGAAGGTTCTACCTATGTTGACAAATCCGGAGACAAAACATTGTGTTGATTCAAATGTAATTTTTTGTGTTTTTGTTCTGTCCGCTCGAGCGGAGCCTTGTGAGCTCGAGCGTAGATTAGCAGGTCTCAGTATTTTGTCAGGGCAAGCAAAAAATACTGGTGAGTGTGATTTTACGCTCGAGCGGATTCTCCTACGCTCGAGCGCATCTCAGTTTGTTCGCACGTAGTTTTTGGTCAGTCCGCTCGAGCGGGCTGTGTTGAGCTCGAGCGGACCGCGCGATCCCAGATTTCCAGATTTGATTAAAGAGTTGGTTTTCTTCTGAATCTAGGATTACTTTTAGTTCTCTATAAATACTTGGTTTTCTCCCAAAACTAAGTGATTGATGGAACTTCTCCAGATCTTATTTTTGGATCTTAAGGTTTATATCTGGAGATTTTTTGCTAGTTTTCTTTGATGTTTTTATTGAGTATTCAACTCATGATCTAAAGAGAGTACATCAAAGGTTTGTTTGTTATACACAAAAGAGAGAGTTATTCTTCAGTTGTGGATTCTGAAGAATTCGAGCCTGAAGCTTTTGTGGAATCCGGAGTGGCTCATCAGAAAGACAATTCCGTGGTGAAGATGGGGTTGGAAGAGGCACATAGAGGTTGGTTCAATTAGGCGTTGTGGATTCGCTAGGTAATTGAGAGTATACCTGTGTAATTCCTTTAAATCTTCTTAGTGGATTGTTTTGTGGCTGTTGCCCGTGGTTTTTTTATCACAGTTGGAGGTGTCCAATTGTGGTTTTTTCCACGTTAAATCATTGTGTTTTTTTTTTTGTCTTGATTGTTTGATTGGGATTGTTATATTCTGCTTAAAATTGATACATAATCACAAATCAACATCTAGGGGATTTCTAGATTTTTCAGTTCATATATAAAAAATTGAGTATTTTGGGTTTATTCGGTTAAAAAAAAATTTAATGTTTTATTCTTTGTTCAGATATAAATTTTTGAACATATTAAGTTTGTTTCAATCTGTATTCATGAACAAGACTAAAATTATTTTTGTACGAGCACGAAATAATCTTCTCGTATAATCTTGCTGATCAAGTTTGCACTCCTCCAAATGTCGTCGCTTTACTACCTGAAATTACAAACGTGAGCTAGCCGGCGGATGTGTGCCAGAAACCTCTCCGATGCCTAAGTCAACAAATAAACAATAGACACAAAAGCTCTGCGTATCCTAGAGTAAAAATTGTGATACTTGTACATAGGTCTTGCTATGAGCTTTTATAGATTCCGTATAGATTCCGTGTGGCACAATACTAGTAGGACTCCTTTTCTCCAATGTAGAGTCCTCCACAAGCGACACTTAGCTCGGTCATTGTTCAACTATACCTCGGATCGGAGTACATGGACCGAGCTATTTGCAGCCATTTCTCGACCAAGCTAACAGAAGCAAGGTCCAATCGCGAAGCCTTTTCACTACGGCCCACAGATCGGTCCATCACAACGTCTGGGCCTAGCTCGGCCCTAGTTCTCATGAAATATCCCTCTCAATTTTTTTGTTAAATTTTTTGCAGAATTCTAAACCCACACAATGTTAAAACTAATTGTGTTGTTGACTACACAAGTCAATTTGTTATTAAAGAGGTACACACTCATGTTTCAAGACAATATAAACCGGTAGTTTTTTTTTTTTTTTTGGTTAATAAACTTGTTAATTTGTTACTAAACTTGTTTTCCTATTATATGTAGATTTTCAAAAGTAAAAAAAAAAATATTACTTAATGGGGTTCGAGAAGTTGGTAAAAGAAATAAATTTGTTGTTGTAATAAAGACTTCAGACTATGCTAGTGGTCGTAGAAGACCAAACATATATCCTAAATATGTTTAACAGAATAAAAATAAACATCTAAAATTGTTCAATATGATAAATCTGAACGAGTTGAAGTTATTCAACATATAAAGTATGGACTTATTAATTTTATTCAACATAAATATTTTGAACATATCCAATTTGTTTAATTTTTTTTTTTTTTTTTGGTATGATAATATTATGTTTAAGACAACTAGCCAAACTCGAAATAAAAATTACTATGGAAGTTGAATCAGTAACCAAATCAAAAGCAGATAAGAAAAACATATCAATGTGAGAATCAAAGGTGTGAATCACAGATCTTCAATGCCGACAATGCACTAGCGAAATGACAGCAATGATAGAGATCTTCAATGACAGCAATGCACCGGAGAGCCAATGATGCACTGGAGAGCCAACGAGGACGATAGAAATCTTTAACGACGACAGTACACTGGCTGAATAAAACCCTCCGCCGACGATGGATGTCTTCAGCATCGATGATCGAGATTTCTACTATTCGTAAGATGTGTAGGTATGGGTGTGCTATGTACTCAAGCAAGGACAGACCCAGTATTCGTCGATGGGGTGGGCTAATATTAAGGTAAAATTATACAATATATTTTAAGTATAACCACATAAGAAAAAAGAGAATTTCATAATATAATCTAGATTAATATCTAAATTTATTGATTAGAAACAATCTAACTAAGTTGTACTCGACGAGTCTTTAAAGATTCGAATTCATCGATTACAAAATCTAGATCAATTTTCAAAAAGCATGAAAAACAATATGCTTTATCCTTTGAAGGAAAATACGTTAACCAAGAAAATTGTTTAAACCAAATATGTTAAAATCGGCAATTCTACTTTCCAAATGAGGACCTAGGATACTCAAGTTTAAGTTGATAAGGCCCTAGGTTCACATGAGCTCATCTAACCTTATCCCGTTGATTAATCGAATATTCACAAATTTGCAAGCATAAACCAGGATCCTGTTTAATAACAGTTGAATTAAATTCACTTGGTTTATTTGCTTGAGGCATGGAAGGCGGTTGCACATCAGAAAATGAGGTTTCAACAATATTGGATGTTGTATTACTAGACTTTTGTTTTGATTAATACAATGAGAAAAGGGTTTTACCTTTTTTGAGTGTGGGGTTCCATTATTTATAACCTAAAAAAAAATTTAAAAAAATTTATCTCTATTTAATATTAAACCAGAGTATACTTGCAATAATTTTAAATATTAAGGTTTTTATATATATCCTCAATAATTTTTATTTAAACTTTCATTATTTTTATATATGTCCAAAACAACTCCTTCAAAGTTAAAAAACTAAGAGCAATATAGAACATTGAACAAGGCAACATCATAAAAAAATTAAGTGCAATATAATATTTGTTGCATAAAGACAAAATTTCAAAACCATTGATAATCAAATTCATTCTCAACCAATGAAAAAAAAATAATTGGTTAATTACACTTACAAAAAATGTTAGAAAAATGGAGCTACTACAAGCTGCTGGAGACAACGGAGAGGGCCGCTACCTATCTATTGGAAGATGTGAGGATTGTTTTGGAAGATTTGTTCTTTAAATAAATAAAATCCTATTGGGTTGCCTATTTATTTTTTTGGGTAAGTATTAGGCTGTTATTGAACTGTCTATCTAAAAAACAAACAAAAAAAACTATTGGCCCTTTTTTGGGGCAGGATTGGGCTAGTAGAGGTTGGAAGCCTGGGCTGGGAAAAAGTTTCTACAAATTTTTTAAATTTTAGGCTAGGCTGCTGTAGACGTCCCCGAACGCCCCGGGAGGACGAGGTCCCGTTCCGTTCGATATTGGGCTCACTACAGCTCAGGACTCTCAAATTGTCACGGTTCTTAATCTGAACCAAAGAGTCCAAATCCGGCAAATCGTTTTGAGAAAACAGATTTTGAAAGAAGTGCCAAACATGGACTGCTTTGCCAGATACAGAGTCGCCACCTAAATGTTTTATTTTGGGGAAATTTAGGAAACCTTGACTCATTTGCCTAAGGCCACGTGTCCGTCATCACCAAAGTTGCCTCGGCTCGGGAACTTGGGTAAGATTAGAGAAGGTCACTTCGTGAGCACCCCCACTGATCGGCCTCTACTAACCATGATATCTATTTTTGAAAACATTATGCGTTCTTATTCCGGTTATTAGCCTAGATTTACTATGTGATGCGCACAACATACAAGTATAGACTGGATCGCTTGAATTGGAACAAAACGTTTCATGTTAGTTTATTTTGAAAATGGTTTGATGGTGCTACCCGCAAGTAGGCTAAGATGTGGATTTGCCACCCTCGGGTGGGCTTAGAAAACATGATTTTGCCACTATCTAGTGGGCTTAAAACTCGCATTTAATGAATTGTTCCAATCCAAATAACCCAACCTTCACCCACAGGCATTCAGACAGTTATATCACATAAGCAATTTGCCTCATGGCAAGCATGCTATCATGGCAGTCACTCACACACATGCAAGGATGCTAAAGCATAAAACTTACCGAGTACTCCAAGCCAAAACAGAAGCTAATTAGAAATCCATGCATGATCCTAATTATACAGAAATGCCTAATGCAACACATGCAAAAATGCAACTATAGCAGGCTCGGCTATTCTAGACATGGCATATGAAATGCTACAGCTAACATGTATTCAACTTGGAATTGAAAATACAATGCAGTTAGTATGATGCGCTGAGCCCGATGCATGCAAAACAGATGAATGAATGCAAACATGCTATCATACTGTATGCTAATTGAAATATGCCCTAATCTAACCATCATAAGCGGGTAAATAAAAGGGAGAAAGACGTGGGGTTAGAAGACATACATCACACACACGCATACTTATTACAATTGTGCCCTCGCCCAGAAGGTCCGAATAAATAATATACAGTCCCAAATGAATAATTACAGTCCAAATATGTACAAAACCCTAATTAATTAACAAATTAAAATAGGAAAGCAATAAATTGGCATGCAAGCCAGGGACTGCCTCAAATCTGCTCCGGATGATGAATGGTGCATGCTCGGGTTGCCTCGTGCGGAGAATCCCTCGTGATGCCCCGGTTTGCCTCTGTTTGCAATTGTTCTTGGAATGCGTGTCAAGCTCCGGAAGGCTGCCAATTTCTGATTTGCTGCAACAGAGAGCAACAAAGGGGCATGGCAAAGTATTTTCACATATGTATGCATGACTACTCTTCAGGGAGTGTAGTCCTCGATTCTCGTGCCACCAATCGCGCATATCAATGCATGATAGCCGAGGAGTCGAATTGCACGACTCAATATGAAATGAATACACATATAAACACAACAAGACCTAAACTCCATCATGGATAATCCAGAGTATCGGTGACCGGGAATTGAGACACGTTCCGTCACACAAAGTACGAAACGTCCCTCATTTCCCGTGCTCGGGCTAACTCCTATCCCAAACACAATGCAATATGCATGACATGCATGAATGCAACCAATATACAACCTAGCATGTAGAATGCTATGAAATGGCATACACGATGCACGAGGTAACATGGCATACACAATGCGCTAACATACAACCTAGCATACACAATGCTATGAAATGAAATGGCATACACAATGCACAATGGACTTACACCAACATGAGTGGACCTCAGCCACACTCACGTCAGTAGCCGTAAGATGAAAACGAGACTCTTGAAGTACACGCACGCATGCACGCAAACCGAGGACCGAACCTAAGCATAACATGCAACTCTAACAAGGCATGGATTATGGTATGCAAACATGCAAATTTCAGCGCTGAAATATGCTACAAAACAGCCCCGAAACATGGAAACATGGCACCCGGTGCATGGAATGAACCCCGAAATTCGAAACTAGACACATGGAATGACTTACAGCTATACAAAGCATGAATTATTTGATCATGAAGCATGAAGAAAGATGCAAGACAATCCCAAAACATGCATATTTCCAGTTTATAACAAGTTCTAAAAATAAACGCAAATAGGCTAACCTATCATGCAAAAATGGCCCTCAAAGAGAGATTAAACACAAAGGGACAGCAGCTGGCCCCAAATAGCAAAGAGCCCTTCAACAAAGTTGAAGAGGGCCTCAAAAACGGGCACTTTATAGTTTACATCAAGCCACGAAAATAATCACAAATAAGGCCAAACTATCATGCAAGAAAAGGCCTAAAAGAGGGGTAAAGAGACAAGTGGCAACTTCTGTTCTCAAACAGAGGAGAGCCCTTCAACAATGTTGAAGAGGGGATCAAAAAAAGATATTTTACAGTTTATGGAAAGGTCCAAAACAGCTCACAAATAGGCCTAAAATACTATGCAAAAATTGGCCTAAAAGAGAGATAAAGAAGCAAGTGATAGCAGGAGGCCTCAAACAGAGGAGAGCCCTTCAAAAATGTTGAATAAGGGCTCAAAACAAGGTATTTTACAGTTTATGGAAAAGTCCAAAACAGCTCACAAATAGGCCTAAAATACTATGCAAGAATTGGCCTAAAAGAGAGATAAAGAAGCAAGTGGTAGTAGGGGACCTCAAACAGTAGGAGGTCCTTGATCAAACATGAAAAGGGGCTCAAATTATGACTGTTTAAAGTTTGGGTCGGAGCCCAAAAATGCTAGAGAGTATGGCTTAGATACAAAGCAAAATAAGGCACCAAAGAGGGAAACTGGGACTCACCCTTGTAGACCAATGGACTAGCAGCTCTTGGACCAATTTTGGGAGCTCTTCACCTCTGGAAAGCAGCCTCAAGTTGCTGGAATGGAGGATGGAGGCCTTGTTCTATGAGGTGTAGGGTAAATGGTGTAGAACTTAAGGGGTTTTGAGGGTTGGAATAGAGAGAGAGGGAGATTTAATGCAAGAGCTCCAAACCAATTCTTGTAACCCCCTAAAGTGCAGCTGGGGGTGCTGGTTATATAGGCAAAGGAATGGAGGAAAGGGGGGGTAAATGAAATTCAAATTTTCCCCCAAAAAAGCCCCCCTCAGATACAGGATCTGGGGGGAAAAAGAGGGCATATCTATAAGGAACCAGGTGAGGGGGTCACGGCCGGCCAGGTTCAGAAGGTTCAGGGGGCCGGCCGACCACCTCCCATGGCCGGCCGACCAAGGGTCAAAAAGGTCAAGCACAATTACTGGTCGGCCAACTCAAAAAGGTGGCCTCCCATGTGTGCACAACACAACTATGTGGTTGAAACCCAGAAAAAGTGAACCAAGAGAGAGAAAAGACCATTTTTTAGAGGGGTCAAAAGGGTCAGGCACAATTACTGGTCGGCCACCAAATATTGGTGGCCTCCCAAGTGTGTACAACACGAATATGGGGTTTAGGGTTCAAGAAAGTGGCCCCAGGGTGGTCAACATTGGCTTTCAAGTGAGGAAAACAGGCGTCGGAGAGCGATGAAGAAATAAAGCTGGCTTTTCAGAACAATCGCTGGCCTCCCACCCTCCTACAAGCTTCCTAACTATGAAAATAAGGTCTCCAACAAAAAAGTACCAAAACGGATGCAAAACGGAGGTTTGGGGGACCGAAACGTGCGGCCCGGGGCCCTAAAAATGGGTTCTTAAGCACCGGAGGTGGCGTTCGACCACGAAGTTGGTCTCTCGGGCCACAGTGTTCCTCAAAAGGGAGGAAATAAGGTGTATACCAAAAATCGGAGCAAACGGAGATGGTTAGACGGTCCCGAACCGAGGCACACGGCTGTCGGCTCCGAAAAACTGGAAACCGGGCTCCAAACGGGAAAAATGGCCTACGACCACGTAACGTAGCCTACGGCCACTGAGAAATGATCTACGAGATCTCTCCCTCCCTTTGGGAAGAGAAAACAGAGAAAACAGAGCCTGGTTCGCAAACCGAGGCAAGACACGAAAGAGTCCAGAAGTCCAGAGGCAAGGCTCGCGGCCGAGACTCTGAAACTTCTGAATGAGCACAATATGCAATACCACCGAGCGCTCAACTGGTGATGTCTGAGGCTTATGGTCGGTCAAAAATGGGGTGTCTACAGTTGCCCCTCTTTGACAGAACTCGGAAGTCATAAGTGACGGGAGTGAATGTCAAAGCCCAGAGACGACCCATTTTTGACAAGGCCGAAGACTTCGACAAACAGGCAAGACAAACAGAGATGTGCCCGCAGGCATGCCCGCAGGCAGGGGCAAAATGCAACCGACAATGCAAGAAGCCGAAGGTACCTCAATGATCATGCAAATGCAGCAAGCTGTAATGAAGCACATATTCACAATAGATGCAACAGTTTTAAGCAAGAATGCAAAGCAACAACTACATTTCATGCAATTAAGAATGCAGAGAATTATCCAGTTCTCGCCACGTCTCACACGGAGAAGATACAATACCTGCGCGGTTCGTCTGGTCGCATCAGTCTCAAATGAACCGTACATACAATATCGTGCCTGCAAAAGAAAGAAACTCGACAAGCACAACATAATCAGCAACACATGTTCAAAGCGATATGGAACGCAGATAATTGTGGCGTCGATAGAAAAGTGCATCGCAATGCGAGGAGTAACGCGCGTGACAACGCGGATTAAGCACGAGGATTTGACAACACCTGTGAAACGTGCACAATAGTATGAGTGGTGTGCATGAGAATGCAAGCGATGTGCATAACAATGCAGAATAAATGTGAATTCGAATGTGAATTTGTCGTAAAACGACGAGCAAAGAAATGCGAGTTTTTGATGAGGGTGACTCAATTGCGACCTCCGGTTTACCTCCCGGAGGGGTCGCAACATGTTCAAAAAGGATACATCTCACTTTTAACGAGTAACGATGAAAAACGCATCGAAAGTTGGAGTTGATGTTCCGGTAGAGCAATTTCGCGACGGAAAGTGCACTTCTCTTGTACTTTTTCAGGTCCCGGGGACTCCAATCCTTCCCAAAATTTGCAGAGAGCTTGGTGGGCACTTGGGGAACACCACCGACCAGGTCTCGTCCCAGGGAGAGGCCACCGACCAGTATTTTGCAAAGGGGGTGGTCGGCCTGCCACAAAAGGTGGTCGGCCGACCACCTAGCCCAAATCCGGGGCAGTTCGGTCATTTTTCTCTCATTTCTTTAAATACACTCGGCCAAAGCCTCATTCCTCACAACCTCAGCTCCGAAAACACCTTCTCTACCTTCCTAGACCATTTTCCTCTTCAGATCTGAGCTCTATACGCGTTTTCCAATGCCCCACACAAGTTGTTTTCGCGAAATCTTTCAGTTTTCATCACTTTGGACCGATTAAATTTTGATTTCGGTGCTTCTTTTCTCATTTTCACCACTTGAGGTAAGTTTGTCTCAACATTTGGAAGATTTCCTCGGGGGTTGACTTTTGTTGACTTTTTTATTTCCCGAGAGTTGACTTTTGTTGACTTTTTTCCAATTTTGGCTTATTTTGCTCATTTTTGCTCCTTTTGCAGATTTCCTGAAATGGCCAGTCATTTTCCTCATGGTGGAGGTCCTCCGGGCACCGAGGATGATCTCGATATTATGGCTCTGCCTCCGAGGGTTCGACCCTTCATACCCGAGAGGTACGCCCCTCGGGCACATATCCTTCCGCGGGCTATTTTTTATCACTTCACTGATTTTGATGATCGAGCGCCTGGGGATCTGCTTTTGCGAGAGCTGGAGTCTCACCTTTCTCATGAGACGCGAGAGGTATTTACTTCCCTTTTTTTACATTTCTACAACGTATTCCGCATTTTTGTACGTTTCATGCCTCTTGCTATGCATATCTGCTCCTTTTAGCACGTAGCTTGTTCTGACGCTTGGCCCATGATACAGTATTCTGTTTGCGTTTTGAACGCTTGAATTTCTGATCACGTAGCCCATAACTGTGGTGAACACACAGCACACATATATGTTGACAGTTGAACACACAGCCCAAATTGAATGTGAGCACACAGCACACACTTGTTGAGAGTAGAACATACAGCCCAAACTCTGAATTTCTGAATACGCAGCCCAAGTTGAAGTGAACACACGGCCCACTGATTTGTTGAGAGTAGAACACACAGCTCACACTCTGAATTTCTGAACACGCCGTCCAAGTTGAAGTGAACACACGGCCCACTGATTTGTTGAGAGTAGAACACACAGCCCAAACTCTGAATTTCTAAACACGCGGCCCAATGTTGAAGGTGAGCACACAGCACACACTTGTTGAGAGTAGAACACACAACCCAAACTCTGAATTTCTGAACACGCAGCCCAATGTTGAAGGTGAGCACACGGCACACACTTGTTGAGAGTAGAACACACAGCCCAAACTCTGAATTTCTGAACACGCAGCCCATTGTTGAGGTGAACACACAGCCCACTGATTTTGAAATCTGAACACACAGCCCAAACATTTTGATGTTGAACACTCGGCTCGAACTTTGAATTCTGATTTGATTTTGCATATAGCTTATACATTTCATTTGCACGCAGCTTGTATATCTCATTTGCACACAGCTTGTTTATTTCATTCTGAAACTGAATATATGTATTCACCGTGAATGCAGGTGTCCTCCGGTGTTACACAGGGATACGGCTCCATTGTTGCGAGAGATTGGTACGCGGAGCTCCCAGAGGCCGTCCGCGATTGGGTTGATCTAGCAGGATTCGGGCCCTTTTGTGCCGGGATATCTCGTTATCCAGCTAGCAGGACGTTGATGGGCGCCCTGGTGGAGAGGTGGTGGGACACCACCAACTCCTTTCATTTCTCATCTGCCGGGGATATGACCATGACCCCTTTTGACTTTGTCGTATTGACCGGCCTTGACGTGGGAGGCTGGGCAATCCCATATGACGAGGACATGGGCCAGTGGGAGGCCACTTGGATCTATTTACTAGGAGCTCATCCACCGGTCGACCGATCCTTGGGCCGAGTCCGGTACACTTGGTTTTTTTCACATTTTAGGCATACTGAGCCCGAGACTCTGGAGGAAATTACACAGTACGCCCGCGGGTTTTTGATGTTCCTTTTCGGGACCACTCTGTTTTCCGACAGGGGGAACACCGTTGGGCTATATCTGCTGGGTGCCCTGGCAGACCTCACACAGGTTAGTCGGTATGATTGGGGTGGCGCCAGCTTGGCTACCCTCTATTGCTATATGAGCGCGACCTCCCGCGGACGGGGGAACATAGTTGGCGGCTACTAGAGAGCCTGGGAGGTACCTTCTGCCTTCTTGATTTACATTTCTGCTTTTCAATGCATGCATATTGCACACACGGCACACTTTATACTCTGTCCTGACATCCTGCACTCAGCATTCTATATTCTGATGGCTTTTGCCCCGTTTTCCGCAGTTATGGGTTTTTGCATATTTTCCCGTACTAACGCCAGAGCTGGAGGTGGAGGCACCCCTTGTGACCCCTTACTCGCTTGTTTTCGAGGGCCAGTATCGGCCGTGGCCTCGGGAGACTCTTCTCTACCTACGGCAGTACTTCGACACGGTGCGGTCGTCAGAGGTAATCCAAAACTCCCAATTCCCAATGTTTTCATCTCTGGTTTATTCCGTACACCTACGATTTCTGATCAGCCTATGCATTGGTTATCCGCAGATTACCTGGCAGCCCTGGTTGCCTTTGGGTGGGGACCTTCAATTTCAGTTTGCCGGAGGATGGGGCTCTTCCCGGTATAGGATCTTGTTCGAGGGGCCAGTTGGTAGGGCCTGGTTCCTGGAGGAACGCTTCCTTCGTTAGACTATGGGCTTTCCTGAGCCGAGTGTTCCCTCAGCACCTCCGGACGGTGTGCGACTTGCTGATAGGCTTACTCCCCAGGGTGTCATTGACGCTAGGCTGGGCACTGATGCACTGCTGTATATAGAGGACGGGGAGTACGCGACCTACCGTCACACCTACTTGATGCCTCCGTTGACAGGTGTCCGTGCTCCCTCGAGGAGGTCTACTAACATGCCATCTTTGAGTCGAGCTCGGGCTGCAGGCGCCCCTTCTACTAGCAGGGCTGGCACATCGAGAAGAGGGGTTGGACTGGTCCCCCCGATTCCTCCGACTCATCATCATGACGGATGGCCAGACATGCCGACCGAGTTGACAGGATGGCGATACGGGACCTCCTACCTGATTCCGATAGAGCCTCACATGCCTGATCATCGATATGCCATTGATCCCGACTCACCACCGGTATGCCCCACTGCTTTTCATCTATCATTCAAATACATAGACATTCCTTTATTTATTGATGATTTGAGCTTGTATCTGCAGCCACCTAGAGAGTACATGAAGGGGGTGATCGGATTGGTGGCCTCACTCGAGGGCATGGTCTTGCGGAGAGAGGCGCAGCTGTCCATCATGGGTTTTCAGGTACTCTTTAGTTTTCCCATATTTATCGTACTTCTGACGACATGTTGACCTTGAACATTTTACTGCTTTGATTAATTGTATGTGTAGAGCACATCTAACGCACCACATTCATATGCTATATCTGCATGCACCCTCATTTGATGTAGTTGGCTTGCATCTGTATCTGATACACACATTTTGAGCTGATGTATTCAAACTACACTTTTTATTTTCAGATGCCTCCAGTATATCCGCCACAGACCGGGCCATCTCGACCTTCTCGGGGAGCCGGGCCATCTCGGCCTTCTCGCGGGGCCGAGAGAGGGGAGTCGTCCCGTAGACACAGGGCATACATTGTAGAGGAGGAGCCCGATGAGGACGAGGAGGAGGAGGAGGCTACAGATCGTCAGTCAGAGACCTCTGCTGACAGAGAGGAGGGTTCCGACCCTGGTTCCGGGAGTAGAGAGGAGGCTGAGGAGGATCCTGAGGATGACAGTTCCGACTCAGATGGTGCCGGTGGTGCAGAGCCTGTTTCGCAGAAGAGGACGAAGAGGGCCTCTTATTCCTGCTCTTGAGAGCATTGGTGCAGCTGTTTCTTGCTTTATTTATCTTTTTTACTAGTAGTTGTAGCACATTGTACATTATTAGGTAGTTTTATTTTTTGTAAAACTTGTACCTTTGCTGTAAAATGTTGTAACAAAGGAAGCATGATGGAATGAAACAGCTTTTTTTTAAAAAGTGTTGTACTTTATGTTCTCAGCATCGCATCGCATCATTTTGCAAGTAAAGAGATTGAACGGTAAATCTGCATTGTGTATGTGCCAAGTCAGGTAGCGAACCGACACGACAAACTAAACAACCTAATCTTACTAAGAAACAACAACAAAAACCTCAGCAAGTTTACAAATCGATAAGCAAAACACAACAAAATTGATAAACAAAGAGTAATAACTCAAATGCACAAGACTCGGCGACTCGATTAAACAAGACTCGGTAAACGAAACAGCTCGACCAACAAAACAACAACTCGATAAGCAAAACAACAACTCGATAAGCAAGATTTAACAACAACTCTATAAACAAAGTGTATTTCAGACGATTTGGGCGACGAAACGCATCCGAAACAGAGGGAAATGGAGGCTTTTGACACCCCCGATGCTAGGAACTGTCTTTTGGAGAGTAAAACAGGGCCAAATACGCAGATTGTAGCATGGTGTAGACACCCCATTTTTGACCGTCCTCAAGACTTGGACGTCACCGTTTGAACACTCGGTGATCATCCATGTTTGTGTTCGTTTGGAGTTCCCGGAGGTCTCGGCTCGCGCGCCCTGCCTCAGGATCTCCGAACTTGACCGTTTAGTGTCTGATTTTGCACCGAACACTTATGTTTTGCCTTGGAAGGGCAGTGAATGCCTTATGAGG
Organism: Camellia sinensis; assembly: GCF_055761805.1. Taxonomy (NCBI): domain Eukaryota; kingdom Viridiplantae; phylum Streptophyta; class Magnoliopsida; order Ericales; family Theaceae; genus Camellia; species Camellia sinensis. Next base: position 185,129,562 of record NC_138969.1, on the reverse strand, counting down.
CATCCCCACACACCACCGGCAGTGGTTGGAGGCCACCGGATGGTCTCTTTCTGCCATCGGCACTTTTGTTTGCCGGTCGGCACACTTTATTGCCGGTCGGCATAATTTGTTGCCGGTCGGCACTGTTTTTTGCCGAAATCGCATTTTTGGGCAGCCGACCACTGTTCATCCACTTTATGGAGATATTTTGTGCCAGCTGTGATAGCTGGCAAGCAAGCTTGTTGAATAAGCTTTGCAAGAGGGAGTCTTATAAGAGGAGGGCCTTCCTCTTTGATCTAGGTTAGACTCTTGCAACCAAAAACCAGACCTTGGAGATATAGATACATATTATCTCTATACCTCTCTCTCTCTCCTCCTTTGTGTGTGTTTCTTAGCTCAAAAGGTGGTTTTTACCTTACTTTTGCACCATTACACACACCATTACACCTTACTCCGAGATTGAGGGACTTGGGGGGTTGTTTCTTGAGTTTTTGGACTGGTTTTGATCAAAAGAAGAGGGCTAGACCATTTGTTCTTCAAGGGTTCTTCAAGGGTGAGCATCTTGCTTTTTATTCCCCAAACTTGCAATAGTTTTCTCCCTATCTTGCTTGCTATTTTAGCTCTTGTGTATAACATAAAAAAGGTTTATATTTTCATGCTTTAGAACTTTCATTAAGGTGGTTTGGTGTTTTGGGTGCAAACTCACTCTATTAGGCCTTGTTTGGCCACTTTTGTTGCCTCTTTGGTTAAGCTTTGGTCATCTTTGTATCTTGATCCCTTCACCACTGAAAATCAGTGTATTTTTAGTGTTAAAAAAAGTCGGTTTGAAGTCTTGCATAGGGGAGGGACACCCCTCTCCCTTTATGGTCTTGTTTCCTTGAGTTGTGGCCCAAAAGGGTGACATGCATGCTTGCTTGGTTTTTGCTTCATTTCAGAACTTTTTGGGTGTTTTTAGGTCATGTGGGATCTCTGTTTTTGGCTGGATTTATGCCTCCTTGTATACTTGTAATACTTGCTTTGTATTGCTCCATTTTGCTTAGAAGTGTATCTCATGATTAGGCCATGATTCTTGTGTGTGTTGGGTTGGTTCCATGAAGATGTTAGCACTTTTTTTTCATGCTTAAAACCTGTTGGTTATCCATTTGGTCATGTTTGACATGTTTGATATGGTTGCCGTGCATTTTGGCTTGTGAGCCCTCAAGTACATGAATCACTAGCATGCCTTAGTTGATCCACTTTAATGAGTTGAAGTTGTTTGCCATGCTATTTTAGTCCAAGAATCATGTTTGCATATGTGCATGCTTGACCTCTTTCATGCCTTGGGGGTGTACTCTCTTATGCCTAGGAAAGAGTCTTGGTGGTAGCATTTCATGAGAGGTATTGTAGCTGCCATACTAGGAGGTTTCGGAGTCCCATTTTGCATGTAAAATTTCTGTTCTTATTTGTCTAAATCATGCCATGAGAAGTCATGTTGATGGGAGTAAGTTGCCTCCTTTTTGTGCCTTAACTTTGGGACCATTAGCTTGCATGTTGGCATGAATTGTTGTCCATCATTTTGGGCACTTTTTGGTGCTGTCTTGGGGTGGACTAAGGACTGTCCCTTTGTGATCCAAAGGCTCCATTGCATGCTTATTTTATGTAAGTTTCATGATTGCTTCATTAAGCCTCATAGCATGCTAATCCCATTACCAAATTGGTCTATGTTTGCACCACATTTGCACCTTGCATGCTTGGCATTACACATTTGTCATGTTGGTTGCATAGTACTCGTTGTGCTTTACATTTTGGTACCATGTTGCATTTTGAGCCTTGTGAGCATAACATGCATTGCATCGTTTGGCTTGGGGTGTCAAGCCAAACATGAGGGTCAAGGGACATTCATACTCCAAGTGATGCAATGTACCTTGATTCTCGGTCACCGGGGCCTCTGACTTCGACATGATAAGGCTTCGGATCTCATTTTGTTTGTTGCATGCATCCTTACATTGAGTGGCGAATTTGATCCCTTGGGTCATCATGCTCCATTGATGGCTCAAAGATCGAAGGCTGTGCTTCTTTGAGTTTAAAACATGATAAGAAGCACAACCATGCCTACATGTACCTGAGAACCCCATGCCATGCACTGTCTGTTCTCTGTTTGTTGTCAAATTGTCTTCTGCAGGAAGTTTCTGCCGACCGGCAGAATTTAGTGCCGACCGGCAATATATGGAGTGCCGAGGAATCCAACAAGTGCCGATGGGAATTTTGAAGTGCCGGTGGGAATTCTATCCGGCCGGTGGTGCTCTGCAGGATGCAAGGAACTTGCTCCAGTACTTTGGCAATTTTCAGAAAGACAAGGCAGTACAAACAGAAGCGGCAGGAGTACAGTACGGGTTTTCCAGGCGAGACGGATTCGAGCATGCATCATTCGCGCATCCCGAGGCAGAAGCTGCGGCTGCCCTCTTCTTTCCTTTGCCATCTTTTCTTTTAAATTAAATTAGAAATCTTGTAATAATTTTATTCGTTTATTATTTTGGGACTGTAATATTTATTTGATCCCTCTGAGTGAGGGTAAAGATGTAATAAGTGTGTGTGGGTGGTGTGTATGTCTTCCAATCCCCATTTCTTTCTTCCCTTTTATTTACCCGCTTATGATGGTAGATTAGGGCATTTTTTGAAATTAGCATACCTTATGCTATGCATGCGTACATCCATGCATTTGTATTGCATACATTAGGCTCGGTACATCACGCTAACCGCATTTGTATTTCAAATTCTAAACCGAATATGTGATAATTGTGCATTTTCACATACCATGTTTTAGGGTTAGCCGAGCCTGCCTAGATTGCATTTTTGCATGTGATGCATTAGCCATTTTTAACATGAACTAGGACACGCATGTTTGCTAACTAGTTTACTGTTTTGGCACGGAGTACGATGTAAGTATTTTTGCTTTAGCATCCAGCATGCGTGTGAGTGTTGCCATAACAGTATGCTTGCCATGCGGCTAAGTGCTTACATGAGATAAACTGCTTGAATGCCTGTGGGTGGAGGTCAAATTGCTTAAATTGGGATAATGCGTTAAAACTGCGATTTTTTTTTTTAAGCCCACTAGATAGTGGCAAAACCATCTTTTCCAAAAGCCCACTTGAGGGTGGCAAAATCTGTATTTTAGCCTACTTGCGAGTAGCAAACCATTTTCAAAACAAACATGAAATGTTTTGTTCCAATTTGGGCGATTTGATCTATACTTGTTTGCCGCGTGCATAACATAGTAATGCTAGGCTAATAATTGGAATAAGAACACATAACGTTTTCAAAACTGAATATCACGGTTAGTAGAGGCCGGTCTTCGGACCGGGCGAGAGGGGGTGCTCATAGCTGACCTTCCCCGATCGTACCCAAGCTCCCGAGCCGAGACAACTCTGGTGATGACGGACATGTGGCCTTCGGCACCGAGTCAGGGTTTCCTAAATTTCCCATTTTAAAAAATATTTAGGTGGCGACTCTGTATCTGGCAAAGCAGTCCATGTTTGGCACTACTTTTTCAAAAATCTGTTTCTCAAAACGATTTGCCAGATTTGGACTCTTTGGTTCAGATTAAGAACCGTGACACAAATCGAGAGTCCGAACTGTAGCGAGGTCCCCCCCGCGGACTTGTTACACATGGCCGGCCACTTTTGGGAGCTGGCCGACCAGCTTTTGCATTTGAGGGGGGGGAGGTGGCCGGCTCGCTAGAAAAGGTGGCCGGCCGGCCACTTAGTCCAGCCACTACCAAATTTTCGACACGTGTCCCCCCGAATAGTGCCTTATCCTCTTTAAAAGTCCTAGCTCCGTGGCTCATTCATTTCATCTCAGTTTTGCACCAAAATGGAAGCGTTTCTCGTCGAAAATCTCACAGCTTGGATTGCTTCTTTAGACGGCTCGGAAAAGTTAAACTTCCGAGGCTTTGGCTTGAATGCACTATTCACGCTGAGCCGCACCCCGCTACACCTTCCTTTCCTTCATGCCACGGCAAGGTTTTGGAACCCGGTAACGCATGTCATTAGCTTCGGCGGGCAAGAGGTATGTCCAACTTTTGAAGACTTTCAAGCTTTGATGGAATCCGAAAGTTGTGAAGAGATCTTGCCTCAGTTTTGCTTTGGTCACGCCCAAGCTTTAGGGTGGATGTGTGGACTCACCACGCATGACGCTCGGTCTCTTACCTGTAATGGGGAACTGGACATCCTTGGATTGATTTATCGCTTTTCTGACGCCAGTGATCATGGCGACCATCATTGGCAAGGTTTCCGACAACATGCCCTTTGCTTTTGTATGCTATCTCACTTTCTGCTTGTGTCGGGCTTTGGTGGATCTAGCATTCGCCTGATTGAAGTTGCTCAAGGCTTGAAGGATGGAAAGAGTTGTATTGCGATGACACTGGCTGAGACGCTGATGGGCTTGGATGCTTTCCATCGCCGAGAGACGACCAGATTTGCGGGGAGTCCACTACTGCTGCAAGTAATGTTTCCCACCCAATCTCACATATGTAATGCTCACATCACTCGGCCCTCAGGCTCAGTTTTTCTCACAAAACCCTTTTCTCACTTTTTCTCTCAGCGCACATCTCTCTATTCTTCAATCTCTCATTTTTCATCCCTCCCCAGGTATGGTTGATGGATAAATTGCAAGTTGTGGACTCTTGCCCAGCCTACTCAGCTCGCGGCTACTTCTTTCGACAACGCCTAGTCGATGCCTTTGATGAGGGATAGTGGTTCGACTGGATGTGCAATTTGTCTGCAGATTGCACCACCTGGCGCTGCCCTTGGCTCAGTCTCCCGGCAATGAGCTATAGTATGTTCTGGCAGACCGGGATCCAGTTGGTTGGTTTGACTCACTGTGTATTCTACTTTCCGTTCCGGTTCCAATGCCAGTTTGGTCATGATTAGACTTGCCCGCCAGAGGGGATAGAGTATCCGGCTGCCTTCCGAGTTCGAGGTGCACAGCTTGCCCGATATGCCACAGCATGGAGGACGAGAGAACTCCTGGCCCCCGCTCCCACTTTCAGTTGCACTTTGTCTGATGAGTGCTTGGATTGGCTCAATGAAGAGGCACAAATTGGGCCCAGCTCGGTATCAGAAGCTTCGACCAGCTCTGGGAGGGGGCACAGGGACACCTGACTTGACTATGCCCCGGATTTATTGCTTTATTAGTACTTTCAAGTTTTCTTTATGAATGTAATAAAAAGCAACTTCGATTGTATGTAAGAGCAGGAGAACTCTATTTTGAAATCAATGAAATTGAAGGTTGTGGTACTGAAAATTTTCCGCTTTGGTCCAAAAATGGTCTTAGTTGTAGAAAGATTAATTTGAACAAAGTCAACTTTTTATTAAAACTTTTCAAAACTATTTTCGATATGGATCAGAACTGGACACGCCTGAGATCTTGTCACGGAGATGCACAACCCCGGATCCCTGCAACTAGAAAGTTGCCCCTAGTCTGAAGAGTACCGCAGCACTGCATGGCAACGGAAAGTTGCCCCTAGTCTGAATAGCACTGCACCGGAGATTCAAATGGAAGCTGATAGACAAAGATGACTGAGATGATCAAATAGACAAAGTTGATCGGGGAAAAGTTTATGGCTGAACTTCAGGATGAAGTTGCCTACGTATCCCGAAGATGGGAATCAAGCCTTACGTAGTTCAGGCTTAGGTTCACACGAGTATTTTCACTCTCCTTTTACGCTCTAACTTTTGCCAAGGCTGCCCTTTGCAGGTTTTCAACCTTGCGAGCTCAGTTTTTATGTTTTCTAATTTTTCAATGCTCTAACTTTTGCCTAGGTCGCCCTTTCGGGTTTTCGGCCTAGCGAGCCTCTCAGGGGTAATATTTCTTCAACTTGTCCATGTTGATCGGTTGTGAAAATTCTACGCCATCTAGGTCCATCAGAACCACAGCTCCACCTAACCAGATAGCTTTAATGATGTAGGGACCAGTCCAATTGGGTCTGAACTTGCCCCTTGGGTCGTGGATGGGAGCTCGGTTGTCCTTGAGTACCAAATCTCCTTCCTTTAGATTCCTGGACTTAACTTTCTTGTTGAAAGGCCGGGCAATTCTGCGCTGATAACCTTGAACATGGTATAGTGCTTTCAGTCTTCTCTCATCAAAGAGCATGAGTTCCTCAAACCTGCTCTGCTGCCAATCTGCTTCGGCTATTTGACACTCAGCCAATACTCGCAATGACGGAACCTCAATCTCGATAGGTAGAATGGCCTCCATCCCATAAACCAATGAATACGGAGTCGCTCCGGTAGAAGTTCTAATTGAAGTCCTGTAGCCCCCACAGAGCAAATGGCAGCTTATCTGGCTAATCCCGGTAGGTTTCCACCATCTTCTGTAGTATGTGTTTGATATTCTTGTTGGCGGCCTCGACCGCTCCGTTGGTTTGCGGCCGGTATGTGGATGACTTATGAAAAGCCACATTATATTTCTCCAACAAGTCAATCACTTCCTTCTTAAAGTGGGAATCATTATCCGAAATGACCTCGTTTGGGACCCCATAGCGACAGATGATGTTGTTTCTGATAAATTTTGTAACATGCGACGCCTTCAACACCGCATATGATTGGGCCTCGACCCACTTTGTAAAGTAATCTATCGCGACCAGGATGAACTCATGCCCATTCGACCCCTTCGGAGTGGCAGCCCCGATCACGTTAATTCCCTAAACTGAAAACGGCCATGGCAAAGTCATATTGTACAGCTTCGACGGTGAGATATTCATGCGATTTGCATGGATCTGACATTTGTGGCATCGCCGGACAAAACTAACACAATCCTCCTCCATGGTGGACCAGTAGTAACCCTGTCTAAGGATCTTCCTTGCTAGCATTACTCTGTTCATATGTGCACCGCATTCTCCTCCATGGATGGCCTCCATCAGGCGCTTCGATTCCTCGGCTTCAACACACAGCTCATGCATTCCCAGATGACCTCTCTTATACAGCTTACCCCCACAGATGATGAACTGAACAGCCATTCTTCTGATTGCCCTTTTATCCTTGGCATTTACCCCTGGCGGGTATGCTTCCTTCTCCAAGAAATTCCAAATGTCATAATACCAGGGGTTTTCGTCCCGAACCTCATCTATAGCAGCGATCGACTCATAGGTTGGCACAAATTTCTGGTCAATGATGACTGGACGCATCCGAATTCCAAACAGGATGTCTATCATGGAAGATAGAGTTGCTAAAGAATCTGCGAACCTGTTGTTCTCTCTTGGAAGATGAGCAAAGTTTAGCTTCTCAAACCTAGGAATTAACAAGTCCAAGGTCTGGTGATACATCATCATCTTTTCTTCTTTGACCTTCCAGTCTCCTTTTGCTTGAGACACAACAAGGTTTGAATCCCCAATGATGTCCAACCGTCTTGCTCCTAGTTCCAGGGCTGCTTGTAGACCGGCAATGCATGCCTCATATTCTGCTTCGTTGTTCGAGACTTTGAATCGGAGCTTGAAGGCTAGAGGGATACGGGAATTGTCGGGTGCTATTAGCAACACTCTTATCCCATACCCGTACTAATTTGACGCCCCGTCAAAGTACATCGTCCAATACTCATCGCCGATGTGCAAAATGGCTTCATCTGGGAATAAGTATTCAACTGCTTCACCTCCTTCCACTGATCGGCTAAGAATTCTGCTACTGCTCTTCCCTTGACTAACTTGCGTGTCACTTATTTCAGGTCGAATTCGGAGAGCAACAACAACCAACGAGCTAGCCTACCCGTAAGTGCCGGTTTCTCGAAAAGATATTTGATGGGATCGAGTCGTGAAACCAACATTACGGAGTGAGCTAACAGGTAGTGCCACAGCTTCCTGGTAGCCCATACCAAGGCTAAGCAAGCCTTTTCCAACGGCGTATAGCGAGTCTCATACTCTAGCATCTTCTTGCTCAGATAGTAGATGCCTCTCTCCACCTTGTCCTCTGACTCTTGCGCGGGCATACAGCCCATTGTGGTCTCGGTCACTGAAAGGTATAATATCAACAGTTTCCCCGGCTCTGGCGGTGACAACACGGGCGGGTTCTGTAAATATTCCTTGATCTATTCAAAAGCAGCTTGGCATCGGTCGTCCCATTGGAATTTCTTGCCTTTCTTCAGGAGACCAAAAAGTGGTTCACAAGTCAAGGTTAATTTTGAGATAAACCGTCTTATGAATTGCACTTTACCCAGAAAGCCTCGCACCTCCTTTTCAGTCCTTGGTGGTGGCATTTCTAAGATGGCCTTGATTTTTGAAGGGTCGACCTCGATGCCCCTTTGTGTAATCAGAAATCCCAGCATTTTTCCCGCTGTAACACCGAACGTACACTTCTGAGGATTTAGCCGCAACCAAAATTCTCTGATCCTTTGAAAGAACTTTTGCAATGCGGTGTAGTGGCCCTCTCTTTCTTTGGACTTGACAATCATGTCGTCCATGTACACCTCAACCTCTTTGTGGATCATATCATGCAATATTGTAGTCGCGGCCCGTTAATATGTAGCTCCAGCATTCTTTAACCCAAACGGCATCACTCTGTAGCAGTAAGTCCCCCACGGGGTGGTGAAAACAGTCTTTTCCCTGTCTTCTGGTGCCATCACTATCTGATTGTAACCTAAGAAGCCATCCATGAACGAAAGCAAAGCATGCCCCGCTGTAAAATCCACCAACTCGTCAATATGCGGCAAGGGAAAGTCATCCTTCGGACTAGCTCTGTTCAAATCCCTGAAATCTACGCACACTCGGATCCTGCCATCCTTCTTTGGCACTGGGACGATGTTGGCCAACCAAGTCGGGTACTCGGATACCAGCAGGAAGCCTGCGTCGATTTGCTTGGTGACCTCTTCCTTAATCTTGAGAGCCCAGTCGGGATAGATCCTCCTGAGTTTCTGCTTAACAGGTTGGGCCTCGAGGTCAAGAGGGATCCGGTGCTGTACAATCTCAGGATTGATTCCAGGCATGTCTTCGTAGGACCACGCGAAAACATCTTTGAAATCTTTTAATAAAGCGACTAAGCGCTCGCGTTCCTCTGAAGACAACATGGACCCGATCTGGACCAGCCGCGGGTCCTCCTCAGTACCAATATTTACTGTAGTGATTTCATCAACCAGGGGTTTAACAAATCTTTCCTACTCTTGTTCAATTAAGCGTTGCAAAACCGAAGGAACTTCGTCCTCGTCGTTTTCATCAAAATTTTGAAAGTCTGAGTTAATGCAATAAATCAAGGGCACAGAAAAGTACTCAGAAACCACAGCTACTTGATTCTCATTAAGCACATCCAAATCGTCCGATTCCTCGGTTACAACAGACTCAAAAGAGAAAGAAAAAGACGACCTGGACAAGACTGTGGCATTCGGGTTATCATCCCCAAGATTACTAGACTCAGACTCAGTCGAGCTGGAACCTGATTCCGACTCACAAGACTCGGTGGAATCAGATTCCGGCTCACTACCTGACTCGGTGCTACTGGAAAAAAATCCCTCTTCATACTGCCAAATGAGAGAGGGTGCGATAGATGCATCCAAAATAGTTGCTGGCGGGCCCGTAGCCATTCCATTCCCGATCACGCATACCGAGAAGTTATCCCCCAAGCACTTCTAGTTGATCGGAGGATCTGAAAGTAGACACGCCAGTGCTACCCCCATTTCAAGTTCATTGTCCTCAGACTGCACTTTCTTACTCTGTTCAACCTCAGCTGATGGGTCTGTCTGCTCTTCGGCAACGTCATCCCCGGATAGTTGCAGGTCAAAAAAGATTTCAAAACCAGGCACGCGCTTCCTCTTCGCATTCATCCACGGCTCTGGGAAGCCACAAAATGGGAAGTCCTCCCCCTCCCGGACGAAGCGTCTGTTCAGGGTACCCTGAATGGGTCGATGCATTAACTCAAAAGGCTTCCCTGCCTTCTTTGCTTTGGCTCTTCCAGCCATCTCTTTACCCTTCCTCACCCAGTCCTCTTTGGTGGGCAGATAACCAAAGCCAAAGGTATGCGGATTGTGCGGCACTTCGGCCAATGCTGCGGCGCCCTTCCGGTTGCTCTTTCCCAATCCCATCCCGGGGATGTGTTGTAGCTTGTTCATGAGGTATACAGATTGAGCACTGACATATACTCCCTCATTAATAGCCATGATATTCTGCACAACCCGGGCCTCAGCCAGAGTAAACCCTGATAAGAACACATCCTCCATGCCATGCTCGATTTCCAAGACTGGTGTAGACACTTCTGGTGATGGATGGATTGATGAATTCCCGAAAACAATGGCCACCCCCTTCCCGTGAGGGTACTTCAGCATTTGGTGCAAGGTGGAAGAGACTACCTTGACCTGGTGTAACCACGGTCGCCCCAAAAGTAGGTTAAAGGTTGCGGGAATGTCCAAGACATGGAATTCAATGTTGTGTTGTCCTGGACCAACCTGAGTCTGAATTTTGACAGTCCCCATCACTTCTCTGCCGGTGTTATCATAGGCTCTGATCACTTGAGTAGTCGGCACGAAGTCCGCGGGCTTCAACCCGATCGCATATGCCGTCCTTGACGGGCATACATTAATGGCAGATCCCGTGTCGATAAGAACCACTGGCACCCACTTGCCTCTACATTCCACGGAGATGTAAAGGGGTTTGTTATGATTTGCGCCCTCAGGCGGCAGTTCTTTATCTGAAAAGGTCAACGTCGGGAAACCTCTTCCCGGAAAAACCAATCCAACCAACTGCTCCGGCATGGTGTCTATAGAAAGCTTGGCCTTGTCCATGGCTGAAAGGACAGCCTGCCTGTGTACTCGTGATGCCATAAGCAGTCCCCAGATGGAGATGTCTGCTTGTATCTTCTTTAACTGCTTCAGTACAGCCTCCTCTTCAAGCTGTTTCTCCTTCTGTTTCTCAGCTTCTTTATCCTTCCCAGATGCCTCTGGCTGGTCCAGGTGCGGGGGCTTGAAATACCGCCCGCTTCTCGTCATATGGTCGACCTCTCCGATATACCAAGTATCATCTGGCTGGTTACTTCCCCAATCCTCATCTGTGTGGGTAAGACATAAATCATCGTCTTCCCACCGCATTCCGTCGGGGGCCGACAGACACCTGTCCGGCCTCAGTATGTTTGTACTCTCAGTACTTTCCGCCCACATGCCCGCAGCATCTTCTGTTTTTGTGCACACAGCACTTTCGGTCCCCTCATGGACTTTGGCTTTCCGGATTCTCTCAGAATCCCAAATCTTTTCTTGTTCTACCTGCGTTAGTGCAATTTGTTGTTCAGCTTTCTCTGCATTCACAATGCTCCTATTCTGAGCGAAATTCTTCGTACCGGCACTCTCTGGCAATGTAATCTGACTTCCAGCCCTTCCGGCCACAGTTGATACTCTCGTCCCTGCCGGGCCCTGTTCTGGTTGGGACTCTTCCACCACATCTAGTTGATCATCCAGCCACCCAGTGGCCTCTGCTGATTCCTCATAATCAAACCAGTTGACTGCCGCACCCCCTGATTCTTGGTCATCGAAAAACTGTAGGTTGGCAAAGTCCTCCTCCACAGCCGTCAAATTATTTGCCCCTTGCTCAAATCCGTCCTCCTGGATCACACACAGCTCTTCCTCCTCTGGCAATTCTATACCCAACCCAATCTAGCCTGTTGACAAGATGTACTCACTCGGATCATAGACTTCTCCAGCAGAACTCTTAGACTGTTCAATCCCAGACTCAACAATTCCATTCTTTTCTGAAGTCTGCTCTGCCCCATCTTCGATGGTCACCACCGTCGGCTCTGGTTGGGTTGTGGAGATGTCCATCATGCACAAAGAGTCGGTACAGTCAGAAAGGAGCACCTTCGGCTTGGGGAGATGGGACGGGGTGATATAGATGCTAGGATCGTAAGACATGACCCCAGTCTGGATAAAGTTGATTCTTTTGGGAGGTGGAGCTTGGTTGTGTGTAGGGAGTGGGTTGGTTGTGACATTGGGTCTTTCTGGTGGCAAAATCACCTGTTTGTCGACGAGATCTTGAATCTCGTGACGCAATCTGAAACATTGGTCGGTGTCATGACCGTGTTGTTGGTGATATGCGCAATATTTGGCTGGGTTGTGAGAGGGTGGAAGTGGATTTGGCAACGGACTCGGTTACAAGGGTTTTAGATGCCCTTTCCTGATTAATACCCCTAGAGCCTTGGACAGGGGCATATACAATGGGGTGAAGTTTCTTTGGCCTCTGGGTTGGTATTTGGTGGTTTGGGTGTTACTTCCGGATGCACCGGAGAAAGGTGTGGCTGCCATAGGTTTTGGAAGGGGAGGGGAGATGGTGGTGACCATGCTCACCTCTGAAGCTCTTGCAGTTGCAGCACCACTCGGGCCTGCATTATTGTTACGGTTGAAAGTCCTCCTTGGTTGCTCCCTATCTTGGTCGATCAGACCCTATTTCATTGCATCTTCAATCTGTACCCCCATCTCGTGCAGATCTGAAAAAGTGGGGAAGGGGAGTACAATCATCTTTTGCATCAATTTTGGCTGGAGATTGCGCACAATCATCTTGATCTGGTCTTTATCGGTGGGCCTTAAAGTCATCATCGAGGCCTTCGCCCTCCACCGGGTTACGAAATCTGAGAAACTCTCCTTGGGCTCCTGCCTTGTTGTTTCGAGATCACGAGTTGTAATCTCAATTTAGGTGTTGTAAGAGTATTGCGCAACAAAGGCTTCAGCCATTTCATCCCAACTCCGCTTGACATCATCCTCCAATTTTGCATACCAGATGGCGGCTACACCCGACAGGGTCCGACCAAATAGTGAAAGCTTCTTGGGTCAAGTTAGGCCCATTGGCCGTAGTATATCTGAGAATAGCCGGAGGTGGACCATGGGATCCCCAGACCCGTCGAAGCGATCGATCTGCGGCATTTTAAATCTATCCGGTAGCGTCACAGCCATATCGGTATATCCGTCTTTGATATTCGAAATAGCCTTTACCCCTTGTGATTTTTTAAAAAGCTTCTCGAGCTTGCTCAATTTCAGTGCTGTTGGGTCTATTTCGAACTCGAAGGGAGAGTCCGATTGGTTGATAGGCGTAGGCGCCTTGGACAGTTGAGGCAGAAGTGGGGGCGGAGCCGGCCCTGTTGGAAGGTCTGTGTCCTCCTGGACGTTCTAGACATTTGGTAAGGTGTTCCGGGCATTTGGCAGGACATTCTGGACAGTTGGTGTCTGCTCTGATAACGGGATCCCTGGTGGGGGAGGAACTGGATGTGAGGCTGACGCTCCGGCTTGCTGCTGGAGCCGGGTAATTAGCTCCGCCTGCTGGGCCGTGATTGTGGCCTGCTGTTTAGAGAATTCCGCTTGGCGGACAGCGTCCTCCTGTATTTGCTTCATGCTCTCTTGGAGCTGACGCATCATTTCCTCCATTCCGGCTACACTCCGCTGATCCTGCTGACTGACTGGTATGTGTATTTCTATGGCAGAAACTAAAACCTCAGCCCGACTGTTCACTGCTAGGGTAGACCACTGTTCTGGTAAACTCTGCTCAGACACACTGCGTTTTCTTGGCCTTCTTCTGACAACTGGGGGTAGAGAATGAAACACTGGCTGTCCATCAACCAGATCCTCGGATCGATTGAGCCGACGACCTCTTGTCCAAAGTGCTTGGGGAATATCTGCTGGGTCGAAAGCAATTGTGCTAAAGCTGTCCTAGTAAAAGATAAATAAAGCAATAAGGAAATAAATAAACAGATAAACGGACAGCATATCAACTTAAAGTAAATGCATAACACACAGTCAGGCATAACAACACACGGTCGGTAAGCTGAACACACACTGTCCTCAATCACTGATCATTATCCCTGAATCACTGTCCCCAAAGACTGAATCTGATACCCACGGATAACTGATTCTCAAACACTGACTGATGCTCGCAGGCCTGATGTCCAAACTCATAAACTGATACATGCATTTCCCTGTAGAGACGCACTCTAAAAGCACATAGCAGATAAGTGAGAGCCAAAACACCCCTATGTTAGGATAGGGTTTTCCCTATCCTATTTTGTCAGGACCTAGGGTTTCACTACGCACGCAGCGGTTTCAAACAACCTATATTGGGTAAGCAGCCTGTCCTAGTTTGGAATGGTCACTATGGATCCGAATATGCACTAGGTCGAATGGTCGAAAAGGGTGCCCCGGTAAAACCAGGGTTTGTGTTCCCATACTGGCAGAGCCCATAACCGGTCAGCCTTATGGTCATGCCTTGACAAGACAAGCCTCCGACAAGCCGTTCAGGAATAGCAGATGGCAAACACGGTGTCCTAGGCGCACCAATGCAAATGCAATGCAAAGAGACACATAAGTGTAGTCAAAACCAGATATCATGAGTTCGAGTCAAGTTCTCTAATTCCCCAGCAGAGTCACCAAAAACTGTAGACATCCCCGAACGCCCCGGGAGGACGAGGTCCCGTTCCGTTCGATATTGGGCTCACTACAGCTCAGGACTCTCAAATTGTCACGGTTCTTAATCTGAACCAAAGAGTCCAAATCCGGCAAATCGTTTTGAGAAAACAGATTTTGAAAGAAGTGCCAAACATAGGCTACTTTGCCAAATACAGATTCACCACCTAAATGTTTTATTTTGAAAAAATTTAGGAAACCTTGACTCGTTTGCCTAAGGCCACGTGTCCGTCATCACCAAAGTTGCCTCGGCTCGGGAACTTAGGTACGATTAGAGAAGGTCACTTCGTGAGCACCCCTACTCGCCCGATCAAAGATCGGCCTCTACTAACCATGATATCTATTTTTGAAAACATTATGAGTTCTTATTCCGGTTATTAGCCTAGATTTACTATGTGATGCGCATAGCATACAAGTATAGACTGGATCGCCTGAATTGGAACAAAACGTTTCATGTTAGTTTATTTTGAAAATGGTTTGATGGTGCTACCCGTAAGTAGGCTAAGACGTGGATTTGCCACCCTCGGGTGCGCTTAGAAAACATGATTTTGCCACTATCTAGTGGGCTTAAAACTCGCATTTAATGAATTGTTCCAATCCAAATAACCCAACCTTCACCTACAAGCATTCAGGTAGTTATATCACATAAGCAATTAGCCTCATGGTAAGCATGCTATCATGGCAGTCACTCACACACATGCAAGGATGCTAAAGCATAAAACTTACCGAGTACTCCAAGCCAAAACAGAAGCTAATTAGAAATCCATGCATGATCCTAATTATACAGAAATGCCTAATGCAACACATGCAAAAATGCAACTATAGCAGGCTCGGCTATTCTAGACATGGCATATGAAATGCTACAGCTAACATGTATTCAACTTGGAATTGAAAATACAATGCAGTTAGTATGATGCGCCGAGCCCGGTGCATACAAAACAGATGAATGAATGCAAACATGCTATCATACTGTATGCTAATTGAAATATGCCCTAATCTAACCATCATAAGCGGGTAAATAAAAGGGAGAAAGACGTGGGGTTGGAAAACATACATCACACACACGCACACTTATTACAGTTGTGCCCTCGCGCAGAGGGTCCGAATAAATAATATACAGTCCCAAATGAATAATTACAGTCCAAATATGTACAAAACCCTAATTGATTAACAAATTAAAATAGGAAAGCAATAAATTGGCATGCAAGCCAGGGACTGCCTCAAATCTGCTCCGGATGATGAATGATGCATGCCCGGGTTGCCTCATGCGGAGAATCCCTCGCGATGCCCCGGTTTGCCTCTGTTTGGAATTGTTCTTGGAATGCGTGTCAAGCTCTGGAAGGCTGCTGATTTCTGATTTGCTGCAACAGAGAGCAACAAAGGGGCATGGCAAAGTATTTTCACATATGTATGCATGACTACTCTTCAAGGAGTGTAGTCCTCGATCCTCGTGCCACCAATCACGCATATCGATACATGATGGCCAAGGAGTCGAATTGCACGACTCAATATGAAATGAATGCACATATAAACACAACAAGACCTACACTCCATCATGGATAATCCGGAGTGTCGGTGACCGGGAATTGAGACACGTTCCGTCACTCGAAGTACGAAACGTCCCTCGTTTCCCGTGCTCAGGCTAACTCCTATCCCAAACACAATGCAATATGCATGACATGCATGAATGCAACCAATATACAACCGAGCATGCAGAATGCTATGAAATGGCATACACGATGCACGAGGTAACATGGCATACACAATGCGCTAACATACAACCTAGCATACACAATGTTATGAAATGAAATGGCATACACAATGCACAATGGACTTACACCAACATGAGTGGACCTCAGCCACACTCACGTCAGTAGCCATGAGATGAAAATGAGACTCTCGAAGTACCCGCACGCATGCACGCAAACCGAGGACCGAACCTAAGCATAACATGCAACTCTAACAAGGCATGGCAAGGC
This sequence comes from Camellia sinensis, assembly GCF_055761805.1. NCBI lineage: Eukaryota > Viridiplantae > Streptophyta > Magnoliopsida > Ericales > Theaceae > Camellia > Camellia sinensis. The sequence continues at coordinate 185,113,219 of NC_138969.1, read as the reverse complement.
ATGGATTATGGTATGCAAACATGCAAATTTCAGCACTGAAATATGCTACAAAACAGCCCCGAAACATGGAAACATGGCACCCGGTGCATGGAATGTATCCCGAAATTCGAAACTAGGCACATGGAATGACTTACAGCTATACAAAGCATGCATTATTTGATCATGAAGCATGAAGACAGATGCAAGAAAGTCCCAAAACATGCATATTTCCAGTTTATAACAAGTCCTAAAAATAAACGCAAATAGGGCTAACCTATCATGCAAAAATGGCCCTAAAAGAGAGATTAAACACAAAGGGACAGAAGCTGGCCCCAAATGGAAAAGATCCCTTCAACAAAGTTGAAGAGGGGCTCAAAAAAGGGTACTTTACAGTTTATATCAAGCCACGAAAATAATCACAAATAAGGCCAAACTATCATGCAAGAAAAGGCCTAAAAGAGGGGTAAAGAGACAAGTGGCAGCTTCTGTTCTCAAACAGAGGAGAGCCCTTCAACAATGTTGAAGAGGGGCTCAAAAAAAGATATTTTACAGTTTATGGTAAGGTCCAAAACAGCTCACAAATAGGCCTAAAATACTATGCAAAAATTGGCCTAAAAGAGAGATAAAGAAGCAAATGATAGCAGGTGGCCTCAAACAGAGGAGAGCCCTTCAACAATGTTGAATAAGGGCTCAAAAAAAGATATTTTACAGTTTATGGAAAAGTCCAAAACAGCTCACAAATAGGCCTAAAATACTATGCAAAAATTGGCCTAAAAGAGAGATAAAGAAGCAAGTGGTAGTAGTGGACCTCAAACAGTAGGAGGTCCTTGATCAAACATGAAAATGGGCTCAAAATATGACTATTTATAGTTTGGGTCGGAACCCAAAAATGCTAGCAAGTATGGCTTAGATACAAAGCAAAATAAGGCACAAAAGAGGGAAAATGGGACTCACCCTTGTAGACCAATGGACCAGCAGCTCTTGGACCAATTTTGGGAGCTCTTCACCTCTGGAAAGCAGCCTCAAGTTGCTGGAATGGAGGATGGAGGCCTTGTGCTATGAGGTGTAGGGTAAATGGTGTAGAACTTAAGGGGTTTTGAGGGTTGGAATAGAGAGAGAGGGAGATTTAATGCAAGAGCTCCAAACCAATTCTTGTAACCCCCTAAAATGCAGCTGGGGGTGCTGGTTATATAGGCAAAGGAATGGAGGAAAGGGAGAAAAATGAAATTCAAATTTCCCCCCCAAAAGAGCCCCTCTCGGATACAAGATCTGGGGGGAAAAAAAGGGCATATCTGTAAGGAACCAGGTGAGGGGGTCAGGGCCGGCTAGGTTCAGAAGGTTCAGGGGGCTGGCCGACCACCTCCCATGGCCAGCCGACCAAGGGTCAAAAAGGTCAAGCACAATTACTGGTCGGCCACCTCAAAAAGTGGCCTCTCATGTGTGCACAACACAACTATGTGGTTGAAACCCAGAAAAAGTGAACCAGGAGAGAGAAAAGACCATTTTTTAGAGGGGTCAAAAGGGTTAGGCACAATTACTGGTCGGCCACCAAATATCCCAGGTGTGTACGACACAAATATGGGGTTTAGGGTTCAAGAAAGTGGCCCCGGGGTGGTCAACATTGGCTTTCAAGTGAGGAAAACGGGCGTCGGAGAGCAATGAAGAAATAAAGCTGGCTTTTCAGAACAATTGCTGGCCTCCCACCCTCCTACAAGCTTCCTAACTATGAAAATAAGGTCTCCAACAAAAAAGAACCAAAACGGATGCAAAACAGAGGTTCAGGGGACCGAAACGCGCGGCTCGGGGCCCCGAAAATGGGCTGTTAAGCACCGGAGGTGGCGTTCGACCATGAAGTTGGTCTCTCGGGCCACAGTGTTCCTCAAAAGGGAGGAAATAAGGTGTATACCAAAAACTGGAACAAACGGAGATGGTTAGACGGTCCCGAACCGAGGCACACAGCCGTCGGCTCCGAAAAATCGGAAACCAGGCTCCAAACGGGAAAAATGGCCTACGACCACGAAACGTAGCCTACGACCACTGAGAGATGATCTACGAGATCTCTCCCTCCCTTCGGGAAGAGAAAACAGAGAAAACAGAGCCTGGTTCGCAAACAGAGGCAAGGCACGAAAGAGTCCGGAAGTCCGGAGGCAAGGCTCGCAGCCGAGACTCTGAAACTTCTGAATGAGCACAATATGCAATACCACCGAGCGCTCAACTGGTGACGTCTGAGTCTTAAGGTCGGTCAAAAATGGGGTGTCTACAGCTGCAGCCACCTATGCCCAGCCCTAGGTTCGCCCTTGCAGTCATTTCAAAAGATAAAGAATGGGCTAGATAAAACGACATAAGCTTATTAAATGAGAAACTAAAATTATTTTAAATAATAAAACAGTGATAACATAATTGAACACAAAATGAAATGGCACAGTGAGGATCAAAATTTAAAGAGGTCAAGTTGTTTGATAATTTTTTTTGGTAAAGTACATTTTACTCTCTTAAAATTTGGTCATTTTTTCACTTTGATCCTTTAAGTTTTATTTATTTTTTTAATTATTTTTTATATCTCAAGTTTTTCTCAATTTACTCTTGAAGTTAATTTATGTTCAAAATTAAATAGAAAATGCTACATTAACAGCCATGTATCATAAAAATTATATTATTATATTGAGGCACAAATTAGGGGTACTTACGTGCAGGTCTTAATAAGTGGACTTATTGTCTAATAGGTCATATGGGAAAAATTTGTCATAAAAAAGTCACTAATTGTAAGTTTTAGCGACAATTTATAAAAATCATGACAAAAAGTCACTAATTATCAATTTTTAGCGACATATATAAAAAATTGTCACAAAAAAATTATTTTTAGTAACAATTTACCAAGACTTATTTTCAATAGGACTTGATGGGAACTAAGTCCAACTATTAGGACCTATTAGTAGTTTACCCCAACGAATGATTTTTTTTTTTTCCTTCATTATAAATAACAATGAAATATTACTAAACTTCACATCATTATTATTTTTCAATACTAAACTGTATTTGGTTCATAAATTTGAGTAGGAATTTGAAAATGAAAAATATTTAAGATCTAATTATACTTCATTCACATTTTATTTACTTTTACTTTTACTTTTTTAAATATCTATTCAAATCCATGAATCAAACACAGCACAAAGTGACATTGTTGGATGTGATGCCATATCTCTGGCAAATTTGCAAGTTGTCAAGAGCAATAAAAATAAAAATAAAAATAAAAAGGATAAATTACACCGGTCACTACAAAAAAAAAGTCACTTTTAGCTACTAAAATATTGGTTGCCAATTGTCTGTTTTTGGTCGCCAATGACATTCTTCGACCAAAAAATTTGGTCGCTACGTTTGTCGCCAAAACCCTGTCAGGAAAGGTCTTGGAGGGTTTTACCGACTAAAAAATCTTTGGTCGACAAAAAGCAAGTTTTTAACTACCAAAAGTTTGGTCGCCAATAGTCAATTATATTTCTTTAAAATTATACATTTACCAACCAATGTTTTAGTCGCCAATAGTCAAGGAATCACTGACCAACACCTTTAGTCGCCAAAAGCAACTAATCGCCGACCAACACCTTTGGTCGCCAAAAGCTTCAAACGTGAAAAAAAAAAAAAAAAAAAAATCGTTGTACAACAATTTGATCCGCTCTTGCGAAGATTCAAATTGCCAACCTCCCACATCATAAACCTTATACACCGCACTCTTCCCACTACGCCTCTATAGCATCACGTGATTATATATGTGACATATATTATTTATATAGTACATACATCCATATTAATATAGAAGTATATGTATAAACATAATTATTTTAATTAACATAATTCATGTAAAATAAACTATTTAGTAGAAAAATTAAAAAAAAATCACTTTTGGCGACTAAACATATTTTTTAGTCGCCAATTCTATACTTTTGGCTACTAATTGTTCTTTAGTCGCTAAAAAACTTAACTTTTGTCAACCAAAGTCGGATTTGGTCGCCGAAGATGCACTTTTAGCTACCAAAATTTTGGTCGCTAAAAAATTTAATTCCCGCCTTAGGATTTTTGTTCTCCCGTGCTAAAAATGACCACTTTTGGCGAATAAACTTATTTTTTTTGTCACCAATTGTAGACTTTTGGCTACTAAAATTTTTTTAGTCACCAAAAAGCTTTAATTTTGGCTACTAAAATTTTTTTAGTCAGTAAAACCCATATAATCAGCGACCAAACTTATTTTTAGTCGCCAATTGTGGACTTTTGGCTACTAAATTTTTTTGGTCGCCAAAAAGCTTTACTTTGAGCTACTAAAAATTTTTTAGTCACTAAAACTCATATAATCAACGATCAAACTTAGTTTCAGTCGCCAATTGTAGAATTTTGGCTACTAAAATTGTTTAGTCGCCAAAAAACTTTACTTTTGGCTATTATGCTGTTTTGGTCGCTGAAAGCTATACTTTCAGCGACCTAATTTTTTTTAGGCGGAAAATTTGGTCGCCGAATGTGCTTTTTCTTGTAATGGGTGGTCATTATATTTTAGCCCTTATATTATTTTAGTATGTACACTTTTAATTAGCTCAATTTTGACCCTTAATTTTAAACTTTGCGTCAATTTAGTCCAATTGATAATACCATTAGTGTTTTTTCAGAAAATTATCACTAAATTAATTGAGGTTAACTCGCCGAGTTGGGTAAGTTTACAATTTTACCCTTAAAAATAAGGTACATGACACTTGCATGCATATTTTTCATAAAAAAATGCTAAGAGTTATAACCAATTGAGACAAAATTATAAACTTAAGGTCAAAATCGAGCCAATTAAAATTACAGGTCTAAAATGACATGAGGACCAAAATACAGGAACTACTATCGTAATTTTGCCCAAATAAAAAATAATTAATGAGTGCTTTTAAAATTAGCAATTTTTTTAAAAAAAAATTATACATTCAATAAAAAAATATATGCCTAATAAAAAATAAAATAAAAAAACTTATTCTCTCTCATTTAATAAATGGCCGTAGGTATTGAAGGAGTGAAAAGTGAAAAGATGAAAAATTGCTTGCATAAAAAAATAAATAAAAAATAAATAAAAAAATTAAATAAAAAAAAGAATGGATGGATGGGTGAAATAACACTCTATTTGTCATCAGCAAAACGAAGAGGAACTTTACTCTTAACTATTTTCTTTGTATTCTTTTATTAAAATTTCAGTAATGTTATGATGATTTTTTTTATCATATTTATTTATAATAAATCTCATTATATAAATTGTGACTAAGCACTGTGTCTGAAATTTGAATATATAAACTAGTTTTTTAATGACAATTCTTCCCATTAACAGTTATTAAACCCATATGAAAGAGAAGAAAAATCATGATACAAGAAACATCTACATTAAATCTAACATTTACTTTATTTTAAAGAATAGAGAATAAATATACTATTAGATTTTACGGAAAGATTATCAGACAACTTGCAAGGATGTGAGTGCTAGTAAGAGGAGAGTTTTTTCTCAATGCATCTTTTTTCTTTATACCTTTAATTTTATATTTTTAATAATGTTTTTACTTTGTCAATTAAAAAAAAGAAGACAAATTATGATAATAGTCTCCATCCTTTGGTTCTTATGTCATTTTAGTCCTTGTAATTTCAATTAACTCGATTTTAATCCTAAATTTATAATTTTGTTTCAATTTGGTTCAATTAATTACAACTCCTAATATTTTTATGAAAAATACGCACATAAGTATCATGTGTCATATTTTAAAAGGCAAAACTATAAACTCACTCAACTAAATTAGTTAATCTAAACTAGTTTACTGATAATTTTCCTTAAAAAATGCTAACGATATTATCAATTAGACTAAATTGAAACAAAATCTAAAACTAAATATCAAAATTGAGCCAATTAAAATTATGAGAACCAAAAATGACTCAAGAAGTAAAATATAAGAACCACTAGTATAATTTGAAAAAACAAATTCCATTCCATTTAATTTCCTCTAGATTACGCTCTCACCGGTTTATTATTTTAAAGGGTAAGGCTTGTCTCCAGTCCGGTTTTGAATTGGATCGTACTGTTAGGCTTACGAGAGCCCACCATGGAATCCACATCGATAATCCAAACAATTCAATGTGTAAGGTTCGTTGGGCATTTTATCATTACAAAAAATTATGTTGATCGGATATCAATTATTACTTGATTAGATCACATTTCTATTAACAATTTTTTTAAAAATCATTCTGAACGTCAACAGAAATGTGATCTGATCAACGTGATTTTTTTTGCATGAATGAAGTACTCAATGAACTCTACACATTGAATGGTTCGGATCATCGATATGAGCTCTGTGATAGACTCACGAGACCAAGTACCGAACCAGAAATTTATTTGCGGGGGCCCAAACATGAATAAATTTCTTTTATATGAATTGATATAAACTACTAGTTTTTTGAATTCAAAAAATAAACTAAAATTTGATATTAAAGTAGTACGTAAAAAATAAAACAATCATATATTTAGTGAATTTAAGATATGAATAAAAGTAAAGTCGTGCATTAAATAATTCTTTATACAAATCAACTCAATCATTTATTAAAGTGGAACTCGACGTTCTTTTATATCTAGAAAATCTTTAATGATTGATTCTATGGTAAAATTTTCAGCAATTTCCTTTTCAATGTACACAAGTAAAGAGTTTGTTGTTACAATTAAAATAAATTTCATATAAACTTAAAAATTCAAAATTTAGATTGAACACAAAAATTATGTACAAGTCTCAATTCATTTTAATTTTTAATTTATAACACTTTAATTTGAATAAAATTAAATTTTCCCAAATATGATTAAAAAAAACACTTTCGTTTGGGAACAGGCTAATTTAGTAACTTTTTGGCTATTTGGCTAAAAATGTAGGTAAAAAAAACTTGTATGTTTGGGATGACTTTTTGGCTAATTACGAAAAGATGTGCAAAAAGTAGAGAGAAAAGAGAATCTTTGACTTTTTGGTATGGGTTGTTGGCTTTTTGGCTAATTTAGTAACTTTTTGGCTAATTGGCTAAAATAGCCTCTTGCCAAACGAGGCCTTAGTAATTGAAATCTTGTGTCCTAATTCATGAATTTTTTCTTAATATATAAAATTTAAAAAATTGTAATTGTATCAAAATAACATTAAAAATAATAATAATAAAAATATTACAAATTAAAAACAACAATAAAAGAGACTAATAGCAGAGGCAACACTTTTTTTCTATGTTCCCCATGTTGATTTGACTTCAAGAAGAATCCTATAATTTTAAAGAATAAACGATGTCGGCATTGCAGCAAGTCTAATTAGGCCTCGTTTGGCAAGTGTCCCTTTTAGTCAAAAAGTAAAAAAGTTACTAAAAAAATAAAAAAACCAACAACTCATACCAAAAAGTTAAAGATTCCATTTTCTCTCTACTTTTTGTACATTTTTTTCGTAAAAACCAAAAAGTCATACTTTATGTGACCCCATGTAAGTAAGTTATGAATGTGAATGGGATCTCATATGAATAATTTCTGAATATAAATCTGACCCCATTTCTGAATGTGACCGTAAATTTGTGGGACTATTTATAAATTGTCACAGAGAGTCGAATAATGGAAGTAACAAGATTCTGGAATGTGGTTGTGATTTCACGTCCCAAATTCATGTCGTCGCATTCGTGGTTGTGATTTGACGTTTATGTGGACTACCTAAGTGTCGCATTTGTGAACGTGTGTGGAAATATGTGAGAATGGTTCAGTCAAAAATATTTATTTACAGTTGTTTGGTATGATGGGGTGGTATTTATCAGTCGTTAATCTAATATCACGTTCAGCTAAATTATTGGTTGTGATATTCACATTACGTGTCGACGTTGTCATGTTCTTACCAAATTTAAATTGCTAGATCTACTATCCGGAATGTGAATGTGAATGTGAATTTATGAGAGTTTTTGTCACAGGGAGTCGAGAAATATGACTAACACGACTTTGGGTTGTGGTTTATGTTGGGTAGATTGGTTCACGTTTCAATGGAATATGACACATTGTCTTTCAATTTGTCACACTTTCAAAGTGTCACGTACCCATTGTTCGTGCTATCACATTCGACGATGTAGGTGAATATCCTGTTCGGCTAAATTACTGACTGATAAATGAACATTATAGTCGTTAATAACAACGTTGTAATTTTGTGCAACGTAACGTAACGTAGTTCAACCCACATCAAATTAAAAAATTAAAATCCAGTCGTTTTGTGCAACGTAATGTGACACATATGTAAATACTGAATACAACGACGACACAATACAAATTGAAAGACAAATACAACCAAACGTAAAACACAAAGAACATAACAACGTTGTAGATGTCGGTTAACATTACAACCTCAATGTAACTTCATCGAAGGCTAATGAAAGTGTGCCAATGGATGGTTATAACAGATTGTCAAAGCCATAAAAGATAAGATGTCAGTGACAAATGAACAATTGGCAAACACACAACAACAAAACGCACCAACTGGAGAAGCATAAACCCTACCTCCTTCCCTTAATCACTTGGATTCAAAATCGGCAAAAGCAAACAAAACACAACCTCCAACCTTCAAGACAACATCAGCTGTATCTATATTCAAACAATCAACATTTTCAAAATCCACTAGAATCATCTATATTCAAACAATCAACATTTTCAAAATCCACTAGAATCAACGAAAAATGCGACATTCATGCCCACGCACGTGTCCAACACATTCTACTTTCCTAAAAGCCTCCAAAACACATAATATGTGAATGATATAATAATCAATAATATAGAAACATATAAGGTATAATAGTACACTAATACTATTTACTTTATGGAATACATTTCTATTTAAATAGGACTTGAAACTCTATAAGAAATTACATTGGATTTCACATTAAATAAGTCTCCCAAATAAGACTTATAAATAATTTTCTCTTAAATTTTTATTAAACAATTTTTCAACTTAAAAAATTCAGCATTTAGTTTTTAATACTTAATTTTCAATCCTCAATTTTTAGTGTCTAGCTTTATCAAACACCACCTATTTTAAAAAGCTTAAACGATTCTAGTTTCTCGGTTTCTCATTTGTGGAGCTTAGGTGATTTCATCCAAACCATTCTTTGTCTTTTGAGGAGGGAGCATCGGTCTAGTGGAATGGAGACGATCTTAATTTCTTTTTAGAGTTGATTACACCAAATTTTTTTTAATTATTAGTAAATATTATTTTATCTTTCTTAAATAGGAATCTATATATTTTGAACTCCTTAATCACAAAAATGTATTACTCTCACTTCTAAATCACCTCTAAAAGAAATGTATGTAAATGATTTTTATAATTAAGAAAGTCAATAAATACAATAAATACAAGTTTATAAATAAAAAAATAAAATAAAATTTACTAATAATTAAAAAAGTATTAACATAATTAAATTAACCCTCCCTTTTTATTCCACTTGGTTGACGGATCACTTTCCAAGGACTTTCTCAAGTCTTTCCTCAGTCTTCGCCCCATAAACAGGACAAAGAAGAGGGGCCAAAAAGAGGACAAGGGAGAGGAAAAAGAGGAATAAAGACAGAATGTAATAGCATTGTGATTACGCAATGTGAATACATAAATCACTAATGATTCATCTCACTAAAAATATTATCACTAATAGTATTAATGTATTAAAAAAGTAAAAAAAAAAAATACAATTTTAAGATCAAAACATCACATCATTAATGACGGAACCCACTGCCACCTAATTAGTGGAAATATTAATTAGTGCTCCAAAGCATTTTTCTACATAAATCAATTTTTTCCTGACAGAAGATCTAATGTTTGAAATAGGAATATATTGGGATCAGATTATACTTAAAATTATTCTTCTTCTTTTAAAGTCATTTTTATCTAATTTATTTTTTCGAATCTCCTTTGTATAACTTGGCTAAGTGGCATAGTCGAGCCATTCCCCTTTCTTTATGATACCGGTTCAAGAAAACTAATGGAAAAATTACAATCCAGTGCACAGAGGGAAAAACAATTACAGAAATATGGAAAACTTATAACTTTAATAATCAATATTGATAAAAATTTTCACTGATTTATAATTAATTTTATAGATCACACTGATATGTAATATCCTCAAAACTAATAAAGAAACAATTCTATCCAACAAGCAAAAAGGAGAGAGAGTTATCAAACGGTTATGAAAATTTTCAGAAAAGAAAATTCATAATAGAAAAAACATCTACACTAAATCTAGCTTTTATTTTATTTAAATGAATAGAGAATAAATATATTAATTTCAATTTTTTTTTTAAATCCTATGATTTGTCTCTTATACAAAATAAATCCTAAGTTTTTCATTTTGTCAATTTAAACTCTAATATTTTAATTTGTTTTTAATTTAAACTATTTGCATATTTTCGCTAAGGAAAACCAATGAAAAAATAATATTTTAATCATTAAATTCAATGAAAAAAGACACTTTAGACATTTTATGTACACTTATATTGTATTTAATAGCTAAAATGTTATTTTTCTATCAATTTATCTTAATGAAAATAGGCGAATGATTTAAATTGAAAACAAATTAAAAGATTAGGGTTTAAATTAACAAAATTAAATTTTAGAATTTATTTTCTTACAAAGGTCATAATCTGAGGGGTTTTTTTTTTTTTTTTGTGGTAATTATGCAATATATTATTAGTTTTTATAAAAAAGAGTAAATTACATTTTGCCCTCTTAAAATTTGGTCATTAAACCTTAAATCAAATAACATATAATTATGAACTTTTTACCAATTAATTACCCCTTCCATCCCACTTTTTTTTGTCCACTTTTCATTTTGGTTCGCCCCGAAATATTTGTTCACTTTCTATTTTTGGTATTGAATTTTTTTTTAGATTTTCCAAATTACACATTATACACAAGTATATACACATTTTACAATTCAAAATCAAAAAATATTATGGTAAAAGTATTTTAAATTTTGAATTGATGTGTAATGATTATTTATCTTTTTAATAAGTTAGATTTCTCAAAATAGACAAATAAATTGAGGCAGAAGGAGGATATTTTAAAAGCCTAAACAAAATTAATTACTCATTTAATGAGCTAATGTGGTTTCATTCTGACCATTCATTGTATATTGAGGTGACAACTTCAGTCCAATAGAATTGAGTGGATCTCAAAAAATTATTAATTGAACCGAGCTGTTACGTGACTATATTTTTCATCAATTATAATTTATCATATATTTTTTTTATGTTTTTTTAATTATTCAACATAAATTTATAAACTCTACTCTCTATCAATTATGGTATTATTAAAATAATACGTGACGATCCACAACATAAATTTATAAACTCTACTCTCTATCAATTATGGTATTATTAAAATAATACGTGACGATCCACAACAACTTCACATGGATCTGAATCCGTTTCCATTTTACTTGGTTGACGGATGACTTACCAATGACTTTCTCAAGTCTTCCCTTTCCCGAGTCTTTGCCCCAAAAGGTGGACAAGGAAGGGGGCCCATAAAGAGGACAAGGAGGAAACGTAAGAGGATAGGCAAATGCCACATCTACATTCAATATTGTGAAAGGAACACTTCAAATTGTTTTAAATGGTCAATTTATTACAGAAATTTTGAAGAAAAAAAAAATGAAACACCAATAAATTTTAAATTATAATTTTATAAAATGCTTGATCTTTTTTTTTTTTTTATAATAGATTTAATGGTCTCGTTGTAGTGTGAATTGCATAAAAAAACTAATTATAAACGCACGCGTGTTATGTACTGAGAGACAAATATGAGTTTTCTCATAATGTTGAAATTACTAAACGTAATACTTCAAAAAAAACTCATTAGTATACTTTTTTCCAAACGTAACACTCTAATCTAATACTCAAAAAATATAACACTCCAATGTAACACAAAAAAATTATTTAATATATTTTTCTCAAATGTAACAATGTAAACATTCTAAAAAACCTTCAATTGGCTAACTTTTATTGAATTATTAAAAAAAAAATCTTATTATGCCTTGATTTACACATTTCAAAAGAAAAATTAATTAATGTATTTATAAATTTAAATTTAGAAATTTGAAAAGGAAAGTTAACTAATCAGTTTTAAAATTAAAAAAAAAAAATCTTTTAGCTTTTATTGAATCATTTAAAAATAAATAAATAAATCTTCTTATGCTTTGATTTACACATTTCAATAGGAAAGTTAATTAATCCACTTATAAATTTAAATTTAAAAATTTGAAAAAGAAAGTTAACTAATCAGTTTTAAAATTTTTTAAAAAAAATTATAGTTTTTATTGAATCATTTAAAAAAATTTATTATGCCTTGTTTTACACATTTAAAAAAAAAAGTTAATTAATCCATTTAAAAATTTAAATTTAGAAATTTGAAAATGATCAATTTTAAAATTTAGATTTTTGTGCCACTAAAATATAGGAATCAATTTACATCTTTCATAATTTATTTCTCTTCATATTTAATTTTTTAAATAATTAAAAAAATTATCGGCTAGCTTTTATTCTCTTATAATGTGATTGATGATCTATTTTAAGAACTTACTTCTCCAACCAAATATTATGTAGTTTTTTTTTTTTAGATAGTAGATATTAATACAATGAAGGATCCAAAATTCCTTTCAAACATTGATGAAGTGTTGAATTCATGGTTTTGTGTAGAAATTTTGAGAGGAAAAATAAAAGGTGTGTAAAATTATGTAAAATGTACTTATATTTCATTTACATTTCATTTATCTTTTTCTTTTTTTATTCCAAATTCTTATCCAAATCCATAAATCAAACATAACAAAAAGTTAGGTACATATTTTTCATACTGAAAATTTTGAGTTAATATTATTTTTTAAAATTATGTACTACAAACTGTGATCATACATGTCTTTTCATATAATAATGAATGAAATTAATTTTAACTGCTATCACAAAAATTAGTGAGAGTCAAAGAAAATATGCAGGTCTTAAAGTTTTAAAGTAAAAATTTTATATTAGAATTTGTTCAAATATAATTATTTTAATATTTATAAATTTTTTTTATTGATTGACAAAAAGCACCATAAACATTAAGAATTTATTTATTTATTTATTTATGATATTGAGTTATTAAAATATGATGTATTATAGCTTAAACCAAGAATTGTTGGAAAAAAAATCGACTCGAACTAGATTTTTTAAACTAATTTAATATTATCCTATATTGAAACCCCCAAACTAACGCATATTGGTCACGAACTGATAAAGACAATTTTTAATGATTAGATTAAGGTCAAATTGGCATAAATATTGAGTCGAGTAGCTTTTTGGTCACTTCTAATATTTAGTCCAACACCACAAATCAATCCTAATCCATTTTTATGTAAAAGTTGTGAAATACGATAATTTATAATTTTGAATAGATAAATTTTTACGCTTTACAAAATAAGAAAAAATTAGTATATTAACAAATGTCAGTTACTACTATCATATGGTAAATTAAAATTACGAAACTTATAAAATGAAATGTATTTATATTTTATAGTAAATATAATTTTTATAATTTATTCTTTAATTTTTACTAATTAAATTATGACATGCAATTTTTTGTTAAGAATTTAAAACACACAATTAATGACATCAGAATAAAAATCTTTTCTTATGTGTAATTTTGATAAAAATAAATAAAATTTATTGATTATAAATTATTTTTACTATGTAATTTAAATAAACTTTATATTATTATTTAATTTACAAACTAATTTTTGATTTTTTGTATACCACTATATGCTGGTATAATTTTTATTAAAAGTAAATAAAAAAATTTAAGTTTTGAAACAACAAACAAAAGTAAATGTTACATCAACAGTACCTACAAGAACCAAGAGAAATTATCTAATGTTTTTGTTACATAGTTAGATAGCTACTGAGCGATGATTTGGGAAGGTAGCTAAAAGTTAGCTTTTAACTTTCAATCCGTTTTGGATTACATCATCTCTTATATTTTTTTTTACATAAAAAATGAAAAAAAAAATGAAAAAATAACTTCTAACCAACTTCCCAAATCACCCCTAAGAGATTTGTGATTTGTGAAAAATGGTGGGGCTCACAATTTTGTGTTGGGATATAAAACATAATGTTTAGTGATTGGTGAATAATATTGTTACGCTAATAATTTTTGTATTAGCACTGATTGAATTAACGTTTTTTAATTGATCCACCTTTTTATAATTGTGAAACAATTATATATACATAAATATTTTGATTATGAGACCTTATTAATTAAAAATAATGAAACAGGATTTAATGGAGTACCAACCTTACAAATAGGACTTTTGAGTAATTAACTCTAACTAGGTTATTACTACTTCAAATAAAAGGGAAAGACTATAGTATTATATGTACCTTATAACTAAATAATAAAATAACATAATTCTATACTTTTGAGTCATAACTTTAAAAAAAATATAAATATAAATATAAATATAAATAAAATAAATTGTTAACACCACATTAGGTATAACTAAATATCTCATGAGTCAAAAATGAAATAATATCATAATTAAAAAAAAAATTAATCATAACTAAAGAAGAAAATGACATAATTAGTGGTGCATACAATAGACACTTTTTAAGTGAGTGTATTGTAGCATTTCCCCAAATAAAAAATAATAATTTTTGCCAACATTTCCAACTGCATTTAATCTTACCAGTAATTAGGTGACACTTGTAGTGTAGATTGGAGCTACACTATTATGAGTTCACAATAGAGGCAAATACTGCCATTAAAAAAAACAATATTTATAACACGACACAAAATATTTTCTCACCAAACCAATTTTTATCAGAAATTCATTGTTGACAATAATGTCATCTAGAGACTTTGCACCAACAGTTGATGCCGGTGAGGAAGTGGTTCATTCTCCAGGTCAGTCATTTAATATTAATAATTTATGTTTCAAATTTCAATCACAACACTTATGTGTTTATTGGGTGGAGTCAAGTGTATCCCAGTCCAGTTAGGTTTGTGAGGTTATTTATAACTTGAATTTTTTATTTTATAGACCTCCGTATATAGAATATTTACAATAAAAAAAAAAAGAAAAGAAAAAAAAGATTAATTTGATAATCAAATGTTAATCACATAATTTTTCAGCATATTTATTATTATTTTTAAAATACGACTTTAAAATATAATGCCTGTTTGTTTTAAAAGACGAATTTGATGAAAATATGACTAGGATTATTAGATAAATCTATCTTTGTAGATCTATACACGAAAACTTACAATATAAATTAATTAAAATTATTGAAGTATAACCTGTAATAAATCTCATAAAACCATAGGTCTAAATTGTATTTTTTCTCCAACCAGAGAAAAGTTAGTTTTTTATTATTTTATTTTGGGCTAATTCCATAATGGATTAAAAATAAGAAAGAATACAAAATGGGCACACACCATTCTTTTATCCTATGCCCACGGCAACTCGTCAGTCCAACATTTTCTTAGTTTAATGACATTTGAAAGTGTCACAAAATTATTCTTTTAATGATATTTTTTGGTCTTGTGGCATTTTGAACAAGTACCACTTCTATCGGTGCCACGGTAGATACTTGCAAGTGCCACTGCACCATCATGGCTGAAAACTTTCAATGACATTATAATATCATGGTAGATATTATTTGTGGCACTATCAAGCGCCATTAAAAAAAGAGTTAGTGACACTTGTAAGTGTCATTACACCATCAAGACTAAAACTTTTCAGTGATACTTTAATATCATGGTAGGCACTATTCGTGATGCTATCAAGTGCCATTCATGACGATAATTCGTTATAGAACAATTTGATCCGCTCTTGCGGAGACTTGAACCGCCAACCTTCCGCACCATAAACCTTATACACCACACTCTTCCCACTACACCTCTATAGCACCACATGATTATATATGCAACATATATTATTTATATAGTACATACATCCATATTAATATAAAAGTATATGTATAAACATAATTATTTTATTGAACATAATTTATGTAAAATAAACTATTTACTACCAAAATAAAAAAAAAAGATCACTTTTGGCGACTAAAAATATTTTTTTTGTCGCCAATTTTATACTTTTGGCTACTAATTATTTTTTAGTTGCTAAAAAACTTAACTTTTGTCGACCAAAATCGGATTTGGTCGCCGAAGATGCACTTTCAGCTACCAAAATTTTGGTCACCAAAAAATTTTATTCCTGCCTTAGGATTTTAGTTCTCCCGCGCTAAAAATGACCACTTTTGGCGACTAAACTTATTTTTTAGTCCCCAATTGTAAACTTTTGGCTACTAAAATTTTTTTTGGTACCAAAAAGCTTTACTTTTAGCTACTAAAATTTTTTTAGTCGGTAAAACCCATATAATCAGCAACCAAACTTCTTTTTAGGCGCCAATTGTAGACTTTTGGCTACTAAATTTTTTTAGTCGCCAAAAAGCTTTACTTTGAGCTACTAAAAATTTTTTAGTCACTAAAACCCATATAATCAGTGACCAAACTTAGTTTTAGTCGCCAATTGTAGACTTTTACTAAAATTGTTTAGTCGCCAAAAAGTCTTACTTTTGGCAATTAATGCTGTTTTGGTCACTGAAAGCTATACTTTCAGCGACCAAATTTTTTTGGTCAGGTAATTTAGTCGCCGAATATGCTTTTTCCTGTAGTGTATATTGAGTTTAATTCATTTATTTTTAATCATTTACTGCATTTTAAAAATTTAGAAAATATATTGGCATTTTTTATTTTTTTTAAAATGTTATTATAAGCTTGGAAAGTTTTTTACTTAGTGACATTTCTCAAAATGTTATAAAATATTTGTTTATGACACTTTTCACCTAAGTGCCATAAAAAGTAATTTACACCTACCTAGTGTCCTGACATTTTTTAAAAAATGCCATTGCAAATATTCATAAAAAGTTTTTGTAGTGACATTTTTATTGTAGTGAAGTGATACTTTTTTTAATTGAAATGCCACTAGAGCCTTGTATGTTTGTGGCTCTATGACATTTTTCCAAAAAATACCACCAAATATTCTTTTTGTGACATGTTTTAAGAACATGCTACTAGTATGGTGTCACTAAAATATGTTTTTGTTGTAGTGTTGTGACACTTGTTCATTGAAATGTCACTAGAGCCTTTTATGTTTGTCGCTTTGTGGCATTTTTCAAAAATGTGCCACTAAATATCATTTTTGTATCATTTTCTAAAAATATGCTACTAGTGTAGTGCCACTAAAGTATGTTTTTATTGTAGTTTTGTGACACTTGTTCATTGAAATGTCACAAGAGCCTTTTATTTTTGTCGTTTTGTGACATTTTTCAAAATCGTGTCACTAAATATTATTTTTTGTGACATTTTTTAAAAATATGTCACTAATATAATGTCACTAAATTATATTTTTGTTATAGTGCGCGAAGGGAGGAGGAAGTGTGTTTTGATAGAGGCCTTGTGTAGTGTAGTGAGCATCAAACAAGCCTAGTGGCAGCAGACTTTGAGAATTCCAAATGAAAGACTTGTGACAATTTGAAATTTAAATAACTTTACAGGGTTATCTTATCTCATTCCATTACAATCATGAAAAATGTTTGGGAGTGCTAATTAGTGCTCTCATTAATTAGGTGGCAGTGGATCCTGCCATTAATGATGTGATGTTTTGGTTTTAGAGTTGTATTTTTTTTTTTTTACTTGTTTAATGTATTAGTGGTGATATTTTTAGTGGGATGAATCATTGTTGTTACAATCATACAATGAACAGGATGTGAATCATTGCTGGGTGTCGTTCTAGACTTTAGGGTGACTTTAGAGCTTAGAGTAGGTCCATGATGTTCTAGTAGTGCAGGTTTATGAAATAATAATGATCAAGTAAAGACATAATTACTCCTATTCCATTACAATCATACAATGAACAGGATGTGAACCATTGCTGGGTGTCGTGCTAGACTTTAGGGTGACTTTAGAGCTTAGAGTAGGTCCATGATGTTCTAGTAGTGCAGGTTTATGAAATAATAATGATCAAGTAAAGACATAATTACTGCTATCATTTTGATTTTTCTGATTTTAGTAGACTTTATTTTGATTCAGAATTTATAATTTTATTTCAATTTAATTTAATTATTTATAATTGTTAGCATTTTTAATAAAAAAAATATATATATATATATATATAAAAGTGATATATGTCATATTTTTAAAAGTAAAATTGTAAATATGTTCAATTTATTAAATTAATCTCAACTAATTCAATAGTCATTTTCCATCAAAAGTACTAACCATCTTGTTTGGTTTTGATTGATTTGAAAATTGACCTTTTTGTTTTTGCGTATTTTTTTATTGATTTTTTTAATATTTTTCGTAATTTTTTTTTTACTTTCTAGATGCACATAACTTAAATGCACCTACAAAGTAAAATGTCTGTAAAAAAATATTTTAAAAATTCAATAAATACACAAAAATATAAAAATATACTAAATTTTTGTTGAGAGGGTAATTTTTGGTGAAAATTGGGCCGAGCTATGAGGTGGACTTTATGGCCCAAAGTACGAAGGACTGGATAAAAAGGGCCGAGAAGTTACTCCAGCCCAAGAGAGATAAAGTTACTCCGGCCAAAAGAGATGAAGTTACTTCGGCTCAGGAATTGTAAAGCTACTTCGGTCTGGACAACTTGGAGTTAGTTCGGTCTCCGAGTTAGTCTGGTCTTGACGTATTCTGGATAGATCGGTCAGAACCTTGCTACTCGGTAGCTCGGTCCTAGCACACCATAGTTCATACAAGGGAGAACCGAGATAAGGTGTAACAAGAGACAGAACCGAACCAATGATAGTTCGGCTTATTCTGCGGCTGTGCATAGCCGTGGGTACTTTGGTCAAATGGTAGTTCGGCCGTGGTAAAAACCATCCCACTTGGTTTAAGCAGTGGAGGGGGTGTAAAAGGATAAGCATTATCCTTTAGGAGTATGAATCCTAGGAGGACTCTGCATGGAGGAATAAAAGTTCTACTAGGATTGGGCCACTCGAAACCTATAAAAGCTCACAAGCATCACCTTGGAGGGGGTAACATAACACAACACACAATTTTGCTTTCTGAATACATTGAGCTTTGTCTATTTGTCAAGTTTGCTGACTTAGGCATCGGAGAGGTTTCCGGCACACACCCGCCGGCTAGCTCACGTTTGTGTTTTCAGGTGACAAAGCGACGTCGTACGGAGGAGCGCGGATTTAGTCAACAGGATTATACGAGGAAAATTATTTCTTCCCCGTACAATTGGCGCCGTCTGTGGGAATAACAGACAGAACAAAACCTCTTGATTAAAGCTTCTCCCCTTTACATTCAATGGCACACATTGAAGAATTGCCGCAGTCCGCCGTCGATGGACTAACTCCAGATGGGGGCACAAGGCGTGAAGGATTACCTTCTGTCCCTCCCATGGCGGACTTGGAGCCCCAACAACATAACTCCAGAAGGGATGCTAGGGGAAGGCGAAATAACAGCCCCCGTCACTCTCGTTCGCAAATTCCTGACAGGTAAAGGCGGAGGATTGACCCTCAAGCTCTGGAAGATCGCGTGAAAGAGATGGTTGAGAATCCGCACTGCCATAACCACGGTGTTCAAGAAACCGATATATCGGATTCTTAGCGAAATAAGAGATGAGCCTTTCGTCAAGTGGCCAGCCAAGCTAGGAGAAGCCCAGAAGGACTATGACGAAAGATTGTGGTGCACCTTCTACAAAGAAAAGGGACACCGCACGGAGAATTGTACACCATTGAGACAACACCTGGAAGAGTTGGTGGCAGCAGCCCACTTGGACAAATACATTGAAGGAGGGACGCAACCAGCCCCCCAGGATCACAATAACCCCAACGGAATGCCAATCGACGCCCCACCTCAAGGCATTATCAATGTAATACATGGAGTCTTTGAACCTGAGCGTGTATGCGAGCTCAGGGGATCAATCAAGAAGGCTGAGCACTTTAGAGAGGTGTTAAGTGCCCAACCTGCCATCAAGAAGGGAAAGACAGAGGCAACAAACGTCATGTCTTTTTCGGATAAGGACTTGGATCGAATATACTGTCCTCACAATGATGCTCTGGTCGTCACTCTCCGAGTCAAGGATTTTGACGTCAAGCAGATTCTGATTGACCAGGGTAGTTCATGTGAGATCATGTACTACGACACATTTAAACAACTAAAGCTACAAGACAACGACTTGGCGCCTGCAGTATCTCCCCTAATTGGATTCAACTCCATGCCAGAGTGGCCCGTCGGCAAAATAATTCTTCCAGTCAGAGCAGGAAGCGTAACAAAACAAGTGGAGTTCTGGGTATTGAAGGTTCCCTCCACTTACAACATCATCTTGGGCAGAACATGGCTGCATGCCATGCGATCGGTGGCGTCATGCGATTTCCCAACGACACTGGAATAATTGAAGAGGTTTATGGAGATCAGATCATGTCAAAGCAATGTTTCGTCACGGTAAACGGCAGCCGCGCTACCAAAGGATACGTTCATTCGGTGGAGAAACCTGAGAGCAATGAACTATTCGCGGACGTCGGCAAAGAGGCTGATCAGAAAGCGGTGGAGGACCTGGTGGAGGTAAAAATAGATGAAAAGAACCCGGATAAGTTCTTCCTGCTCGGCTCGTCGTTGTCCAGCACTGAGAGATTAGAGGTCTTGGAATTCTTGACCTCTAACATCGAAGTGTTTGCCTGGACACCCTACGACATGCCAGGCATTGATCCAAACTTCATCAGTCACCAACTCAATGTCCACCCATCCGCCAGACCAGTCATTCAGCGCACACGCAGATCGGCACTCCACCACGCCGAAATAGTGGCGGAAGAAGTAGGCAACCTGCTGGAGGCATGAGCAATTAGAGAAGTGCACTATCCAAGATGGATCTCCAACACAGTCGTGGTGCCAAAGAAAAATGGTAAATGGCGAGTTTGCGTCGACTACAAAACAGTCAACAAGGCGTGCCCAAAAGACAGCTTTCCTCTACCGTAGATAGATCAACTAGTGGACCTAACGGCGGGGCACAACCAACTTAGCTTTCTGGATGCATACAGAGGCTATCACCAAATCGCCATGCATGAACCAGACCAGGAGGTCACATCTTTGACAACTCCAAGAGGACTATACTGTTACAAGGTCATGCCCTTTGGCCTGAAGAACGCAGGGGCAACATTCCAACGGATGGTCACCAAGATGTTTGAACCATTGTTAGGCAGAACAATGGAAGCTTACATCGACGACATGGTGGTCAAAAGCAAGGATGAGAATGACCATCTTAAGGACCTAGGTGAGATGTTTGAGATCCTGAAGAAGCACAAGTTGCGCCTCAATGCGTCCAAGTGTGCATTCGGAGTAGGATCTGGCAAATTCCTGGGCTTCCTCGTGACCAACCGAGGTATAGAGGCAGACCCCTCTCAAATCAAGGCAATCCAAGATCTGGAGAGACCAAACTCAGTAAAAGAAGTGCAGCATCTCACCGGCATGGCGGCTGCACTCAACCGATTTATCAGCCGGTCGTCAGACAGACTACGACCATTTTTTCACGCCTTAAAGGCCAAGTTTGAGTGAGATGAAGAATGCGACCAAGCTCTGGAAAGCTTGAAGGAATATATGTCTTCTCCACCACTGCTTGTTACCCCAGTACCTGGCGAAGAACTCTTCTTATACTTGGCGGTCTCTCAGCACGCAGTTAGCACAGTGTTGGTTCGTGCAGAAGGAATCCAACACTTGCCCATCTATTATGTCAGCAAGACGCTGCTGGGAGCCGAAACAAGGTATTTGCCACTGGAAAAACTGGCATTAGCCTTGATGATGGCCTCCAGGAAATTGGCACACTACTTTCACGCCCACACCATAATCGTCCTCACAGCTTTCCCACTAAAAACTTTGTTTGAGAGGGCGAACTTTTCTGGGCGAATTTTGAAGTGGGCAGTAGAGTTGGGACAATTCGACATCAAGTTCCAACCCAGGACCGCAATAAAAGCCCAATCTTTGGCAGACTTCGTCGCAGAGTTTACTCCTGGAAGTCATCATATCTGCCCAGTCGACCTAACTGACACCACCTGTAACGCCCTCAAAATAATAACATTAAACCCATCAAATAGGACATGCATATACATTTAAACTAACCGCATTCCTTTATTCATTCGAATTCCATTACATAAGTATTACATGTTAACATCAAAACAAAATGCCCTACGGGCTTACAGCTCTCCAAGTTAACACTTGGTTTCAACAAAAGAGTACTAACTCGTTTACACATTAAGCCCTTGGCTTGAAGTTACATGTAATACATCAAAAGTAAAACAACTACACTATGTCCGCCTCTAGCCTCCCAAGCTATGTCCTTGGAGGTGGCATGCTTCCTGCACCTGAAAATGATATTCCCATATAGGGTGAGCCACAGCCCAGTAGAAATACACTAAACCAACCATGGATAATGACTAAAACATTAGCAATTGATAGTTGGTCAACACTGATACAATTACATAAATTACATATTTATGTCAACGACTTACAAGTCCCAATTACTTTTCATTTTCCCTTTTTCAACAGATAAGCTTGCTAGCTCTATCATCATTTCCACAGATATGTATAAAAACTATATCTCACATTCAGATAAGCATAAAAGCTATATCCACATTCTCAACAGATATGTATATCAACAATATCCACAGATAAGCATACAAGCTGTATCCACACTTCACAAAGATAAGCATATGAGCTCTATCTTCACTTCTCTAGACAAGCATATGAGCTCTGTCTACGGAGTTCATCCCCTATCTCCTCCCAATACCTATCCGGTTTAGAGGTACATCCCCTATCTTCCCCTAAACCGCGGAGTACATCCCCTATCTCCTCCTCTACACATAACGTATATAAACACATTGGTTCTATATACAATCACACAATACACACAATTAATGTATTCTATCAACCGTCAAGTTCCATGACACGTTCCATTGATTAGTTTCCGTTTACCTATTCATCATGCATTGTCTACAACAATCTCGACTATCCTCCACCGATAGCCCAAAGCAGTTATTTCTAAAACAGAAAATAAATGCACAAATGGATATTCAATCAACACTTTATTTCCTCATTTCTCACCAATTAATTATCCCAATTAATTAAACAATGTAATTAGGCCATTTTCCATAATTACCATTTCAACCCTTAGGTCCCATTTTCATCAATGATTCAACATTAATTCCATTTTCCATGCCAAACATGCATCTAGGTTTATTATGAATAAAACCCCAACTTTTGTAAAATTACGCAAAAGTCCCAAACTTTCACCAAATTACCAAACCAAGCCCAACATCTCAAATTACCAAAATTTAAAGACAAAACCCATAGAGAGGAGTAGGTTATCCCTACCTCAAATTCGGAGTCCCAAAGGAGAAGACGACAAAACCCAACGTGCTCCAAAACCCGAGATTTTCAGATTAAAATGAAGCCCTCGACGATCAACAACCTTTTTGTAAAGGCCAAAGGTGAGTAAATCACTCCTACTAGATCAAAACCTAGAGAGAAGGTAGAGTCTAGAGTGAGAGGCTCAACAATGGTGGTTTTGGAAAAGTAAGAGAGAGAAGAGAAAGTGAAAAAGTGATTTGAAAAGTCACAATTTCGGGTCTTTAACCCAGGTCTCCGCTCGAGCGTAAAACACCCCGCTCGAGCGGCCACTCACAGACTTACGCTCGAGCGGCCAACCTCCCGCTCGAGCGCAGAATGCACTCGCCCAGCACTTTTGCAGAACCAGGCCTCCGCTCGAGCTCCCAACCCTACGCTCGAGCGTACAACACTGCACAACAATTACTGAATGGGTGTAATCTACGCTCGAGCGCCAACACCTCCGCTCGAGCTTACAGGCCAAAAATCTGGGCAACTAGTTTTGGTTTCTAAACTCAACCAACCTGTAACCAACCCGCCCAACACATCCTATAACTCAAATACAAAGCAAGAAAGGATGTAAACAAGATAATAAACAACTACCAACATCCACGGACACATGTCCGGATCACTATAGAACAAGGGTAAACCCGGGATCGCTATAACCTCCCCCCCTTAAAGAATTTCGTCCCCGAAATTAAGCACAAGTTTACAAAAACAGGTGTTCTTTCATTTTAAACAATGTTACACTTGAACATTCAACAATTCGACCCATTACCGGTCATTCCATCCCTTTAACAAGAGACATATCACAATATGTAAACAACATATGTACTCCCGACATGCATCAACATTATGCATTATCTTTCCAATTCCAACAATATATATTCAACATATACAATGTTACATTCAACTGCCATATGAGGCAAGTTCCCAAAACATATTTCCAATAAACCAAAACATTCTCAATGTTTCACAACTTAAGACATATATAAAAGCTCTTAAGTTCAACAAAATACAAAATTTAACTACAAGATCACATATCAACAAACAAGTCCGGATATTTCTCTCGGACTTCCAACTCACGTTCCCAAGTGGCTTCCTCCACTCCGTGATGTTTCCACAAAACTTTCACCAAAGGAATGGTCTTGCCACGCAGGACCTGATCCCGCCTATCCAAGACCCGAACCGGTCTCTCCTCATACGAGGCATCCTCATCTACCTCTAAATCAGTCCAATCCAACACATGTGATGGATCTGGCTCATACTTCCGAAGCATACTCACATGAAACACGTCATGTACCCCGGACAACTGCGGCGGTAAGGCTAACCGATAAGCAACCTCACCAATCCTCTCAAGGATCTCAAAAGGACCAATAAACCGAGGGGATAACTTCCCACTCTTCCCAAACCTCATCAGACCTCGCCTAGGTGATATCTTCAGAAAGACATGATCACCTACCTCAAACGCCAAAGGCCTCCTCCTACGATCGGCATAACTCTTTTGTCGACTCTGGGCTGTAACAAGCCTCTTACGAATAAGCTCAACTTTTTCCGTCGTCTCCCTAACCAACTCCGGACCCAACAAAGGTGCATCACCCACCTCGGCCCAACACACTGGAGACCTACACGGTCGGCCATACAAGGCCTCAAATGGTGCCATACCAATGCTAGACTGAAAACTGTTGTTGTAGGCAAACTCTACCAATGGCAAGTGCCTCTCCCACGTCCCCCTGAAGTCCAGGACACAACCCCGAAGCATATCCTCGAGGATCTGAATAGTACGCTCGGACTGCCCGTCAGTCTGAGGATGATAAGCCGTACTAAAGGTCAACTTAGTGCCCAAGGCACTCTGCAAACTCTGCCACAACCTAGCAGTAAAACGAGGATCTCTATCTGAGACGATCGTCACTGGGACCCCGTGCAATCTCACTACGTCCCGAATATACAAATCGGCAAGATGATCTATCGAATCTCTCACGCGCATAGGAATAAAGTGCGCTGACTTAGTCAACCGGTCTACAACCACCCAAATAGCATCACTACCCCGTTGAGTCCTCGGAAGACCTACAACGAAGTCCATAGTGACATGCTCCCACTTCCACTCGGCAATAGGCAAGGGTTGCAACAAACCCGCTGGCCTCTGATGCTCGGCCTTCACTTGCTGGCAAGTAAGGCACTTCGATACGAAAACAGCCACATCTCTCTTCATACCCCGCCACCAAAACTGGCGACCCAAATCCTGATACATCTTAGTACCTCCCGGATGCACCGCAAGGCGCGAATGGTGAAACTCTCGGAGTACTTCCTCTCGGCAAGCCTCCGGTACAAACAAACGGTTTCGGTATCTCACACTCAGGTCGGGATACACCGTCAAACCCTTCTCAACTTTCCCACTGGAGATCTTCTCTCGGAGGGATTCTACCTCAAGGTCACCTCTCTGTGCTTCTAACACTCTAGTCACAAGTGTAGGCTGCACAACGACAGAAAACAAGGCCGCAGCCTCAACAGATTCGCCCAGTAGCAAATCAAACTCGCCAAGTGCTCCCAACATCACCCATTCCCGGATGGCTATACAAGCTACATCACTAATGGTTTTCCTACTAAGGGCATCGGCCACAACATTGGCCTTTCCCGGATGATAATGCAACTCAAAATCATAATCTTCGATGAACTCCATCCACCTCCTTTGCCTCAAATTCAAGTCTCTCTGTGTAAACAGATACTTCAAACTCTTATGATCCGAGAATACCTCGAACCTCTCACCATAAAGGTAGTGCCTCCAGATTTTCAAGGCAAAGATCACAGCTGCTAACTCTAGGTCGTGTGTGGGGTAATTCTTCTCGTGTATTTTCAACTGACGTGAGCCATAAGCTACCACTTTCCCCTCTTGCATCAACACACAACCCAAACCCTCTCGTGAAGCATCACAATAAACCGCATAACCCAACCCTCTCTCCGGAATAATCAACACCGGAGCGGTGGTCAATCTAATTTTCAACTCTTGGAACGAATTTTCACAAGTCTCACTCCACACAAACTTGACTCCCTTCTGAGTCAGTCTAGTCAACGGTGACGCTAACCTGGAGAAATCTTTCACAAACCGACGGTAATACCCAGCTAATCCCAGAAAACTGCGGATCTCAAACACACTCTTAGGCTGTGCCCAATCTTGCACTGCCTCAACCTTGGATGTATCAACAGACACCCCTTTCCCGGATACCACGTGGCCTAAGAATTTGACTTTCCCCAGCCAGAACTCACACTTCCCAAACTTGGCATACAGCCTATGGGCTCTAAGTAACTCAAGCACCACTCTCAAGTGTGCCTCGTGCTCCTCCTCAGAAGACGAATAGATAAGGATGTCGTCCACGAAGACAACCACAAATCGGTCTAAGAACTCCCTGAAAATCCGGTTCATCAAGTCCATAAAGACTGCCGGTGCATTGGTAAGCCCAAATGGCATCACCAGAAACTCGTAATGGCCATACCGCGTACGGAATGCCGTCTTAGGAATATCTTCCTCCCTGACCCTCAACTGATGGTAACCCGATCTCAAGTCTATCTTAGAGAAACAACGGGAACCCTTCAACTGGTCAAACAAATCATCTATACGGGGCATAGGATACTTATTCTTAACCGTAGCCCGATTCAACTTCCGGTAGTCTATACACAATCTCAAGGCACCATCTTTCTTTTTAACAAAGAGGGCCGGTGCTCCCCACGGTGAAACACTAGGGCGAACAAAGCCCTTATCTAGCAATTCCTGGAGCTGAACTTTCAACTCAACCAACTCTGCTGGAGCAAAACGGTAAGGTGCCATAGAAATCGGCGCCGTACCAGGCACTAAATCAATAGAGAACTCTATCTCTCGGTGAGGTGGCAAACTAACAAGATCTTCGGGAAAGACATCCGAATACTCACAAACCACCCTCGGTAATACATGCTGGGTCTCACCACGCTCACCACTCTCAAAGCTAGCAAGTAGACTACTAAGCTCACTTCGCCCTCGCGAATCATACCCCGGTGGCAAAACACTACCAACCCGGTCTCCCAAGAAATGGAACCACTCCCCGCTCAAGGTACACAATGTAACCCTCTGGCGGTAGCAATCAATAACAGCCCGGTATGACGATAACCAGTCCATACCCAAAATAACATCAAAACCCTTCATGGGCATGACAACAAACGGAAAAGGAAGCCTATAGTCGGCGACCTCTATATCACATCCTCTAACACCCTGTTTCAGAATCAACTCACCACCCAAAGGCGATATCACACAAATAGGAGATGCTAACTGTGCTAACTCCAATTCCAAAACAGATGCAAATGCAGCAGATACAAAAGAATGAGATGCACCCGTGTCTATCAACACATTAGCAACTGAGTTGCAAAACAGAAAAGTACCTCTCACTACTGATGGAGCCGGTACTAAGTCCTGCGCGGTAACAGCATACACGCGCCCCGTAGGCCCCTGGTCTACCTGCTCGCCTCTCGGAGCAAAAGACTGCTGCACAGACTGGGATGACGAAACTCCCGGATTGGCCCTCGAGGCCTGCACAGACTGAGCTGGCTGAAAACCCTGCGTCTGCCTAGAACCAGACGCTCCCGAAGTGGCACTCAACTGTGGGCAAAACCTCTTCATGTGCCCAGGTTGTCCACACTGATAACAAGTCAAGAGCTGCCCCCTGCCCAAACTCTGACTCTGCGGTCTAGCTGAAGAAGAAGCAGCTTTCTGACCCCCACCCTTCTGCGGGCAAACAGAAACCTTGTGACCCAGCTGGCCACACTTGTAACAAGTGAATTCCCCCTGACTGCCTCTCCCCGAGCCTACACTCGGCACTGGAAAGGTCGATCTAGAGACTGCACCCTGAGACTGCTGAGGGTTATTACCCTTCTGTCTCCTGCCATCACTCTGACTATCCTGGCTCCTCTTGGAGCCTCTCTGACCCTCATCCTCCTCCTGCATCATAAGCTCCATATGAGCTGCAGCATCTACCAGGTGTCTATACTCTCGAATGTAAGACCCACCAATTCTCAACTTGAGGCCCCGCCTCAACTTCCGCTCAAACTCATAGCAACGGCGTTCCTCAGACGCCACCAGTTCAGGTGCAAACCTAGACAGACTGGTAAAAGTAGCCTCAAACTCTGCCACTGACAAGCCCTGCTGATTAAGCCGGCTAAACTGATCCCTCAGCTTCTCCCTTGCTACTGCAGACAAAAACCTCTCCTGAAAAGCATTTATAAACGCCTCCCAAGTACCACCAACACGAGCTTTCTCGTACTTCCACCATTGACCCGCATCTCCCTTCAGCTGGAAGGATGCCAAGGTCACTTTCAGTGCTCCGTCCTCGATGCCAAGCATCTCAAACGTCTTCGTTGTCTGTTCGAGCCATTCATCTGCCTTAAGCGGCTCTTTAGGATCCCCGATAAACTCGTCCGGATTACACCGAAAGAACTCCCTCTTCAAGAAGGAAGGCCCTGTCTCAGCTGCCTGATTCCCAGCTCTAAGAATACCTAAAGCTCCTGCTATCTCTCTGGCCAAGGCACCCATAGCCTGCTGACCTACTGGCTCGGCCACATTGGCCTGCCCAACTCCCTCCTGCACTGCCGGAATCTCACCCTGTAACGGTACTTCCTGCCTCGCAGGTCTACCACGCCTAGCACCTCTTCCTCGTCCTGACATCCTAATAAAGGTAACACAGAACGTTAGCACATTCATAAATGTGCCGAAACTAAACACTCACGTCCTAATGCATGGACAACTGTAATTCACTCCACATAAGCACATAAACACATAAGCACTTATGAACTTCATTTCCGGATAATGATAGTCCCGAGACGTTACTAGAGTTCCGGTTAGAAACAGCGTTGATCAAGTGCTTTTCCAACAAGACTCCCAGAAACTCAAGGATCCAATCAACATCCTAGAAAGTAAATCCCATACCCACATAGTCACATAAGCATGTTATCACTTAAGCACATAGCATATGATCCCACATTTAAGTCTCTATCAAGCGAGACAAACCCATTGTGATACTAATCACTTCCCACGTACCCAAAGTATTCGAACCCGGTACGCTCTGATACCAAGTTGTAACGCCCTCAAAATAATAACATTAAACCCATCAAATAGGACATGCATATACATTTAAACTAACCGCATTCCTTTATTCATTCGAATTCCATTACATAAGTATTACATGTTAACATCAAAACAAAATGCCCTACGGGCTTACAGCTCTCCAAGTTAACACTTGGTTTCAACAAAAGAGTACTAACTCGTTTACACATTAAGCCCTTGGCTTGAAGTTACATGTAATACATCAAAAGTAAAACAACTACACTATGTCCGCCTCTAGCCTCCCAAGCTATGTCCTTGGAGGTGGCATGCTTCCTGCACCTGAAAATGATATTCCCATATAGGGTGAGCCACAGCCCAGTAGAAATACACTAAACCAACCATGGATAATGACTAAAACATTAGCAATTGATAGTTGGTCAACACTGATACAATTACATAAATTACATATTTATGTCAACGACTTACAAGTCCCAATTATTTTTCATTTTCCCTTTTTCAACAGATAAGCTTGCTAGCTCTATCATCATTTCCACAGATATGTATAAAAACTATATCTCACATTCAGATAAGCATAAAAGCTATATCCACATTCTCAACAGATATGTATATCAACAATATCCACAGATAAGCATACAAGCTGTATCCACACTTCACAAAGATAAGCATATGAGCTCTATCTTCACTTCTCTAGACAAGCATATGAGCTCTGTCTACGGAGTTCATCCCCTATCTCCTCCCAATACCTATCCGGTTTAGAGGTACATCCCCTATCTTCCCCTAAACCGCGGAGTACATCCCCTATCTCCTCCTCTACACATAACGTATATAAACACATTGGTTCTATATACAATCACACAATACACACAATTAATGTATTCTATCAACCGTCAAGTTCCATGACACGTTCCATTGATTAGTTTCCGTTTACCTATTCATCATGCATTGTCTACAACAATCTCGACTATCCTCCACCGATAGCCCAAAGCAGTTATTTCTAAAACAGAAAATAAATGCACAAATGGATATTCAATCAACACTTTATTTCCTCATTTCTCACCAATTAATTATCCCAATTAATTAAACAATGTAATTAGGCCATTTTCCATAATTACCATTTCAACCCTTAGGTCCCATTTTCATCAATGATTCAACATTAATTCCATTTTCCATGCCAAACATGCATCTAGGTTTATTATGAATAAAACCCCAACTTTTGTAAAATTACGCAAAAGTCCCAAACTTTCACCAAATTACCAAACCAAGCCCAACATCTCAAATTACCAAAATTTAAAGACAAAACCCATAGAGAGGAGTAGGTTATCCCTACCTCAAATTCGGAGTCCCAAAGGAGAAGACGACAAAACCCAACGTGCTCCAAAACCCGAGATTTTCAGATTAAAATGAAGCCCTCGACGATCAACAACCTTTTTGTAAAGGCCAAAGGTGAGTAAATCACTCCTACTAGATCAAAACCTAGAGAGAAGGTAAAGTCTAGAGTGAGAGGCTCAACAATGGTGGTTTTGGAAAAGTAAGAGAGAGAAGAGAAAGTGAAAAAGTGATTTGAAAAGTCACAATTTCGGGTCTTTAACCCAGGTCTCCGCTCGAGCGTAAAACACCCCGCTCGAGCGGCCACTCACAGACTTACGCTCGAGCGGCCAACCTCCCGCTCGAGCGCAGAATGCACTCGCCCAGCACTTTTGCAGAACCAGGCCTCCGCTCGAGCTCCCAACCCTACGCTCGAGCGTACAACACTGCACAACAATTACTGAATGGGTGTAATCTACGCTCGAGCGCCAACACCTCTGCTCGAGCTTACAGGCCAAAAATCTGGGCAACTAGTTTTGGTTTCTAAACTCAACCAACCTGTAACCAACCCGCCCAACACATCCTATAACTCAAATACAAAGCAAGAAAGGATGTAAACAAGATAATAAACAACTACCAACATCCACGGACACATGTCCGGATCACTATACAACAAGGGTAAACCCGGGATCGCTATACCACCGAATTAGGGATGGAAGTTAACGCCGGAATAGCGCAACCCCTAATAGAAGGAACTCAGTCCGACTCCCAGGCAGACTAGACTATAGACAACAAGGAAGAAACAAACCAAGGCTCACCAACAGTACAATCAGATGGCGAGGGGCAGACAGCAAGTATGGACCTTGAAGAAAACACCATTCTTGACCCCACGACATCATCTGACCCCTCCACTTGCTGGAAGTTATTTGTTGGTGAGATGTGGAAGCTCTTTGTGGATGGAGCATCCAACCGGCATGGTGCAGGACTCGGCATAGTCCTCATCTCACCAGACGGGCTGGTTGTAGAGCAAGCAATCAACCTTGGCTTCCCAGCATCAAAAAATGAAGCAGAGTACGAAGCGCTTCTCGCAGGACTCAAATCAGCATATTACATGAAGGCCACCGAACTAATGGTCTACAGCGACTCACAGCTGGTGGTAAATCAAATTTCTGGCGACTATGAAGCGAAGGATGATAGGATGGCCAAGTACCAAGAGTTGGTCAGAACAGAGAACAAGAAATTTGAGGTAGTAAGGATAGAACAAATTGGCAGAGAGGAAAACAGCAGAGCAGACGAACTAGCAGGCTTCGCCTTAATGGCAAATTCCTCCATACCTCATCCACTACTAATTGACTACCTACCTAGACCAAGTATTGAAGAACCAAAAACAGAAGAGGTATGTTGCGCAGAACTAGGCCCCTCTTGGATGGATCCCATCATCCTGTTCTTAAAAGACGGCATCCTACCAGAAGAGAAAAAAGAAGCCAACAGAATAACAGCGAAGTCGCAGCGATTTTGGCTCTCCCTATCCTTGGCATTATACAAGAAGTCATTCTCAGGACCTTACCTAAAGTGTGTTCACCCCAGCAAAGTGGAAGCATTCTTGTTTGAAATACACGAAGGGGTGTGCGGAAGCCATCAAGGAGGAAGATCACTAGCTTACAGGGCCATTTCACAAGGATACTGGTGGCCATACATGCAGGCAGACTTAGAGAAATATGTAAAGAAGTGTGAGAAATGCTAAAAATTCGCACACCAAATTCATCAACCAGCAAGAGAACTCCTACCATTGACCAGCCCATGGCCTTTCGCAATGTGGGGCTTGGACATAGTAAGACCGCTTCCAACAGCACCCGGCAACAGGAAGTTCTTTATCGCAGCAACAGACTACTTCACAAAGTGGGTGGAAGCAGAAGCATTGGCATCAATCAAAGAAAAAGATGTGAAGAAGTTCGTTTAGCAAAATATCATCACTCGGTTTGGCGTACCAAAAGCCCTAATCTCAGACAATGGCACTCAGTTCGACGGCAGAATCTTCAGAAGCTTTTGTGAAGAGTACAAGATAGAGTTCTACAATTCTACACCGGCATATCCTCAAGCAAATGGCCAAGAAGAAGCATCAAATAAAGTTGTCTTGGATGGACTTAAGAAAAGATTAGAGAAGACAAAAGGAAAGTGGGCGGACGAACTTCCTCATGTTTTATGGGCTTACCGCACCACACCTCGACGATCAACAGGAGAGACACCATTCTCCTTAGCCTATGGAATGGAAGTAGTAATCCCACTGGAGGTTGGCCTCCCCACAATTCGAAGCGAATATTTTGATTCAGACTTAAATGGAGAAGCCATAACATTGGAACTCGACCTTGCAGAAGAAAGAAGAGAAAAAGCACTGGTTCACATTGCTTCATACCAACCAGAGTTGATTAGAAAATACAACAAAAAGGTGCATCCAAGACAATTCAAGATCGGCGATTGGGTACTGCGCGAAGTAATGGGAAACACCTTGGTACCAGGAGATGGCAAGTTAGGGCCAAACTAGGAAGGTCCTTACAGAGTGGTCGGGTTAGTAGGCAAAGGGGCATACCACCTAGAAGACAAGGACGGCAAAGCAATCCCTAGGCCATGGAACACGGCCAATCTCAAGTTGTTTTATTTTTAGCTTTTTCTCTTTCAAACATATGTAATTTTCTCTTTCTTCAATAAGACAATCAATTCTTTTCAGCATGCGTTGTTCTTTGTAAAAGTTAGCTTTAGTAAAGTTAGGAATATTGCAAACCTTTTATTTTAAGTTAGCGGGAAAAAACTAACTTAGAGGTTGGCTGGAATAAACCAACTCCTGTACTCTTCAGCCGAAGTAAGGGTATGGCCGAAGAGAGGTTGGCTGGAATAAACCAACACCCTTCCTAAGCCCAGGATAAGGATCCAGGCTGCAGGACGTTTGGTCAGAATAACCAAAAAATGTTCTAAGTTAGCTGGAAAAAACTAACTTAGAGGTTGGCTGGAATAAACCAACACCCTTCCTAAGCCCAGGATAAGGATCCAAGCTGCAGGATGTTTGGTCGGAATAACCAAAAAATGTTCTAAGTTAGCTGGAAAAAACTAACTTAGAGGTTGGCTGGAATAAACCAACACCCTTCCTAAGCCTAGGATAAGGATCCAGGCTGCAGGACGTTTGGTCGGAATAACCAAACAATGTTCTAAGTTAGCTGGAAAAAACTAACTTAGAGGTTGGCTGGAATAAACCAACTCTTAGTACTCTTCAGCCGAAGTATGGGGATGGCTGAAGAGTGGTTGGCTGGAATAAACCAACACCCTTCCTAAGCCCAGGATAAGGATCCAGGCTACAGGACGTTTGGTCGGAATAACCAAAAAATGTTCTAAGTTAGCTGGAAAAAACTAACTTAGAGGTTGGCTGGAATAAACCAACACCCTTCCTAAGCCCAGGATAAAGATCCAGGCTACAGGACGTTTGGTCGGAATAACCAAACAATGTTCTAAGATTAGCTGGAAAAAACTAACTTAGAGGTTGGCTGGAATAAACCAACTCTTAGTACTCTTCAGCCGAAGTATGGGGATGGCTGAAGAGTGGTTGGCTGGATTAAACCAACTCTTTGTACTCCTCAGCCGAAGTATGAGTATGGCTGAAGAGTGGTTGGCTGGAATAAACCAACTCTTGGTACTCCTCAGACGAAGTATGAGTATGGCTGAAGAGTGGTTGGCTGGAATAAACCAACTCTTGGTACTCTTCAGCCGAAGTATGGGTATGGCTGAAGAATGGTTGGCTACAAACCAACTCATTGTACTCCTCAGCCGAAGTAATTATGTTGGTTAAGGAGTGGTCAGCTGGAATAAACCAACTCCTATTATTCTTCAGCCGAAGTAAGGGTATGGCTGAAGGGTGGTTGGCTGGATTAAACCAACTCTGAGTACTCCTCAGCCGAAGTACTTATGTCGGCTAAGGAGTGGTTGACTGATAAGCATAGTTAGTTTAACCATTTAAAACCGGAATAGCAGTTGGAACAATAGAAGACATTACAAGGGCAAGCACACATCAAAACCGGAATAAGAGTTCAAGCAAAATTTTCATTCATTGAAAAGTAATTACAGGGGGGATAGCCCGGTTACAAAGACAAAAGGAAAAAAAAAAAAAAAAGAGAAAAAGTGCAAATTCAAGAGAAAAGATCTTCAATTTCGACGTCAAAGGTAGCATCGGCATCAACATGAAGACCGGTTTCAGGCGGGAGCTCGTTTTCAATCGCAAGAGTGGTTTCGGTCGGAACCACGGTTTCACCTGGTTGTTCAATAGTTAGATCTTCCACCATGGGCTCCGACCGAACTGCTTGATCTACATTCACAACCGGAGTATCCTCAGAGGCAGAGTCTTCATCAGAGTCTGAGCCTTCAAGAAACTGCTGTTGCATGGCATTAGTATACTCCAGAAGGGAGTTCGGTATGAAGTAGGCTGGAGGGTTGAAAACCTCGGTCTGTGGATCATGACCGAGCTTCTCAACGGCTGCCCTCCAGCCGCACTTAAAGAATAGCTCCTTGGCAGCTTCGCACTGCTTGACATAGGCGTCCTCTGCCTTCTTGTAGCCTTGTTTTTCAGCTCCCTTTGCGCTCTCCTTCACTTGGGAAATTTCGGCATCTTTTTTCCTTTTGAGCTTCACCAGCTCGCGCAGGTACTTGTCCTTCAAAGCAATGGCAGCCTTCTGCTTCTCTGCTTCGGCCGAACTAACCAGTCCGGTCAGCCTGCCGTTCTCAGCTTGTAGCTCGGCCATTTGCTTTCTGACCTCTTCTAGCTCGGCCGACTTCACTTCGGCTTCTGCCACGGCTTGCCTTCTAGTTTTCCTAAGCTCTAGCACTTTCCTATGAGTGATGTGGTTTTTTTGAATGGCCTGACAAAGCAAAAGATTTCCCTTTAGCCGAAGTAAAAGTTGAAAAAAGAAAGTAGACAGAAAGACGGCCGAAGTTACTTACCAGAATCATGGATTTTGTTGAAGACCGGATGGCCTTCAGTTCGGTGTTCAATTGCTTTTGGTGGTGCTCCATATCTTTGGGGAGGCACACACTCTTGGCCAGGTTGAAGGCCAACTGATGATCCTTCTCAGCAACAACTGAGTCTGAGTCTTGGATATCTCGGTTGTTGAAGGAAAGTTTTGGCACCCAGGTAGTGGTAGTTCGGTCGGAAGGCTCCGGTTGGGGGCTCGGTGGCAAGCTTGGTGGAAGAGCAGTTTCTTCTTCGTCAACCAAACTTTGTTCGGTTTCGGTAGTCTGGGCGCGCTTGGTTTGGCGGGAAGAGGACGGCTGTTGAGAAGGGAGGGCCACAACAGCAGGCTGCGATTGGCTTGGTGGCATTATTTCGGGCCTGGTTGTCTCAGTTAAAAGCGCCCTGACTCTGTTCTTTTTTGCCATCTCCTCTTCAGTTGTAAGTGGGATCAGTCTAATCTCGGGCAAGGATGGGTCCGGTTCTGGGGCATCTTCAAGAAGAAAGTCAGTTACTCTGGCTTTCCGGCGACCACTGTATCGGTAGGTCGGCTCAAATTGCAGTAATTTGGCCCAACTACGTTCAGGATATCGTAATGCGGCTCGCAAAGTTGCAAGGTTTGGATAACTATATAAGGAATGAAGGTGGGCAAAATCTGCGAAAAAAGACAACTGTTAATCCGGCTGAAAAATTAAAAAGCCGAAGTATAAAAAAATGCAAGGAAGAAGACCGAAGTTAAATTACTAGGCTCTCCTTTTTTCCAATTTATAGGTCGGCCAGGAATCTGGGCTTGAAAATCCTCAAAGTTCCCAGAGACCCAGAAAAAATCGTCATCGTTTAAGTCTTTGTCCGGTGTATATTTTATTATCTTCTCTCGGCGGCGACGTATTCTAAGGTAATAAACCCACCCATCCTCTTTTGAGCCAATGGAATATTGGTGGAAGATTTCGGCTAGGCCAAGGTTTAGTCCGGCTTGACGGTTCAGTTCGGCTATTCCCATAATGATGCAGTAGGAGTTGGTAGATAGTTGGGTTGGGCATAGTCTGGTTTGCCTAAGAAACTCGCAAATCAATGGTTGGACTGGAAACCGTAGTCCGGTTTCTATAATGGATAAAAGGGTGAAGGGGACGAAGCCTTAATTATCCCAGGGAATGACGTCTTTTTCAGCCAAGATCAGATGGACGTCATCAGGTATTTGGTAGTCTTTCCTAAATTCGGCTAGGCCGCCCGGAGTATTTACTAGGTATCTATACTTCCCCATCTATCGTATAAATTATAAATAAATTAGACCGGTGCGTGCTCAGTAGCTCGGTTGAGCACACGGAGGAGTGCCTGGGCAACCTAAGTCTGCAAAGTAAAAACAGAGGGGTTAAGCACAGATCAATGGACCGTGCTACAATTTAAAAGCAAGGTAAAAGAGTCCTACTTCGGCTCTATGGACGGGTTCTATCTCGGTTCAGCAAAATACTTGGTAGCTCGGTTTGAGCAAGGTTCTTATTAGCCAAATCTTGGCAGGCATCTCGGCATACTGGCTTTGGAAACAATTTTGTTAGACCGGTTCATCGTCTAGGGGCAGCTTTCTGAGTTCGGTCTAAAAAACTAAGAAAGCTGGTTTAGCCCTAAAGGCCTAAATCGGTTGAACTGTGAGTTTTGTTACTTCGGTTGAACCTCTAGGGGCAGCTTTCTGAGTTTGGTTTAGAAATTCGGAAAGCTAGCTTAGCCCCAAAGGCTTAGCTCGGTTGAAGGCCGAGGTTCCTTATTTAATAAAGACAAACTTCGTTCGGTGGGTTTATCTCGGCTAGAGTGATTCAAGTGTTGATAACCTACTGAAACTACTGTTATTTCTACAAGTTCTAGTTCGGTTATTGTCTAAAGTATATAGGACAAACAGTATCTTAGTTCGGTTGCTACATGATCTTGGAGTCAAGACTAGTTTTCTACAGAATAGTTCATACGCGCATGAGTTCTGCTAATGTTTTTTCATGAAAGTTCAGAAGCGAAAACAAAAATGAACAAGCATGTTTCGCAAAAACATAGACAGCAGAAAGAAGAAAAACAAAACAGGTTTTCTGAAGCTTACCAGGAGAAGGTGAAGCTGAAGGAGGGGAGCAACAGCACCAGCAAAGAACACGAGCTCAGGGAACTCAGAGGCTGGAGAAACAGAGGCACGAAGAGAGAAGAAGATGAATAGAGAAGGTGAGTGATTCAAAAGTGAAAGGGGTGTTTTGTGAAAAAGACGATAGGCAAAAAAGTGGGAACTGTTCAAATTTTTCGCTGTACGAGGGCGGCGTGACAGCTGCCCACAGCGTATCAGAGCCTGCCACGTGTCAATGGAAAGTGAAGCGTTACAGTCACAGTGATTGAAGAGACGTTTTGACCGGACAAGCGGAACCTGGAGTAAAGTAAGCTCGGCTGGAAAGGTTAACGGGTTTTTTAGCCCGGCTGGGAAGGCTTAAAAAAGTTAGCTCGGCTGGTCACCAGGTAATCCCAATCATGCTGTGCAGATGGAATTAAGGGGCAATTGAGAGGGTAATTTTTGGTGAAAATTGGGCCGAGCTATGAGGTGGACTTTATGGCCCAAAGTACGAAGGACTGGGTAAAAAGGGCCGAGAAGTTACTCCGGCCCAAGAGCGATAAAGTTACTCCGACCAAAAGAGATGAAGTTACTTCGGCTCAGGAATTGTAAAGCTACTTCGGTCTGGACAACTTGGAGTTAGTCCGGTCTCCGAGTTAGTCCGGTCTTGACGTATTCTGGATAGATCGGTCAGGACCTTCCTACTCGGTAGCTCGGTCCTAGCACACCATAGTTCATACAAGGGAGAACCGAGATAAGGTGTAACAAGAGACAGAACCGAACCAATGATAGTTCGGCTTATTCTGCGGCTGTGCATAGCCGTGGGTACTTCGGTCAAATGGTAGTTCAGCCGTGGTAAAAACCATCCCACTTGGTTTAAGCAGTGGGGGGTGTAAAAGGATAAGCATTATCCTTTAGGAGTATGAATCCTAGGAGGACTCTGCATGGAGGAATAAAAGTCCTACTAGGATTGGGCCACTCGAAACCTATAAAAGCTCACAAGCATCACTTTGGAGGAGATAACATAACACAACACACAATTTTGCTTTCTGAATACATTGAGCTTTGTCTATTTGTCAAGTTTGCTGACTTAGGCATCGGAGAGGTTTCTGACACACACCCGCCGGCTAGCTTACGTTTGTGTTTTCAGGTGACAAAGCGACGTCGTACGGAGGAGCGCAGACTTAGTCAATAGGATTATACGAGGAAAATTATTTCTTCCCCGTACATTTGTATTTGATGAATTTTTTTAAAAAAAATTCATAAATATTATACTTTTTTAGACGCATCTAAAAAATAAAAAAAATATTAAAATATAATTTTTTGGACTCAAAACAACCAAAAAAAAAAAAAAATCAATTTTCTAAAACCAAACAAGGTGAACAGGGTAATCAATTGAACTAAATTAATACAAAATTTAAATTAAACATCAAAATTCAGCCAATTGAAATGTGATAGACAATAACACAAAAAGTAAAATGTAGAAACTATGAATATAATTTGCCTTTATATATACTAGACTCCGTTCATTATCAAGTTATACATCCCACTCAGCCTTCATGGAGAAAACTTGGTTAACTGCACTAGTAGTCGTACTAGTGTTCTTGGCACAGTATTGTTTCTTACCCTGTTTGGCTATGAATGTTCCCAACTCCACCACTGATCAATCTGCTCTTTTAGCTTTCAAATCCTATATCACTTTCGACCATCCTGACCACATACTGGCAACTAACTGGTCCTCAGCCACCTCTGTTTGTGACTGGATTGGTGTCTCTTGCGGCAAGCGCCACTACAGAGTGGTGGCCTTGAATCTCCCAAACATGGGTATTGGAGGCACCATCCCACCCCACATTGGAAACCTCTCATTTCTATCCTACTTCAACATCACCAGCAACACTTTCCATGGTCATCTTCCCAGTGAGTTGGCTAGATTGCATCGCCTAAATGTTGTCGACTTTGGTTTCAACAATTTCGGTGGAGGTGTTCCGTCATGGTTTGGAAACTTACCCAAGCTTCAATACTTGCGCCTCGAAAACAACAGATTCACTGGTTCAGTTCCACCTTCCATTGGCAACATATCAACATTAGAGTATCTCAATTTAAAGTCCAATTTTCTAGAGGGAAGAGTTCTTGAAGAGATTGGTCATCTTCCTAAACTGAAGACGTTGCGCATGGCATTTAATAATTTGTCTGGTAGTCTTCTGAAGGATTTGTGTGTTTTTCTTCCTAAACTTGAAATTCTTGCTCTTTCTTGGAATGAGTTTGATGGCCAAATTCCATCAACTCTAGGTGAATGCAGAGAGCTCCAAATCTTATCATTGTCTTACAATAAATTCAGTGGTTTCATTCCAAAGGCAATTGGAAATTTGACTTTTCTTCAGATTTTATATCTTGGTGGTAATATCTTTAAAGGTATGATTCATTCTCACTTGTTATTAGCTTGGTTTGCGTTTGATATATATTCAAAGTAAGAACATTTGAGAAATTTCATAATATAAATCTTTTTTCTGTTTTCTTTTTTTTGGTGTATATCATATTCACAATCATGACCTTTGTCTTATTATGATATTGATTATATTTTAGTTATAATTTATTATGGTGTTAATTATGACCTCTTATAATTTTATTTTGTTAATGACCGAAGAGATTTTAATTATGTCGCACGTGATATTTGGTTATAATGCTTACTTATGGCTTGATTATAACTTATTGTAATATATTAGTTATGATTTATTATAGTTTTTATTTTAGTTACATCGATAAAATCTTTAGTTATGCCTGATTTGGTCATAAGTTGTTGCATTTTTTTGAAAATAATAATAATTGTTGGATGACTAGGGGCGAAACGATAAGGTAAGGAAGAGACCCCCTCCAAATTTTTGAAAATTATTTATTACCCCTTACATTTTATCAATATTCATGTTAACATGAATATTTATAATAAAGTTTTGACTATTTATTATCCCTTATGTTAGTTAATACTATCAATTTTACCAAGTTAATTTTGTTAATATAACTAGTACATATCACCTCATTTGTTAATTTTAAAATTCAAATGATTTGTCAGCTTTTTAATTAGTATGTTTTATTAACTAATAAAATGCTTAAAACAATAATTTAATTGATTATATTCTGATATCTATTTAATAATTCAAAACTTTCGATTATAAAATAGATATAAAAAAAAAAAAAACATGTTAGATTTTTTTTTTTCTTCATGAAATATTTCTCCCAAAATGCTTATTATATGCTAAGAATTAGTTAATAATTCAAAACGTTTATGTGTTGAACCACCAACCTCTTCTTCATTGCAAGTATCTAAGTGTTGCTTCAATAACTACTTCTTTCACAACGCTTATCTAAAAAAAGGTAATTCTAAATGCATTCCAAAAATTAGGTTGGGCACCCCATTACTTGGAACACCCCAATTTAAAATTTAAATATTTATTTATTTGTTTAGGCACCCCAAATAATACCTATTATAACCCTTAAAATTAAAAAAAAAAAAAAAACTTTAGAAATTCTACCTTCTACACCTCAAGTCTAATACCTACTATATGTCCGGAAACTTAAGTCCGAAACTATGAAGTTTATTCGGATATTTAGTACTGAACAAATGAAATATGTTCGAATACTCAGTTCTGAAAAATAGAAAATTGGTTGCACCATTTTCATCTGGATACTTAGTGCTGGACAAATTATATATATATATATATATATATATCCGGATACTTAATTTCGAACCTATGAAGTTTCTTCGGATGCTCAGTGCTGAACATTATACCAGATAGTTTTTTTTTTTTTTTGAAATCGGAGTGTGAAAAGGTTAGAAAATTAAATGTTCAGAAAAACAAAGCCGATCATAGACAACTTGTTCGGATAGAAACTATTTAACAATGACAATTATTTCGGAAACACGTTGCTAAATATATGAATTTTGTTTCGAAATAAGTTTCCGAATAAGCCTAATTTGTTCAATACTGAATTTCTGAATCAATTCTGTAAACCAAACAACAAAAAACGATAACTATCAAATGAAAACTTACTTTATCTATAGAAAATTGCTTGAAAACATTTTTTTTATTGTCGATTGTTGATTTCAATGTAAAATAGAATGCAAGAATGATAGATTCAAGTAAATAGGGTTAGGTATGAAGATCCGAAGTGAAGAGAGTGAGAAGAGAAGAGAGAAAAAAAAAATATTGGAGCTGATAATGAATAAGATGTCTAAAACACTTTGATTTACAATTTTTTCGATGTCAAGTACTTTTTGGTTATTTTAAATAAGGGGAAAGGATTCTCTCCAGTCCACTTTGTGGACTGAACAGTATTGTTAGGTCCATGGGGTCACCACAAGTCTCATTTCGATGATTTGAACCGTTGAATGTGTAGATCTCGTCGAGTATTTCTTCCGTCGAAAAAATCAGGTTGATCGAACATCGATAACCCCTTGATCAGATCATATTTTTGTTAACAGTAAATAAGATTTTAAAAATAAATTGTTCATGAAAATGTATTTAGATCAAGGGGATTAGCATGATTTGAACCGTTCGATGATCTGAACCGTTCAATA
Source organism: Camellia sinensis (assembly GCF_055761805.1). Classification (NCBI taxonomy): domain Eukaryota; kingdom Viridiplantae; phylum Streptophyta; class Magnoliopsida; order Ericales; family Theaceae; genus Camellia; species Camellia sinensis. Next base: position 185,070,736 of record NC_138969.1, on the reverse strand, counting down.
TGTGGATTTCGTCAAGTACTTGTTCCATCCAAAAAATCAGGTTGATCAGATATTGATAGCCCCTTGATCAGATTATATTTTTGTTAATGGTAAATAAGATTTTAAAAATAAATTGTTTATAAAAAATTTATTTAGATCAAGAGACTATTAATATTCGATCAACACGATGTTTTGCAGAGACGAAGTACTCGATGAGTTCTACATATTGAACAGTTCGGATCATCGAAATGAGACATATAATGGGCCCCATGGGCCCAATAATAACGTCCTGGACTGGAGAGAATCCTTCTCCTTAAACAAGGACTTAATACTAATAAAATAGTTTCATTAAATTGGGGTGTCCAGCTTAATTTTTGGGGTGCAAATAGAGCCACCTTATAAAAAATTATCTACAATTAATAATTTACTAAAATTAACACAAATTTTTTATTTTTATTTTATGTATACACCTTCTCGCTCCTGATGATAATGTCGACTATATTTTGTTGGAGTAATGAGTTGTACTACTCTTATATGTTATTAGTGCAATAATAACATTAAAAATAATAAACAAAATTTGATAGATAAATATGATTATCATAAAATTATTGATTTGGAAAACAATAAAGTATATTTGAATATTAAATTTGTGAAGAGATTAATGGATAAAAAAGAAATGGAAGAGAAAATAGAATAAACAAAAGTACTAATTTTTTTTAGCAAATCCCTTCCCCCGATTCTTATTACAATTTTTGATTGATTTAAACAGTGGACTTTAAAATTTTATGTGGCATCAATTCAATACAATTAAATTTCTTTCTACCTTTTGGCTGCCTTAGAAAAATAAAAAGAAAATGGATTTTTTTTTTTTTGGGAGGGGGAGGGGGAGGGGGTGGGGAGTTTGGTTATCCATAAAAATTGAAGAAGTAATTGTTTTTCTTTATTTTAACAAATTCAAGATTCAAAAATATTATTAAAAAAGAATTACTAAAATTTAAGCACGAGGAGTATATATGTACATCATTTGCCTATCCAATAGTGCAACCTACATGTTTGCCTACCCATTTGAAAAGCAACCTTATTTTAATGCATGTATGTTGATACTACACAACACACTTGGTAGCTAGGTACAATTCGTAAATTATTTTATTATTTTGCAGGCGAAATTCCACAAGAACTAGGTAGTCTACATAGTTTGGAGATGTTGGGTATGGAATCTGCCAACGTCACTGGTCTCATACCATCTTCCATCTTTAACATCTCTTCATTGAAAGGGCTTATTCTATACACCAATAATTTATTTGGTAGTCTGCCAAGGGCAATCGGCAACTGTACCTCCCTTTCAGTATTTAGTATTTCAGAAAATAACTTGACAGGTAACCCGTCCATCTCTCAAACTTTAGGTCAAGTTTGGCACAATTGAAAAGAGACAAAAAATCAAAAAGTCACTATCTTATTTAAGTCACATCATCTTATTTAAGTCACATCACCTCTCTAACACATCACTTCAAACCCAACTCAAATCCAACTCATATTTCATAAAAAGTCAAAAAGTACACTTATTTAGTCTTCCCAAACTAGGCCTTAGTTGCTGACTTTGAGTAGGGAATGGGCATACTACTTGCCTTTTTTTGCTACGCTGTATCTGGAATCATAAATTTAGTAAAAATTTAAAAAAATAGAAAATAAATATTTAACTTATATTTCATTCATGTTGTCTTCATCTTTTTATTTTTTATTTTCAAATCTTTATCTCAATTCATAATTCAAACACAATCCTAATGTCCTCAAAAACTTTTCTAATTTCTTCAAATTATAAGAATTAAGTTTAGGAGGGTAACTTGGGTCGGCTCAATCCGAACAACCTGAGCTCAACTTGAATTCTTTTAGGACTTAAACAAAATATTTTTGAATTCGGTATGGGTTTGGATAAAAATTCAGAAGCCCAAATTAAATTTAGATGAGTTTGGGCAAAGACATCAAACAACTCGACCAACCAGAAGCACAAATTATATATATACATATTATATTAAAGTAATTTAGATCGTTAGATCATATTGAATATATATTATACACACAATTAACACAACACAAAAATAAATATTTTATCACTCATAACTTGTAAAGACCACTATAGCAGCATTTTTCTTACATTATATAATAAATTATTTGTTTTTATATTATTAACGATTTTATAAAACAAATGTAAATAGAGTCTAATTTTAACAAATTAAATAACTTAGCTGCACTAAAAAAAAAAAGAAAGAAAAAAAAAACAACTAAAATTTATGTGCAATTTGAACAATTCAGGTTTAATTTGGATTGGACTTGGGAAGACAATCTCGGATTACAATCCGGACTTGGACAACTCTCAACACAACTTGAACTTGGGTTTGAACAACCTCTCACTCCACCCAAAAGTTGGGTTGTTATAGCAATACATCATATGATTTCCAAGCTACATATATGCCCTACAAGCTTGGGAAATCCTATGGTGTAAGGTGTGTACCAAATGCATTTTGTTACAAATGGTATAATTTTACCACAAAATTTCATGATGTTAATCACAAAATTTGTAATCTCAATACAAATTAGTGTAACAAAATGTACAAAATTTTGTGGTTCATGTAACAAAAGTGTGTGGTTAGGTTACGATATCTTTTCTTAAGCTAATTTGTAGCGAGGTTATGCATTTTGTGGTTGGTGCTATAAAATTTTATGATAAAATTATGCTAAATTGTGATAAGATGTGTCCCATAGGATTATATGCATTGATTACCAACTCATTTGGGCAAGGCATATAATTATCTAACCCAAGTCCTCTAGGGAAATTAGGGTGTGCACGATATACACCTTTAGTTACGATTTTTGAGTCAGTGGTTATAATTTACTGTGTTGTTAGTTATGACACATTGTGATATTAGTTATGACAAAATTTTAATTATGATCTGAGAGTTGTTTAGTTATACCTTATGTGATATTCAGTTATAATTCAAATCTTTTTTAGTTACAACTCCCAGAATATTGAATTATATCATTTGTAATAATCAAACTTACAAATATTATAACTTACATATGTGTACCATAGAATTTTCCATCCATCCATAGCATAAGTCAACCATTTATAGTACAAGTCTCATCTCTCATACCATCTCCAAACCAACATAAGAGAGCAAAAAATAATCCAAAATATGAGGAAAATAAAATAAATAACGCAATCCCATCATCAAAGTAAGTCTAAAAATTGGATTTATACATCATTTTTCTTTAAACATAGAAATATAATAGCATTATAATCATGAATAAATTGAATTAAGAGGTTGTTTGGGAAGTGCCAGACTAGTATACTTTTTGACTCTTTACGAAAAAAATATAAAATGTGAATTGGGGTTGAAGTGATGTGGTAAAGAGGCGACGTGATCCAAATAAGAGGTGATGTGGCACAAATAAGATGATTGTGACCCAAATAAGATAATGTGTATAACGCCCCGAAATAAATACAATAAACCATCCAAACAATCACTACTAAAAAAAGTACTTTTTGCGACCGCTATAAACCGTCGCAAATAATAAAAATACAGTCGCAAAAGACCTTTTGCGACTGCCCATGCGACGGCAAATGGGGGTCGCGAATGTGGGGGTGGCAAATACTTTTTGCGACCGCAAAATAACAGTCGCAAACTATTTGCGACCACCTAACTTACTTATGGCGACTGATATTTTGCAGTCGCAAAAAGGTTTAAAAAATGCCTACAATGTATTAGCGACCATCTTGTTACCGTCGCAAAAAATTAAAAAAAAAAAAAAAAAACATAAAAATGTGGCGTTAAGCAATAGCAATGGCCAAAACACAATCTATTAAGCACCAACAAGAAACATAACAATGTAACGTTCACAAACAACAATTGTCACTGTTCAAGAGGAGTCTCAGGAGCCTTATTAATCCATTAAGCTTCAAATAAAACCAAATAACTAGTTTCAAACAAAGCACAAAATACTATTTGAAAAACTCCATGCCAAGTGAAGATGTTCAACTAAAGAGGCCATGTTAAAATCCCATTCTCCCACTGCTCATTCCATTTCTCAATCTGCAATAATTAATAATAAAAAGGATAAATAGGTGAAGTTGTATTTTTTGCTTATCTATCCATGATTATACAAATTATTTTTATACATAAAACACATAAGTATACATTTGTAAAATAGTAATCAGAGTAAAGAGAGGCAGTAAACTAGCTAAAACAAAAAGTTAGGTGCCACTATATAAAAGCCAACAAAACTTAATCACAATAACACTGACAAAATGCTAATTTTGTATTATCAAAATCCTATAGGATGTGATAAAAAGAAATAGACATCGTGGGAAAAGAAAAGCATACCAGCATCAGTCTGCTGACTACTTTCATCAAAACCCTGCATTTGAAATATATGATCAGACAAAGTTACCGAAGGAGCAGGTTAGCCCCACTGCATATATAGCATCCTCCATGAGTATCAAAAATGAAGAAATAATCCTTAGAAAGATTAGCCAACTCTAGAAACACTAGAAGGGGAAAAAAATTGAAGTATTCTTTTTCATTTTGTTATTATTGAACTCCCCTGACATGAGTATCAAAAAAGAAAATAAATCAAGACTTGATGACTTGCTGCTTCTTTTAGATGGTCCCTTCATTTCTGCCAAGCATTACAATTTACCGCTTCCAAGTTGTGTGAATAAATGATGACTGCCCCAGGGGAATAAAGATGTAGCCATTATTATTATTTTACTCATCTTTAGAAAACTCACCTAAGAGAAGAAGAAGAAGAAGAAGAAAATCCATTACATAAAGAATTGCAACATACTCATATTCCTCAGGCATATTCTTCTTTATTTCTTCATATGTCATTCCATCACACACTCCAGCATTTATCTCTTCAAGTGCACGCCATTGTATCTGCAAAATCAAAGCATTGAACAGGCTCTTAGACTAGAATCTAGATACAAACAAACTCCTTTGGGGGGGTGGGGTAATGGGGACATTTTTCTGGCACCGACCTTTGGAAATCCAACGATTGAACCAGCTGTCAAAATTGTTCTCTGCAATGTGCTAGTCCATATCTAGGCCATAGGCAAAAGCACACAAAATGGCTATAAGAATTTCTGAAAGCAAGCTTGTACAGAAATTTAAGGCATTTATATTCATCATTAACATAGCATTTGTGTACTCTAGTATGGTAGCTGAGGCATACGTTCCTCTCCTAAGAACAAAACTAAGCATTTGCTTCCAAAAAGCATGTCTAAATGCTTCATTGGTGAAGTTGTAGAATATAATTTTCTATGTAGTTCAAAGTCATAGATTCATCCCTAGTGTATAAAAGGCAAGACAAAATCATCTAAAGGAAAGGCTTCCTAGCCACCAAAATGTGGTGGAACTGAACTAAATTGCCATCACAGCATGTCATCTTTATGATGCAGTCCACAAGCAGGCCCCAAGATGGGGAAATGAATGGCTAACAACCACAGCCTTAGGCAATTGTGGGGTGGTGAAATGAATAGCTAACCACAGCCTTAGGCATTAGCATGATCTGATTATACAGCAAAGGCCACATGATGACCCAAACAACCTGCAAAGACTGATGCTAGAAGGATGGCCAAAGAAAGACCGGTGTGTTTTATCTGGTTCTTACTTCCTGGTAGTATCTAGGCTTTTTTTTTTCTCCTCCCTTCTTCGGGGCTTTTATTACTTGAGGGACTGAAGCCCAAGTTGCATCATGCCTCAGCCCCCATGATAATAAAAGAGAGATTTCACTGTCATAATTTTTCAAGAATTATACCAATCAGGATCAGGATGATTGAATCAAGCTAATGATCAGCAATCCACCTTTTTTTTATATTAGCCTCCTCGTTGGGGAGAAAAGTTACAGAATTAACGAAATATCCCATAAGTTATCATCATCACAACAAATAGAGAGCATGAAGACAGGTTTCCTTGGAAAGGAAAAGAAAAGTTTTGTGGATGCTTTGAGTTTGAGCAAAGATTGACAGAACACACAAAGAATCAATCTTACACAAGTACTGGCAGTAAATAGAATATATATATATCAAATTTGCACATCATAAATAAATCAAGTGTGTTGGCAAAGCTTACAGAAGCAGCCCGCTCATTTTTCAGTCTCTTTTCCACGAAGTTAGCAAGTTTCTTTGCATAAATCTCTCCAGTATCACCGTTCAAAGAAGTTATCAAATCAACCGACTTTCATCAAAGAAGAGGAGTTCATTGTGAACTTTGTAGCAAATTAAATCAACAGAATGATCAAAGAACATATTTTAGCACAACATAACCAAGCCTATGTCTAGAAAATAATCTTGGCCAAATGTTAAGCAGCAGACAGATATGGTATATAGACAACTAACAGCACATTAAGGGTGGATATACTTGATAATAACTTTACTACAATTGAAAAGGGATGTATTACAAAAATAAAAGTAATTTTATTGGGAAAACGGAATAAAGCGGCATGACCAAGTACTCACCCAAATTGGTAAGCCAAGAGCAAGAAGACTACAATTCTAGTTGTCCCAGGAAAAGCAGAAATATTTTAGAGGCAAATAATACATTTCAGGGGAGAAAATGTAGCAATTTTGATCAGGAACATTCAGAATTTTTCAAAAATGGTCGATGAAATAAAATAGCAAACCTCAAACCAGAGTCACTCCCAATCCTGCCTCTAACATTATCTCGACTTTCTCCATGCCTTGTAAGTAAGATTGGACGGGGTGTGAGATGCGTATTCACCTGCAAGACATTTATGAAAATTCATGTTCCAGGTTAAATTTTTACACTACAGTTACAACAGATCAATTATCAGAAAACTGGAAAGATATCTTCATTACTTGAACAGCCATCATCATGATATAGTGATTAGTGACCAAAGTGTCTGTGCCGAATAAGAACCTTAAAATTAGTAAATATGTATCTCCTGAACTTTGTAAGTTCCACTAATATAGCAATGTTCTGCAAGTGATCATTTCTTACACTACTAGTCAACAATTGTAGAATACATGGTCGCTAATAGGATGAAGATTCCTTCTATATTACCCAAGGATCAAAATTTCATTTAGGAGTGATGTTTCCGTGAGCATGGAAATGAAAACATTTTGGAAATGTTTCATAAACGTAAGCGGAGTTACAAAATAATTTGGAGAAGTATGGATATGTATGGAAACAAACACTAAAACAAATTGAGGTCTAAACATCTCTTTACATAAAGGGCATCTGGACGTAAACACAATCTGAACAAAAAAAATGTTAAATTAATGTCAAAGTGAGGATTTAAAAGTGCATAAGATTCCAACCAAGTAAGGTTCTACAAAATTATAAAAATTAATATTAATAATAAACAAATGTTAAAAGTTTTCAAAGGTGTAGGAGGTGAAAACAGTGATTAGCTGCTACCAGCTAGGCCAACTAAATGGCCAATCTCATCTTCAAGGTGTGAAAAGTGAGTCAAGAACTTGTCATGAAGCTTAGAGCAGTCAATGATTTTGCTGCAAATGAGGAAGAACATCACAAATAATTTTCAAACCACTCTGCAGCAATTCCACCCCTTGGTTAATTCCATCAGGAAGTTTCCGTATTTTATAGGCTTGGTTTTCAACGTCAATCTGAGAAAATAACTGGAGGAAAAAGAAAAATGAAAAAAAAAATGTGAACATGTTTGAGCATGGGAGATAAGATGGAAAAACAGTTGTGAACTGGTGTCTTGCAAATAACCATCGAATTTTGCTTGCCAATAGTTGTCATTCTTAGTATCTCAACAAATTATTGTTCATTACAGACTGAATAATTCAATGTCAGTTACTGGCATTCAATTTAAGACCTATCCTTAAACATGATTATTTAGTCATCATTGATTCCACAGAGTCAATTTTTACTTTTACATGTAAAAGTTCATTGATCAAATGTAAAGGAATTCATTACTTACAAAGATTGCAGGGAAGCAGACAGAGCAAACACTGGTGCACCAAACACACCAGAATCGCACCCTCTGATTGATACATCATCAAAGCTCTCCATGAACTCAAAGTATTCAATTAAAATTCTTTGTGTAGCAATACTTTTCATTCTATCAGAAAGCAAATTTAGCACACTAATTTAATAATATAAATCGGTATTTTAATAATAATATAAATCAGTATTTAATGCAGAAACACACTAATGTTTTCTCGAGAAGATAGAAAGCCACTGCTCTACTTAAATAAATGTCCAAAAACGCTTTGGAAGTTCCAAGAAACACTTTCGTTTTCCCATGAACTTCAACCCCAAAAACACAGAATCAAAAAAAAAAAATTCAAAAACAAGAAAGATATCAATAGCAAGTAATTCATGGAGCAGATAACAAACAGCAATACAAAAACAAACATAACACACCAGAAATTCAAATCAAACTATCAATCAAGAAGCGTTTTTAACAGAAAATATAGCAAATTAGAATGTTTGAATCAATTCAGAAAACAATGTTACATGAGAGAACGGTTTTGAATACCAAAGTACAATTTGTTCGATTTGTTTAACATGCATTGCACCAGATCTGGTACATATATATGTACCAATTAGTTCGGTTTTAGGAGAATTTGATCAAATGATCGAAAATCTAAAATAAATAACAAATAAATAAAGTTTCTTTTTGCTAGCATGACCAATTCGAAAGCCCAAATCTTAGATTTAATTTAACATAGCAAAAAATTCAATCAAATTTTCAGCAGGTATTAAAACAGACGAAAATTTTCAGTAGGTATTAAAACGGAGCACATGCCAATCCAATTACTATACATGCAAAACCACATAAATCCATCACCGATCATGACTATTGAACTTACAGTAAAGATATATAGACAAAAATTAAAAGCAGATCAGAAAGATATGTGAATCTCGGTATAAATCAAAGTTACTTAGCAATGAATGAACACAGATATATATATATATATATAACAAATTTTCATGTACTGTTAGCTGCAAAGAGAAGAAAGTGTACATGCTTAAATTGTTGCAAAATTCAAAGAATATATATATATACAGAGAGAGAGAGAGAGAGAGAGAGAGAAGGGGAAAAAAACATGCCAGAGATTAATCGACAGAAATACCTAAAAATGTTGATTTTGTGTTGCCCTAGAGAGATCATTTTGGACAATCCAAGGGGCAATCTGAGTGATAATGAATGAAAAATATAGATTTCAAAAGAACCATAAAGAGAGAGTAGGAGATTAAGAAACAGAGAGAGAAAGCAAGATTGACCGAGGCAAAGAGATATAGAACGAGATTGAGAGGTCGAGAGAGTTCGTAACGCCATTTCCTTGTTTAATCTCAAAAGTGAGCTGTGAAGAAGAGGTTGAAGTTGGATTCGACGGTGAAGATGACAGAATCGGGGCTGGCGTCTCGAGTTCTGATCATCAAACCCTAGTAGCTCCGGCATTGTGGTCTGTTGCTTCTCATCACAATCTTAGAGAGAGAGGACGAGAGAGAGAGCGAGAGCGAGAGAGACAGAGCGCAACCATGGCGAGCGAGAGTGACAGAGATCTCCGTTTGTGAATTGTCGGGAAAGTCAGAGTGAAAAGGATTAGGGCATAGGAATAAGAAAAATTCAAAATAAATAGTAAAAGAAAAAATTATGAACCTGCACTTGCAAATATTATTTTTTGCGACGGTGAAATAGTCCGTCGCAAAAAGTTAGTCGCAAAAAACCAATTTTCTAGTAGTGAATAAGTAAATAACAGTATAAACCAGAGTAAAGTATCCTTCTATTACATGAGATTTGATTGTACAAAAAGGTGACACATGCAATATACACTCATAAATAGGACACCCTAAATCTACAGCATGCGTTACCAAACCACAATCATGTAATAAAAGCTAAACAAATAATCATATGCCCTAAAGCCTTACACCTTTCCAAGTCAAGACTTGGATACATCAAAAGTGAGTCGTAAGCTCAATAAAAATAAAGCCATAGGCTTGTACAAAAATTTAATACAAAATAAATAAAATTGAGCCTTCAGCTCCACAGTCTTCCCAAGCTAAGTCCTTAGTGGAGGCATATCACCAGCACCTGACAATAATTTTCCCAAGTAGGGTGAGTTAAAGCCCAGTAGAGATAATCTAACACAATGTATGAATTTTAACAAAGATATAAATATAATATGCATGCACGATGCTCATGATCAAATCACTTACAACTCTTTTACAAAACCACATTACGCCAAGCTTTATATCTCAATCCATTTTATCTCAATTCATAAGTCATTTCCATTTCATTCGGACAACCAAACTGAGGGTACAACTCAATAGGTCTTTAACCAACACAACCATTATACAAACACTTCTATTTTCCATTTTATGAAAATTTCGTCCGAGGGAATCAACACCATGTATACGCGCTTTTTTCTGGACTTTCACCCTGGACACATAGGCCAACTTAATTTAATGGAATCCATTCCCTTTCTTCTCCCAAACATGGAGTACATCCCATTTTTTCTCCCAAACATCATACATTTACAATGTATTAAAGAAACAACCATATTCAATGACAACAGATAAGAGATTAGTTTCAATTCACCTAACCCTCATACAATTTCTATAACAATCATAGCTATCCTTCTCTGATAGCCTAAAATAAATATTTCTAAACAGATATACAATCTCCATGACAGATAAATTATCAAAATTTCCATAGGTGAGAGGTAATACATATCCAACTTCACCATTTATATAAACACCTATCTAATTTCACATTCCCAGTACCAATTTCATTTATTTATATAAAATAATTATTTGAGTCATTTTAGGAAAAAACTCCATTTTCTTCCAAATTTCACCCCAAGTATCAAAATCAACAAATTTACTACAACACAACCTCACATCTACTCCAATAACCATTTTTACTGCATACTCTTGAAAACCCCTCTTTTGATTTTAAACCAAAACCCTAAGTTTGTTCAAAATCATCCCAAATTCCAACATTTCTTACACATCAACAAATAACTAAGTTAAGAACTATAGAAGAGTGTAGAAAGTCCCTATCTTAAAGCTAGAAGACGAGTAAGCAAGGACCAAACTCGGATGGAGCCGAAACTCAACTCTATTCGGATGAGAACGTAGCTCTCAAGGTGCTTTACCTTTTAACAAAGGCACATGGGTAGAGAAACCACCAAATCTAGGTGAAAATGTAGAGAGTGTGAGTTTAGATAGAGAGGCTCTAGATCTAGGATTTTTGAAATGTTTAGTGAGAGAGAGATATGAAAAAGTGATGAAAAATGACCTTTTTACGAACTGATATACGCACAGTCCGTTCAAGCGCAAGAAGTGACGCTCGAGTGTCAGACATAATAAGTTCTTCTGCTCGTGCACAAGAAGTCTCGCTCGAGTGCAAAATACACACTTCTAGTAGTTTTGCAGATAGCAGACCAGCGCTCGAGCGCAAGAAAGGCCGCTCGAGCCGAGACCGCTCGAGCTTAAGATACCCTTTCCTTCTAGTTTTGTAGGCTTGCAAAAGTACTAAGAGTTCACAAAGCCCGCTCGAGCGCATCAAGTGACGCTCGAGCGGAGGACCAAAACTCTTGGTAACAAAAGTTTGAAAACCAAGCTACCAACCTATTTCAGATGCAACCAATACAACCCAATAGCCAAAATCAATGAGGGGGAAGAGGAATAAGACAAGAACAACAATACAGAGCCATGAAAGCCGAGTCCAGAATATCAAATGGGTCGAGTCTGAAACTCGAATCGCTATAATGTGTTAAAATAACATGTGTTATTTTAGAGTATGCCAAACAAGACCTAATTCTTGTGTCCCAATCAATTGAGATTGGCTATGTGAATTTCTTTTCTCTCCATTATGCTCTGTCAAAAGTTATATTCTCAAATGATTTAAACAAATTCATATATTTGTTTACTATTCTTATTCAATGTCAATTTAAGTCTTTTACCCTCCATAATATTTTCATTTATGATGATCAACTCTTTTCTCATTCTACGACTAACTAAATCTTAATTCTCCTAATCTGTATTATATATTAAGTAAAAATCACTTTTATCTGAAAGACTATATGAGCTTCAAGACATTAATAAAATTTCTTAATTTTTTTAACTACTCTTAGGCGTAACTTGAATGAAAATAGTTAAAATTTAGTCAACTCTAAATTCTTTTTTCTACATATTTTAAACAAATTTTTATGTAATTATTAAATTTTAAAAATTATTTTTTAATTATTTATTTATTTTCATGCATAACATAAGGTATTACACTTGTTCCAATTGAAGTGAAGATTCAACTCTATTTGGATTGATTTTTTTTAAAATAAAAAATTCTAAATTTTTTTCAAAAAACCTATAACTAATTTAGTGAAAAAATCATAATAAATACAAAACACTCATCAATTCATATATTTTTTAATTTTTTTTAAGGTAAAAATAATTTTTAGATATTCAAAAATATATTTTTGCAGTTTATTTTTGTCAAACTAATTCCTCAATTTTTTTTTTTAAAAAAAAAACGAATTGTAAAATTGAAACCGAATAGGGTACATTTTGAGTAGAGCTTTTCTTTTTCTTTTTTTATTGTTCTTTTCTTGTTCTTTTTTTCTTTTTTTGGGATATATTACACGAGTGGATTTTTTTTTTTTTTTTTTTTTGGATAAATTACACTGACCTCATCTAAGATTTGAAAAAAATAAAATAAACCCTATAAGTTTGATATAATTAACTAGGGTGCCTTCAGGATTATATAACACTTAACCCCCTTTTCATTAGTAATTATTTAGACATATTGTCATCTCTTTTATATAGAAATATTTATTTTATCTTGATTATTCTTGTATCTTTACAGCATCTACATTAGTTTTGATCTCTTTAACTTTATTAAAAAAGAATTCGGTGTAATTATGCAAAAACTATGAATTTGCTATATTTTCTTCAAACATAAGGAAATATTAGTGTAATTTATCCTTATTTTTCATCTTGCACCGTTTATAACTTCTTGTCATATTTATATGTTACAAAATTGAACATTGAATTACATGGTCCATCCATAATATTTAGGCATCTTGAATTGTCAATTAGGAATCAAAAGGTTTCTCATCTACATATGGTCTTCTAAATTGGCTATTTAGTACATGGAAAATACTAATAGGTACTCCTACAATGTCATGTGAATGCAACCATTAGCAGTAGGTATAACTTCACCAAGAGAAAGAAAAAAAGATGATGTCAATTGTGCAAGTTAGAATATTTGGTCTTGATGTTAGTTACCAATGTGAAGATTATTATTATTATTATTATTTGGGTTAAAAAATTGGTTTCCATTGATTTTTTTTTCCTTCAAGTTTCTATGTTTATACATTTTGGCAGGTCTGATACCAAAAGAGATTGGTGAGCTTCCAAATGTGATAGAGCTAACACTTTCTCTTAACAACTTAATGGGTGCCATTCCAACATCAATTTTTAATATCTCATCACTTCAGGATATGTCGCTTACGAGAAATAACTTGTCAAGTAATCTTCCATCAACTATAGGGCTTTGGCTACCCAATCTTAGTCAACTCTATCTTGGAGCAAATAAACTCACTGGAATTATTCCCGAGTCAATTTCAAATGCTTCTAAACTCACGTTTTTAGACCTTGGTAACAATGCATTTACGGGTTCAATTCCGAAATCGCTTGGCAATTTACGACTACTCCAATTTCTCAGCTTGCTAGGAAATAATTTGACAAGTGGGTCATCTTCTTCCTCTCCAGAATTGAGCTTCCTCACTTCCTTGGTAAATTGCAAAGATTTAAAAGTATTGTGGATAAATCATAATCCTCTGGACGGCATTCTTCCGACAACTATTGGAAATCTCTCTACTTCCCTTGAGAACATTCGCGCAGATTCTTGTGGAATCAAAGGTAACATTCCTAGTGAAATTGGTAATATAAGCAATTTGGCATTCTTGAATCTGCAACAAAATGGTTTGACCGGATTCATTCCCTCTACAATTAAAGCGTTGGGAAAGCTTCAAATATTGGATCTTTCCAACAACAGACTTCAAGGGTCCATTCCAGATGATATATGTCAACTCAAGAACATGGGTGATCTACGATTGAACCAAAATGAACTTTTTGGATTGATTCCTGAATGCTTAGGGAATATTACATCTCTAAGATATCTCTACCTCAATTCCAACAAACTAACTTTCGCCATACCTACAAGGTTGGGCAATCTTAAAGATATCTTGAAAATTAACCTGTCCTCGAATTCTTTAAATGGCAATCTGCCATCACAACTTGGGAGTTTCAAAGTTGCAACACTAATAGATTTTTCAATGAACCAATTCACAGGCAAAATCCCAAGTACAATTATAGGTTTGCAAAACTTGGTTACTCTTTCATTGGCGCACAACAAGTTACAAGGATCTATACCTGACTCATTTGGCAGCATGGTGAGCTTGGAATTCTTAGATCTATCCTATAATGACCTCTCTGATGTGATCCCCAAGTTCTTAAAGACACTGTCTCATCTTTCATATCTCAACATTTCTTTCAATAAGTTAAGAGGACAAATTCCAAATGGGGGACCTTTTGCAAACTTCACCATTCAATCTTTCATGTCGAATGAAGCATTATGCGGTGCACCAAAGTTTCAAGTCCCGCCATGCCATACTAGTTCCTTTCATCATCTGAGGGAAAAAAGAGTGGTTCTAGCTTTATATATTTTGTTACCTATTGCATCCATACTGCTTGCTACGACCTTTGTGTTCTTGTTCATAAAATGTCGAAGAAAAAATAAAACTCCATCCAATGTTGATCTCTTACCAACAATAACACCTCCAAGAATCACATACCAACAGATTTTTCGAGCAACTAACGGGTTTAGTGATAGCAACTTGCTTGGTATGGGGAGTTTTGGTTCTGTCTACAAAGCTATCCTTAAAGATACCACAATTTTGGCTGTAAAGGTATTCAACTTGCAAGTAGAAGCTGCATTCAGGAGTTTTGACATAGAATGCGAGATAATGCGAAACATTCGTCAACGCAATCTTACTAAGGTCATTAGCAGTTGCTCGAACCTTGATTTCAAAGCTCTAGTACTTAAGTATATGCCTAATGGGAGTCTTGAAAAGTATAGCGATCCCGGGTTTACCCTTGTTGTACAGTGATCCGGACATGTGTCCGTGGATGTTGGTAGTTGTTTATTATCTTGTTTGCATCCTTTTTACTTCGTATTTGAGTTATAGGATGTGTTGGGCAGGTTTGTTACAGGTTGGTTGAGTTTAGAAACCAAAACTAGTTGCTCAGATTTTGACCTGTCCGCTGGAGCGGGGGTGTTGGCGCTCGAGCGGGGATTGCACCCATCCAGTATTTTCTATGCAGTGTTGGACGCTCGAGCGTGGTATTGGCCGCTCGAGCGGGGTTGTGTGAGTGCCGCTCGAGCGGGGAGTTGGGAGCTCGAGCGGAGACCTGGTTCTGTAAAAGTTCTGGGAGTGTGTATCCGCCGCTCGAGCGGGATTGTTGGCGCTCGAGCAGGAGTCTGTGAGTGACGCTCGAGCGGGGTGTTTGACGCTCGAGCGGGTCGACTGGGTTTAAGTTCCGTGTTTTGACTTTTCAAATCACTTTTTCACTTTCTCTTCTCTCTCTTACTTTTCCAAAAACACCATTGTTGAGCCTCTCACTCTAGAACTCTACCTTCTCTCTAGGTTTTGATCTAGTAGGAGTGATTTGCTCACCTTTGGCCTTTACAAAAAAGTTGTTGATCGTCGAGGGTTACTTTTTAATCTGAAAATTTCGAGATTTGGAGCACGTTGGGTTTTGTCTTCTTCTCCCTTGGAGCTCCGAATTTGAGGTAGGGATATCCTACTCCTCTCTATGGATTTTGTCTTTAAATTTTGGTATTTTGAGATGTTGGGGTTGGTTTGGTATTCTTGTGAAGATTTGGGGCTTTTGTGTTATTTTACAAAGGTTGGGGTTTTATTTATAATAAACCTAGATGTATTTGTGGTATAGAGAAATGGAATGAATGTTGAATTATTGATGAAAATGGGACCTAAGGGTTGAAATGGTAATTATGGAAAATGACCTAATTACATTGTTGATTAATTGAGATAATTAATTGTGAGAAATGAGGAAATGAAACGGAATTGTTGAGATTGGAAATGTATGGGGTTAAAGGGTGTAGTTGAATTGTTATCACACACCGAATTGAAATGTTGATTGAATATCCATTTGTGCATTTATTTTTTGTATAGAAATAATTGCTTTGGGCTATCGGTAGAGGATAGTCGTGATTGTTGTAGACAATGCATGATGATTAGGCAAACGGAAACTAATCAATGGAATGTGTCATGGAATTTGACGGTTGATAGAATACATTAACTGTATGTATTGAGTGATTGTATATAGAACCAATGTGTTTGTATACGTTATGTGTAGAGGAGGAGATGTATAGCGATCCCGGTATTCCCTGTTATTGTATAACTATAATCTGGACTCAGTTTCGTAGATTCGTTGTTGTCTTATCCTCATTTCTATCCCTTACTCTTTGTTTTAGAGTTTTGGGTTGCGTTGGGCGAGTTGGGAATTAGTTGGTTGTGTTTTAAAGCTTTGAAATTTTTGCCCAGGTTTTGGTCTCTCCGCTCGAGCGGCGGTTTTGTGCTCGAGCGAACTTTTGTTGCTGCCTTTACGCTCGAGCGGCAGTTTGGACGCTCGAGCGTGAATTTCCTTCTCTCAGCATTTTGGTCGTCTGCAGAAAATTCTGGGAGAGTGCACCCGGCGCTCGAGCGGATCTTTGGACGCTCGAGCGTGAACTTGTGTCTGTACGCTCGAGCGGGGTGTTGTACGCTCGAGCGGACCTGCTTTTATATCAGTTCGTGAAACCACCTTTTTGATCACTTTTTGATTTCCTTTCTCTCTCTTACTTTTTCAAAACCTCCATTGGAGAGCACCTCACTCTAAAACCGAACTTCTCTCTTAGGATTGATCTACCTAGAGTGTTTTCCTCACCTTGGGCCTTTGTAAGAAGTGTGTTGATCGTCGAGGGCTTTGTTGAGATCTGAGAAATTTGGGATTTGGAGCACTTCTGAGTTTTTACTCATCTTCTCCCTTGGAGCTCTGAATTTGAGGTAGGGATATCCTACTCCTCTCTATGGATTTTGTCTTTAAATTTTGGTAATTTGAGATGTTGGGGTTGGTTTGGTAATTTTGTGAAAGTTCGGGCCATTTGTGTTATTTTACAAAAGTTGGGGTTTTATTTGTAATAAACCTAGATGCATGTTTGGTATAGAGAAATGGAATAAATGTTGAATCATTGATGAAAATGGGACCTAAGGGTGGTAATGGTAATTATGGAAAATGACCTAATTACATTGTTTAATTAATTGAGATAATTAATTGTGGGAAATGAGGAAATGAAATGGAATTGCTGAGATTGGGAGTGCATGGGGATTAAAGGGTGTAGTTGAATTATTTATCACTCACCAAATTGAAATGTCGATTGAATATCCATTGTGCATTTATTTCCTGCTTAGAAATAATTGCTTTGGGCTACCGGTGGAGGGTAGTGTTGATTGTTGTAGACAATGCTTGATGATTAGGCAAACTAAAACTAATCAATTGGATGTGTCATAGAGCATGTCGGTTGATAGAATACATTAATTTTATGTATTGATTGATTGCATATGTGATTCTGTGTTTATGTGCATTACTTGTGTATGGGAGGAGATGGGGGATGTACTCCACGGTTTAGGGGAAGATGGGGGATGTACCTCTAAACCGGTTAATGGTTTAGGGGAAGATGGGGGATGTACCTCTAAACCGGTTGTTGGAATGTTGATATAGCTCATATGCTTATCGGTTGAAGTGTTGATACAGCTCATATGCTTATCTGTTGTAGTAGTGATATAGCTCATATGCTTATCTATTGAAAAGTTTGTTTGATTTGATATAGCACTAAAATGTATATCATCATTGTTTGCGAAGTATGGGAGTAGTTTATGTGTTATTGATACAACAAAATAATGTGTATCCACCTTGGATTTCGAAAGTGTTCTAGTGATGAACTATAATCTCACCAAATGTTCTGGTCAGAGTACTGAGCCTTGTTTTCAAACTCAAAGTTGAACAAAAACGAAAAGTGAATTGTAACATAGATTTGGCTGTCATGGAAACGTAGGGAGATGTAAATGGAAGTGTCAGTGTTGACCGTCTATCAGTTGCTAATCTTTTAGTCATTGTTCATGGTTGGTTTAGTGTATTTCTACTGGGCTGTGGCTCACCCTATATGGGAATATCATTTTCAGGTACAGGTAGCATGCCACCTCCAAGGACGTAGCTTGGGAGGCCAGAGGCGGACTTTTTGTTGTTTTACTTGATGTATTACATGTAAATTCAAGCCAAGGGCTTAACGTGTTTGAGTTAGTACTTTTTTTGTTGAAACCAAGTGTTAACTTGGAAAGCTGTAAGCCCATAGGGCATTTGCTTTTGTTGTTAACAAGTAATACTTTTGTAATGAAACTCTGTTAAATGAAAGAATGTGGAGCTTTTGAATATCAATGCATGTCTTATTTAATGGGTTTAAGGCTATTATTTTGAGGGCGTTACAAGATGGGGGATGTACTCCGCGGTTTAGGGGAAGATGGGGGATGTACCTCTAAACCGGATAGTGTTGGGAGAAGATAGGGGATGAACTCCGTAGATACAGCTCATATGCTTGTCTAGAGAAGTGAAGATAGAGCTCATATGCTTATCTTTGTGAAATGTGGATACAGCTTATATGCTTATCTGTGAATATGGGATATTGTTGTTATACATATCTGTTGAGAGTGTGGATACAGCTTATATGCTTATCTGTGAATATGGGATATTGTTGTTATACATATCTGTTGAAATGATGATAGAGCTAACATGCTTATCTGTTGAAAAAAAGAAAATAAAAGGTAACTTGGACTCATAAGTCGTATGACATAAATATGTGATTTATGTGAATGTATTAGTGTTGGCCATCTATCAATTGCCAATCTTTTAGTCATTGTTCATGGTTGGTTTAGTATATTTCTACTGGGCTGTGGCTCACCCTATATGGGAATATCATTTTCAGGTACAGGTAGCATGCCACCTCCAAGGACATAGCTTGGGAGGCTAGAGGCGGACATACTTTTGTCGTTTTGTTTATTTTGATGTATTACATGTAAATTCAAGCCAAGGGCTTAATGTGTAAATGAGTTAGCACTCTTTTGTTGTAACCAAGTGTTAACTTGGAAAGCTGTAAACCCATAGGGCATTTGCTTTTGTTGTTAACATGTAATACCTTTGTAATGAAACTCTGATATATGGAAGAATGTGGTTATTTCTTATGTCAATGAATGTCTCATTTGATGGGTTTAATGTTATTATTTTGAGGGCGTTACAAAAAGTGGTTGTATTCTTACAACTATTTCTTAGATATGTTGCAGAGATTAGACATAATGATAGATGTTGCATGTGCTTTGGAATATCTTCACCATGATTGTTCAATGTCTTTGGTTCACTGTGATTTGAAACCGAGCAACATCCTGCTAGATGATGATATGGTTTCATATGTGAGTGATTTTGGCATTGCAAAGTTATTAGATTTGGGGGAGAGTGTCATACGTACAAAGACCATAGCAACATTTGGGTATATTGCACCAGGTGACTTCTAAATTTTAATTTATATTTTCATATTTTTGTGTTTTTTTTTTCATATATGTTTCCAATTTATATAGACATGCACTTTTCATATTATAGCACAAAATTTTAAATTTAATTTTCATAGAAATTTTTATGATTTTGTTGACAACGAGCTAATTCTCTAAATGGTAAATTACACCGATCTCCATTGAAAAATGATAAAAATACAGTAAATTTTGCAATTTCAATATAATTATATCGACCTCCCTTTCAATAATAAAAAAATTAACAATGTCAACTTTAATAAGTAAATTACTTTTTTGCCTTTACACATTATATTTTTCATTTGTCAAATTTAACAATAATACCAAATAACAAAATTACTCTTTTTTTCCACACGACCACCACCACATACCCTTCTTTCCCAAAACAACTCACCCATCCAACACATGCCACCATTGCATGCCCCTCCAATACTGCTATCCTTTAGCACGCCATGAATCCAACCATCGATACATGCCAACTTTCCACCACCAAAATTCTATAATTTTATTGACAACATGATATTTCTTTTGATTGTATGTAGAGTTTGGATTGGAAGGATTAGTATCCACAAGCTGTGATGTTTATAGTTATGGAATCTTGCTTATGGAAACATTCACAAGAGTGAAGCCTACTAATGAAATGTTTTTTGAAGACATGACGATGAAACATTGGGTGAGGGAGTCACTACCAAATGCAATCTCTCATGTTATAGATGCTAACTTGCTTAAGCCAGAGGAAGAACACCTCACTGCAGTTGTACTGCAGTGTGTATCATCCATCATGGAATTGGCTTTGAGTTGCTCTACAGAATCATCCGAGGAGAGGATGAACATGAAAGATGTTCTCGCAACACTCAAAAAAGTTAAACTTTGGTATCTAGCAAATTGTGGAAGGAGTTGAAAGAAGAAAAGTTGGGAATTTGGTATCTAGCCAATTGCAACATTCAAAAAAGTTGTAGCTGGTAGTGATTACGTAGTACTTGGATTGCTTATTGTGTATGCTTTGTATTTTTTTGCAACCTTTATACATGGTTGCAGTATGCGTAAGTAGTTAGCTTGAAGAACTAAAGAAAAAAATATATAATTAAATATGGTAAATGTATTCAAACATGTCTCTTTGAGACTTTCTTTCCACCCCGTGGTCACTAATTTTGAACAAGCTTGTGGAAATCCAACGATTTTCAATTGCCAAATGTGCACTAATTTTGTTGGCACAACCATATCAACAGGCTTAACATATATAGATTTTTGAAAGAGAAGCATCAATAAAACATTGCTTCGATATTTGCTTTAATAATACTACTTCTTCTATTCTTATTAAAAAATTTAATGAGAATAAATTAATAAAAACAAAAAAATAATGATAATAATTAGATTACAATAGTGTTGTCATGTGATCCTATGGAGCAACAAATGACCATCATACTATATTGTGCTTATTTTGAAAGCTAGAGAGGTTGGGTTGGCTTCTTTTCTGACACTAGCCCAATTTATGAATGATGAAGCAAGGCAAGCCCCAGGAAAGTATACACTGGTTCCTAGCTCCATCTTGACCAGCATCGTACTCTTGACAAGTTGGCATCCTTAAAGCAACTACTCATTGTTGTATTGCCCCAACCCAAGGAAGGGCATTTGGTGAGGAGCATTGTTTTGAAGAAGAGAAATTCATGGTTGAAAAACTATTTCAAGGAGGAAACTGGGCTGGAATGCTTTCACCAAATAATGCTTGTAGATTGAGCAAACCATTGCTTGCCTTCCCTCTCTTCTAAGAATTGTTGACATAAAACTTGCTTTTCCTTTCCCTCTCACAAACCTTTCAAAGTGGACAGGTTGGCGAGAATTTTCTTCCTTTGGTGTTGTCTCCTCACTAAGCGCACTTTGAAATATGAAGCATGAAACTGAAAGATATAAATTTGAACTATTTTAGAATAAACAATATTTGTTGTAGATGAAAAAAGAACTTATTTGTGTGATAACATATTTTGTCTAAATTGAATAAAGAATTGAAGCAATGTACAAGATTTGTCAACATGTACACTAAGGTGTACCCAAAGGAGGAAAGGGAATTAACATTTTCAAGTGCTTAAATGACTTTCCAGGGTTCCTTAAAAAAAAATAAAAAATAAAAAAAGAAGAAGAAGAAGAAGAAGAAGAAGATTTTGAGGGAGGAAAAATAAAAAGAAATCCAAGCACCTTCCTGAAGGAAATAAAATAGCTTGCTACAAACCTAAAATGTGCTCAATTTTCATTGCTTTTAGCAACCACCAATCATTAACCACATAGAAAAGATCAACAATTAAAACCTGCACTAGACAACAAATGGATTATGAAAAGTAACAACATAACTTAAATTTGCACAACATAACAGTATGAAGAGAGTAAACACTATAAAGAACAAACTCCTACTCCACGTTTCGATATTGGTGGAGAGAAAAGATAAGTGAATGAAATAAAAGTCAAAATTTTCACAAATTCTTACCTTTTTTTTCACCCAAAAATCTCAAATCCAAACACAACTTGCATGTTCGCCACAACACCATGAGTCAATGAAGAAAACTTTCATAGGCAAAAGCATTTTCATTCTCTTATTAATAAATAACTTAATCAATAAAATGAAAAGGATTTTACAGACTGAAAAATTGCACATTTATATACCACTTGAGTGTTGTCTTATTAAGCGAAAAAATGTCATTCTTTACTTGATTCTGAACACAAGTGAACATGGAAATCAAATTACTAGTGGTTTAATCATTTAAAATGAGAGTACCAACAAATAGCCCTGTGTTGAAAGGTATTGTTCATGAATGTCCAAGAGTGTTCTTAATATCGCTTCCAACAACTGATCATTTTTGGATTAGAAGGGAATCTTAAAACTCATATTTTGTCATATCACTGGTTTAAACCTCACAAGACACCTCAACATTGTGAAGCTTTAATAGACCAAAAAAAAAAAAAAACATAAAGAAACATTGAACTTTAAAAATTGGGTAAATTAAAAATAAGCTCCTTGAGGTTTTGCTTAAAATACAATTTGTCCTCTATAGTTCTGAAAATTACATCTCACCCCTTGAAGTTTATAATTTCATAACAAATGACCCTTTTATTAATAAACCATCAAGTTAATTAACAATTTTCAAAGATGTTAAAAATCTATTTGAATTAATAATTCAGATAAATTTATCATTGCATAGGAGAACAGTTATGAATTTTGTTTATTTTTTTGTTAATTATGTTAAATAATAAATTTTGATAAGGGGGTATTTGTAATTTTCTAAGCCTTAGGGGAAAATTCGTATCTTAAGCAAATCTCAAAGGTTGTATTTGTAATTTACCCTAAAAAAAATACAGAAAAGAAACTAAGAAAAAGCCCTTCAGGTAGTAAAAACTAAAAGATGAAGCAATTTATATTAATGTAACGCTCCAAATTTCTAGCCCAAATGATAATACAACAATCATGACTCTTTCAAAGAAAACTGAATATAAATCTCCAAACTTACATTACATGATACAATAGGTCTTTATGCAACAATACCTTAATCCAACAACAAGTAAATAAACAAATAAATACCCCCAAGGGTTTACAAGTTTCCAAGGCTTGAGCCTGTTTACACAAAACGGTTATTCAAACCCACACACATACAGCCCTTGGCTAACACACAGAGTCACAGCAAAATGAGAGTCTCGTACTCTCAACACACATTTCCTCGCCTTTAGTTAGGCGGCATCACCACATCTTTTCTTGCACAAAAATCCCATAGGGTGAGCATAAAGCTCAGTAAGAAATTTTTAACAAAGTATATACATTTTATACAAGTCTCAAGAGATGAAATGTACATGCCATGCGATGCTCTTTTGAAAGAAAATCACATCTTCATCTTTGAAAACTCTCATGCTCAATGATGTCATGTAATTTCAATTCTTCAAAACTTAACAATTCATTTCAAGAGCGGTAAATACGACTATGTTAATCCCTAGGTCAGTGTCTGCAAGTAAACTATACAAGTACTACCAAATTGTCATTTTTACCGGTATTAATCGGAAGGCTCGACACCTATCCGCGCGGGTTTTCGGTCTTTCACCCCAGACTCTCAGGCCAACTTATTCAATATCATCTACACCACCTATCAAGACTTACCAATGTATTTACCCCAAAACCATTCCATAAAATCTTGTTTCTCAACATTCTTTTCTCAATGCAAGTTTTCAAATCAACTTTCAAAGATTAATGTAATCAAATGAATTGATATGCCAACAACACAAGATGAATATAAATACTTTTATTCCATTCATCATCCAAGGAATAACACAATTCCTTCTTCTCAAGTATCCTCAACAATTAGTCATTTCAAGACTATTTCAATGTTTTGAACAATAATTTCCAAAATGAACAATAATTCTCATATTCCCTGAAATTCATCATTTATATAAATATAAATAAGAAATTTTTCAAACATCCATTTATTTTGACACAAAAAATAAATATAACAATATCATTCATGGATTTTCAGTCTCTTAAAAAAAATCTCCAAATTCTAGGTTTTCTCACCAAAATTATACAATTCAAATCTTTTAAAAGAAAACTTTCTAAAATCATCTTTTTTTTTTTTAATCAACGAAGATCAAAATCCATAAGATCATTTTAAAAGAATAAGAGACAAACCTACTTTCAAAATCGCTCAACTTCTTGAATCAACAATCAATTTTCAAAGCTATCGAAAGATAATTTCGAAAATCATATAAATCTTGCAAAAACATATATATATATATATATATAACTCTAAGAAAATCCCTACCTCAAGTTTTGAAGAAGAAATGAGATGAAACCCCCAAAATCAACAGTGTCGAAACTCGATCTTCACTGCACACAACGAAGCCCTCGAGAAGTTAACCAACTTTAATGAAGAACCTATGGCAGAGCTCTAATGGATCTTGAGAAATCAAAGTTTTGATCCAATTGGGCATAGGGAAAAGTAGAGAGAAGGGAGAGGAAATGTTTTTAGAGAGAGATATACAAAAGTGATATGAAATATCAGATTCACGAGCTGATATAACATGGTTCGCTCGAGGGTGGAAAGCCCCGTTCGAGCGTCGAATACAACTTCCCAGTACTTTTGCAAACAGGTCAAACTTCTGGAACCAAACATTCTTCGCTCGAGCGCATAAACGGCCGCTCGAGCGGACAAGCAATTTCGAATCTATTTTGTAGTTTTTCTTAAGGGGTGCTACCCCTCAACCCCGCCAAAGCACTGCCTCGGACCCGCCAAGGGGCGCTGCCCCCTGGACTCCCGTGAGCTGACTAGGCAGCTTGATCCCTGACTTGCCCAGTCGAAGTGGCAAAACATGAAAGAAGGATCGAAATCGGGATCACTACAATTAAAAAGAAACAATTGCACTCTAAAATGAGATGAGAGAGAGAGAGAGAGAGAGAGAGAGAGAGAGAGAGAGAGAGAAAGAGATGTGATTTAAATGTCTTCTTTCATACAGAATGAATCTACTTAGATTGTTCATGATGGTTCACCCCTACGAAAAGAACACAAGGCATGTGATAATTATTCACAAACATTTAGCATAAAATGCAATCACATCACTAGCCTCCCTAAATGCCACCTTGCATCAACCTAAAATACATTGCATAATTGGACCTTTTTAATTAAATCTATGCAGTAAAAAAAAGAAAGACATAATTATCAACTTGTATTTTCAAAATGTAATTTTACACTACAATCGCATCGCCTTCCGTAAGTAATAATTGTTGACTTCTTCAATATAATTTCTACAATCCTTTGCGAGAAATGATAGACTTACATGTCCCCTGCCTCAAGCACAAATAAATTGAAATTTTTGTTCATTTTAACACCAACTCTATCATATAATTTAAGTCTCATTTCATATGTAGTTGAAATATCCTATTGCACTTGTAAAACCAGAATTTCTTGGTCCCATTTCATTAGATATGGTTAAGTACTAAGGAATTCAACATCCAACTTTCATTTGGGCATAGAATTGCATTAAGCATAGATTTACAATCTGTTTTTGTTTGGTTTGCTTGTTTTAATCCGTCACTTTTAGTACAAGCAACGATTACAATCAAGAAACAATTCCAGCCACCAAATCTGAATAGTTATTTCTATTCAAAATTACATCTCACCCGTTTGCTATTCAGTTTTAGAAATGCACAAAATGGTGCAACAAGCACAAGTTTTAGTGGCTAAAAAGATATTACAAACTCTTCATAGCTTTAGCAAACATGTGACATTTCTTCCCAGATGAAATTGTTTAAAGCACTTTGAAAGGTGTCTAGAAAGCTTCATGGTGTACGAGACATCACACAACAAAAATTTCTTTTTTCTGGTGAAGTGAAAGATTATAGACGAGACAATAATTTGTGTAGTTGATGTTAGAAATGGTTTTGGAAAATTATATTTTTTCCTTTACTTTGGTCTAATTTTTAGGTGGGGCCTATGCGCCAAAGTTGGCGGGTCTAAGTGGTAACGCGTTCTGTGCCGCATTGTGATTCACGTGGTATATTTGGTTGTTCAAAACCATTATCGGGTGAATGGGAAATTAAAGCCAAAGAGAACTCTATGGAAATGGTATATTGGTGAGGTTTCCTTAAATGTTTGAATTAAAAGTTTGTCCCACATTGGTTTGGCGGGCAAACTTTTGTGGGTTTATAAGGCTTGAGTTAATAACTTGGGGAGGGCTTCAAGGGGCACTCCAAGTTTGTAAAAGGAAGAGGTTATGGGCAAAGTGGGTTAGATCCATTGGATCCAAAAATAAACACAAGCACGCGCTGCCGCCAACATCGGGCTGGGCTGGGCTTGGGCGCGGGCGCAGGAGTAACGATCCTAGTTTTGCCACCTCATTGAGTATGTCGGGGATTGAGCTGTCCGGTCAGCTCGTGGGGATCCAGGGGCAGGGTCCCTTAGCGGGTCCAAGGGCAACACCCTGGCGAGGATCGAGCTGCCCGGTCAGCTTGCGGGGGACCAGGGGGCAACGCCTCTTGGCAGGTCCCAGGGCAGTGCCCTGGCGGGGTTGAGGGGCAGCGCCCCCGAAGCAAAAATGCATAATGTATTTGAAGTTGTTTGTCCGCTCAGGCAGAGAATGTTTGGTTTCAGAAGTTTGGCCTGGGGCTTTCCACGCTCGAGCGGACCATGTTATATCAGTTCTTGAATCTGATATTTCAGATCACTTTTGTATATCTCTCTCTCTCTCTAAACCCTTTCCTCTCCCTTCTCTCTACATTTTCCTACGCCAAATTGGATCAAAACCTTGATTTCTCAAGATCCATTAGAATTCTGCCATAAGTTCTTCATCAAAGTTGGTTAACTTCTCGAGGGCTTCATTGTGTGCGGTGAAAATCGAGTTTCGACACCGTTGATTTTAGGGGTTTCATCTCTTTTCTTCTTTAAAACTTGAGATAGTGATTTTCTTAGAGTTATATATATATATATTTGAAGGATTTATATAATTTTCGAAATCATCTTTCGATAGCTTTGAAAATTGATTGTTGATTTGAGACGTTGAGCGATTTTGAAAGTAGATTTGTTTTTTGTTCTTTTAAAATGATCTTTTAGGTTTTGATCCTCGTTGATTGAAGAAAAGATGATTTTGGAAAGTTTTCTTTCAAAAAATTTGAGTTGTATAATTTTGATAAGAAAACCTAAAATTTGGTGCACACTCTATATTATGATATTTGAAAATCAAAGTCAATATCTCTGTGTAGATCTGGAATAATCCTTTGTTCCATAGCCTAGGGCTATTTACAACTAGTCAATTGAGACTCCTTTGATGTACTATCAGTGCATCAGAGATTCGGTCATCAGTTCTTTTGAGAGGCTACAATTATTGCAAGCAATGGTGTAGCAATAAAATACTTGTAATTATGAGACATAATAGTGACTATTTTGACTAAAAATAAAAGGATCACAAATGATCATGTCAATTTGTATAAAATTTTTAAAAATTCTGCTCGTATAACATTACTCCTTTCCTATTATCTTCAAGAGTTTAAAATTGAGAATGCTATTTATTTTTAAATATGCTAATTTAGTAGTCAACTCCTATGCTAGTGACATAAAATTTTTAAAAATAAAAAGAAAGTGTTTAAGAATATATTTTTAACTTTTAAATGAGTTAATATTTAAGAAGCCTTACTCTAATTTTCTCATATTTTTTTTAAAGTTTTTATAATACACATGGCACTTTACAATTAGCCTGAACACTTCTAATTATATACATAACATAATTATATAACATAACAATAATATACTAAATTCCACTTGAGAGGGTAATTCTTGGGAAAATTGGGCCGAGCTGCGAGTTGGGCGTTGAGGCCCAAAACACGAAGGACTAGGTAAAAAGGCCGTAATGGATACTCCGGCCCAGGAGAGCAATGTTACTCCGACCTTGGGGAGACAAAGTTACTTCGGCTCACAAATGATGAAGTTACTTCGGCTAAAGGAATGGCAAAGCTACTCCGGTCCGGAGGCAACTCGGAGTTAGGCCGGTCTCAGAGTTAGTCCGGTCACAGTATGTTCTGGGAAGGCCGGTTTCGGAATTAGTCCGGTCATGACTTACAATGGTTAGGTCGGTCAGAACTTGTTACTTGGAAGTTTGATCTAAGCACATCAAGGTTGAACAGGGCAGCCGAAGTAAGGAGTTAGAGGAGAAGACCGAGCTAAGGATAGTTCGGCCCTCTGTGGCTCGGTATAGCCAATTTTACTTCGGTCAAATGGAAGTTCGGCCATAAAGAAAACCATCCCACTTGGTTTGAGCAGTGGGGGAGGGTGTAAAAGGATAAGCATTATCCTTAGGAGAATGAATCCTAGCAGGACTCTGCATGGAGAAATACAAGTCCTACTAGGATTGTGCCATATGAAACTTATAAAAGCTCACAAGCATCACCTTGGAGGAGGTAATTGAACACAATCTTTCTGAGAACTTAGAGCTTTGTCTATTTGTCAAGTTTTTCTGACTTAGGCATCGGAGAGGTTTCCGCACACACCCGCCGGCTAGCTCACGTTTGTGTTTTCAGGTGACAAAGCGACGTCGTACGGAGAAGCGTGGACTTGGTCAACAGGATTATACGAGGAGAATTATTTCCTCCCCGTACAATTGGCGCCGTCTGTGGGAAGAACAGACAAGAACAAAAACCTCTTGACTAAGCTTCTCCTTTTCTCATTCAATGGCACACATTGAAGACTTGCCGCAGTCCGCCGTCGACGGACTAACTCCAGAGGGGGGCGCAAGGCGTGAAGGATTACCCTCTGTCCCTCCCATGGCGGATCTGGAGCCCCAACAACATAACTCCAGGAGGAGTGACAGGGGAAGGCGGAATAGCAGCCCTCGTCACTCTCAGAGTCCTGACAGGCAAAGGAGGAGGATTGATCCTCAAGCCCTGGAAGATCGCGTGAAGGAACAAGATGAACTAATTCGAAAGATGGCGGCGGACATGGAGGCTTTGAAACGCCAGATGGAGACTAAAGATGTGGCGACAGGAGAGGGGCGCAAGCACAAGACGCCCCCTCGCCACTCAGAGAATCGTAGTAGGAATGCTACACCCTCCCAAGGAGAGAGCAGAAGCCTCAGGACAGGCGACACTCACTCCTTATCCTCAAGTACTCGTCACTCCAGGTCTGAGAGGACGAGATCCGAAAGATCATACACTGAAGGAAGCACGTATTGGCCTTCACATTCACACCAAACCAGATCTAGACAAACAGAGCTGCCCAGGTCATCCGACTTACGAACCGTGCTAGAAGAAAAAGCACGATGCAAGGAGGATGCCAGGGCAAGAGATCCACACCGAGTTTCGGCCTTACAACGGTTGGCTCCTCGGACGCATGGAAGCGTCGAGGTTGGAATGCCAATACCGCGACCGGCCTACGAACCAACGGACAAGGCGTTGGCAAGACTACAGACTTCGCCGTTTGTCCCAGCGATCGAAAACGCGCCCCTACCATCAGGCTTCCTTCAGCCGAAATTCAATACATATGAAGGGAAGACGGACCCGTATTCACACCTAAGCCACTTTCGCCAAGTCATGGCTGTGTACAGGCGAAACGAGGCCTTAATGTGCATACTCTTCCCGTCAAGTCTTGGCGACCTAGGCTTGACTTGGTTCGAAAAGCTCCCAGAGGGCAGCATAGCCTCCTGGGCCCAATTAGCGGAAGCGTTCGTAACGAGGTTTCGAACAAATACTAAAACACCGGTGGAGATAGACCAGTTACTCTCCATCGACATGGGTGAAAAAGAGACCCTCAGATCTTACAACAGTTGCTACTGGGAGACTTTCAACCAGATTGGAGACTGCCCCACCAATCTAGCCATTGCGCAATATAAAAGAGGCCTTCCAGTAGGGAACAGACTAAGGGATTCGATTACCATGACGCCACCCCTCACCATGGAGGCCCTGATGGAAAGAGTGCATCAGCACATCAGGGTAGAAGAGGATGGCGCACGTGCAAAAGCAAAAACTAGTACAACCACAACGCCAGAAAAGAAGACCTCAGCAAAGGTCAATACAGTAGATCGACAGAATAAAAACGGACGTGGCAGACGAGATAACGGAGAAGACCCAGACAAAAGATGGTTGAGAATCCGCACTGCCATAACAACGGTGTTCAAAAAACCAATATATCGGATTCTGAGCGAAATAAAAGACAAGCCTTTTGTCAAGTGGCCAGCCAAGCTAGGGGAAGGTCAGAAAAATTACGATGACAGATCACGGTGCACCTTCCACAAAGAAAAGGGGCACCGAACTGAGAATTGCACGCCACTAAGACAGCACTTGGAAGAATTGGTGGCAGCAGGCCACTTGGACGAATACATTGAAGGAGGAGCATAACCGGCCCCCCAAGATCATAATGACCATCCCAACAGAATGCCAAACGATGCACCACCTCAAGGCATTATCAATGTAATTCATGGAGTTTTTGAACCTGAGCGCGTATGCGAGCTCAGAGGTTCAATCAAGAAGGCTGAGCACTTTAGGGAAGTATTAAGTGCCCAACCTGCCATCAAGAAGGGGAGGACAGAGGCAACAAACGTCATGTCCTTTTCGGATAAGGACTTGGAACGAATTTACTGCCCCCATAATGATGCCCTGGTTGTCACTCTCCGAGTCAAGGATTTTGACGTCAAGCGGATTCTGATTGACCAGGGTAGTTCATGTGAGATCATGTATTACGACACATTCAAGCAACTGAAACTGTAAGACAAAGACTTGGCACCTGCAGTTTCTCCCCTGATTGGATTCAACTCCATGCCAGAGTGGCCTGTCGGCAAAATAATCCTTCCAGTCAGAGCAGGAAGTGTAACAAAACAAGTGGAGTTCTGGGTATTGAAGGTCCCCTCCACCTACAACATCATCCTGGGCAGAACATGGCTGCATGCCATGCGTTCGGTAGCGTCATCATACCATCAGGTAATGCGGTTCCCCAATGACGCCGGTATAATTGAAGAAGTCTATGGCGATCAGATTATGTCAAAACAGTGCTTCGCCACAGCGAATGGAAGCCGAGCTGCCAAAGGATACGTTCATTCGGTGGAAGAATCAGAAAGTAATGAACTATTTGCGGACGTCGGCAAAGAGGCTGATCAGAAGGCGGTGGAGGACTTGGTGGAGGTAAAAATAGATGAGAAGAACCCGGATAAGTTCTTCTTGCTTGGCTCATCATTGTCCAGCACTGAGAGATTAGAGGTCTTGGAATTCCTGACCTCTAATATCGAAGTGTTTGCCTGGACACCTTACGACATGCCAGGCAGTGATACAAACTTCATCAGTCACCAACTCAATGTCCACCCATCCGCCAGGCCAGTCATTCAACGCACACGCAGATCGGCACTCCACCACGCCGAAATAGTGGCAGAAGAGGTAGGCAACCTGCTGGAGGCAGGAGCAATAAGGGAAGTGCACTACCCAAGGTGGATCTCCAACACAGTCGTAGTGCCAAAAAAGAATGGTAAATGGCGTGTCTGCGTCGACTACAAAACAGTCAACAAGGCGTGCCCAAAAGATAGCTTTCCTCTACCAAGGATAGATCAACTGGTGGACCTAACGGCAGGGCATAACCGTCTTAGCTTCCTGGATGCATACGGAGGCTACCACCAGATCGCCATGCATGAACCAGACCAGGAGGTCACATCCTTCACAACACCAAGAGGGTTATATTGCTACAAGGTCATGCCCTTTGGCCTAAAGAACGCAGGGGCGACATTCCAAAGGATGGTCACCAAGATGTTTGAACCATTGTTAGGCAGAACAATGGAGGCTTACATCGACGACATGGTGGTCAAAAGCAAGGATGAGAATGACCATCTTAAAGATCTAGGCGAGATGTTCCAGATCCTAAAGAAACACAAGCTGCGCCTCAACGCGTCCAAATGCGCATTCGGAGTTGGATCTGGCAAATTCTTGGGCTTCCTGGTGACCAACCGAGGTATAGAAGCAGACCCCTCTCAGATCAAAGCAATCCAGGAGTTGGAGAGACCAAACTCAGTCAAAGAAGTGTAGCATCTCACTGGTATGGCGGCTGCACTCAACCGGTTCATAAGCAGATCGTCGGACAGATTACGACCGTTCTTCCAGGCTTTAAAAGCCAAGTTTGAATGGGATGAAGAATGCGACCGAGCTCTGGAAAGCTTGAAGGAGTACATGTCTTCCCCACCACTACTTGTTACTCCAGTACCTGGTGAAGAACTCTTTTTGTACCTGGCAGTCTCCCAGCACGCAGTCAGCGCAGTGTTGGTCCGTGCAGAAGGAATACAACACCTGCCCATCTTTTATGTCAGCAAGACATTGTTGGGAGCCGAAACAAGGTACTTGCCCTTGGAGAAACTAGCATTAGCATTAATGATGGCATCCAGAAAATTGGCACACTACTTTCACGCCCACACCATAGTCGTCCTCACAGCCTTTCCACTAAAAGCTCTATTTGAAAGGGCAAACTTTAGTGGGCGAATCTTAAAGTGGGCAGTGGAGTTGGGACAATTCGACATTAAGTTCCAACCCAAGACCGCAATAAAAGCCCAATCTCTGGCAGACTTCATCGCAGAGTTTACTCCTGGAAGTCATCATATCTGCCCAGTCGACCTGACTGACACAACCGAACTAGGGACGGAAGTTGACGCCGGAATAGCGCAACCCCTAGTGGAAGGTAGTCAATCAAGCACAAAGGCAGACCATACTAAGGACAACAAGGAAGAGCCAAACAAAGGCTCGCCAGCAGTTCAAACAGAGGACGAAGGGCAGACAGCCAACATGGACTTTGAAGAAAACACCATTCTTGACCTCACGACATCGTCTGATCCTTCCACTTGCTGGAAACTATTCGTTGGAGAGATGTGGAAGCTCTTTGTGGATGGAGCATCCAACCGACATGGTGCAGGGCTTGGCATAGTCCTCATCTCTCCAGACGGCCTGGTTATAGAGCAAGCAATCAACCTTGGCTTCCCAGCATCCAACAATGAAGCGGAGTATGAGGCGCTTCTCGCAGGACTCAAGTCAGCACACTTCATGAAAGCAAACGAAATAATGGTATACAGTGACTCTCTGCTGGTGGTAAACCAAATTTCTGGCGAATACGAAGCAAAGGACGACAGAATGGCCAAATACCAAGAGTTAGTCAGAACGGAGATCAAGAAGTTTGATGTGGTAAGGATAGAACAAATTGGCAGGGAGGAAAACAGCCGAGCGGACGAGCTAGCAGGCCTTGCCTCAATGGCAGATACATCAATCCCTCATCCATTACTCATCGACTTCTTACCAAGACCAAGCATAGAAGACCTCGAAGCAGAAGAAGTATGTTGCGCAGAATTAGGCCCTTCTTGGATGGATCCCATCATCCTATTCCTAAAAGACGGCATCCTACCAGAAGAGAAAAAAGAAGCCAACAGAATAAGGGCAAAGTCGCAGCGATTTTGGCTATCTCCATCTTTGGCATTATACAAGAAGTCATTCTCTGGGCCTTACCTCAAGTGCGTTCATCCCAGCAAAGTAGAAGCATTCCTGTTCGAAATACACGAAGGGGTATGTGGAAGTCATCAAGGAGGAAGGTCGCTCGCTTACAGGGCTATTTCGCAAGGATATTGGTGGCCATATATGCAAGCAGACTCAGAGAAATATGTGAAGAAGTGTGAAAAATGCCAGAAATTCGCGCACCAAATACATCAACCAGCAAGAGAACTCCTACCCTTAACTAGCCCATGGCCTTTCGCAATGTGGGGCTTAGACATAGTAGGACCACTTCCAACAGCACCCGGGGGCAGAAAATTCTTTCTCGCAGCAACAGACTACTTCACAAAGTGGGTAGAAGCAGAAGCATTGGCGTCAATCAAAGAAAAAGATGTGAAGAAGTTTGTTTGGCAGAATATTATCACTCGGTTTGGCATACCAAAAGCACTGATCTCTGACAATGGAACTCAGTTCGACGGCAGAATCTTTAGAAGCTTTTGTGAAGAATACAAGATAGAGTTCTACAATTCCACACCAGCATATCCTCAAGCAAATGGGCAGGCTGAAGCATCAAATAAAGTCGTCTTGGATGGACTAAAGAAAAGGCTAGAGAAAGCAAAAGGCAAGTGGGCAGATGAACTTCCTCACGTCTTATGGGCTTACCGCACCACGCCTCGGCGATCAACTGGAGAAACACCATTCTCCTTAGCCTATGGAATGGAAGCAGTGATCCCACTAGAAGTTGGCCTCCCCACAATTCGAAGCGAAAATTTTGATCCAGACTTAAATGGAGAAGCCATAGCCTTAGAACTCAACCTTGCAGAAGAAAGAAGAGAAAGAGCGTTAGTCCACATCGCCTCATACCAACGAGAGTTAATAAGAAAATACAGCAAAAAGGTGCATCCAAGACAATTCAAGATTGGGGATTGGGTACTACGCAAAGTAATGGGAAACACCTTGATCCCAGGAGACGGCAAGTTAGGCCCAAATTGGGAAGGTCCTTATAAGGTGGTTGGTTTAGCAGGCAAAGGGGCATACCACCTAGAAGACAAGGATGGCAAGGCAATCCCTAGGCCATGGAATACGACCAATCTCAAGTTATTTTACTTTTAGCTTTTCTTTTCAAAACATATGTACTTTTCTCTTCCTTCAATAAAATGAGAAATTCTTTTTAGCACGAATTATTCTTTGTAAAAGTTAGCTTGAAGGACTAAGTATATTGCAGGCATTCTATTCTAAGTTAGCTGGAACAACTAACTTAGAGGTTGGCTGGATTAAACCAACACCCTTCCTAAGCCCAGGATAAGGATCCAGGCTGCAGGACATTTGGTCGGAATAACCAAATACTATAAGTTAGCTGGAAAAAATAACTTCAATAGTTGGCTGGAATAAACCAACACTTATTACTCTTCAGCCGAAGTAAGTGCATGGCTGAAGAGTAGTTGGCTGGAATAAACCAACACTTGTTACTCTTCAGCCGAAGTAAGTACATGGCTGAAGAGTAGTTGGCTGGAGTAAACCAACACCTGTTACTCTTCAGCCGAAGTAAGTGTATGGCTGAAGAGTGGTTGGCTGGAACAAACCAACACTTGTTACTCTTCAGCCGAAGTAAGTACATGGCTGAAGAGTAGTTGGCTGGAATAAACCAACACTTGTTACTCTTCAGCCGAAGTAAGTACAAGGCTAAAGGGTGGTTGGCTGGAATAAACCAACACTTGTTACTCTTCAGCCGAAGTAAGTGCAAGGCTGAAGAGTGGTTGGCTGGAATAAACCAACTCTTGTTACTCTTCAGCCGAAGTAAGTGTATGGCTGAAGAGTGGTTGGCTGGAATAAACCAACACTTGTTACTCTTCAGCCGAAGTAAGTGCAAGGCTGAA
Source organism: Camellia sinensis (assembly GCF_055761805.1). Classification (NCBI taxonomy): domain Eukaryota; kingdom Viridiplantae; phylum Streptophyta; class Magnoliopsida; order Ericales; family Theaceae; genus Camellia; species Camellia sinensis. Next base: position 185,035,227 of record NC_138969.1, on the reverse strand, counting down.
GAGTGGTTGGCTGGAATAAACCAACTCTTATTACTCTTCAGCCGAAGTAAGTGTATGGCTGAAGAGTGGTTGGCTGGAATAAACCAACACTAGTTACTCTTCAGCCGAAGTAAGTGCAAGGCTAAAGAGTGGTTGGCTGGAATAAACCAACTCTTGTTACCCTTCAGCCGAAGTAAGTGTATGGCTGAAGAGTGGTTGGCTGGAATAAACCAAACACTTTGTACTCCTCAGCCGAAGTAAGCATATCGGCTAAGGAGTGGTTGGCTGGTAAGGATAGTTTAGAAAGCTAAAACTGAAATAACAGTTGGAGTAATAGAAGACATTACAAAGCACAGGCATACACATCAAAACCGGAGTAAGAGTTGCGTAAAATTTTCATTCAGAAAAAGTCATTACAAGGGGGCTTAGTTCGGTTACAAAGAAAACAAAAAGTACAAAGTCAGGAAAAAAGATCTTCGATCTCGGCATCGAAGGCAGCATCGGCATCAACCTGAAGACCGGATTCAGGAGCAAGGACGTTTTCAGCAGGAAGAATGGTTTCGGCCGTAGCCACGGTTTCACTTGGTTGATCAATAGTTGGACCTTCCACCACGGGCTCCGACCGAACTACCTCATCTGCATTCACAACCGAAGTATCTTCAGGGGCAGAGTCTTCATCAGTGTCTTCATCATCTGAGCCCTCAAGGAACTGCTGTTGCATGGCCTTGGCATACTCCATCAGGGAGTTCGGTATAAAGTAGGCTGGAGGGTTAAAAACCTCGGTCTGAGGATCATGACCGAGCTGCTCAACGGCTCTCCTCCAGCCGCACTTAAAGAACAGCTCCTTGGCAGCATTGCATTGTTAGGCATAAGCATCCTCTGCCCTCTTGAAGCCTTGTTTGTCAGCCTCCTTTACCTTCTCCTTTATTTCGGCATCCTTCTTTCTTTCGAGCTTCACCAGCTCGCGCAGGTATTTGTCCTTAAGAGCTATGGCAGTCTTCTGCCTTTCTGCCTCAGCCAAACTAACCAGTCCGGTCAGCCTGCTGTTCTCAGCTTGAAGCTCGGCCATTTGCTTCTTGATTTCTTCTACTTCGGCCGACTTCACTTCGGCTTCTGCAACAGCATCCCTGGCAGTTTGTCTGAGTTCCAGCACCTTCTTGTGAGTATGGTAGTTTTTTTGAATTGCCTGGCAAAAGACAAGGACTTCCCATGAGCCGAGATAAAAGTTCACAAAATTAGTAAGAAAAATGAACAGAGCGGCATACCAGGATCATGGACTTCGTTGCAGACCGAATGGACTTTAATTCGGTGTTTAGCTGCTTTCTGTGATGCTCCATATCCTTGGGGAGGCACACTCCCTTAGCCAGATTAAAGGCCAACTCGTGATCTTTTTCGGCGACAACCGAATCAGCATCCTCGACATCTCGGTTTTTAAAAGTCAATTTTGGTACCCAACGGGTGGCAGTTCGGTTGGTAGGTTCCGGTTGGGGGCTCGGTGGCAAGATTGGTGGAGTAACAGTCTCATCTTCATCAACCAAATTTGGTTCGGACTCGCTGGTTCGGGCGCGCTTGGTGCGGCGCGATGAAGACGGTTGTTGAGTGGGGAGGGCCACGACGGCAGGCTGCGTTTGGCTTGGTGACGGTACTTCGGCCCTACTTGTTTCGGTCAGAAGCGCCCTCACTCTGCTCTTCTTGGCCATTTCCTCTTCGGCAGTCAAAGGAACTAATCTTATTTGCGGCAAGTTTGGGTCTGGCTCTGGTGCTTCCTCAAGTAGGAAATCGGTTACTCTTGCTTTTCGGCGCCCGCTATATCGGTACGTCGGTTCAAAATTTAGAAGCTTGGCCCAACTTCTTTCTTTAATCCGTAGCGCGGCTCGCAAAATTGCAAGGTTTGGATAACTATACAAGGAGTGGAGATGGGCGAAGTCTGCAAGAAAGAGAAGTGTTAGTTCGGCTATTAACTAACAAAAACCGAAATAAAATACAAATAAGAAGACCGAAGTCAGATTACCAGGCTCTCCCTTCTTCCAATTTATAGGTCGGCCAGGAATTTGGGCTTGGAAATCCTCGAAATTCCCAGAGACCCAGAAGAAGTCATCATCATTAAGGTCTTTGTCCGGTGTGTGCTTAACAATCTTCTCTCGGCGGCGGCGGATCCTAAGGTAGTAGACCCACCCAGCATCTTTCGAGCCGATGGAATATTGGTGGAATATTTCGGCTAAGCCGAGGTTTAAACCGGTTTGGTGGTTTAGTGCGGCTATTCCCATAATAATACGGTATGTATTGGTGGACAGTTGGGTAGGGCATAACCTAGTTTGCCTAAGGAACTCACAGATCAACGGTTGTACGGGAAACCGTAGTCCGGTTTCTATTATGGATTGAAGAGTAAAGGGGACGAAGCCTTCGTTATCCCAGGGTGTGATGTCTTTTTCGGCCAAATTCAAATGGACGTCATCCGGTATGTTATAGTCCTTCCTGAATTCGGCCATCCCACCAGGGGTCTCAACTAAATACCTATACTTACCCATTTGTTGTATAATTTACGGATAAGTTATTTCGGTGCAAAAATCGTGCTCAGTAGCTCGGTTGAGCGCACGCAGGAGTGCCTGGGTAACCTAAGTCTGCAAAGTAAAAAATAGAGGGGGTTAAAGCACTGATCAATGGACCGTGCTACAATTTACAAGCAAGGTATAAACGCCCTACTTCGGCCTCAAAGAACTGGTTCTTTCATCTGGTCTGGTAGCTCGGTTGGAGCAGGTTGTTCGATAGACCGGTTTAACGTCTAGGGGCAGCTTTCTGAGTTCGGTCTAAAAAACTAAGAAAGCTGGTTTAGTCCCAAGGCCTAAATCGGTTGCAGTGTGAGGAAAGTTACTTCGGTTGAGCCCCTAGGGGCGGCTTTGTAAGTTCGGTCTAAGAACTAAGAAAGCCGGCTTGGCCCCGAAAGATTAGCTCGGTTATAGACCGAAGTACCTAGTTCGGTATGTGCACGTTTGTTCGGTGATCTTATCTTGGCTAGAGTGGTTCAGAAGAAACTACTGATATTCCTACAAGTTCTAGTTCGGTTATTGGCTGAAGTGATCTACCAATATTGGACAAACAGTATCCTAGTCCGGTTGCTATATGATTTTGGATCTAAGGCTGGTTTTCTACATAATAGTTCATACATACATGGGGTTCTACTGGTTTCTTCATAAACAGTACAAGAACAAAGCAGACAAATGGAGAAAAATGTTTGCAAAAAACATACAAAACAGAAACGGATGGTAAAGCAAATAAAAAAGAGAAAGAAGGGTAGGCTTACTTACTAGATTGGAGAACAAGAAGCTGAAGATGGAGCAGTAGCAGTGATGAAGAGCACAGATTTGGAAGCAAAAGAAATGAAGACAGAGAGAGAAGGCAGGGTATGTGAATACAGGTGAGTGATTCAGTAAGGAAGGGGTGTTTTGTGAAATATGAGAGAGGGATGAGGAAAGAAAAAAGCGGGAACTGTTTCAAATTCACGAAGCACGAAGACGGCGTGACAGCCGTCCTTAGCCAACCAAAACATGCCACGTGTCATAAGAATGGGAAGCGTTACAGACACTATGATTGAAGAGACGTTTTTGACCGGACAAAATAGGGCCCGGAGTAAAATTAGCTCGGCTTAAAAGTTCGACGGTTTTTAGTTCGGCTGGAAGAGCTTAAAACGACGCCAGCTCGGTTGGTGGACTGGTAATCCCAATCATGCTATGCAGATGGAATTAAGGGGCAATTGAGAGGGTAATTTTTGGGAAAATTGGGCCGAGCTGCGAGTTGGGCGTTGAGGCCCAAAACACGAAGGACTAGGTAAAAAGGCCGTAATGGATACTCCGGCCCAGGAGAGCAATGTTACTCCGACCTTGGGGAGACAAAGTTACTTCGGCTCACAAATGATGAAGTTACTTCGGCTAAAGGAATGGCAAAGCTACTCCGGTCCGGAGGCAACTCGGAGTTAGGCCGGTCTCAGAGTTAGTCCGGTCACAGTATGTTCTGGGAAGGCCGGTTTCGGAATTAGTCCGGTCGTGACTTACAATGGTTAGGTCGGTCAGAACTTGTTACTTGGAAGTTTGATCTAAGCACATCAAGGTTGAACAGGGCAGCCGAAGTAAGGAGTTAGAGGAGAAGACCGAGCTAAGGATAGTTCGGCCCTCTGTGGCTCGGTATAGCCAATTTTACTTCGGTCAAATGGAAGTTCGGCCATAAAGAAAACCATCCCACTTGGTTTAAGCAGTGGGGGAGGGTGTAAAAGGATAAGCATTATCCTTAGGAGAATGAATCCTAGCAGGACTCTGCATCGAGAAATACAAGTCCTACTAGGATTGTGCCATATGAAACTTATAAAAGCTCACAAGCATCACCTTGGAGGAGGTAATTGAACACAATATTTCTGAGAACTTAGTGCTTTGTCTATTTGTCAAGTTTTTCTGACTTAGGCATCGGAGAGGTTTCCGGCACACACCCGCCGGCTAGCTCACGTTTGTGTTTTCAGGTGACAAAGCGACGTCGTACGGAGAAGCGTGGACTTGGTCAACAGGATTATACGAGGAGAATTATTCCCTCCCCGTACACCACTAATATTATACAATACGTTATGGAATCAATATGGAAGCTGCCATTAGTGCTGGTAATAAATTTGATTCGTTGTGGTGTTATATTTGGATACTCTCTTAACTTTATGTTAATAAAATTGAAATGTTGCCTTAAATTTTTAGACAAATTATCCTCCCTCCTCAAACTTCCTAAGCAACCCATCATAACATATATATATATATTGTAATTTTAAAAATATTAAAAAATCCTATTGACTAACTTATCATATTAGTTATTCAAAATAAATTATTATTACTAATTATACCACAATAGAAAGTATTTCAAATATGTTCTTATTTTTTTCCACGCCCTCTCTCTTGGGAAACTTCCTACTCAGCCATAATGCCATTTATACATACGTATTTTATTGTATATTTCCTACTTAACCGTAATATATATACCTAATATAGATATCTTACATATAGAATAAACGTCCTACTCAACCATATATACATATACATATCTTACATTTCAATTTTATTTAAGGTAAGAAATCATGTACAAGGTATGACAGATTTGTAATATATATATATATATATTTTAATAATCATATTCATTGTACAATAATGTAAGGTTGCCTTTTGTTATTATACTTATTATTATGCAGTTTAAAAATTTAGGATAAACTACCAACAAGTCCTAATAATTAGACTTAATTCCTATAAAGTCCTATTGAAAATAAATCTTGATAAAATTGTCGCTAAAAATAATTTTTTTGTGACAATTTTTTATATATGTCACTAAAAATTAACAATTAGTGACTTTTTCTTATCATGATTTTTATAAGTTGTTGCTAAAACTTACAATTAATGACTTTTTTTATGACAAATTTTTCTCATAAGACCTATTAGACAATAAGTTTACTTATTAGGACCTACACGTAAGTAACCCCCTTAAATTTATAGTTATTTTATACAATACTGTTTAATGAATTCAGTTTCATTTAATTCACTGTCAGTTTAGACTATGTAGTTTAAATTAAACAAAAGTTATAAGTAGGTAGTAATAGATAAAATCGTATTTGTATTTTTGATGTTTCTAGAAATTAAACCAAGCATGACCAATGGCATTCTTTATGTATAAGTTACTAGTATAAAACTCACGCTATGCACGGTCTTAAATAATTAATTAAAAAATTATTTTAAAAATTAAATATAATACTTTTAAAATTTAAAAGAAAATGTATAATTGAAATCATGTGTAAAAGTTGTTTTCATTTAAATTGCACTGAACTCGTTTTTCTAATGGAGCTTTTTTGATAAATCCATTTTCTAAGAGTTTTATTCCATCCAACCCATATTCTTTTTGACTATTCCATTAGGTCCTATTTGAGATAAGAAAACCAAAATACCCTTTTCATCTATTTATGTTCCATTTAATTCATATTATTTTCTTATGTTTCAATGAGTCTTATGGGTGACATAATTACCAAAATACCCCTAATGTGAATGTTCACACCATCAATGTGAATGTTCATATCGTCAATGTATAGGGGCCCGGCCCATGTCGATCCTCGTGGGTGTCCGAAAAAATTCGAGTCGGGCCGGGGCGGCCCGGGCCCGTTGACAATGTGAATATTCACATTGACATGTTAACATTCACATTAATAGGAGTGTAAAATTGGCCCGCGTCCCGTGGCGGGACGAAACCCGCCCGGGGTGGGCTCGGGCCGACTCGTTGACAATGTGAATATTCACATTGACATGTTAACATTCACATTGATAAGAGTATAAAATTGGCCCGCGGCCCGGGGTGGGCCCGTTGACAATGTGAATATTCACATTGACATGTTAACATTCACATTGATAGGAGTGTAAAATTAGCCCGCACCTCGTGGCTGCTCGAAACCCGCCCACTACCCATGGCGGGCCCGGCCCGGCCTGTTAACAATCTAAATATTCACATTGACATGTTAACATTCATATTGACAGGAGTGTAAAATTAGCCAGCGGCCCAGGGCGGGCCCAACCCGGCTCGTTGACAATGTGAATATTCACATTGACATGTTAACATTCACATTGATAAGAGTGTAAAATTGACCCGCAGCCCGTGGGCGGCCTGAAGCTCGACCGCAACCCGAGACGGGCTTGGCCCAACCCGTGACATTGTGAATATTCACATTGACATGTTAACATTAACATTGATAGGAGTGTAAAATTTGCCCGTTGCTCGAAGCTTGCCCGCGGCCCGGGGTAGGCTTGGCCCTGCCCGGGCTCGAGCCTAGTCCAAGACCCTAGGCTAGGGCCCGGGCCATCACTTTGAAGCCCGGCCCAACCCATCGGCCTGGTTAAGGCCCATTCAAGGCTCGGTCCGAGGCCTGGCCCGTGTTGAGGCCTAGTGTCTTTTTTTGTGGAAAATAATAAAGTTTTGGTAGAAAAAATTAAAAAGAACTTAAAAAAAATGGCCAGGCCCGCCCAAGCCCGACCCAAGCCTGAGGCTAGGCCCATCGGCCCGACCCGAGGCTCGACCCACTAGCTCGGGCCCGGACCCAAACGAGCCTGCCCTGGGCCGTGGGCAGGCTTTGAGCAGCCCACGGGCCGTTGGCCAATTCTACATTCCTATCAATGTGTATGTTAACATGTCAATGTGAATATTCACATTGTCAACGGGCCGAGCCGGGCCTACCCCATGCCGCGGGCAAGCTTCGGGTAGTGGGCAAATTTTACACTCTTATCAATGTTAATGTTAACATGTCAATGTGAATATTCACAATGTCACGGGTCGAGCCAAGCCCGCCTCGGGCTGCGGTCGGGCTTCGGACCGCCCACAGGCTGCGGGCCAATTCTACACTCTTATCAATGTGAATGTTAACATGCCAATGTGAATATTCACATTGTCAACGGGCCGGGTCGGGCCAGCCCTGGGCCGCTGGCCAATTTTATACTCTTATCAATGTGAATGTTAACATGTCAGTGTGAATATTCATATTGTTAACAGGCCGAACCGGGCCCGCCCCGGATCGCCCACTGGCCGTGGGCGGGTTTCAGGCAGCCACGGGGTGCGGGCTAATTTTACACTTCTATCAATGTGAATGTTAACATGTCAATGTGAATATTCACATTGTCAACGGGCCAGGCCGGGCCCACCCCGGGCCGCCCACGGGTCGTTGGTGGGTTTCGGGCAGCCACGGGACGCGGGCTAATTTTACACTCCTATCAATGTGAATGTTAATATGTCAATGTGAATATTCACATTGTCAACGGGTCGGGCCTGCTCGGGCCGCGGGCGAGCTTTTGGCCGCCCATGGGCCGCGGGCCAATTTTATACTCTTATCAATGTGAATATTAACATTTCAATGTGAATATTCACATTGTCAACGGGCCGGACCGGGCTCGCCCTGGGCCGTCCATGGGCCGCGGGCGGGTTTCGCGCCGCCATGGGACACGGGCCAATTTTACACTCCTATTAATGTGAATGTTAACATGTCAATGTGAATATTCACATTGTCAATGGGCCGGGCCCACCCCGGCTCCCGGGCGGGTTTCGGGCTGCCCACGTGCCAATTTTACATTCTTACCAATGTGAATTTTAAAATATGAATGTTCACATCATAAAATTGCTAACCGTTCAAAAAATATTTATAAGGGTATCAAAATTAAATATAAGGGCATAAGTGTCCAAGAAAATAGTGTAAATCAAGAAAAAGGACTTTATGGAATAAAACTATACATACATGGGACTAAATGGGTTAAAAAATTCCTTCATGGACTTCTTGGGTTAAAACACTTCTAAATGAGATTTATTAATAAAAATCCCTTTTTCTAATTATGTTATGATTTATATTTTATTTACGTACTAACTAATAGATATATGTGTCATCTTGTGATCAGTAACATACTAAATTATTTGTCTTAGGATAAAATAAATTTATTTGGATTATCAATCAATTTGTGCAACATGCAGAGAGATTTTTTTTTTTTTTAATTTTAACTACAAATGTTTTTATAAAATAAAATAAAATAATTTTATTATTTAACTCAGTAAACCATGCATGGTCAAGTAGTTAATTTATTTATTTGATTTAAAAATATGCTAAATGAAAATATTTAACTATTTGGCTCTGCGTGGGATAATTTGTTATAACTCAATGAGTAAATTTTTCCGTGCATAACACGGATTATATGCTAATATATATATACATGTATTAATGCAATAAATGATTTATAAGATTGATATGGAATTGTTGATAATGAGTGTAATTTTGTATTTTTATAAATGAAGTCCTTTTTTTAATTTAATTATCTAATATGCAACTTCAATTGTTGTCATGTACTTCATATTCTAATATTTTGAATTTAATTAAAAAATATTAGATTTAAAATGGAAAAGCTATGGGCAAAGTCATATTCTAAGCCCATGGTTAGCGTTAAGTTAAAAAAATTTAGAACGAATCAACCCAAGTCCGATGACTTAGGCCTTAAATTTAGGACTGACCCATTGTAGGAGCCTACAAATATGATTTGGGGAATTATAGAAAAGAGTAGGGGTGAAGAGCAAATATTTTGATCCGTTCAAGTCGACCGAACTGAATCAACTCGATGCATTTTGGATGGATGTATGATGGCGAGCAGACAATTACAGATTGATTTATTTCAATCCTCTTAGTTTTGGACGGATGGCGGATTTGAAGTTCCTTTGGTTGCAACCGAACTGCCAAATCACAAACACCTCTAGTAATTTGTAAGACTTTGTATTTTCAATTTATTTAGATATTCTGTTTGTGTTTTCAATTGAAAAAGAGTTTAGATATTCTGTTGTGTTTTTAATTTAAAAATACTTTTATCAAATAACAAGTGTTGATATTTGGTATTTTTATGTAGAAAATATAAGGTTTATATAGCGATCTCGGTTTTTCCTCCATTGATTATTATAACCCAGACTTGGTTCCGTGGGTGTTGGTTGTTGTTGTATCTTGTTTCCGTCCTTCGATTCTTGTATATGAGTTTTAAGATGTGTTGGGCAGGTTTGTAACAGGTTGGGTGAGTTTTTAAACCAAGTGTTGCTGCCCAGAATTTTGGTTCATCGCTCGATCGAGGCTTTTGTCGCTCGAGCGAGCCCCTTGTTTTAGATCCTTTCGCTCGAGCCAAGGTTCCTTTGCTTGAGTGAGAGTTGGGTGTTATGTCTGGTGGCTCGAGCGAGAAGTCCTTAGCTCGAGCGTGCGTCTGTGTTTGGTTTTGGACCTGAAGGTTGTGATTCTTGGCTCGAGCGAGCTTTCCTTCGCTCGAGCGAGCAAGAACTATGTTTTGGAGTTCTTCGCTCGAGCGTGCTTCTGGTTGCAGACTTGAAGCTTTGCATTGTTGGCTCGAGCTAGACTTTCTTCACTCGAGCTAGGTTTTCTTTGTGTCTAGTCGCTCGAGCTACCAATCCTTCGCTCGAGCGAGCCTGTGTTATATCAGTAGTCAGCAGCGGGATTACACTTCACTTTTTCATCCCTTTTGATTTCAAAACCCTAGATCCGGCTCCCTCTCTCTCTACACACACCTTCTCTCTAGGGTTTCATCTAGTTTTTGAGTATTTCTACCCTAGTCTCTTTGTAAGAAAGGTAGAGGGTGGCGTGGGCTTCGTTTTAATCTGAAGAATAGTGGATTTGGAGCACTTTGGGTTTTTGCCATCTTCTCCATTTGGTCTCTCACTTCGAGGTAGGGATATCCTACTCCTTCTTATGGGTTTTGACTTAAATATTTGTCATTTTGATTATTTGGTATTGTTGGGTAATTTTGGAGAAAGTTAGGGTTTGGTTTGTAATTTATAAAAGAGGGGTTTTGTGTTTAATAACTCCATGTGTATTTAAGGCCTTGGAAATATGAGTTTGAGAGTTAAATTGGTGGAATTTGGTCTTAGGATCAATATTTGAGAAAAATGGAGAATGCCCTAATTTTTTGTAATGAATTAATTTGTATAATTAATTTGGGAAGATGCGGAAATATGAAAATTGAGTTGACATTCATGAAATTGGGAAATTATGAGATTGAAAGGCGTAGTTGGATAATTTAATCACTCACCTATGAGATTGTCGATATTTTATCTGTTGATGAATTTATTATCTATTTAGAGATAACTGTTTTGGGCTATCGGTGAAGGATAGTCTTGATTGTTGTAGATACTATATGTTGATTAGGGAAAACTGAAATTAATCGAACGTGTTATGTCATTGAATGTGATGGTTGGAATAATACAGCAAATATGTGTATTGATTGATCATGGTATGTGATGAAGTGCTTAAATACATTATATATGTATCTTTATTTGGGAGGAGATAGGGGATGTACTCCAGTGTGTGAGAGGAGATAGGGGATGTACTCCACACACATATGTGTTCATATACTTTAACACATTATGTATGTAACTTGTTTGGGAGGAGATGGGGGATATACTCCATATGTGTTCATATACTTTAACACATTATTTATGTACACTACACGTGTGTTCATATACTTTAACACATTGTTTGTGCATCTATGTTTGGGAGAAGATAGGGGATGTACTCCATAGGTGGTTATATGTTTAAATACATTGTATATGTATCATTATTTGGGAGGAGTTGGGGAATGTACTCCATAGATAGTTAAGTTGGCCGAGGAGTCCGGGGTGAAAGTCCCGAGACCTTATAAAGTGAAGTATTAGTTACGTGAGATGTAGTCTCATTTTGAATCATGGGTAACGGAAGAGTTAGCAAGTCGAGTGGCAGTCTCACTTAAATTGTTTGGTTAGATATTGAGCCATAATTAGGAACTGATCTAGACAAATAAGGGAAGTGGATCGTAGCATAGATGTAATGGTTGTCGGGCTATGAGAAGGGTGTGATTTGGTGTATACGTGTCGATCATTCGTTGTATGATAATGTTTATACGTGTCAATCATTTGTTGTGTGATAACGTTTTAGTTATTTCTCATATTGCGTTTAGTATAGTTCTACTGGGTTTTGGCTCACCCTACTTGGGACACCATTTTCAGGTACAGGAGACGTGCCAAGTTCAAGATCATTACTTGGGAGGTCTTCGGAGTTGAAGACTCTGCTTTGTTATTTATTTTGTTGATTATATGTAAATGCAAGCCGAGGTCTTTACCTGTAAAAGAGTTAGAACTCTTCTTTTGATTGACCAAGTAACAACTTGGAAAGATGTAAGCCTGTAGGGCATTCTATTATTTTTGTAAACATTTGTAATTAATATGAAATACACTTTTGTAATATTAACTCTGATGTTTGTATGGAAATGTAAACTATCTATCATGTTTATGGAAAGATTGGATGTGGAAATTACGTATTATTTTTGAGGGCGTTACAACTTGGTATCAGAGCATACCGGGTTCGAATACTTTGGGTACGCGGGAAGTGGTTAGTACCACAATGGGTTTGTCTCGCTTGTTAGAGACTCATGCATGATGTTATGTGTTTATTTGATAACATGTTTATTTGACTATATGGGTATGGGGTTTAGTTTCTAGGATGTTGATTGGATCCTTGGGTTTTTGGGAGTCCTGTTGGAAAAGCACTTGATCAATGCTGTTTCTAACCGGAACTCTAGCAACGCCTCGGGACTGTCATTATCCGGAAATGAAATTCGTAAGTGCTTATGTGATTATGTGGTTGCGTGGAATGAATTATAGTTGTCCAATGCTTTAGGACGCGAGTGAAATAGCTCCGGTACATTGAAAATGTACTAATACCTTTGTTACTTTTACTAGGATGCCTAGACGAGGAAGTTTTGATTTCCCTCCTTCCACACAGGAAGAATTGCGAAAACAGTTTGTGGAGTTACACAAGGTACTACACCTTTAGTGCAGTTTGAAGCATGGTTTGCTAACCTGTCGAGATTTGCTCCGGAGTTGGTGGAGACTGAAGAACTATGTTATTCAGAGTTCGAGAGTAGGTTGTGTGACGGCATCCGAGAAAGGATTGCTGGGTCTTGGCATAGGAGCTATAGTGGGCTTGTTAAGGCGGCGGCTCATGTAGAGGCAACAATGCTAGTCATGGGGCAGAGTGGGGAGGAAGCCATTTCGGCGACTCTCGTAACTCGGGGTGTTAGTAGGCCTTTTAAGAGGCAGAGGGGTTTGAACCCGCAACAATTTCAGGGAGGTCAGTCTAGTGCTACCTTTTCAGTGTCGGATTTGGGTTCGGGAAAGAGTAAACAGAGGAATGTCACTTGTTTCAAATGTGGTCAACTTGGTCACAAGTCTTCGGCTTGCCCACAGAGAAAGAGGGCATGGTTGGCAGTTCGACCAGTAGCTGCACCACCAGAATCATCTAGTCAACTAGGTTTTGGATCGATCGAATGTTCATTGGGGAAACAGTCGTTGGGGTCCCCATTAGTTCAGACTTTGAACCAGTCTCGCACTTGGGAGCTGCTTACTTGTTGGGTGTGTAATCAGCCAGGTCATATCAAACGTTTCTGTACCCAGCCAGGGGCTTCTTTGGGAGTCTTACAACCTAGTCAGGTTTAGCTTTACTCGACAGGGCAGGGGCAATACCGTTATGAGAAACAAATAGGCCAGATTTCGAGGGCCTCGGGAGAGTCGAGTTCCCAAGTCCCATTTGCGAAAGTGTGCAGTTGTTCCAGGTGTGGCCAGTTGGGGCATACCGATAGTTCTTGTCCGTGGCTTGTAAGCTCATAGTATATCTTGGGTTTGGGAATGACCAACTTTAGCGGTCCAGTGAGGGACGGTAGTGGTAGTAATACCGATGGGATGGTTTTGTTTTGACTAATCCGTTTTGTAATCGGTGAATTATCGTTTTGTAATCATTGGGTTCTGTTGTGTAACCAATGTATTTTGGGAATGTTGGAACATCAAGGTTGTTTGTTTATATATATATATGTTTATCTGTGCCTGTGCTTATTTATTTTCATGAGATGGGCAGATTGGAGCATATAGTGGCTCTAAAGTTTTATTAATGTGATAAGTTGTGCAATTGTGAAGTTTTTGAGTTAATGCATTTGTATGCGGGTGATTTGGCTTAGAGAAGCGAGGGCTGGTGAACCATGTTTTCAAATCTGGAAGAATTGTTGAGGGATGAGTATCCTGGTCAGGACTACTAAGGGGCAAGAACAGTTATACTTGCCGAGTGTGCGAAATTTCAAGGGTGTTACCTATTTAACCTTATGTGCGTGGTAGAGTTTGTGGCTTACTGTTGTGAGGACTCTTCGAGGGGATGTGACGTGTGCGATTACCACTAGGTCTTGTATATTTAACATGATGTTTTACGGAGGCATAGCGCATAATTCCGTTAGGAATAGGCTTTTATCTTCATGGTAGGTAACGTTGCCAAATTGGCATATGTACTGATTGGTTGTTTTAATTGAGGGAGTGTTAGTCCCTATATAAGATTGTGGTTGTTGGAATCGGGGAGTGGTGTGTTGTGAGCAGCTGGTGTTATATCTTGGAAAGTGGTATAATGGGTGTTTCCCTAAGTTTCCAGACTCCTTTTTGATGGTAGAATGCGATAGCTTTGTACCTTAATACCGGGTAGGCTAGGAGATGCTGTTAGTAAGATTGTTTGGGTGTATAACCTGTGGTTTGGGTGTGACCCGTGAGTAGAGTCACAGTAGTATGGTGTTTGAGGAGGAAGGCTTGGGATGACAGCTAGGAGGATGAGGACCTTTACTCTTCAAGAGAGTTAGGATGGTGAGTTTTTGAAAGCCTTGTTGGCGACATGCGACTGTGTCAGGGTCTAGTTCAAGGTGGTTGTCCAGCGGTAACAATGGCTAGTGGTTTGGCACGGAGGCTTCGTGTCTTGATGGTACTCTCGGGACAAGTGACAGGTAAGGTGGGGAATAAAGAGTGGACCCTATAGGTCATTGAGGGATGAAGGTACTGAGTTCGCTTGTGTTCGGTACAAACAGATACGTAGCAGTGATAAGTGTCGTGGGGTGGTGAACCCTTGTCGGCTAATTCGGTACGAAGGAATGGGTATGCAAATCTTGTTATTATGAGTTCAGTCAAGATGGCGAGTGAAATCCCAGAATGAAGGATTCAGTATGGGTGTAAGATAGCTTGCATTAAATAAGGAGGTTTTGCTTAGTACGGTGTGTGTCAGTGTGTGGTTCGTATGTTGTTATTAGATGATGTGTAGAAGGGGATCGATCCTAGGGAAATCCCCGGAGAATGCCTTGGTGAGGCAATAGTGTGATTACTGATTGAATCGAGTGGTTTGATGTATGGGAAAGCTAGGTCACTTTGGTATAAGTGTCTGTCGTCTAGATTGGATAGCGGTAACACTAGTGAGGTAGCAAAATTGTGTAAAGCGAGTGAGGCACTTTGTTAAAGTCGTTTCGACTTGTTCGGTCCTTGTTTGTGTGGTGTAAGGCACGGGGATCTGCAATGTTATCCTTTGTGTTGTTGCGTTGTTGGGAATTTCAAATTTTCAGGGGTCCGTATCACGAGAGTTTTGTTTTTGAGTGTTGCGTCATCACCGTGAGTATGACGGGTTTTGTGGGATGGTTGTGTTATGATTCACGAGAGGGACATTGGGCACTCTTCATAAACTAAAATGATTTCGAATTGAAACGTGAATTTACGATCCTTATTTTTGGGAAAATAATTGGAGAAAAATCTTTGAGTTCGGCTGTGGCCAGTTGTAAATGACGTGTTTAAGTGGTGGCGGTATAAGAAGTTAGATTTAACCTGGCCTGAGTTGCTGGTTACATATTGTGTGTCTTTGGCAAGACTCGAAATTTTGCGGCATTAATGTGCCATAATGTTGTTCATTAACCATGTTTCGTTTCGCGTCCTCGTTCTATGAAAGTTCACCAGAAGCCTTGTGTACGAATATTTTCGTGTTTCCTATATTGGGGTATTAAGTACTAAATACTGGTTTGGGTATTGTCGGTAGTCGAGACGTGGTGGATGTCTCAGAATACTGTAGTGGTTGGACGTGTCATACTGTTATTATTGTTATCGAGTCTTGTGAAGCAGGACTTTTCCATTAGTTAAGATGTTGTGGAAACATAACGGGGTTGAGGAAGCCCCTTGGGAAGGTGAATTAGAGGTCCAAGAGAAGTATCCAGATCTATTGATAAGTAATTGAGTGGATGTTGAATATTTTGTTGTATTGATAAACTTTAAGAACATTGAATATGTCTTCAGTTATAAAACATTGTGCATGTTTCGGTTTATGGTAGTATTATGTCATATGCCTTGAAATGGAAGTTTAATTTAACATTGTATATGTTGGATGTGTTGTAGTAAGTGAAATCTATCATGAACATTGAATATGATATGCAATTGTGAAACATGTATGTAGAAACTTGTTGAATTTCAATGAAATGCTTGTTGTAGCAAATTGTGAAAAATGCCTCTTGAATAGAGATGGGATGACCGGTAATGGGTCAGGTTGTGGAATATTGGTTGGTAATGTTATTGAGAATTGAGAAAAACTTGTTTTTGAAACTTGTATCTAATTTCGGGGATGAAATTCTTTAAGGGGGGGAGGTTATAGTGATCCCGATTTTTCCTCCATTGATTATTGTAATCCGGACTTGGTTCCGTGGATGTTGGTTGTTGTTGTATCTTGTTTTCGTCCTTCAATTCTTGTATATTAGTTTTAGGATGTGTTGGGCAGGTTTGTAACAGGTTGGGTGAGTTTTTAAACCAAGTGTTGCTGCCCAGAATTTTGGTTCTTCGCTCGATTGAGGTTTTTGTCGCTCGAGCGAGCCCCTTGTTTTAGATCCTTCGCACGAGCCAGGGTTCCTTCGCTCGAGCGAGAGTTGGGTGTTGTGTCTGGTGGCTCGAGCGAGAAGTCCTTAGCTCGAGCGTGCATCTGTGTCTAGTTTTGGACCTGAAGGTTGTGATTCTTGGCTCGAGCGAGCTTTCCTTCGCTTGAGCGAGCGAGGACTATGTTTTGGAGTTCTTTGCTCAGCGAGATTTTCTTCACTCGAGCGTGCTTCTGGTTGCAGACCTGAAGCTTTGCATTGTTGGCTCGAGCGAGACTTTCTTCACTCGAGCTAGGTTTTCTTTGTGTCTGGTCGCTTGAGCTACCAATCCTTCGCTTGAGCGAGCCTGTGTTATATCAGTAGTCAGCAGCGGGATTACACTTCACTTTTTCATCCCTTTTGATTTCAAAACCCTAGATCCGGCTCCCTCTCTCTCTACACACACCTTCTCTCTAGGGTTTCATCTAGTTTTTGAGTATTTCTACCCTAGTCTCTTTGTAAGAAAGGTAGAGGGTGGCGTGGGCTTCATTTTAATCTGAAGAATGGTGGATTTGGAGCACTTTGGGTTTTCGCCATCTTCTCCATTTGGTCTCTCACTTCGAGGTAGGGATATCCTACTCCTTCTTATGGGTTTTGACTTAAATATTTGTCATTTTGATTAGTTGGTATTGTTGGGTAATTTTGGAGAAAGTTAGGGCTTGGTTTGTAATTTATAAAAAAAGGGTTTTGTGTTTAATAACTCCATGTGTATTTAAGGC
Source organism: Camellia sinensis (assembly GCF_055761805.1). Taxonomy (NCBI): domain Eukaryota; kingdom Viridiplantae; phylum Streptophyta; class Magnoliopsida; order Ericales; family Theaceae; genus Camellia; species Camellia sinensis. Next base: position 185,018,234 of record NC_138969.1, on the reverse strand, counting down.
CTTGGAAATATGAGTTTGAGAGTTAAATTGGTGGAATTTGGTCTTAGGATCAATATTTGAGAAAAATGGAGAATGCCCTAAGTTTTTTGTAATGAATTAATTTGTATAATTAATTTGGGAAGATGCGGAAATATGAAAATTGAGTTGACATTCATGAAATTGGGAAATTATGAGATTGAAAGGCGTAGTTGGATAATTTAATCACTCACCTATGAGATTGTCGATATTTTATCTGTTGATGAATTTATTATTTATTTAGAGATAACTGTTTTAGACTATCGGTGAAGGATAGTCTTGATTGTTGTAGATACTGTATGTTGATTAGGGAAAACTGAAATTAATCGAACGTGTTATGTCATTGAATGTGATGGTTGGAATAATACAGCAAATATGTGTATTGATTGATCATGGTATGTGATGAAGTGCTTAAATAGATTATATATGTATCTTTATTTGGGAGGAGATAGGGGATGTACTCCAGTGTGTGAGAGGAGATAGGGGATGTACTCCACACACATATGTGTTCATATACTTTAACACATTATGTATGTAACTTGTTTGGGAGGAGATGGGGGATATACTCCATATGTGTTCATATACTTTAACACATTATTTATGTACTCTACACGTGTGTTCATATACTTTAACACATTGTTTGTGCATCTATGTTTGGGAGAAGATAGGGGATGTACTCCATAGGTGGTTATATGTTTAAATACATTGTATATGTATCATTATTTGGGAGGAGTTGGGGAATGTACTCCATAGATAGTTAAGTTGGCCGAGGCGTCTGAGGTGAAAGTCCCGAGACCTTGTAAAGTGAAGTATTAGTTACGTGAGATGTAGTCTCATTTTGAATCATGGGTAACGGAAGAGTTAACAAGTCGAGTGGCAGTCTCACTTAAATTGTTTGGTTAGATATTGAGCCATAATTAGGAACTGATCTGGACAAATAAGGGAAGTGGATGGTAGCATGGATGTAATGGTTGTCGGGCAATGAGAAGGGTGTGATTTGGTGTATATGTGTCGATCATTCGTTGTATGATAATGTTTATACGTGTCGATCATTTGTTGTGTGATAACGTTTTAGTTATTTTTCATATTGGATTTAGTATATTTCTACTGGGTTTTGGCTCACCCTACTTGAGACACCATTTTCAGGTACAGGAGACGTGCCAAGTTCAAGATCATTACTTGGGAGGTCTTCGGAGTTGAAGACTCAGCTTTGTTATTTATTTTGTTGATTATATGTAAATGCAAGCCGAGGTCTTTACCTGTAAAAGAGTTAGAACTCTTCTTTTGATTGACCAAGTAAAAACTTGGAAAGATGTAAGCCTGTAGGGCATTCTATTATTTTTGTAAACATTTGTAATTAATATGAAATACACTTTTGTAATATTAATTCTGATGTTTGTATGGAAATGTAAACTATCTATCGTGTTTATGGAAAGATTGGATGTGAGAATTATGTATTCTTTTGAGGGCGTTACAGTTTAATTTTGTCATTTTTTTTAAAAAAATCTAATCAAATAGTTTTTGAATAAAAAAAAGTAATAAAATAGTTTTGATAATGAATGATTTTCTTATATGTATTTATTATTAGTATTTGACAATTTACTTGATAATCTTTTAGTTATGTTGAGTTAGACTATTATCCAAAAAAAATGTTGACAAGTTGTTAAACTGCCAAACCGATTTGCATCTGCAAATCCGCTTTGTTATCTCAGTTAGGCAACCCAAGAAGAGGGTGAATTGAGTTATTAAAAGATAATTTACAATATTAAAAAAATAATAAACACAATATTCAAAATAAAAAACAAAATAATAATTATCAATATAAAAGTAAGAGAGATAGGGAGAGAAAATCAAACATTGAGATTTATAGTTGTTCGGCACGTCGAGCCTACGTCCACTCCCCAAGGAACCTCTTTGAGAATTTCTTCACTATCAAAATGAATCAATACACCACCAAAATTTCACCAAGCTTGTGGATTTTATACAAGTCTTACTTTATCTATTGAGTCTCACTCAACAATAAATGCCTTACCCTTACAAAAATTTCTCACAAAATAATGAATAAACATAAGAGGTATTTTAACTATCTTTTACAATAATTTTCTCACATAGAGTAGATATGAAAGTGTAAGAATAAAGACTACATTTAGATCTGAAAGTGAAAGAGCATAATACAATACACTCAAAATTTTGGAGCACACAATTTTTCTCTTCAAGTTCTTAATTTTTCTCCATATGAAACACTTCTATTTATACCAAAAAATATATCCGTTGGAGACACAGATGCTCCTTAGGATCAAATGGAGATAACGCAATGCTTCATTATTATGGTGTTGTTTGAAATCAAATGCAATATGAAAATTGTGCCAGTTAGCACCTTTTTCTTTTTCTTTTTGTAGGCAAATTCAAACATCTTCAAAGATGCAATCATTACAATTACATATTCTATTCTATTATATATATATATATATAATAAATACACACTATGAATATATTTTTGAAAGGAGTTCAAACTATATTTTATAAAATGCTTGCAAATTTTCATGACATTGATGACCTTAATACTACAACAATGAAGACAATTATGTAAAATGACAGGTTGTTGGACAAATTTATTTTAGTTCGGTAACATGATAGTGGAATAATCTAATTTGTATAGCAATGCATTACTGAACAGACATATCACAAACTGGCTCTAACTAATTTCTTGTTAAAGTAAAGTAAAGTAAAGTAAAATCATCTAATTGAACAACAACAAATGGTTAGAAAAGATTAATTTATCTGGTAACATGGAGTAATTCAAATTTTTAGTATTGTATTACCAAAAGCTACAAACTGAAAGGGTTTTGAAGAGTTTAGTGTTAGTTTTAGTAGTATAATGAGTGTAATAAGAATCATATTTTTTTTAGTGGTGTAATAAGATGAAAGGTATAAAGAGGTAAATTAATGGTGTAAGTAGAATCACTCCATTATAAAAATATAAATTCTCAGTACATATCTCTATATTCCAATATTACCCTCATTTTCAATTTTAAAACTTTAAGGCTATGTTTGGTTTCAATTTTTGAATCATTTTTTTTTTTGAAATTTTTTTGAGAAAATTTGACAAAAATAAATACCAAAAAATATTTTTAATTATTTTTTTTGCCCCTAAAAAGATAAAACCTTATTGAAATAAGAAGTTTTTATTTTTTTTATTTTTTAAAACATATTCTAAAATTAAACTAAACAACTTAATTTTTTTCCATTCACCCACTCCTACTTTACTGCTGTTGCCGCCACTTTCAACTCGTCATCATTGCTGTTGTCGCCGCCACCACATCTAGCTCATCCCCCTCCATATTAGACCTCTATAGTAAATCTTGAGTGATTTGCGGTGGGAGGTATATGAAAATATATGATTTATGATGGAAAGTGATCGCAACTAGAAAGGAAAAGAGGTGATAAGATAAAATGACAGATGAGAAAGATGGCACTAACAATAAAAAATAATTGTGGTGTTTTTTAGAAAGTACGCGTGGAATTAGAATTACTCAATGGGTTGAGGTAGTTGCTTGCAAACATCAAAATGAATAGATGACAATTAAAGTCTCCACTGTCATCGGCCCCCTTACTGTCCCCCCTCCCCCCCCCCCCCAAAAAAAAAAAAGGATTGAAATCATTTGTCGTGCTCAGTCCTCCAGCAACTCTACTGAGGTACTATTTTAAAACCAAAATTACAAATAAGTGTGTATAAATAATTAAAAATACATAAAGTTGTAATCTTTTTGTGTAGAAAAACTCAGTTAAAGTTACACTTTAAGAATATTCTTACTCTTTAATAAATAATTGCTTTACTTCTTGCTGAATTATAATTTCTTTAAAATCAATTCTACAATGACTATTTCAATAATTATTTTAAATTTAGCCCCTAACAAAATTTAATTACAAATAAATTTGGATATTTTTGTTTGAAATTTAAGTCATAGAATTAGTTTTTTTTTTAATTGTTCTAGTTTATTATGGAATTAAAGAATATAAAAAATAAAAAAATATTTTAGTGAATGAGACTAGCGAAAGAATTAATACAAAGTTAGAGATTTGGAGAGAAACACTTGAATCTAAAGAATTTCGGATAAGTAAAATTAAGACAGAATACATAGAGTGTAAATTTAATAACAATAACAATGAAAGCAGAGAAGAAGTGAATATTGAGAATCAAGAACTACCTTAGAGTGAATATTTTCGTTATGTAGGGTCGATTATACGGATGTGGTCCATAGAATTAAGAGGGGTGGCTTAAGTGCAAAAGTGCGTCTAGAATACTATACGATAAATGAGTACCCATTAAACTAAAAGGAAAGTTCTATAGAATAGCTATTAGGCCAGTGATATTGTATGGGACGGAGTGTTGGACAATCAAGAAACAACATGTAGATAAGATGAGTGTTACTGAGATGAGGATGCTAAGATGAATGTGTGGCAAAACTAAAAAAAGATAGAATTATGAATGAGTATATTGGGGAATGGGTAAGAGTAGACCGATAGCAAATAAGTTGAAAGAGAATAGATTGAGATGGTTTAGTCATATTCAACGAAGACCAACAGAGGCAATAGTAAAGAGATGCGATGCGGTGACGATAGATGGAAAGTGTTAGGGGACGGGATAGACCTAGATTGACGTTGGCTAGTGTAATAAATAGAGATATGAATCTACTTAATTTGACTAAGAGAATGATCTTTGATAGAGTCTCGTGGAGAAGAATAATTCATAGAGCCAATCCCATTTGAGGGGATTTAAGGCTTGGTTTGGTATTTTATATTGGCCGATTGAGCCAAAAAATAGACAGCCTAAAAATCTCAAACTTAACCTAATATGTTAAACTTGTTTTAAAAAAAAAAAAAACCTTATTTTTTAAGCCAAAATATTTATCTAAAACCCGAAAAGGCCCTCCTTGCGAAGCTGTGATGGAGGATTTTATAAGAGAATGAAGGCTTGTGGATATCATATACAATATGAACTTGAGATTGGACTAATAATTTAACAATACAACATACAAGAGTTTTAGAATTTTTTTTTCTTTTTTTGTTTCTACAAGTATAAATTTTGTTGCAAAAAATATTAAGGATTAACTTCAGTTGTCCCCAAGACAGTCATTAAAAAGTCGTCCCAAAAAGTGACAAAAAGAGTTTTTAGGAACAATTTTGAAAATTTCACTGATAAATACACTTTTAGGGATAAAATAACTTGGTCCTAAAAGGTTTATTTTTTGAGACAAAGCTTTTGATTCCAAAAGGTTAGTAATTCATTACTAAATGTCCAATTTTGTCGTTAAAAATAAAATAGTAATACTTTTGGCTACAAAAATATTTTGTTCCTAAATTTTTGTCTCTAAAAATTTAATTTCTTGTATTAAAAATACATAATCCAATGTTTGGAAAAGAAAATTGAGATTTGAACTAGCCTCTTCTCATATCCCTCATGTAGTAGGTGTAAAGAACCCCAAGAAGGGGGAGAGGGGGGGAGGGAAGTGAGATTGGAACTAAGAAGTTTGGGCTAATTAGTTGATTCTAATATTGATAGGATTTTGTTAATTACCCTCTCATAAGCCAAGTCAAACATAGGATAGGATATACAATCTAAAAAGATTTTATGCTCGTTAATTCCATCTATTCCAAAACAACCATCCTAACAACATGGCTTTTGGGATCCTACTTCCATCCAGCGTTTCCTAAATATAAGTGTCAAGAAAAGTGCAGAGTGCAACAAAAAGGATTAAGGTGGAGTTGGTTGGGCAATGGTGAGTGCACAAGGTTTTTAGGCTAGACCCTTGGCTGACAGAAGAGCCTCTCTTGTTCATAGACGAACTAGAATTTCATAGTCAAAAGAGAAATAATATTTTTTCACTATATAGATAAACACATATATATGTACAATACGATATATAAATTATATATACACTAAAAATAATAATTCAAATATCATATAAACAATCTCTAATAGGGTAAAAAAAAATTTGGTAGAAAATAAAAGGAGCAGCTCCTCTCCAATTGGGTTTTCCTATTAGAGGATGCTATTGGGCCTCAATGGGCCCACCATGGAGCCCGCATCGATGATCCAAACAGTTCACTATGTTGGGCTTGTCGAGTATATGATCCCTATAAAAAATCACATCAATCAGATATCGATAGACACTTAATCAGATCACATTTATGTGAATAATTTATTTTAAAAATCATATTTACCGTTGACACAAATATGATATGATCAAGTAGATATCAATATCTGATCAACGTGATTTTTTACAGGAATAAATTACTCGATGAGCCCTACATATTGAATGGTTCGGATCATTGATGTGGGCTCTGTGATGGGCCCACGGAAGCCCAATAGCACCCAACATCTGATTTGGACCAGAGAGGAGCATGCTCCAAAATAAAAAGAGAATACAAGATGGTAAAAGAATAAGATATATATCTTTTATATTAAGAGGTCATTTTATTTATAAAATAAGATATATATATATATATATATATATATATATTTAGAAGTACTATGACAAACAAATTTTTTCATAGAAACAGGGAGGTAATGACCCCTATAGTCTTCTCCTAATTCCATCTCTACTGTTGTTCACCATGCTATATATACAACTAGCCACATGAAGTTGAGCAGAACTTTAAGTGGAGTGGAGATGAGATCATGTTCACACCACTTTGAAACTACTATTCATGCAATATTAGAGGCTGTCAAATTCCTATTAAGTACATGGAAGAAGTGTGTGTGTGGTCACTCTCGGAGAAACTTTTCCATGGGAGGCAATGCAATTTATTGGATTTGGACTAGGTGAAACAGGAGTTTGAATGAGCAACATTTTATTAGTGTTAAAGTGATGATGATCTCGTACAACAAGTCCTCACTGCTATTAGAGAGTCGGAGGTTGCTTGGCAGAGAAGGAGTGGACCATGTTGGAGGTAGAGGTGGGCTTGGGCAAATGGTTTTCGGCATGTTTGGCTTGAGACATACTCCATTGAGCCAGGAGAGTGGCACCATATGAAGGGGCAAGAGATAGAGCCAATGACCAATTGAAGAGTTACATATTGCAGCATAAAACCCACAATCCTGCTCTTGCCAGTGGCATAAATTGTATATACTCTCTGCCATTAAGGAAAATTATGACTCCATGAAAAAACATAGGGGTCATCCGTTGATTTAAGGAAGGAAGAACAAAAAATGGTCCCATGACTCTAGTTGTAGTGAAAGCGACCGGTGTTTCGATTTGATTATTATTATAAATTAAATGGGTCCATTACTTTTATGCCCATCTCTAGTTAAGTGGAGTTCATCTCACCTTGTTTAAAACCTCAAAATGTTTCAAAAGGAATAAATAAGCCAAACAATAAAAAATACGAGGAACTACTAAAACACAAATGAAAATTTTAAATGCATAAAATCCGATTATAGAATTAGTGTAACGCCCCCAAAAATACAAATAATCCAACTTATAAGAGAAACAAGCATAATAGAATTGTTATATTCTCAATCACCATAGTTCGTATTACAAAAGATAATACATGCAATATACATTCATAAATATCCATCATGAATCTATAGCATGTAACATCATTTAAAGTTAACAAAATAAATGCCCTACGGGCTTATATCTTTGAAGATATGACTTGGTTACAATAAAAGAGTGAGTCAAATGCTCTGTATATATATTAAGCCCAAGGCTTGAATAAATATTTAAACATTTAAATAACAAAAGAGAGCCTCCAACTCCTAGGTCCTCCCAAGTTACGTTCTTGGAGGACGCATGTCACCGGTACCTGAAAGTGGTTTCCCAAGTAGGGTGGGCCAAAGCCTAGCAGAGATAGTCTAACACAATATATGAGATTTAACTAAGATATAAGTGTCAGATAAATGTTCAATATTTATGACCAAATTACATTCTTCCTATGATCGTTCAGTACTGATACTCACATCTTATTCCATTTCCACTTATTCATTTTGTATCAATTCATTTCATTCAAGTCATATACCAAATTTATAATTTTTCCAAATAACCCAACTGAACCTACAACTCAGTGGTTCAATCACATAACTATCATACAAGCACTTCAACCTTGCCATTTTACAGATATTTTGTTCGCAGGAATCGACACCTATGTATACATGAGATTTCGAGACTTTCACACTGGACACTCCGGCCAACTTAATTCTCAATGGAGTCCATCCCCTATCTCCTCCCAAACAATGGAGTATATCCCCTTTCTCCTCCCAAAATGTTATACATATGCAATGTATTAAAACACATCGTCATATTCAATGACTATCAATTATGCATATTCAATGCCTTATCATACTGTCACATTCAATGACACAATTTAAGTGATTAGTTTCAATTCACATAATCCTCTTGGAATTTCTATAACAATCATAACTATCCTCCACCGATAGCCCAACACAAATATTTCTAAATAGATATACAATCTTTATAACAGATAATTCATCAATTTTTCATAGGTGAGTGATTAAACAAATCCAACTACACCATTCATTCATACATCTCCCCAATGTCACATTTTTCATATCAATTCCATTATTTATACAAAATAATTATTTCAAGCATTTTAGGGCAAACTCCCAATTTTCCCAAATATTGACCCCATGGTTAAAATCAACTATTTCAACATGAGATTGGCTCACAACCAAGTCCCATAATCAATTATGTATGATGACATAGAAACCCCTTTTTCCAATTTGAAACCAAACCCTAGGTTTACCCAAATACTCCCAAAACTTCACCATTTGTACATAACAACAAATAACTAGGTTAAAGATCATATTAAGGTGTAGAATATCCGTACCTCAAAGGAAGAAGATGAGCCACGCAAGAGAGAAACTCCAAGGACACCGAAACCTACTTCTATTCAGATCAAAATGTAGATCTTGATGTAGTCTACCTTTTTCTCAAAGGCACGAGGGTGAAAAGATCAACGGATCTAGATGAAACCCAAGAGAGAAGGTGAGTTTTAGAGAGAGAAAGTGTAGATCTAGGTTATTGGGAAGTTTTAGAGAGAGAGAGAGAGTCGAAAAAGTGATACAAAACATCATCTTCACGGACTGATATACACGTGGTCAGTTCGAGCTTGAAAAATGATGCTTCATCGTCAGACATAAGGTTTCACTCAAGTGCAAGAAGCGACGCTCGAACGTGGAATACACATTTCCAGAAGTTTTGCAGACGAAGGACCCCGTTCGAGCTTGAGACTGGACGCTCGAGCATCTAATGCATTCTCCCAGTATTTGCAGAATTGCAAAAATACTGAAAGTTGACAAATCTCACTCGAGTGCAAGAATGGCCGCTTGAGTGGAGGAGCAAAATTTCTGAAGCCCGCTCGAGCGCAAGAATGCCCACTCGAGCGGAAGAGCCAAAATCTAGGCATCACAGGTTTGGAAAAACACGCAACCAACCTGTTCCAAACACACGACCACAACCCGATAACCAAAATAAAGGGGAGACAAGGTAAACAAGATATGAATCATTATTTAGAATTATACAACCCGAGTCCGGAACACAACAAGTGACGGGTCAAAATCGGAATCGTTATAACCTCCCCCCTTTAAAGAATTTCATCCATGAAATTTCAAATCAAGCTCAAAAACATAATTAAACCGTTCACAACAATGTTGTTCTTACAAGTTCAGCACCATGGCCCATTTTCCGGTCATCTATTTCCATCGACTCGATACACAAGTCCCATATTGAAAGTACATTTTACAATTTCCAAACATTTGCAATGTTTAAATCAAGATTCAAATTTCCAAATGTTTACATAGCATATACGATGCTTCCAAAAGCGCCATAATACGTATGATATCCCACATTCTCAAACATATGCAATGTTTATAATAACTCAAAATTCCAAAAGTAAACAACATATACAATGCTTCTAACTTTTTAAACACATACAATGTTCTTATATTCTATCAACCATGATCACAAAACGATACTTGTTCAAACATCAATAAATAAGTCCGAATACTTTTCTCAGACTTCCAATTCGCGCTCCCAAGTTACTTCTTCAATCCTGTGATGTTTCCGCAATACTTTGACCAAGGGGATTGTCTTGCCTCGTAAGACTTGGTCCCGTCGATCCAAGACTCTAACTAGTCTCTCTTCATATGAGGCATCCTCATCTACTTCCAAGTTGGCCCAATCTAACGCGTGCAACAGATCCGGCTCATACTTCCAAAGCATACTAATATGAAATACGTCATGCACTCCAGAGAATTGTGGCGGCAATGCCAAATGATAAGCAACCTCTCTAATCTGTTCAAGGATCTCGAAAGGACCAATAAACCGAGGGGATAACTTCATACTCTTCTCAAATCTCATTAAACCTCGCCTAGGTGATATTTTTAGGAACACATGGTCTCTCACTTCAAAAGACAAGGGTCTCCTACTACGGTCGGCATAACTTTTCTGACGACTCTGAGCTGTAACTAACCACTTACGAATAAGTGCCACTTTCTCCGTCATTTCCCAAACTAACTCTGGGCCCAACAAAGATGCATCACCCACCTCGGCCCAACACACTGGAGATCTACAAGGTCGACCATACAAGGCCTTAAATGGTGCCACGCCAATGCACAATTGGAAGCTATTGTTATAGGCAACTCCACGAAGTGCAGATGCCTCTTCCAGGAACCCTTAAAATCAAGGACACAGCTTCAAAGCATATCCTCTAGGATCTGAATAGTACGCTCAGACTACCCGTCAGTCTGAGGATTGTACGCAATACTAAAGGTCAATCTAGTGCCCAAGGCACTTTGCAAGCTCTGCCACAACCAAACTGTAAAACACAAATCTCTATCTGAAACTATCGTCACAGGGTCCCTGTGTAACCTCACTATGTCCCTGATATACAAGTCGGGAAGATAGTTTATCGAATCACTCACGCGCATAGGTATGAAGTGCGCAGACTTGGTCAACTGGTCAACTACTACCCATATGGCATCGCTATTACGTTGAGTCCTCGAAAGGCTCACAACAAAATCCATTGTAACATGTTCCCATTTCCATTCGGCTATAGGCAAGGGTTGTAAGAAACTTGCTGGCCTCTGATGCTTGGCCTTCACTTGTTAACAAGTAAGACACTTTGATACAAACACTACCACGTCCTTCTTCATACCTCTCCACCAAAACTGGCGACTTAGGTCATGGTACATCTTTGTGCCCCTCGGGTGCACCACAAGGCGCGAATGATGAAACTCTTGGAGTACTTCCTTTTGGAAAGACTCCGATACAAACGAACGGTCACGGTATCTCACACTTTGGTTGGGACACACATTCAAGCCCCTCTCCACTTTCCCACCGAAAATCTTCTCCCTGAGGGTTTCTATTTCAAGGTCACTCTTCTACGCTTCTAACACTCAGTTCACAAGTGTAGGTTGGACAATTACCATAAACAAAGCCGCAAATTCAATGGAATCACCAAGGTGCAGGTCAAACTCCCCAAGAGTACGTAACATCTCTCATTCCCGAATGGCGATACAAGCCACACTGCTAATAGATTTCCTACTCAGGGCGTTTGCCACAACATTAGCCTTCCCCGGATGATAATGCAACTCAAAATCATAGTCCTCTATAAACTCCATCCACCTCCTCTGCCTCAAATTCAGGTCTTTCTGTGTAAACAGATACTTCAGACTTTTGTGATCGAAAAATACCTCAAATTTCTCACCGTACAGATAGTGCCTCCAAATTTTCAAGGCAAATATCACCTCTGCTAGTTCTAGATCATGAGTAGGGTAGTTCCTCTCATGGGTTTAGGTACTACCTTCCCCTCTTACATCAAGACACAACCCAAACCTTCCCGTGAGGCATCACAATAAACTGAGTAACCCAAACCCCTCTCCGGAATAATCAAGACTGAAGCAGTGGTAAGTCTAACTTTAAACTCTTAGAATGACTTCTCACAAGCCTCACTCCATACAAATTTAACTCCCTTCCTCGTCAGCCTAGTTAGTGGTGAAGCTAGTCTAGAGAAATTCTTCATAAATCTCTGATAGTACCCGGCCAACCCCAAAAAACTACGAATCTCAAAGGCATTCTTAGGTTGTGCCCAATCTTGCACTACCTCTATCTTGGATGAATCTACAGTCACCCCTTCTCTGGACACCACATGATCTAGGAATTTAACCTATTTTAGCCAGAACTCACACTTCCCAAACTTAACATACAACTTGTGGGCTCTAAGCAACTCAAGCACTACTCACAAGTGCTCCTCGTGTTCCACCTCGGAGGGTGAGTAAATCAAGATGTTGTCCACAAAGACGACCACAAAACGGTCTAAGAATTCACGGAAGATTCAGTTCATCAAGTCGATAAATACAGCCGGTTCATTGGTTAGCCCAAATGGCATCACTAGAAACTCATAATGGCCATACCGCATACGGAATGCCGTCTTCGGGATATCCTCCTCCCTTACCCTCAACTGATGATAACTCGACCTTAGGTCTATCTTAGAGAAACAACAAGACCCTTTCAACTGATCAAACAGATCATCTATACGAGGCATTGGATACTTGTTCTTAACCGTGATCCGGTTCAACTTCCGGTAATCAATACAAAGTCGCAAGGCTTTATCTTTCTTTTTAGCAAAGAAGGCCGGTGCTCCCTAAGGCGAAGTACTAGGGCGGATAAAATCCTTATCTAACAACTCCTGGAGTTGAACCTTCAACTCACTCAATTCTGCAGGTGCAAACCAATACGGAGTCATAGAAATCGGTGCCGTGCCAGGCACTAAATCAATAGAGAACTCGACCTCTCGGTGAGGTGGTAAATTAGTAAGGTCCTCGGGAAAGACATCGGGGTATTCACAAACCACCCTTGGCAACTCAACCCGGCCTGCATCACACTCACTACTCAGAATACTAGCAAGGAGACAATTAAGTTCACTCCGCCCACGCGGATCATATACCGATGATAAGACTCTATCCACCCGGTCCTCCAAGAAATAAAAGTAGTCACCGCTCGAGGTACATATAGTAACCTTTTACCGGCAACAATCTATAATAGCCCGGTATGATGATAACCAGTCTATACCCAAAATAACATTAAATCTAGACATGTCAAGCCAAACAAATGCAAATGAAAGCCGACGATCGGCGACCTCTATGTCACAACCCCAACATCCCTGTTTCAAGACAACCTCACCACCAATAGGTGACTCTACACAAATAGGAGATGCTAACTGTGCCAACTCCAAATCCAAAACCGATGCAAATGTAGACGAAATAAATGAATGGGATGCACCCATATTAATCAATACATTGGCAACTGAATTGCAAACACTACAACAAGTTGGGTCTTGAATGACGAAATTTTTTGTCTCGAAAGAACTAATTTCGTCACTATAGATATTTGTGAGGAAATATTTTCGTCACCAGTTTCGTCATTGAATGCTTGTCACTAAAAACCACCGTGACAAAAAATAATTTCGTCACTAATGAAATTACTTCAGTGACGAATTTTTTTATCACCAATAAAACAAGATTTTGTCGCCAAAAATTCTCATTTTCGTCACCAAATAATTATTCAGTACCATATTTATAATTTTAATTGACGAATAAATTTGTCACAAATGTTGATCATTGATGAAGAAATAATTTCGTCACAGTAATATGTAAAGGTGACGAAATTTTTCGTCTCCAAAAGTCATACATGGGTGACGAAATATATTTTGTCACAAATATATTTATATAAGTGACGAAATATATTTTGTCGCAAATATATATATATGTGACGAAATATATTTCGTCACCAAACAACAAAATCAATGAAAACTTTCATATATATACTGCAATAAATTTTGTCACAAAAAATGTTCATTAACGACGAATAATCACTTTGTCATAATAACAAGTACATATGACGAAACAAATTCGTCACTAAACCTGTTCCATATTTTATATTTCAATTTCAATTATTATTTCACAAATATCTCTACTGATATCCCAATAGCCTTTTAATTGTACTAAGAAATCCACTAGCTATTATACATCACTCCACAAAAAAATTCACTAAACAATTTATATTATAAATCAAAATATATCCATCAAACAATTTTAATAATATAAACCATTAAGTAAAACAAAAAAACCATCAAAGCAAATCCCAAAATGAACTAACGTGGAATCCACAAAAAAAATCAACTCTCAATCTTAATTTGCAACTACAACTAAGTATCAATTCAGGAAACAAAATTCAACAGTTGAACTTCATTTGCAAGTATGCTTCCAAACGTCATCAAAACCCAATCTGCAAAGAAAATAAACAAAGAAAACATTAATATATTATCAATTACATCTAAACTTATATATAAATAATTTTATTTTATAAACCAATTTAGTAGAAATGCATATAACAAATCAAAAATTCAAAGAGTTGAGGTGATCCTTGATGATAAAACGACACAGATAACATAAGATGCCAAAAGATTGCAAGAATACCATATATCACTATCACTAATGGCAGAATATATATATATATATATATATATATATATATATATAATAGCTCCAAAATATAACGTAGCATTGAGGTACATTTGATACACGACAATGGGCCGATGACTTCTTCAATAAGGTAAATTTGATCAGTGGAATTCAACACAAGAACCTTGTAAGACTTTTGGGTTGTACCATTAAAACCCCTCAATGCCTTCTTGTTTATGAATTTGTACCCAACAGAAGCCTTGATCAAATCGTCTTTGGTAAAGAATCATTGTGATTTTTTATTTTTTATTTATAAACATGCTCATGATTTTTTTGACTTTTTGGTTTTTAATTTTGGCTGCTTTTGGCTAATATTATTTATATATTTCTTTATAAACATTTTAAGTAACGGGAATCTTACACAAATGAGGTGCAAATAAATTTATCTGAGGCAAAATGAAAACAACAAGTCCTGGAAACTAAATTACAAAGATTAGTTCTTTTCTGATAGAGTGGGTCCTAACAGGGACTTGAATTCTGCACCTCCCTTTTTGTGGGTGTCAGGATATGCAACTCAATCTAACACCAGGTAAAAATAAAGTTTGTTAAATATTTCTCCTTTGCTTCTTATATAGTCCAATTGAGCACAATGAAGACAATATATGATTGGTTGGCTAACACAAATTGAATGTTTGTGTCAAATAACAAGGACAACACCACTAAGAGGGAGAAGTTGAAGCCTTAAGAACAAGAGATAGACCAACAGACATGAATGTAAGTTGTGAGAAAGCACATGATCTCAAGAAAAGACTTCTTTAGCCAGGACAAAGTGGTTGAAATGTGGCATCACTAAGTTGAGTATAGGGGAAACCTTCAAATGGATCAATCTATTAAAAGTTCTTATTATGCTAAACCATCCTAACGATATATACAAAACAGCAGCAATCACAAAGTGATATACAAACCTGACCAACCCACTGCCTGAGACTCAATAAATGTTCCTTCATTTCTTCTACTGTGAAAAACTCAATCAAAGACACACCCACTATTAATCACATCACTAACTTAGAGCAACTCCAACACTACCTAGCAAAAATACACAAAAAAATAAACACATAGTTTTGTCTCTACTTTGGTTAGTGTGTGTTTTAACTAGGGCCATGCTAAGTAAGAATTT
This sequence comes from Camellia sinensis, assembly GCF_055761805.1. Classification (NCBI taxonomy): domain Eukaryota; kingdom Viridiplantae; phylum Streptophyta; class Magnoliopsida; order Ericales; family Theaceae; genus Camellia; species Camellia sinensis. The sequence goes on along the minus strand of NC_138969.1, from coordinate 185,002,557 downwards.
TGATAATGAATCTATTTTCATTAAATACATCTTAAAACTTGTTAAATCTTAGTTAATAAGTAGTAAAACTGTTGTACTTTAACTAGTATATACTAACCAACATGAGAAAAATAAAAAGATAAAACAATCGAGACTCACCGAAAAGGCAATGTACGAGTTCATGGGATACCTGCTCCTCTAAATTGTCCTTTAAAACCTTGCTTCTTAAGAAATTCCATAATGCTTGATGTCATCTCAAAATTCTTGTCAATCGACCCATTCATCTTCCTTATCTCTTTATTTTGTGCTTGAATTTCCTCTTTTTGTGACTAAATTTCCTCCTTTTGCTCTTGTATTTCCATCTCTAGACGCCTCACATAGTCACTGTCAGTCGAAGCACTGGTAGTCCTAACAGAGAAAGAACGCCTCAACCCAAGTCCTTTAACATATCTCGACCTTGGCTTGAGCACCTTCACAAATAGCTCCTCCAAAGTAATTGGAACCACACCAGGTTGGGAGCAATGTTCAGCTTGGATCTTTATCATATTATCCTGCTATTTAAAAAAAAAAATGAATAAAGATACAATAAAAATTGCAATCATCCTAATACAAAAGGTAAGTATACATACATAATTCTTTTCGCACTCCGGAGAAATCCACTGCTTTGTGACATCATTAAAGTGTATAGATTTGTAAACACATGGCAACTCTGGCAGTTGGCCCCCATTTGCGATTATCTGATTTTTTTTGTTCTTCAACTAGTAAGTTAAATAAGAATTATGGTAGTAGAATCATAAAACGAGAAAGAACAGAGCACATCGGATTAAATGGTTACAAACAATGACATCTGTTTTTTCATCAATGACAATGTATTACCTTGATACAGAGCACATCGGATTCCAACTTTCTGGATGAACTGAAAAATGATAGAAAGGAGATGAAAATAAAATCAGTTTATTAAAACGAACAGATGATTCCTAGACCAATGATATTTAACGGCACTTATAATCACTCATAGACAAGCAGAGTTTCTTTTGTGTCATAAATTCTCCATTTGGAGTAGTCATACTACAATGGAAACAAATGTAATTTTCAGTTAAAGAAACCTAGTGAAAATGTTAAAAAAAAAAAAAACACATGAAGCTGCTAAAAAAGTATCAAAATATTTTTTTCTGGAAAAATTTAAGCAGACAGAATCACGACATCTGATTCCTGGAGGTTTAAATGAATACTTTGGAGGGAACTTGATCTTCCCATATTAATATCCACCTTACCATAATAAGTGGGAAACATTCATGAATAAAATAAAATAAAATAAAAAATTCCATGTTCCAAGAACAATAGCAAACGAAACCAGCGATGAAATAAATGTCGTGATGCCAACCTTTGGAAAACAAAACCTATTGTGGAAACTAAAAAAGGAAGGCACAGTTAACTACCCAAAAATGTATGAAGTAAAAGTTAAGCAATGTATTAATCTTTGAAACCTTCTGGAGCTCCAAAACTCTCCCCATCTTTCAATCTAACTATAGGACTGCTTGATATGCACACACTCACATAAATATACAAGCGGTGCGTACAAAAGCAATGTGTCTGCAATTTTACAATTAAATTTTTGGATGGTTTGCTGATTGAGGGGCCATTTGAAAAAAAAAAATGCTTAGCAGTTTTGGGCAGTTTGGTAAATGACAAAAAAACAAGTCAGTAGTTACTCAATCGTGGCAGTCACTTAATGTGAAGGGCATCCTTGGAAGAAAAAAAAAAAAAAAAGACAATGTTCCCACCATATGGGATGTAAGCTTCATATAATAAAATAGGTATATATATGTGTGTGTGTGCACGTATAAAATCTCAATATATACATTTGTCATGCTTTTCTTAGTCATCCATTTGTCAATTCCTGAAATTTTCAACACAATCCATGATTAATAAAATGGATACAAGAAAAGGGGAAAGAAGATGAACCATAACGCGCTTAGAGCTTCGGATTTCAAATTTGGTAATGGCACTAATGGAAGTGGTAGCTAGTGGCCCAGTATGTATTTAGCTTGAGACCAGATCTGATGGAGCAAAGCCATGGCAAACATTCAGCTAGAGCAAAGCACACCAACCCCTAATCATTATGCCTGATTGCCACCACCCCTTGGACCCCTGCCCATCCGTCCACAGCCACGTCCATAGCTTAGGCTCAACTCCACCTAAGCACCTACTGTGTTTCAGCACCAAAAATTAAAAAAACTTCAAAAATGTCACAGCAACTCAAATGAATTCCTAAATTCTGGCCATTTCATAGAGATGGCAATGAACATGACACTAAAAATCTTGTCCAATAGAAACAAGCTCTCCATAAGATAACAGAACCATCATTGTGAGAGAAGGTAAAGAGAGCATCAATTCATGTCAAATACTATTTTCTTTTCTGTAAAAAATTAAAAACCTTCCCGGAATAACAGTCAACCTTTGAACCCCATACAAGAAAGTCACTTTTTTCCAAAATCTAATAGAGCCAATCTTTTACCACAACATTAATTTTTAGTACAACGGTAAGTAAACCTTATTATTATTATCAAAGACCCTATGTTGGCATACTCACACGTTAGGGGAAACCAAACCAGGTTTGCCACTACTTCCAGTTTCAAACATTATTAATAACTTCACATAGGACATAGCAGAAAATGATATCAAAAAGCAAGTCCATTAGACAGCAACTAATTCCCCCCAATTCGTAGAAAACAAGCAACTACTTGCGCATAAGGTGCAGATGCACACTGCCACAGCAAATTATATATATATATATATATATATAAATAGAATTCACAATAAGGTTCACCTTCAGAATAATCAAGTGATTCACAGCGATGTGAAGTTATGATATGTTTAATCAAACCAGAAATATTTACTTATAAAAAACATGTATTTGATAAAACCATAAGCCAATGAGCAGGCAGCTAAATGCTAGCCACTAGACACTTAAAGAACCTAAAATAAGAAGAAAACTTTATTGATGGAAAAGATTACAACAAAAACAAGAGAGGGTGCACAAGCATCATAGCGAACAAATGCATCCCAACTAGGTTGGCACCCAAACGCAAGCCCAATCATATGCTAGCACCCCAGGAAGTTGATGAGAAACCAACCTCCACAACACTACACAACAAACCAATTACAACACCAAAGTAACAAAGCAAATGACCCAACTGAACTACCCCAGTAATAGCAACAGCAACAGATTAACAGATCTAGAGATGCTAAATTATATAGGTATGATTGATTTGTGCCATTTTCTCTTAATTGTTGAATGAATTTTTCAATTTTTAGTGATACATTTGGATACTATTTAATACGATGCTTTATGTGAGAAAATTGTGTTTTGTGATTGGAATTTGTGCACTTAAATTTTATTTTAAATAATGACTAATGAGATCTGTTTGGGTTAAACAATGCTAATCCAAACTGTAAGTCCAGAGTCAAGCATTCTGCCCAGCAAACACTCTAGCACAGTTCATACATCCATAGCATCTACATTATGCAACAAGCCCTTTGCCGCAAATTATTAAAAGAATAAATAAATAATGGTGCGGCAATGACATTATGACAAGAAAACCTTTGCTAGAACCAGTAAGCTAGCCGCTTAAGATATAAAGCTAGATGCAAAGTACACTGCTCACATAGGCATAAAATATTCATTCAAATGCTCAAAGCTCTTACAACATTAATCTAGTTCTTACAACTCAAACACCTAATATAAAAACAAATAGCAAATGCATTTCATCTATCCATCAGTTCAAGCACAGAAAGGGATAGATTCCACAGTGCATAAAAACAAATAGAAAAGTAGAGAAGAGAAGGGAGGAGGGGGATATAAATATATATATATATATACTAAGAGAGAGACAGAGAGTCAAAGAGAGAGAGAGAGACGAAACAAGGGTTTCAGGAAGAAGAAATAGAAGAGAGAGTCAAAGCAGACTACAAATTGAAGCCAAGTCCAAGTCGAAGCAGTTGAAGCAGACTGTGTCAATGGACTTTTCTTCTCATAGTAAGTCGAAGCAGACTGCGTCAATGGATCTCCACCGATTCAATTGATTGAAGAAGTGTTTGAAGAAACCTTTGCCCTTCACCTACGTCTCCCTCTCTTCTTAGAAACTGTGTGTTTTTTTTCTTTTCTTTTTTTTTTTAATTGTATCAATCTGTTTGATAATAAAAAAATAAATTAAATATTTTTTTTTTGATAAGTGGCGCCAAAAAAATTGGGTTTTGGTGCCTGAAGTATTTTGGGATACCATTCACGACCCACACAGTAAGTCGTAAAAAGTGACTTATTTTTAATGACTGGCAGACGTGTGCCGTATATAACTGATGTATTAATGGCATGCTATATGTATGTCATAGAAAGCTTTATCAATTACGGCACGCAATGCAACCCGTGAAAAAATTATCATTTTTACCATTAACGGCCTGCGCAATAGACACTTCGTGGTTAGTCTATTATTTACGACATGCAAAAAAAGCAAGTCGTAAAAGTGAGAAATTACGGCTTGCATGCATTGTATGTCGTTGATGTGGTGCCGTGAAAAGTCAATTTTGTTGTAGTGCAAATAGTTTATAGCAAATCTAGTTCACTCTAGACTTGGAAAAAGCCTTGAATTCCCAAGTTCAAAAGCAACTAAAGATCCCTCATATCTTCTAGCTGACAAGAGCTTGCACAAGGAAACAAAATTGCAGTATCTGCACCAAAACCTAATAAAATTAAGTCCGAACTATACCATTACCGATTAAAAAGAGAAAAAAGCATCACATAATTAACTTCAATACAAGTAACCACTGGCAAATGACAGTAAAGTAAGAAATTCGAGTTCCCTATTATCTCATTAAGTAGCTGAATCCTAAAATAGAATAAATTCTAGATAGCAAAATGATGTTTCACCCTATATGCAAAACAACTATGCCACGTAAACCAAGATTGTGCTAGGCACAAAATTCTGCTAAAGCTATAAAGGTTAAGATCAGTTGATGCCAAAAAATTAAAATAATCCTGTGTAAGGGAGATATTACTGACATGATAGAATGGTGGCGAACTGTTCAGTCCCCCTCCTTTAGAACAGCAGCAGCAACAGCCTCCCATTTCTATTCAGTTATCTCTATTGTCCACCAGAAGCTATCAGCAATTTAGTCATCATGTTCCTTCTGTTTGGCATAAGAAAAGGAATTTTATTAGATGAAAAATGCTTGGCATAACACAAGGACATTCTATAGATCAAGGGTAAACAATGTCATAGTTAAAGCCCAAAAGAAAACTGCTTTTAAAATTAGGACTGACTCAAAAATCATCAATAAATATCAAATAACATGTGAAAGGGCATATGAGACAAGTATAAGATTGAATCAGCACAGATATACACACAAACAACTGAAGTACATCAGTAATAAGACACTAACTTGATGGGTGAGTGAATGATTAATTGTGTGGTGTATACCCATTTCGATTCAGTGGATATGGGTTCTGATACACAGTTCTTGTACCAAAAATTTGTTCTCTTTGTCGGCATTTTCTACTTCTCTGTCTCTACCTACTTTTTTCCTCTTTTCAATTTCTTCAAGAGATAACTTATCAGGTATTTCAAAACTCTTTCTTTAATTTTCTTTTTCTATTTTTATGGTAATTAAAAAAATCTTACTTGTTTTAAAATCTTATGTTGTTTCTGATTATTTTGTTTGTTGCAGATTCAAAAGAAATAACAGGTCATCAGAGGACAACTCAAACCAATCGGAGGTTTCTTCTGCAGAAAACGGTCTTAAAGATTCGATTCCTATTGAGCCAAAAACAGAGTTACAACCATGGATATACAAGGGTTGAATCCAAACAAGAAGACAAATGAATTTTCGGATGGGTTTGACCAAAAGCAGACACCTGAGTTCTCTTTCAAATTCAAGTTTCCAACTTTTGAAGAATTCAATCAGAACAGGAAAAAAAATGGGGGTTCTATAAGCTTTGAAGCAGCCCCAGATACGAGCATCGCTAAGTACGAGTTCATGCCTGTTGTCAAGTGTTCAAGTATATATATATATATAGCAACAGCAACAGCAACCTCTCACAGCGAAAGGAAGAGAAGAGAGATGAGATGAGTGCCTTACCGTCGAACTAGTCTCGCCGCCAAAGATATGAGTGCACCATTCGCCTCTCACAGCAATTGATTGTGATCCTCCCTCTATTTTGAGTGCATCGTTCGGTTGTGATCCTCTCTCTGTGTTGGGACACTGCAGTAAAGCTTTGAAGAACCTTGAAAGGGCATCAGGACCACTGTGTTCGCCTTCGATCACCACAGCTATTCGGTTAATTAGCAGTCAATCAGAACACGGTTTAAAGAACCCCTTTCCCCTTCCAACGAATTTTGGAACCCTATTTCTTGTCCCTCTCTTTCCTCTATGTTACTTTATCATTATAACCCCACTAGAACCAGAGAGGCAAGAGTCAGTGTATCTTGTTAATTAAACAACAATAAAGGGGTGGAAGAAATCAGATAAGAATTCAGATAAGCACTGAAAAGAGCGAAAAATCCATATTCATGGCTTCAATAATTATTGGCAATCCCTAATGGAGGTACATAAAATACATTTTAACATATTGGCAATCCCTAATCAAGTTACATAAAATACATTTATCTAGAATTTATATGTGTCCTTAATCTTTATTTTTTTAGTAAATCTGTTACATTTAATATTTTAAGTTAATTGCATATAAAGCAAATAACATGAACGAGTTATTAACTTAACAAGTCTATATTCAATTACTCATTTTTTCATAGCTAGTCTGAAAAAATAATATATGGGACACTATGTGTCTGAGTAGTTTTCAAAATTAGGGAAAACAATGAAATTAGTTTTGAAAATTAAGGAAAATAAAGATTGAAAAATAGAGAAATCGAGTGAGGGAGAGGGAGAGGAAGAGAGAGAGAGAGAGAGAGAGAGAGAGAGAGAGAGAGAGGATCTATACCTGAAAAGAGAAAAATAGAGAAATAATCGAATAAGCAACGCTGACGGCACTGATGATTGCTCGGAGGAGAACGCAGGTGACATCGGTGGCGGCACTGAAGGAGGAGAACGGGTGACATTGGTGGCAGCGCTGAAGGAGAAGAAGGGGGGCTGAAGACAGAGAACGTATGTTTTGCAAGAGAGGGATGAGAGGAAAAATTAAGCACCAAAAAAAAAAAGAGGAGGGGAACTAGTAGGATTTTTTTTTTTCATCACCGCCAATATCACAAAGTTCTCCTCCAAAATTGGTGATAAAATAATTTTCTCCCCCAAAATTTTAAAATGTTAAAATAATTGACGACAAAAATATATTCTTCATCAAATAGTTTCAAAATATTTAAAATCAATTTTTTCAAAAAAAAATATTTAAAATTATTGGTGACAAAAATATATTTCTCACTAAAAAGATTAGACGAAAAACCTTTGGTGACGAAGTATAATTTTTCCTCACCTAAAAAGAAGTATTTATTGACGAAAACAAATTTCGTCACCTATTATTTTTACTTTTTTATTATATATGACAAAATTTTATAATTCATCGCGGATTATTCTTATTTAGTGACGAAATTTACTTTCTCCACTACTTTCGTTACCATAGGTTACTTAAAGAACTAATTAACTTGTGTTTGGTTTTGAGAGTGAGAGAGAGAAAAAAAATGGGGAAGGAAAATTGATAAACAATAAAAAGGGGACGGGGAGTTAGTAGTCTATTTTTTTCATTACCGCCCAATATGTCAAAATTTTCCTTCCAAAATTAGTGACAAAATAATTTCCTCACTAAAAAACCTCAAAATATTAAAAATTATCAGTGATAAAAATATATTTATCACCAAATGGTCTTAAAATATTTAAAATCAAGTTTCTCAAAATATATATATATATATATATATATATATAATTATTGGTGACGAAAATATATTCTTCACTAATAATTTTATAATTGGTGACAAATTTTTTTCTCACCAAAAGTCTCAAAATTTTGGCACCACCAAAAAAAAATTAGCCGAAAACTTTCGGTGACAAAACTTATTTTTTCCTCACCTAAAAAGAAGTATTTGTTGACGAAAATAAATTTCGTCACCTATTATTTTCATTTTTCTATTATATGTGACAAAATTTTGTAATTCGTTACGAATTATTCTTATTTAGTGACGAAATTTATTTTCTTCACTACTTTTCGTCACCATAGGTTACTTTTGTTGTAGTGAACAAGAAGGTACCTCTCATTACAGAAGGAGTAGGCACAAGATCTAGCGCTGTGATAGCATACACACGCCCTGTTGGCCTCTGATCTACCTGCTCACCCCTTGGAGCATAGGCTTGCTGCACTGACTGAGCCAAAGAGGCTCCCTGATTGGCCCTGGAGGCCTGTGCTGGCTGGTGGCTTTGTGTCTGCTTCGAACTAGACGCACCAGACATGCCACCCAACTATGGGCAAAACCTCTTCAAGTGACCTACTTGCCCACACTGATAACAAGTGAGCGACTGGTTTTTTCCTTGACCTTGGCCTTGAGAACGAGTCGAAGATGAAGCTGCTCACTGCCCTCCTCCTCTCTGTGGGCAAGCTAGAGACTTGTGACCTAACTGACCACACTTAAAACAAGTAAAATCCCCCTGGCACCCTTCGCAGAACCCGAACTCGGCACTAGAAAAGTAGACCTCAACTGAGTTCTCTGGGACTGCTGGGGATTAGAACCCTTCTGCCTCTTACTGTCTCCCTGATTATCTCGACTCCTCCTGGAGCCCCTCATTCTCTCCTCCTCTGTATGCATGATAGTCTCAAGATGGGCCGCCGCCTCCACAAGGTGCCCATAATCCGTAATCATGGATCCGACCACTCTGAACATGGGCCTGATCTTTAACCGCTTCTCGAACTCCAGACAATGGCGCTCTTCAGTCGCCACCAACTCAAGTGCAAACCTAGAGAGGCTAGTGAATGTGGCTTCGAACTCTACCACATGCGTCTTCAACTGCACCAGCTTAGAGAACTGGTCCCTCAGCTTTTCCCTAACCATGGAAGGTAAAAACTTTTTCTGAAAGGCGCTGACAAAAGCCTTCCAAGTCTCTCCAACGCATCCCTGCACATACTTCCACCATTGACCCGCATTCCCCTTTAGTTGGAAAGACGCTAATGTCACTCTTAACTGTCCGTCCTCGATGCCAAGCATCTCAAATGTCTTCACTATCTGTTCAAGCCACTCATCTGCCTTCAGTGGCTTCTTTGGGTCACCCAAAAACTCTTCCGAGTTCGACCGAAAAAACTTTCTCTTTAGAAAAGATGGCCCTGCCTCAACTACTTGGGCCTAGACCTGATTCTCAGCTCTAAGAATGTCCATAGATTCCCTCAATGCTCTGGCCATCTCGCGGGCTAAGGTGCCCATGACCTGTTAACCTACTGGTTCAGCCACATTGGCCTGACCAACCCCTTCTTCCTACACCGGAATTTCATCTGATATAGGCATCTTGTGCCTCCTAGGTCTACCACGCCTACCACCACGACCACGTCCTGACAGCCTAATAAAGGAAACAAAAGAGGCTAGCACATTAATAAATATGCCGAAGCTAATTCACTAACGTCCTAATATGACGGACAACAGTAATTCACTCAACATAAGCACATCACCACATAAACACATAAAAATTTCCTTCCTAGATAATGATTATCCCGCGACATTGCTAGAGTTCCAATTAGAAGCAGCAGTGATCAAGTGCTCTTCTAATAGGACTTCCAGAAACCCGTAGACCCAATCAACATCTTAGGAACTAAATCTCATACCCATATAATCATGTAAGCATGTTATCATATAAACACATATCGTCTATACTTAAGTCTATAACAAGCGAGACAAATTCATTATGGTACTAACCACTTCCCACGTACCCAAAGTATTCAAACCCGGTACGCTTTGATAGCAAGTTGTAACGCCCCAAAAAATACAAATAATCCAACTCATAAGATAAACAAGCATAATAGAATTGTTATATTCCCAATCATCAGAGTTCGTATTACAAAAGATAATACATGCAATATACATTCATAAATATCCATCCTGAATCTATAGCATGTAACATCATTCAAAGTCAACAAAATAAATGTCCTACGAGCTTATATCTTTCGAAGATATGACTTGGTTGCAATAAAAGAGAGAGTCAAATGCTCTGTATATATATTAAGCTCGAGGCTTGAATAAACATTTCAACATTTAAATAACAAAAGAGAGCCTCCAGCTCCTAGGTCCTCCCAAGTTATGTCCTTTGAGGAAGCATGTCACCGGTACCTGAAAGTAGTTTCCCAAGTAGGGTGAGCCAAAGCCTAGCAGAGATAGTCTAACACAATATATGAGATTTAATTAAGATATAAGTTTCAAATAAACGTTCAATATTTATGATCGAATTACATTCTTCCCACGATCATTCAGTACTGATACTTACATCTCATTCCATTTCCACTTATTCATTTTGTATCATTTCATTTCATTCAAGTCATATACCAAATGTATAATTTTTCCAAATAACCCAACCGAAACTACAACTTAGTGGTTCAATCACATAACTATCATACAAGCACTTCAACCTTGCCATTTTACAGATATTTTGTTCGCAGGAATCGACACCTATGTATACATGAGATTTCGGGACTTTCACACTGGACACTCCGGCCAACTTAATTCTCAATGGAGTCCATCCCCTATCTCCTCCCAAACAATGGAGTATATCCCCTTTCTCCTCCCAAAATGTTATACATATGCAATGTATTAAAACACATCGTCATATTCAATGACTATCAATTATGCATATTCAATGCCTTATCATACTGTCACATTCAATGCCACAATTTAAGTGATTAGTTTCAATTCACATAATCTTCTTGGAATTTCTATAACAATCATAACTATCCTACACTAATAGCCCAACACAAATATTTCTAAATAGATATACAATCTTTATAACAGATCATTCATCAATTTTCCACAGGTGAGTTATTTACAATCTTTAAAATAGATAATTCATCAATTTTCCATAGGTGAGTGATTAAACAAATCCAACTACACCATTCATTCATACATCTCCCCAATTTCACATTTTTCATATCAATTTTATTATTTATACAAAATAATTATTTCAAACATTTTAGGGCAAAACTCCCCATTTTCCCAAATATTGACCCCATGGTTAAAATCAACTATTTCGACATGAGATCGGCTCACAACCAAGTCCCATAATCAATTATGTATGATGACATAGAAACCCCTCTTTCCAATTTGAAACCAAACCCTAGGTTTACCCAAATACTCCCAAAACTTCACCATTTGTACATAACAACAAATAACTGAGTTAAAGATCATATTAAGGTGTAGAATATCTGTACCTCAAAGGAAGAAGATGAGCCACGCAAGAGAGAATATAGCGATCCCGGGTTTACCCTTGTTGTACAGTGATCCGGACATGTGTCCGTGGATGTTAGTGGTTGTTTATTATTTTGTTTACATCCTTTTTACTTCGTAATTGAGTTATAGGATGTGTTGGGCAGGTTTGTTACAGGTTGGTTGAGTTTAGAAACCAAAACTAGTTGCCCAGGTTTTGGCCTGTACGCTCGAGCGGGGGGGGGGGGGGGTTTGGCGCTCGAGCGGAGATTACACCCATTCAGTATTTTCCTGTGCAGCGTTGTACGCTCGAGCGTGGTATTGGCCGCTCGAGCGGGGTTGTCTGAGTGCCGCTCGAGCGTAGAGTTGGAAGCTCGAGCGGAGGCCTGGTTCTGTATAAATGCTGGGAGAGTGCATCCGGCGCTCGAGCGGAAGTTTGGACGCTCGAGCGGGAGTCTGTGAGTGACGCTCGAGCGGGGTGTTTTACGCTCGAGCGGGCGACTGGGTTTAAGTCCCGAAATTGTGACTTTTCAAATCACTTTTTACTTTCTCTTCTCTCTCTTACTTTTCCAAAATCACCATTGTTGAGTCTCTCACTCTAGACTCTACCTTCTCTCTAGGTTTTGATCTAGTAGGAGTGATTTACTCACCTTTGGCCTTTACAAAAAAGTTGTATATCGTCGAGGGCTTCATTTTAATCTGAAAATCTCGGGTTTTGGAGCACGTTGGGTTTTGTCGTCTTCTCCTTTGGGACTCCGAATTTGAGGTAGGGATATCCTACTCCTCTCTATGGATTTTGTCTTTAAATTTTAGTATTTTGAGACGTTGGGGTTGGTTTGGTAATTTGTGAAAGTTTGGGGCTTTTGTGCAATTTTACAAAAGTTGGGGTTTTATTCATAATAAACCTAGATGCATGTTTGGCATAGAGAAATGGAATAAATGTTGAATCACAGATGAAAATGGGACCTAAGGGTGGAAATGGTAATTATGGATAATGACCTAATTACATTGTTTGATTAATTGGGATAATTAATTGTGAGAAATGAGGAAATTGAAATGTTGATTGAATATCCATTTGTGCATTTATTTTCTGTTTAGAAATAATTGCTTTGGGCTATCGGTGGAGGATAGTCGTGATTGTTGTAGACAATGCATGATGATTAGGCAAACGGAAACTAATCAATGGAATGTGTCATGGAATTTGACGGTTGATAGAATACATTAACTGTATGTATTGAGTGATTGTATATAGAACCAATGTGTTTGTATACGTTGTGTGTGTAGAGGAGGAGATGGGGGATGTACTCCGCGGTTTAGGGGAAGATGGGGGATGTACCTCTAAACCGGATAGTGTTGGGAGAAGATAGGGGATGAACTCCGTAGATACAGCTCATATGCTTGTCTAGAGAAGTGAAGATAGAGCTCATATGCTTATCTTTGTGAAGTGTGGATATAGCTTATATGCATATCTGTGGATATTGTTGTTATACATATCTGTTGTAGAATGTGGATATAGCTTATATGCTTATCTGATAAAGTGGATATTGTTGTTATACATATCTGTTGTAGAATGTGGATATAGCTTATATGCTTATCTGATAAAGTGGATATTGTTGTTATACATATCTGTTGAGAATGTGGGTAGTGCTTATATGCCTATCCGTTGAAAAAGGGAAAATGAAAGGTAACTTGGACTCATAAGTCGTATGACATAAATATGTGAATGTATCATTGTTGGCCATCTATCAATTGCTAATCTTTTAGTCATTGTTCATGGTTGGTTTAGTATATTTCTACTGGGCTGTGGCTCACCCTATATGGGAATATCATTTCCAGGTACAGGTAGCATGCCACCTCCAAGGACATAGCTTGGGAGGCTAGAGGCGGACATACTTTTGTCGTTATCTTTTTGATGTATTACATGTAATTTCAAGCCAAGGGCTTTATGTGTAAGCGAGTTAGAACTCTTTTGTTGTAACCAAGTGTTAACTTGGAAAGCTGTAAGCCTGTAAGGCATTTTGCTTTTGTTGTTAACATGTAATACTTTTGTATGAAACTCTGATGTATAAAAGAATGTGGTTATCTCATATGTCAATGAATGTCTTATTTGATGGGTTTAATGTTATTATTTTGAGGGCGTTACAGAGAAACTCCAAGGACACTGAAACCCACGTCTGTTCAGATCAAAATGTAGATCTTGATGCACTCTACCTTTTTCTCAAAGGCACAAGGGTGAGAAGATCAACGGATCTAGATGAAACCCAAGTTAGAATGTGAGTTTTAGAGAGAGAAAGTGTAGATATAGGTTCTTGGGAAGTTTTAGGGAGAGAGAGCTGAAAAAATGATACAAAGCATCATCTTCACGGACTAATATATATGAAGTCCGCTTGAGCGCAAGAAGCGACGCTCGAGCGTGGAATACACATTTCCAGAAGTTTTGCATACGAAAGACCCCGTTCGAGCGTGAGACTGGACGCTCAAGCGTCCAATGCATTCTCCCAGTATTTGCAGAATTGAAAAAATGCTGAAAGTTGACAAATCCCAGTCGAGTGCAAGAATGGCTGCTCAAGTGGAGGAGCAAAATTTGTGAAGCCCGCTCGAGCGGAAGAACCAAAATATGGGCATCACAGGTTTGGAAAAACAAGCAACCAACATGTTCCAAACACACAACCACAACCTAACAACCAAAAAAAGGGGGAGACAAGGGAAACAAGATATGAATCATTATTTAGAACTATATAACCCGAGTCTGGAACACAACAAGTGACGGGTCAAAATCGAAATCGCTCTAATTAGACGCAACTTTCTCGCATAAGGTAAGTTCTACCAAATATTATAAGCCTCACCTCACATAAATATATTTTATATTATTCTATAATCAGATTTTGTACCAAAAAAAAAAAAACAAACAAACAAACAAAAAATTTAACACAATAAAACAAACAAGAGAATGAACGGTTAGTTTTCAACTCTGAAGGAGCAAAACACACTGACCTTACACCCTTTTTTTCTTTTTATTTTTTTTGTTTTTCTGTTTTTATTTTTTTTAATCCTCCAAAATTGACTCTGTGTCTCTACAATCTCAATTCCTTTCCCTACTCCCTAACTATTCCATGAATACAATGAAAATTATAATTAAGAGAGAGAGAGAGAGAGGGTGAAGTGGATTTTCTATATTATCTATGATGTGTGATAGATAATATTCTTGAATCCGAATACACACAGCACATCATAAATCATGCAGTTCTGTTCATTTTCATCCACCCTTCAAAAATAGCTTATTCTTTGCTAATTTTTAGTTTAAGCTTTTCTCCCATTGACCAAAAATCAAAACACATAAACAAAACAACTTTTTCCCTTTTTATTTTTCCTTTCTTTTTTCTGTGTGTTCTTTCTTCAAATTTTTTTTTGGGTGTATCGAGTACGATTAATGTAATTGAATCACCTTTTCAAATATCCAAAGAAGCAAAATTTTCCTTTTGAGGTATAATGCTTTTAATTTTTCACCATAATGTTTATCGTTGCCTGTAATTATTTTCTTTGATTCAGACTTAACAAATAATCTTTGAATGTTGAATGGAAATTGCACTTGTCGTCATAATTTTTGTGAAATTATATATGACAAAGTGCCGATCAATTATCATTAGCAGACGTGGAAATTTTGGTAAAATAGCCATTAATTTTGTGTTTCAAATGTATTTATGTGTGTTATATTCATTGAACATGATCTAATGTGGATACGTGAGAATTAAGTATCTTATGAACACAATAACATGATCTGATAGGAAAAATTACAGAACATAACAAAAAATAGCTTATGTATGATCTAAACAATGCATACATAATCTATGTTCTTTCTTCTTCAAAATCATGATTCACGTATTCACCCAAAAAAAAATCAGGATTCACGTAATGCATGTACCCAATCATGAATAAATGCAACTTTTTAAATAATTAATGCACCATCAGGGTTAGATCTTGTAGGCAGGTGTGTCGGAGAAAATAATGTTTGGATTCAACATAAGAACGCGACAGAATGCTGCGAATTCTCCAAGTGCCGTTGGTACTCTTAAAACTGTCGGTCTAGGTTCTCCAAAAACCACAGAGACTCCAAGAAGCCTAAGCTCTCCGCGAGCAGAGGTGGAAGAGATCGATACCAGAGCGCCATTTTAATCTGTCAAGGTCGCGATTAGTTAGTTTGGTGAAGTTGCCTCCACTAAGGCAGCACCACCCCTGGTCATTAAGAAGTTCAAAACTGCTGAAGAGGTTTGTACTTCTCTTCTTCTAAATCATAATTTTAATTACATGATTAATTAAGAGAATTAGACCACAACCTCGTTATTAGGATGCAAAGGTATATTTTACGCTCCATTTTGTTTTGATGGAAAACGTTAGAAAACGTTTTTCTATGTTTGGTTGCAATTTTGAAAACGATATGCTTAATAATATTGTATTATTGGTGGTCTTGGTGTGGAGGTGATGGTGGTAGTAACAGTGACAATGTTGGTGGTAAGGTTGTGGTGGTGATGTGGCAATTGTAGTATGGTGGTGTTGATAAGAGTATAGTTAGGAAAATGTTTTGCATATTTCAAAAATGAAAAACATTCATCTTGTAATGGAGTGCAATTCAAATTCTGTGAGAGTGCGAGTCTGAATTGTACCCCTCTATATTGTGTGTAGTTTTCTGTTACTGTCCCACTGTTAAGTGATTCCCGCTTTTCTTCTTGTTCATCTCAAAACAACTATAATAAAATGATTAAGAAAGGGAAAAAAAAAAAAAAGGAAGGGGAAATTTTAAGAAAAATATATTTAATTTTTTGACTGTTATAACAAAATAAATTTTGAATTTTCTTAATTTAAATTCTAATATTTTGATTTGTTTTCAATTTAAACTATTTGTTTATTTTCGTTAAGTAAAATAATTTAAAAAGAATATTTTAGTCATTAAACTCAACAAAATATAGAAATAGAAGAATGCTTTAGAATAAAAATAAATTAACCCTAAGATTTTTTTTTTTGTAATTAAAAAAAAAACTTAAAATAGTGCAGGAATGAGTGCTAATGAGTTGGGGTAATTCTATTTTCACATACTAATTACCCTCAGTACACAGACTTAATGAAAACGTTTTCAATACAAACATTATAAAGAGTGATTCTACTAACATCACTAGTTTACCTCTTTACACCCTCCATATGAGTTTTTTTTTTTTTTTCTTTCTCAATTTTACCCATGTGTGAAATTACTTTTAATGACAAAAGACTAAAATTAAATATATTTTATTATCTCCTTACATCCATTGCTCTTCAATCCCTGCTGCTCTTCTTCCCTTCTCAGTTTTTCTTCTCTGCGACATATCTCTTTTTAAAAAGTAAGAAGTATAGTGTTTTGATCATACAAGAAAGCAATGGATGAAGAAACGGTGGTGAAGACCCATCAAAAAAAGTGAAATGATGAGTTTTTTTTATTTATTTATTATTTGTTTGGTAGGTTTTCATTTCATTTTTTCAAAGAGTTCTTCAACTTTTGTTTGGTGTGTTAAAATCGAACAAAATAAAATAGTCCTGAATTACATTGCCAAACAATAAATATATGTCCAAAAAATATATTTCTGGTAACCCTGGGCCGAATGTTTTTAATTTGTTCGATTACTCATTAATGTATATTTCCAGTTTTATTTTTTTATATATATATTTTTTGTTTATTTTATTTAATTTTTTTGTTTAGAAGGATTATGCTTCTATTCATTGCAGCAATGCTAGTACAATCATCC
Organism: Camellia sinensis; assembly: GCF_055761805.1. Taxonomy (NCBI): domain Eukaryota; kingdom Viridiplantae; phylum Streptophyta; class Magnoliopsida; order Ericales; family Theaceae; genus Camellia; species Camellia sinensis. Next base: position 184,985,411 of record NC_138969.1, on the reverse strand, counting down.
GGCTACTGGATATTGTAGTGGTACTCATTTGCTGGTAGATTACTTGCACTACAAGAAAAACCATCTTTGGCGACTAAAAAAACACCTTTGGTCGCTAAAAGTATAGGTTTTGGCGACTAAAAATAATTTAGTAGCCAAAAGTAAAATTTTTGGCGACTAAAAAAATTTAGTAGCCAAAAGTATAGGTTTTGGCAACTAACAATCTGTTTGGTCACCGATATAAGGCTTTTACCGACTAAAAATATTTTAGTAGCCAAAAGTAAGGCTTTTGGCTACTAAAAATAATTTAGTAGCCAAAAGTGAGGCATTGGGCGACTAAAAAAATGTTTAGTAGCCAAATGTGATGCTTTTACCGACTAAAAAAATTTTAGTAGCCAAAAGTGAGGCTTTTGGCTATTAAAAATATTTTAGTAGCCAAAAGTGAGGCATTGGGCAACTAAAAAAATGTTTAGTAGCCAAATGTGATGCTATTACCAACAAATAAAATTTTAGTAGCCAAAAGTGAGGCTTTTTGGCGACTAGAAATAATTTAGTAGCCAAATGTGAGGCTTTTTGGCGACTAAAAAGAAGTTTAGTTGCCAAACGTGGTAATTTTAGCGCGTGAATTAAATTTTTTAGCGACTAAAAAAATTAGTAGCCAAAACTATAGAATTGGCGACTAAAAAGAAGTTTAGTCACCAAAAGCAGTCTCTCTCTTTTTTTCTAGTAAATAATTTATTTTTACATAAATTATGTTCAATAAAAAAGGTTTGGTCGGTAAATTATGTTCAATAAATTATGTTATACTAAAAGGTTTGGTCGCCGATTCCTTGAGTATTGGTCGGTAAATGTATAATTTTAAAAAATAAAAGTGACTATTGGCGACCAATAATTTAGTAGCCAAAACATTTATTTTTGCCGACCAAATAAAATTTAGTAGCTAAAAGGTAATATTGCTGACTAAAAAAATAGTAGCCAAATGTTGCACTTTCAGCGACCAAACACGCGTTTAGTCGCTAAAACATTCGCCGACAGGGTTTAGGCGACTAACTTGGTGACAAAAAAATTTATTCGCTAAATGGTATCAACGACTAAAAATCCGACCTTTAGCAACTAATATTTTGGTCGGCAAAACTGTTATTTCTTGTAGTGTTGAGGCGGGAACATCATTATTAGTTGACATGTCAAAGAGTATGATGCAAAAAGGAAACAATTCATCAATATCACATTTGTCGAAATAACACAACCAATCAATCAATTTTGTCAAAATAATACAAGTAATCAATTTTAAATTTGTCAAAAAGTGAATAGTGATATATTCAAAATATTTCCATTTAAATAACATTTATAACAAATATATCATACAACCTATATTTTAAACAAATAATATTTTGTGTCAAATAATATAGAATATGTATATTAAAAAATCTAAAATTTTCAAATAATATTTTAGACATTATCAAAATTAAACAATATGATTAACAATCTCCCCCTTTTTGATGATGACAATATTTGTACAGATTTGACATGAAATAAAAATCAACAAATTATTTGATAATTTTGCAACATAAGATGTTTGATAATTTAAAGCACATGTATGGCAATTCAAATTCATAGTTTAAAATTAAAACTAATAATTTTCTCTCCCTTTGATATCATCAAAATAAAATATGGAGATAGGAAGGTTTTAGAGAAAAAAAAAATTGCAGGGATCAAAACAAAAATTAGACAAACACATTTGAGAAAATAATTTGAGATGCAAATAAAAACTAATAATGATTCTTATGTCTTGTCGTGATTATTGTGGGGATTTTGGAGCATCTCCAGAAAAATGGTGTAGCAGCGCCCAAAAAGTTGACAAACAAGAGATTTGAGCAGATATGCATCGAGTATTGGATTGGTGGAGTGTATAAAAAGTGGCAAAGATGATAGACAGACATACAAAATCATCAAGTGTTGTTAGAGAAAAAACTGTTTTACCTTCTTATGTAATCATATCATTTCTTACCTTAGCCATCAATAGTTCTGACATGCATGAGGTGCCTATAATGCAGGCAAATGAGGGATTACCAATGGTGCAGTCATATGCTATTCTGGTAATTGAGAGTCCTAGTGTTTTTGGTAATCGGAATGACGTCAAGGCATGTAAAGGAGACTCATGAAAAGTTGTTGAGAGAAGTAAAACACAAAAAATCTATGAAGCCTTCTCAACCTGTACATGTAATCGATCAGTAGTTTCTTCTTCTAAAATAAAATTGCAAATATTTATCTTTGAAAAAATTATGTCTTTACTATATATATATATATATAAATTGCAGATAAGAAAAAAAAAAGTTGAAAACGATATATACTCCCCCTAAAATTATGCATAGAATATACAAACGCCCTCTTAAGATTACTCGTATTTTTATTTTTTTTTATTTTTATTTAATTGATTTAATCTCAAAAGATTACATAATACAAGTCTCCCCTTAAATTAATGCACAAAAGAAAATTATACAAATTGTAAGAAAATGATTACCAATTTATAAAACCAAGGGTCATTAAGATCTGGCCATAAACAACTACACCAAGTGCACTAGTATAAAAACAGAAAATACAAATAAAAACAATTTCTTCATACCAGGTAGAAGCAATTGTTATTAAATACAAGAGAGTTTGTACCACATACAACCATATAAGAAATAAAACAAAGTGCAAAAGCAATTTAAAAATGTTGATCAGCAATGATGTTGATGATTGGAAAAAATGGAGAAGATCGGGGATGAATGTTTGTAGATTGGTGATGAATTTTTGTAGATCGATGATGGATCTTGGTTGATCAGTAATGGATCTTGATAGATCGGTTATTGATCTTGATGAATCGAAAATGATATCAAAGATAGGTGATGAAGATTTTGTGTAGAGTAATGATGGATCTTGGTAGAACGGTGAGGGATTTGGGTGGATGATGGTAGTGATGGATAATGTTGTGGATGGTGGAGTTGGTAGTGGAGGATGGTGCGGATGAAGATGGTGTCTGAGGAAGAAAGGGAGAGCAAGAGAGCGAAAGAATCAGAGCGAGAGAGAGAATATAATATATATATATATATATATATTAATTTTAATTTTATGAGAAAAACATGCACACATACAGACACTAAACATTATATTGGGTCTACTAGCAGTAAGATAGAGTAAGGAACCGATCATATCTCGATATTTCTTTTCATCTACCGGTTTACCTGGCTCATCTTTGTCAATTTTTATTGATGTGCTCATTGGAATTGTTGTAAGCATTGATGACTCCATTCCAAACCTTTTGAGTAGATCCTTGATATATTTTGTTTGATTTAAATGGATCCTCTCGTTGGTTTGTTTAATTTGTAGACCGAGGAAGTAGTTTAACTCCCCCATCATACTCATTTCGAATTCACCCTGCATATCTTTAGCAAACTCTTTGCACAAGTTTTCATTAGTAGCACCGAAAATGATATCATCAACATAAATTTGAACAATTAGCATATCCTCCTTTTTGGTTTTTATAAAAAGGTTTGTATCAATTTTTCTTCTAGAAAAACCTTTGTTAAGTGGAAAATTACTCAATCTTTCATACCATGCTCTAAGAGCTTATTTTAAGCCATATAAGGCTTTTGAAAGTTTGAAAACATGATCCGGGTGTTTATGATTTTTAAAACCGGGAGATTGTTCAACATAAACTTCCTCTAAAATGTAGCCATTTAAAAAAGTACTTTTAACATCCATTTGATATAATTTAAAAATCTTTAAAACATGCAAAAGCAAGTAACATTTTAATAGCTTCAAGTCTAGCAACTGGTGTAAAAGTTCATCAAAATCAATGCCCTCTTTTTTATTATAACCTTGAGCTACTAATCTAGCTTTGTTTTTAGTAACAACTCCGGATTCATCCATTTTATTTCAAAAAACCCATTTTGTACCAATAACGGAATAATCCTTAGGTCGAGAGGTAAAAAACCAAACTTCATTCCTTTCAAATTGATTTAATTCTTCTTGTATTGCTAAAATCTAGTTTTCAACATTTTCAACTTCTAAAAACGATTTTGGTTCAATATGTAAAACAAACGCTAAGTTACCACAAACATTTTAACAGAGGAACGAGTTTTTGTACCTTCCGCCGCATCACCTATGATAAGGTCTTTGGGGTGGCCATGAGCCTACTTTCACTCCTTTGGTAGATTTGAGTCATTTTCTAGAAGAGCATATATTTCTTGAAGTTATCCATTGTCATTTCTTCTTCATGTTCGCATAATGAATTTTTTTTATTTTCTTTTATGTAAATGCTCTCCATGCTTGGTTAATTTTTTGCAATATCATTACTTACAAGATTTTTGAAAATAATGTTTTTAGGTTCATCAAAAGCAACATGTATAGATTCTTCAACAAATAAAGTTCTTTTATTGAATACTCTATAAGTTTTACTGGAAATTGAATAACCAAGAAATATAGTTTCATCAGATTTAGCATCAAATTTTCCTAAGTTATCTTTATTATTATTCAATACAAAACATTTACAACCAAATACACGCAAGTGACTAATATTAGGTTCTCTACATTTCCAAATTTCATAAGGTTTTTTTTTTTTTTTTTTTTTTAAGAATAGGTCTAATCATAGCACAGTTTACAACTAGTATGCAGTGTTAATGGCTTTCATCCAAAAATATCTAGGCAAATTATTTTTACAAAGCATAGTATGTGCCATTTCTTCAAGAGTTCTATTTTTTTCTTTCAACCACACCATTTTGTTGAGGAGTTTTAGGGGTAGAAAAATTATGATCAATTCCAAACTCATCACAAAACATAATAAAATAATCATTTTCAAATTCTTTACCATGATCACTTCTAATACTACAAACATTAAAAAAAAATTCATTTTGAATTCTTTTGCATAACTTTGAGAAATTATAAAAAGCTTCATTTTTGTTTGTCAAATATAAAACCCATGTATATCTAGTATAATTATCAACACAAACAAGAGCATAAGATTTTCCTCCCAAACTTAATGTTCTAGATGGTCCAAATAAATCAAAGTGCAAGAGTTCAACAGGTCTAGTAGTTGAAACAACGTTTTTGGATTTGAAAGAAATTCTAGTTTGTTTTCCAAATTGGCATGTATCACAAAGTTTGTTTTTTTCAAAAACAAATTTTGGTAAACCAATGACTAACTCATTTTTTGAAAGTTTAAAAATTAAATTAAAATGAGCAAGTCCTAATCTTCTATGCCAAAGCCAACCATTATCATTTATAGCAGATAAACATTTAATATTAAAATGAGAAGATAGATCGTGCAAATCAAACACATACATTCTCATGTCTATAACCTACAAATAAGGTTTTATTTTCTAGGGTGTTCTCAATAGTGTAATGAGTTTTTTCAAAAATAACTCTATAACCTTTATCACATAATTGACTAATGTTAAGCAAGTTATGTTTTAAACCTTTAACAAGTAAAATATTTTCAATAATAGGAGAATGATTTTTACCAATACTACATACACCAATGATTTTACCCTTGTTATTGTCGCCGAAAGTCACATATCCGCCATCTTTTGGTTGGAGTGTAGCGAACATCATTTTATTTCCGGTCATGTGCCTTGAGCATGTACTGTCAAGATACCATCTATCGTTACTAGATTTTGTCTTGAAACATATCTACAAAAATTTGATTTTTCTATTGGTACCCATATTTTCTTGGGTCCATAAAAGTTAGAATTTGACACTCTTGAAATGTCCGCAGGGACCCACATATTTTTTATTTTAGCAAAATAATTTCTTTTAATAGGATATGAAGGTGAAATATGACCTTTTGTACCACAAAAATGACATGAGAGATGAGAGTGACTAAAAGATGCATGCACAAAATCATTTTTGGTAGTTTTTACTTTTGAAAAAGGTTTATATCTAATTCCAGCTCTACCAAAAGTACGATTTTGATTTTTAACAATTTTACCTAAAGTTTTTCTACTTTGAGTGAATTTGAAAGAGTATTTTTCAAGTCTTCGATATTTTCTTTCAAAACAATTTACTCATTTTTTAAAGACTCATTTTTTTCTTGCAATACAACTAATCTTTTCTCAGAAATTGAAGACTCTTTTTGAGTTAAAATATCATTTTCCTTTTTCATTTTCATGGCTTCATTTTCTAAAGCATTTATCTTGGAAGTTAATGATTCATTTTCTTTTGATAAACTTGAAATCACTTTCTTTTGACAGGTATTTTGCAAACTAAGTTTCTTAAATTCAGCATGTAATTCATCAAAAGCTGATTGTAATTCATCAAACATAAAAGATTCGTCATTTACCTTATCTTCATTTTCAAGTGCCATTAAGCATAGGTTAGCAACTTCATTTTTGCAAACTTTGATTTCTGAGTTGTTTTCATCGCTATATTTTCCCCATGTTGCAATCATGGCTTTCTTTTTGTCCTTCTTGAATTGTTTCTTAAGTTCTAGACATTCTGATTTGTAGTGTCCAGGTTTCTTGCATTCATTGCAGGTAACTTCAAATCTTTTGTGATTTTCTCCCCTTTGAAAATCCCTGTTGTTGAAGTCTTTTCTGAAAATTTTTTGCACGCCTTGTTTCTTTTTCACAAACCTTTTGAACTTCCTAGTGATGAATGCCATTTCTTCATAATCATCCGAATCATCTTTGAAAAATCTAGAACTCCACTAGATATTGATTTGTGATTGTGTATCAATTTAAAGCAATAAAACAATCATAATCAAACAATCAAGACAAATCGACACAACGATTTTAACGTGGAAAAATCACAATTGGAGCACCTCCAATTGTGATAAAAAATCACAAGCAACAGCCACAAAATAATCTACTAAGAAGATATAAAGGAATTACATATGTATACTCTCAATTACCTAGCGAATCTACGCCCGAATTGAACTAACCCCTATGTGCCTCTTCCAGCCCCATCTTCACCTCAAAATTGTCTTGCCGATGAGCCACTCCAGAATCGACCAAAGCTTCAGGCTCAAATTCTTCAGAATCCACCGAAGAACAACTCTCTCTTTTGTATAGAATGAACAAACAAACCTTTGATGTATTCTTCTTAACCCATGAGTTGAATACTCAATTAAACATTAAAGAAAACTAGCAAAATATTCCCAGATATAAACCTTAATTTCCAAAAAGAAGATCTGAAGAAGTAATCCTAGTTTTGGACTAAAACAAATACTTATAGAAATCTGGGACTGCGAAGCTCGCTTGAGCGAAGACTCTCTCGCTCGAGCGAGGAACCAAAAACGTGAGTTTTCAATAAGTGCCTTTGCTTGAGCCACGCACCCTTCGCTCGAGCGTACATTCATCTCTTTCAGGTTTTTACACAAACGCAGCCTTCGCTCGAGCGAGAACTCCTTCGCTCGAGTGAGCAAGGGTGGACATGCAACTTCGAATGCAATTTTGAGCGAAGTGGCAATCTTGAAAGCATTAACATCACAAACTTCTCTGCACGACACAATTTGGGTTGGATTCGCATCTAACAAACTCATAGCCTCACTGAAATAAAAGTGCAAAAACAAGTACAACTGAAAGGAGTTTTGTCAAACGGGATTGCCAAGAATAAAAACATAACAATCTTCTTCATCCTCTTGATGTTTCGAGATGGATTTGAAGGTTATTCCTTTCATCTTGTTGTTGTCCTCCTCTTCCTTTCCTTCTTGCATTATGAGCTCACGAGTTAAAAGAGATCCCATTAACCCATCTAGACTTAGCTTTGATAAATCCTTGGCTTCGGTAATGGCAATGACCTAAGTACTTTTCTTACAATTTCAGCATTAGTATATATTTTTCCAAGAGAAGTTAAACCATTAATAATATTAGTAAAGCGAGTAAACATTTGAGGAATAGTTTCATCAAGCTTCATTTTAAAGAGTTCATAATTATGGACTAGCAAATTGACTCTAGATTCTTTAACTTGTTCTGTTCCCTCGTGAGTCACTACAAACTTATCCCAAATTTCTTTTGCAGTTTTACATGTAAAAATTATGCTGAACTTGTTGGCATCTAAGGCGCAATGCAACACGTTTGTGGTTTTGACATTAATTTGAGCCATTCCAGCATCTGATTCATTCCACTCATCTTCAGGTTTTTGTAACTTAAGACCATCTACGGTTTTAGTAGGAATTTTTGGACCATTGCAAATAATTTTCTAGCATTCATAATCATTAGATTGAACATGTATGGTCATCCTAGTTTTTCAATAGCTAAAATTTGTGCTACTAAATAGTGGTGGCCTATTTGATGCTTGTCGCTCAAGTAAGAAATAACTAGGGATTGCCATGATCTACTCTAAGATGGTTAAGTCACACAAATTAGAGTTTAGGCACTAAAACAAATTGTTATTCTAGTTAAGCAACCCAAGATGGGGTGAATTGGGTTATTAAAAAATAATTTACAATATTAAAAAAAATAATAAACACAATATTCAGAATAAAAAAACAAAACTATAATTATCAATACAAAAGTAAGAGAGATAGGAAGAGAAAATTAAACACTGAGATTTATAGTGATTCGGCATGCCAGGCCTACGTCCACTCTCCAAGGAACCTCATTGAGAATTTCTTTACTATCAAAATGAATCAATACACCACCAAGGTTTCACCAAGCTTGTAGATTTTACGCAGGTCTTACTTTTATCTATTGAGTTTCACTCAACAATAAATGTCTTACCCTTACAAAAATTTCTCACAAAATAATGAATAAAAATAAGAGGTATTTTAACTCTTTTTTACAATAATTTTCTCATACAGAGTAGACATGAAAGTGTAAGAACAAAGACTACACTTAGATTTGAAAGTGAAAGAGCAGAATACAATGCACTCAAAATTTTAGAGCACACAATTTTTTTCTCTTCAAGTTCTTAATTTTTCTCCACACAAAACATTTCTATTTATACCAAAAAATATACCCGTTGGAGAGACAGACGCTCCTTAGGATCAAGTGGAGACAACACAATGCTCCATCATTACGATGGTCTTTGAAGTCAAATGCAAAATGAAAATTGTGCCAACTTGCACCTTTTTCTTTTTCTTTTTGCAGGCAAATTCAAACATTTTCAAGGATATCTTCTCTTGCAATCATTAAAATTACATATTGTATAATAAATACGCACCATGAATATATTTTTGAAAGGAGTTCAAACTATATTTTATAAAGTCCTTGCAAATTTTCATGACAAGATATCTAGCTCATCTTATTTCAAAATATGATGCAAATTCCACTGCCATTGCCTTTTATATAATTTTAATATTATAGACATGTGAGGTATTTATCTTTGTCAAACTTTTGCAGACAAGTTGAATCAACATTTTGAATATAAAATTCTATTCACACTTTTGAATATCATATATATATATATATATATATATATATATATATATATATATATATATACATATAAGATAATATATATAGACCATTTCTAAAAGTTTTGTAATTGTTGAAGAGATTATAAATACACTCAAATAAAAATAACCAATCATCCCATGTAAGTATATCAAAAGGAAACAATTCATCAATATCACATTTGTCAAAATAATACAACCAATCAATCAATTTTGTCAAAATAATACAATTAATCAATTTTAAATTTGTCAAAAAGTGAATAGTGACTAGCCAACCAATCAATCAATTTTGTTAAAATAATACAACTAATCAATTTTAAATTTATCAAAAAGTGAATAGTGATGTATTCAAAATATTTTCATTTAAATAATATTTATAACAAATATATCATACAACCTATATTTTAAACAGATAATATTTTGTGTCAAATAATATAGAATATGTATATTAAAATATTCAAAATTTTCAAATAATATTTTAGATATTATCAAAATTAAACAACATGATTAACACGCTCAATTCGCATCCGTCAATCCGGCGAATGGATGAGGATTGATTTTTTACAATTCGCCAATCCAACGGACAGATGGCGGATTGAAAATTCTACGACCGCAATCGAACCACGAACACCCCTAGAAAAGAGGATAATGCCATTGTAACAATACTAGAAATATTTGATAGCATGATAATAATCATCGATTTAAAAAGAAAACAAAAAAAAAAAAAACAAACAAACAAAAAGCAAATGTGGATGGTATGTGTGTTAAAATCTGACTTCACGACCAATCGAATCTTGTCTTTGAGATTTAGGAAACAAAGTCTAAGAGCACGTGACAGAAATAGAGAAGCCTAACATCCGCACACAAGAAGACAACAGATACTAATGGCTCGTTCACTCGGAGACACTTTGACGATCAAGTCAATTAACTTATCTCAGAAGATATTAGTACAAATAAACAACTCTCAAGTAAAAGAGCATACCTTAGATTCACGGGAGTACCTACCTTTTGTAATCATCAGTGCCCTCGTTCCCTATAAGTCTCACCTCATAGGACTTCTATCCTTTTTAGGACATCACTTATCAAGGATTCCTTCAATTTGGAATATGATTAACTCTCTCAAGAGTCCTGACCTATCCAAACAGAGAGTCTGTTATCATTTAGGATTCTAGTCCATCATTCAAACATCTCGAATTTAGATGTGGTCTGACCACACCTCAACCAATTAGAATCGCCTACATGGCACCTTGGCTAACTACCTAGGCCATGTAAACAACTCAAAATTATGTCCCTACAGATGGTGTGAGGTATAAGTTTGAGAAAAATATCCAAAATCTCCAATATGCCATTGGTTTGTTTTTATCTTATTACAATAAGTGTAGTCTATATATCTCAAATTTTTGGATACTTTTCTATGAACTTTTTAGGGTGATTTTTGTTTAGGTCTAATTTGTTTCATGCCATACTAGTCTAAAAGGAAATTAGTTTATTTTCCTTTTATTTGAAATTATTATCATTTTTTTTGAAATTGATTGTTTTTAGATTCCTCAAAAATTGGTTTATTTCTCCTATCTAAAAAAAAAGGGTTTATTTTTATCTTATTAGAATATTTTCAAATTAGGTAGTTTTTATTCTTATTTTTATTTTTTAAAGGTTCTTGAGAATTAGAGGACCCAATAAAATATATAAAATTTGAAAAAAATTCCTAATAAAATACAAAAAAGACTATTCATTGTATTTGGTTCCTATTTTCTAAACTCCTTTTTTTGAAAATTTTAAAGTTTTTGTTTGGTTATTTTGAAAACCGGACAAAGTTTTTTTGAAAACTAACATGTGAGTACTTTTTTTGATGTGACAAATTTTTTTTTTTTAAATTGTCTCTCTCCTTAAATTGGAGGGAAAATTGAATTTGCAATAATACATTTTTTTTTTTTGAAAACCAAACAAAAATTCTTTTTTTTAAATAGAGTTTTCAAATCACTTTTTAAAAAAATAATTCAAAAAAATGGAACCAAAATGATGAATTTTTTCCTAGGTTAAAATAGTCTAAACGAATGACACCATAGTGGTTCACTGCTTCTTTTAAGGTATAAATTTTAGGTATTGAGATGGTATGACAATTACTTCTTAAAAAAAGGTCTAATCACATATGGATAACGTCTTAGATTAAACCTTATAAGAAGTTGAGATTTTAGAAGTCACCCTTAGGTGATTCTTACATAACAGGGTCACTCAACCATATGGCGATAAGTTATAGACTCGCACACAAGGAGGGATTCGAACCCACACTCCTAATAGTAGGTATAGTTCGCTCAAACTTGAAATGTTTATTCTACCAACCATATGTACTGTCGCCTAGGTGACTGACTCTGAAAAAAGTGGAATTTGGGACCTTAGGGCTACTCCCCCCTGCACGCGCGTCCTCTTTTAGGTCATGACCAATACTTTTTGTTAGAATAGAAAGAGAGATAATTTAAAATGTCAAGTATTAAGTGATGCGAAGCATTGTTCTTAAACTACCAAATAATCTCCCCGCATCTTCTTCCTCCTTCTTCTTCTTACTATTATTATTATTATTGACTTTGAAAATCGAGTGCATCACATTGATATTGATGATTAAGAAACAAGATAAGACATTATGAGATTAAATTCAATTTATTGATTTTGAAAATCGAGTACATCACATTGATATTGATGATTAAGAAACAAGATAAGACATTATGAGATTAGGGTTGGTTTAGGATGTGTATTGATTTTTTAATTTTTTGAATTTTTTATTATTTTAATTTGGGATTAAAAAGTTTCGTTTGTGATAGATTTTTTTGCTTTTTTTGACTTTTGTGAGAGAAAAAATAAAATAATTATTGTTTGAACGTGACATTTTGTCATATTGGGTTAAATTTTTTATTTTATTTTATTTTTTTTTGTGTGGGGGGGGGGTTATTTTAGCCAAAAACTCATCGTTTAGCTTATGCCAAATGAGGACTAAATTCAATTAGGGCCATTTGTGAACATCATAAAAAAGTTAAAAAGTCAACTTTTAACTTATTTTTAGTCACATCAATTATCACATAAAAAAATCAAAATAATTAAAAAAAATCAAAAATCGCACTTTTAACTATATTCTCAAAACATATGCCAGTTAAACCTCTTGTTTAGGATTATCATTGAAAAGGTGCAATATCAATTAAATTATGCATAAATATTGAAAGAGTTATATTCCAAATTAATTTTGGGAATCTTCTTAAGAATCCCACATATCTTAAGTTATGTTAATTTAATCAATAGTTACCTAGTTTGACTTCATTTTGTCTTGGTTAGGATTACACTAAACAAAAAAAGACAAGAAAAAATGAGGTGAAGAGAGAAAAATAATGATTGATGGAAGATACAACGTGACACTTTCATGCAATATTTTTCTATTCTGAAATGCTGTGGATCTAGAATTGTGTAACAGACAAAAGATTGATATAGATTCAAGTATAAAATAAATCTAATTATATATTAACATTTTTTAGTAAAAATGAGAGTAAAATTTTTGAGATTGTAGTCAGTGTGTTTAGTTTTATTTTTAATTCAGTTTTTAAAAATTGAATTTCTTTATTTTTCGTATTTTTTTAATGAATATTTTTAAAATTTTAAGCAATTGTTTTATTTTTTTAACACTTTTATTTTTTATTTTTTTAGATGCACCATACTTATATATATTTAAATAGTAAAATATTTGTGAAAAATATTTTAAAAAATTAATAAATACATAAAAATATAAAAAATGTACTGAATTTATATATATATATATATATATATATATATATATATATATATTTTTAGTATTTAGTGAATTTTTTAAAGATTTTTTTTACAAATATTATATTTTTTAAGTGTATTTATATTAGGTGTGTTTAAAAATTACAAAAATTGTTTAAAATATAAAATAAAATTCAATTAAAACAAAAAAATATGAAACATAAAAAAATAAATTTTGAAAACTGAAAGCAAAACTATTCGTTTCTATTTAAGGACACGTGGGCAAGAGAAGCAAACTCACTTCACTAAAACAATCATGGCAACAACCCATCATCAACCATTGCTAGACTCTCCCAAGAGAAAGCTCTGTCCCTGCGAAGCTCTCTCTTTGGTTCTCTCTTTAGTTGCCATCATAACCCCAATCACCATACTCACCACCAAGCTCTTCAATCAAACCTCTTCTTCTTCTTCTAACCCTTTTTCTCTCTCAGCCACCCTTTGCCACCGTGCTCTTGACCAGTCCTCATGCTCCGCCATGGTATCAGAACTTGCTCCACCTGAAATATTGATGCAAATGAACGGCGTCGATTTATTGCAGGCCTTCTTGAAGAAGTCTGAATCAGGCATACGAAAAACTATGAAGACGGTGAGCAATATTAACCGTCAGATCAACGACAAGAGAGAGCAAGCGGCCATAGTAGATTGTATGGAGTTGATGGAGGTGTCTTTGGGTCGGGTTATGGACTCTGTGGTGGCAATTGGGAAAAGGACAGCCGGGTCACATTCGGATGCCCATTCATGGCTCAGTGGTGTTCTCACCAACCATGTTACGTGTCTAGACGGGTTAACCGGGTCGACCCGGTCCATGATGGAGACTGAGCTCAATGACATGGTGGCAAGAGCAAGAGCTTCCCTAGCTATGGTGGTTGCAGTATCGCCACTGGAACATGATGAGGTCAGTAGTAGGCTACTTAGTTGGTTCTTTTTATTTACTATTTATTTATTTATTTATTTATTATTATTACTAGTTTTTAGAATATGGGATTAATTTCTTTCCAATCCAATCTAACAGTGGACTCAGGTTTCACACTGGTATTATTTTGATTATTTAAATTGGTTTGCAAAGTTTTATGGGTAAATTATTTTTGAAAAAAATAATAATAATAAATTGTGGTTTCACACTGGTATTACTTTGATTATTTAAATTGGTTTGTAAAGTTTTATGGATAAATTATTTGTGAAAAAAATAATAATAATAAATTGATGAGATTGCCAAGTTAAAGTAGGTTTGTAAACTTCTAAATTTATTTAATTTTTTTTAGTTTCTATATTTGAAAAAATAAAAATCAGTCAGAGAAAGATAGCTTTGAAAAAATATTGACTTGGATCTTACATGTTACCGTAATAACTTTTTTTGTGATGTTGATGTTTCAGAATAATTTCCAGAGTAATTTTTTTTTAAAAGAAATTTTGTAAATAGAAGAAAAAAATAAAATTGATATATTAAAATATATAAAAATTAGATTCATTGTTTATAAAATATTTTTGACAATACATATAATAGTGGGTTTTTTAAGAAATTTTTTTCCCAAAAATATACTTATTTTTAAATGTCACAGTGTTTAATATAACTTTTGCTCATAAATTTGAGACACAATAATTATTAAAAATCAGGAAAAATGTACTTTTAACTTTTATTTCAGCTTTAGAAGAGTTGCATGAAACAAGTCCAATTAAAAATGATATAATTATTTTTTTGTTTTTCATCTTAGGTCTCAAATTCAAATCAACTTAAGCTATCTCTCGCGATACCGCGGCTTAACGGGGAGTTTCCACGGTGGGTCACTACTAGGGACCGGAAGCTTTTGAAGACATCGCCGAAGGATATCAACGTTGATGTGGTGGTGGCACAAGATGGGAGTGGGAACTATGGGACTGTGAACGAAGCTGTGTCCTCTGTACCAGACAATGGCAACACTCGTTATGTCATCTATGTCAAGCAAGGAACTTATAATGAAAATGTTGTGATTGGGAGTAATAAGAAGAATGTAATGCTTGTTGGTGATGGCATGGATTTAACCATTATCACTGGTAACTTGAATGTGATTGATGGATCTACAACTTTCGATTCTGCAACTGTTGGTAATCATTTTACTCTTTAGATTTCAGTCTCTTGTGATTTTCCTACACTAATCTTACTCATTCTATTTGGTTTTGAATTTTCAAATATAATTTTTAATTTTTCTTATTTTTTGTGTGTAATTATTTATTTATTTTAATATTTTAATTATTATCTTTTAATTTTTAGGGGCACTTAACCTGAAAAGTAAAATATTTGTAAAAAACTTTTTAAAAATTCACTAAATACTAAAAAATAAAATAAAAACACTCAATAATTGTTGTACTTTATTTTTGTATTTATTATTATCATCTTAAAATAGTTTTTTTAATCTTTTAGTTGGATTTAGATTAAAATACTAACAGGAAAAAAAGAAAGAATGAATGGACCTTGTTTTGTGTGTGGCTAATGCTTTTCATGCAAATGTCGATGATGCATGTTTTCAATACCTCAATGAACTGGGCCTTATGTCGGCCTGGTGGAAGGCCCATAAATTGTTTTCTGAGGAAGCAGAGCTTCAACTAAAATAACACTTGTACATATTCAACCCAATGTAGCTGCTGTTGGTGATGGATTCATAGCCCAAGACATCTGCATCCAAAACACGGCTGGTGCGGTGAAGGAACAAGCAGTGGCATTACGAGTCGGAGCCGATCAGTCCGTCATAAATCGTTGCCGGATTGATGCCTACCAGGACACTCTCTATGCCCACTCTAACCGGCAATTCTATAGAGACAGCTATATTACTGGCACAATAGACTTCATTTTTGGCAATGCTGCGGTTGTGTTACAAAACTGCAACATAGTGGCCCGATTGCCCATGAGTGGACAGTTTAATGCCGTGACGGCCCAAGGCAAAAATGACCCAAATCAAAACACTGGAACTTCAATCCAAACTTGTAATGTGACAGCTAGCTTGGACCTTGAGCCCGTTAAAGGCACTGTAAAATCATATTTGGGCCGCCCATGGAAGGCCTACTCGACAACTATTTTCATGCAATCATACATAGAGGACCATATTGACCCTGCAGGTTGGGCAGAGTGGGATGGTGATTTGAATTTGAACACATTATACTATGGTGAGTACATGAACTATGGTTCGGGTGCAGGCATCACTATGCGCGTCGCGTGGCTAGGGTATCATGTCATCACTGATCCGGCCGAAGCGAGCAAGTTTACTGTGGCTCAGTTGATACAAGGAGGGGAATGGTTGGATTCCACTGGGGTAACCTATACTGAAGGCTTGTGAATGAGGCTTTTCCATTTTCTTTTGTTAACTTGTCCTTTATCTTCTTGACTACTATATGGTTCTCCATTGTAGGAGACATTCTAGTATCGTGGGTTACCTTGGAATAATTTGTATGATCAATTTAACAGCCTGCTATGGTTACATGGTGGCTATAAAATTGGCACAATCCAATCTTGAGTTGAAGGGTTATTTTGTAGGGCAAGTATAATTGTATCGTTATTTTGATGTGTCAAGCAATACGAATAGTTTACGCTTTCAAAATTAAACTACATAAAAATATAAATTTTTTAGAATCATATCAGATGAGAAAAAGACTTACAAGAATGCCATAAAATTATTTACACCTTTATCCTCAAAATTTTCAAAATCTATGATCTAGATGTTAATTATCTCATTAAACCAACTAGTTGACTCTAATGTCTAAAAAATTCTAAATGAATGTTATATAAAAATTTACCCCAAACTTTTCCTTCCTTTGTTCACAAGAGGACACTTATTTATTTGTACAAGTGGAAGATGAAAAAAACATAACCATTAAAAAAATGTCCATTGAAAAAATATAGTCGTCCAAAAAATATGGCCGCCAGTTGTTTTTAAGAAATATAGGTTACCTTGGAATAATTTGTATGATCAATTTAACAGCCTGCTATGGTTACATGGTGGCTATGAAATTAGTGCAATCCAAAATTGAATTGAAGGGTTATTTTGTAGGTCAAGTATAATTGTATTATTATATTTTGATGTATCACGCAACATGAATAGTTTATATACTCAAAATTAAACCACATAAAAATATAAAAAATATAAATTTTTTAGGACCACATGGTGAGAAAAAATCTTACAAAAATGCCATAAAATTATTTATACCTTTATCCTCAAAATTTTCAAATCCATGTTCTAGATTTTAATTATGTCATTAAACCAACTAGTTGACTCTAATGCCTAAAAAATTCTAAATTAATTGTATATAAAAATTTACCTCAGACTTTTCCTTCCTTTGTTCACGAGGGGACATTTATTTGTACAAGTGGAAAGGTGGAAAAAAAATATAACCATTAGAAAAATGTCCATTGAAAAAATATAGTCGTTGGAAAAAAGTAAACGAAATAATAATTTAAAGGGAGATGGTTAAAATTGAGAATCTTGTTGTGAAGTATATATTGAAAAAACATGGTTGACTAATTTATTTTTATTTTTTTTTTAAACATTGAGATATTGAGTAATTTTTATTTTTTTTTTAAAAAACATTGAGATTTTGAGTAATATTGCTGGGAATGCTTTTAAACAACAGAAAATAATATTCATCCGAAAATTATAAACATAATTTGTCACTAATAATGTGGAGGTAATATTTCTATAATTAAATATTATTTTAATAAGTCCTTTATCTTAAAATGACAAGTTTAAGTATAATCACATCATTATGTATATAAAATTTATATAATATACATTTTAATATTTTATTTTTTTATATATCATTACTGTAAAAATTATATAATATATATATTTTATTTTTTACTTTTTTTTTATATATATCATTACTTTTTTCCTTGGACTACTCACCTCCCCCATTTGCTACTGCCCTACAACATGCTACAATTTGTGCATGAATAAACTATCTGAAAACCTCAAGAAGACTTCAAAAGGTGGTATGATGGATTTCTCAGTAAATTTCATGAGAAAATGATATATACGTCGTGTGAACATTCAAAATTATGTGACAAAATTCAAATTGAGTGTGTTGTGTGTTTTATATAATAAAATAGATTTCAATTTAAAAAAATAAATATAATAAAATAGATATTAGGTAAACCAACAAGAAGACTTCAAAAGGTGGTACGATGGATTATATATGGAGATCTAGTTAATACTTGAAAACTTTAGAAAATAATGTAAAAAAATGATTTGCAAGATTCATTTGATTTTTTTCTCATGAAATAATGATTATTGCTTTTGAATTAATTTTATTTTTCATTCTTGTAGTTTGATTCAAATTTCACTTTGGTTCCTATAGTTTTAGTTTGAATAATTTAACCCCTACACTTTAAGTCTATTTTTAATTTGATCTTTTTGTCTAAATTTTAGTTAATTTTTCCTACATGTACACCTTAGGAGGCTGACAAATGTCTAAAAATCGTTAATTTGAACCTCTAACTTGAACAGAAAGTCTAAACTGAAATTAGAATTAAACAATAGGAACCAAACTGCTAAAATTGAAACAAATTAAAGCTAAAGTGAACTTAGTTCTTCTATAGGGGTGTAGTTATGGTCGGGCCCATCCGGCCCTAGGCTCGGCCTGGCCCAAGTGGGCCTCGCGGGCTCCCGCTTTTTTGGCGGGCCGGCCCATGAGCTAAAAAGTGGGGCCCAAGCCCAAGCCCAGGCCCACTCAGAATAGGGATTAGGGCTGAGCCCACGGGCCTGGGCTCCAGTCTAGGGCTTGGCCCGCGAGTCTGGACTCGAGCTGCAGGCCAGGTTTGGGAGGTTTTTTTTTGTTTTGTTTTGTTTTGTTTTGTTTTTTCCGTTTCGAAAAATGAACGATAAATAGATTATCTATGTAGATTATTTATCAAGGATAAAAAAATAAAAGAAAAATTGTACTAGAGTATTTTAGTTAAGATTAATGAGATGTTTGGTTATATTTCATGTATGGTGGTATTTAAATTTAATTATGTATGACTTATGTTTTTTTAATTATGAACTTATAACTAAAAAGGTAGCAATTATGTAATTTTTTCATTTTGAAATGAATAATTTTATATATATGAAAATTAAACTTTCAATATTACAATTATTAAATTAATTATATAACATTTATTGAATGAATAATTTTTATTTCAAGGGGCAGGGGTAGTGCAGCAGGTAGGGGCAGGCATTAGTTCTGCCTCCCTTTTGTTTTGTTTTGTTTTTCTTTTTTGGCCATTGTTGCAAGTAGGGCTGCAAATTAACAGAGCCATTCATGAACAAGCTCGAGCTTGGCTCGGTAAGAGCTCATTTGAACTTGGTTCGTTAAAATTTTTTTTTGCGTAAGCCCAAACATTTTGAAATTTGGCTCGTTAGCTGGCTCGTTTAATTTTTTATTATTTATATATTAAATAATATAAAAATAAGATAAATATATTATTTATATATTTAAAATATATATATGTAAATAATAGTTAACTATAGATAGTACGTTTATATAATAATGATTGTAGACATTATTATTTTGGTAAAATATTAATCTTTTTTTTTAGAATGTTTATATATATTGTATAATCAAAATTTTAATTGTAACTTTACTCTCATACGCAAGTATGAATTTATAAATTTTTTGGTTCGTTAAAGCACATGAACAGGGCTCAAACTCGAGTCAAGCCTAAGCTAACTTGGCTCGAGCTCGGTTTGTTAATTTTTATTGACCTTGAGCTCGAGCTCGAGTTCATTAAAATCTTAATAAACAAGTCCAAACACATTAAAGCTTGGCTCGGCTCGTTTGCAGCCCTAGTTGCAAGCCTTTATTTTATTTTTTTTATCATTATTTAACCGTTACAACTTACAAGCATTTTATTAGTTTTTATTTTTTATTTTTTGAAATTTGACCGTTGGCAGACAGAACCAGAGAGGGAGTGTCGGGCCAAAAAAAATTTGGGCTAGGCCAGGCAAGGCATCAAATGAAAGGCCCAGGCCTAGGCCTAAGGTCTTGGGTCGGGCTCGGGCCCGGGCCTAACTGGGCCCACCTCGAGCCGTGGGCTGGTTTCGGGCCGCCCACGGGTCTCGGGCCATTTTTACACCCCTAGTCTTGTAGATCAAAACTTCTAATTTATCCCCTACAAACATATATATATATATATATTGGATAAATTATGTTAGTAGTCCTTGTATTTTTATTCTTGTGTCATTTTAGTTCTTATAATTTCAATTTGTTAGATTTTGACTTTAAATTTATGAATTTGTATCAATTTAATTTAATTGATTACAATTGTTAGAATTTTTTAATGAAAAATACACACATAAATGACATATGTCATGCTTTAGGGACAGTTATAAATTTACTTAACTCAATGAGTTAAGCAAGTCAACCAAGCGTGCAACAAGGGTTATACCCTTGGTCGGATGGCTGAGCTGAAGGAGCTATCAATTCCTAACGACTCGCCTCTTCGTGATTCAAGCTGACTTGTCTTTCCATTTCCTCCCACTCCAAGCTAATTTGATGAAGAGGCTGGGGGGAAAGAAGAAGAAATCGAGGCTGAAGTTAATGCTGAGGGATCTATTGGGGCCAAGTTCCTAACTCTGAATGAGCAAGTCCTGGACTTGACTCAAGATGATAAGGACGAGGTCTCCAAGAATGCCTCCCCAAAGAAGACATTTTCTGAGGCCGATGTCCAAGCTGCCGAGAAGAGCTTGGACCAGACTCTTTCTTAAATAGACGCCGAGATAATGGCGAAAAAGGAAACAACTCTGCCAATCGAGGCTGCCAATAATCCAACAGCTGAGGTTGAGCCATCTGAGACTGATGCCCATAATTCCAGTACTTAGGAATTTTTTTACATTGATATTTCCTTTTGAACAATTTGTAATTTTTTTTGTAACTTTTGGACAAGTAGTCATTTTTCCCAAGCCGACGTGCATTTTGTTTCTGAACAAGTTTTTCTTGAATGAATGCTTACTGCTTCTTTTTGGCTAAGTGTTGAATGCTTCTTTCTTTAAGCTTTCCTTTCATGCCTTGCATACTTCTATACTTTAAATATTTTTGCAAATCATCAAAATATACCTTAACTGTATAATAACTTCAGGATAAAATACCTCGGATATAAACCTTGATTGTTTGTCTCAGCCAATAAGTGAAATACCTCGGCTAACAAAATGTTTCGAAATGTTTTTACAAGTGCTGTTTCTCAAATTTATTCAATCAAGTATTGCTTCTTTACTTCCTTTTGTGTCTTCTATCAAGACTTCACCCTTCTAACCTTTCCAAGTTTGACAGCTTGGTTGGTCATCTCGGGTAATATGTACCTTGGATACATCTTTCATCATTTCCTCAGCTAACTTCAACTTGCAAATTATTTTGAAATTTCAACAAGTGTCAAGCTGTCACGACCCAAACCCGCCCCTCTGGGTTTAGTACCGTAACTGGCCAGTAATCCGAGATTACCGAAGGCCTGCTTAACAGTCAAACAATAATACAGAGTACAGGGGCATGGCGGAAGCCAAAACAGTAATTAGACAATGTCTAATGAGCTGTGACAGTCTGTATGCAAAAAGATTTTTCATATAGATTCACATTCAGAAACAAAACAGTATGTACAACATTTACAATCGTTCAAAACAGGGACTTAATCCCTATTAAAACAGTACAGTATAGTGTATACAGTCTATACAAAAACAGAATAGAAAGAGGGAAACTAAAACACCCCGTAGCCTTAGCTTGAATGGACTCGGAACCTCGCAGTGAGGCATATAGGTTGGCTTGACAAAACTGGAGTTTACCTCGACGCTTCTAGCAACGGTCCGGTGCCTGTACACCTACATATATATATGAGCAGTGAGCTAAAGCCCAGTGAATAACATAATGCGTAAGGAGGTTAAGAATGAACGTCCTTACAGTAATGAAAATAGTTTATTAACTCAGTATTTCAGTCATTCAGTCATAACAGTCATATGTGGTACATCCATTAGCATAGCAGTACAGTAAACAGTAGGTCTTAAAAGACCGAACAGTCAGTGATGGCCATCATATCAGTAAACAGTAGTGGTTCTAACAAGGGAACCGACAGAGATCTCTGTGACTGTAGCAGTATAACACAGTAACAGTAGGTTGCTAAGGATTCCACAATACAGTTCACAATTAGGACATCATTCATTCAATAATAGTATCATTTCAGAAAACAGTACAGTTCAATTGTTCAGAAGATAATCATATTTGAACATATCTTTACACAGTTGTTACTCACAGAGTTCTGGGCTACAGTTAAGCTAGAGCGCGTCCTCAGATGCCAACCCTACACAGTTACAGAGTGAACACACACTAAGCTATATAGTTGGGAAAATAGTAACTTAATCCCTAATTTGCCTCGGTGTGGTTCTACATCTATATCCTCATTAAGATACCTTAAACTAAGCCTAGGAATGCCTAGAATGGAATGAGGATGCAAAGATGCACTTTAAAAATATTTTCAGAATTTTCAGAAAACAGGGTTCACGCTCGAGCGTAGGTTACTTCGCTCGAGCGAACATGCAGACAAAGGTTTACGCTCGAGCGTAGACTTACCTGCTCGAGCGTACTACACAATAGTCAAAAGTGCTGGATGTGTGAAAATCACGCTCGATTGGGCGCTCGACACCCGCTCGAGCGTAAGACACAAGGTCCTGCTCGAGCGTACTTCAAAACAGTGTAAAGTGCTGGGAGCACGAATTTCACGCTCGAGCGTGAGTTCAAAATCTGGAATTCCCATATTTGAACCTTAAGCTCAAATTCAACTTCAAATGTAACAAATTCAATTCCTTTGGGCCCATTTCCTGGAAAACACTTGTAAATACATAGTATGACATGATTCAAAGCTCAATTTGTAAAATCAAGGCCCCAAATGTGAGGGAATTAAACCCAATTTCAACCAACATTTCAAGAACATGATGAATGTGTAAGATGCATGAATTCAACAACTTCCTAGCTTTAAAAGCTAGCTCAATTGAGCCAATTCTTTCCAAAACATGATGAAATCATGGACTATACCAATAATATGAACATGTATGTACCAAATTCTATGTAGTAAACCTCAAAATGCTAGGATATAAGCATGCATGAATGGAATGAACTTTAATTCAACATATAAGGACCAATTCTAGGCTTAAATCACTAGAGGCTCATGAACCATTCAAGAATCAACTCAAATACACAATCAAGAAGGTAATTACTCTACCTTAAGTCTTGTATTCAAGTGTAGAAACTCAATTTGCACAAATCCTCTACAATTTCTTCAAGTTCTCTAGCCAATTCTCAATTGAAGCCAAGTTCTCCCTCTCTCACTTATCTCCTACGGTTTGGCCCCTCTCTAAGATGAACAAGAATGATGTGTATCAAAGGCTCCAAATGTTGCATGTAATGGGCCATTAAGTGGCAAGATAATAAATAAGTTCAAGTGGTGCATTTTGTCAATATTTGATCTAATTTAACCATACCAAATCACATTTCAAATAAATATACCATAAAATCACATAAATTATGATTAACACATATCACTAATCAATTTCAGATTCGGCCGCCGATAAGGCCTTCAATTTGCAGTTTAAAGCATAAAACATGAACAGATAGTTTAACAATCAACAGATAGATATGCATTGAAACTAGTACAATCAATGAATTAGTTTAGTGATTTCAGTTAATTCAATCAATTATCATAATCAGTCTCAGTTTAGCAGTAATCAGTAGGGTTATCAACAATCAATGGTGAGGGTTATTACAGTCTCCCCTCTTTAAAAAGAGTTTGGTCCTCCAAACTCGAATTACCTTCATTCTGGAAGAAAACAGGATTCAGTGGAAACAAGTCAGGATATCTCTTGGCCATGTCATCTTCCCTTTTCCAAGTGGCATACACGCCACCATGGTTCTGTCAGTCAACTTTCACTAACGGAATCTCTTTATTTCTTAACTTCTTGATCCGTCGGTTCACAATCTGAATGGGTCGTTCCTCGTAAGTGTAGTCATCACTCAGCACTACACGAGTAGGCTCAATCCCATGGAAGGGATCCCGGAGGTAGTCTCTCAACATAGAAATATGGAGCACGTTGTGCATATGCTCCATTTCGGGAGGAAGCGCTACTTGATACGCCACCGGATTGATTTCTCAATAATCTCATACGGTCCGACGTATCTTGGCGCTAACTTACCCTTGACTCCAAAACGAGTCTGGCCTTTCATTGGTGTCACTTTCACAAAAATGTGATCACCTACTTCATACTCTCTGTCTCGCCTTCTAATATCCGCATAACTTTTCTGTCGGCTCTGTGCGGTTTTCAGTCTCTGTTGGATCAATTTTACTTTTTCTGTAGTTTCATACACAATCTCGGGCCCAAGCAAAGTCCCATCTACAACTTCTGCCCAGCAAATCAGAGATCTACATTTTCTACCATACAATGCCTCGAAAGGCGCCATACCAATACTTGAGTGATAACTGTTGTTGTAGGCGAATTCAGCCAATGGCAAATGGCTTTCCCTATTTTCCTAAAAATCAAGGACACACATTCTCAACAAATCCTCTAGAGTCTGGATGGTCCTTTTTGACTGGCCATCTGTCTGAGGATGGTATGCACTACTCAATCTCAGTTCAGTACCCAATGCAGTCTGTAGGCTTTGCCAAAATCTCGATGTAAACTTCGAGTCCCTATCAGAAACAATAGACATAGGCACTCCATGCAGTCCAACAATTTCATCAATATAGATTACAGCCAATTTGTCTGCATTATAAATTATTTTGACAGGTAAGAAGTGAGCAGATTTAGTCAGTCTATCAACAATAACCCAAATTGAGTCCATACCTTTACTGGAGCGAGGTAAACCAACAATGAAATCCATGGCGATATGTTCCCATTTCTACTCCGGTATCGGTAAGGGTTGCAGTAAGCCTGCGGGTCGTTGATGTTCCGCTTTGAGTTGTTGGCAATGAAGACACTTTGATACAAAATCAGCAATCTCTTTCTTCATTCCCGGCCACCAGAAATTCAGTTTTAAGTCTTGATACATTTTCGTATTTCCTGAGTGGATAGACAGTTTCGAATTATAGCCTTCTTGCAAAACTCTTTTTTTCAGTTCAGAGTCATTTGGTACACATAATCTTCCCTGGAATTTCAACACATTATTCTCAAATTTGAAATCCGGCCTTGGTTTGGATTCTAGTTCATCGATGATCTTCTTCAAGAAGTCATCATGTTGTTGTCTCTCTTTAATCTCTTCAATCAGTGCCGGTTGAGCAGAAATAGCAGCTATTGTTCCACTTGGTTCTCGTAAAACAATCTCAATTTCAGATTTCTCAAGGTCACATAGCAACTCCTTCTGTCCAGTGAGTAAATAGGCTAAGTTCCCAATCAATTTCCGACTTAGTGCATCGACAATGGTGTTAGCTTTCCCCGGATGGTACAAAATTTGCAGGTCATAGTCTTTTATCAGTTCTAACCATTTCCGCTACCTCATGTTCAGTTCTTTCTGTGTGAAGAAATACTTCAAACTCTTGTGGTCGGTATATACTTCACATGTCGCCCCATAAAGGTAGTGACGCCAGATTTTCAGTGCGAACACTATTACAGCAAGTTCTAAGTCATGGGTTGGGTAGTTCTTTTCATGCGGTCTCAATTGTCGGGAAGCATAGGCAATAACTCTCCCATTCTACATTAAAACAATCCCAAACCCTTATGAGAAGCATCACTAAAAATGGTAAAACCATCCGTACCTGAGGGTAGGGTAAGAACCGGTGCAGTCACAAGTTAAGTTTTCAACTCATGGAATGCTGATTCTCTTTGGTTAGTCCAGTCAAATGATATCCCTTTCTGAGTCAACTGTGTCAGTGGTAAGGCAATTTTGGAGAAGTCTTTGACAAATCTTCTGTAATACCTTGCTAACCCCAAAAAGCTTCGGACTTCTGTAACATTTGTAGGTCTAGGCCAATTTACTACTGCCTCAACTTTCTGCGGGTCAACTGAAATTCCATCCTTGCTAATAACATGTCCCAAAAACATAACATGATCAAGCCAAAATTCACATTTAGACAATTTAGCATACAGTTTCTGTTCTCTTAAGGTCTGTAAGGCAAGTCTTAGATGATGTTCATGTTCTTCTCTACTTTTAGAATAAATCAAAATGTCGTCTATAAATACAACAATAAAGTCATCAAGGAATGGTTTAAAAATTCTGTTCATAAGGTCCATAAAGGCAGTAGGTGCATTGGTAACTCCGAAAGGCATAACTAGGAATTCGTAATGTCCATACCTCGTTCGAAAAACAGTTTTGTCAATGTCCTCTGGTTTAACTTTCAGCTGATGATAACCGGATCTGAGATCAATCTTAGAGAACACTTGAGCACCCTGTAACTGATCAAATAAGTCATTAATACGCGGCAATGGATATTTATTTTTCACAGTTACCTTGTTCAGTTCACGGTAGTCGATACAGAGTCTCAGTGAGCCGTCTTTCTTTTTCACAAATAAGACAAGGGCGCCCCACGGTGAAGTACTAGGCCTGATAAACTTTTTATCTAACAGTTCTTGCAGTTGAACTTTTAATTCTTTCAATTCAGTAGGAGCCTTCCGGTAAGGAGCTTTAGATACTGGCTGTGTACCCGGAATCACATCAATGGTGAACTCAATCTCCCTATCAATCAAATCCCCTGGTAGATTATTTGGAAAAACATCTAGGATTTCTCTGACTATAGGAACATTGTTCACATCAGTATTATCATCAGTAGGTACAGTCAATATAGAACAGAAATACCCTTTACACCCCTTTCTAATCAATTTAAAGGCTTTCATGGAGAAAATCAGATACAGGAGAGGTACTACTCCAACTCCATTAAACACAAATTCAGGCAACCTAGGTGGACGGAAAACTACTTGTTTCGTTACACAGTCTATGGTAGCATGATATTTCGTTAACCAATCAATCCCCAATATTACATAAAAATGGTCAATGTTCAATGGCAGTAAATCAATATACAGATGCATATCCCCAACAATAATTTCACATGCAGGGTACATATAAGCACAAGTCGTAGATCCCCCAATAGGTGAAGATACAGTTAACTGATAATTCATGGTTCTAATGGTCTATTCAATTTTCGCGAAAAAGCATGCGATACATATGAATGTGTAGACCCCGAATCAATCAGTACATACGCATTTTGGGTACAAATAGAAAGGATACCTGACACGACGGTCTTAGTATTTTGTACGTCTCCTGGTACGAGTGCGAACACTCGGCCTTGCCTCATAAGCTCTTTTCCAGTAGCTTTGGGGTTGTGTTTTGGTGGAGCAGTTGATGCTGCGCCGCTGACTGCAGCTTTACTATTGCCCTGGGGAGCAGAGGGGCAATCTTTTACCATGTAGCCTACCTTGCCACACCTGTAACAAGCACCAGATAATTTATAACAAACCCCTTTGTGTTTCTTACCACATTTGGAGCAGGGCGGTATGGAACCACTTCCCTGACTAGAGCTGGTGGTTGACCTTGAGTTTTGCTTTTTGTTCAGTGGGTTGTTTCTATCTTTCTTGAATTTAAAACCCCCTTTCTTCCCGCGCCACTCAGTTGCGGGTGTTTCAGTCTGTTTCAAAGCTTCGACATTTGCTTCGGCCATAATGGCTCAGTCAAGGACATCCACATACTTCAATAGTTTCAAAACATTGATCCTATCAAGGATTTCAACATTAAGGCTGCCTTCAAACTTCCTGGCCTTTTTGTAATCTGTATCAACCATGTGTGGTGCATAACGGGCAAGTTCTATAAACTTTGTTTCATACTCTCCTACGGACATGGTACCTTGTTTTAGTTGTTCAAATTCAGTCACCTTTCTGTCCCTGATACACTAAGGGAAGTACTTTTCGAAGAAGGACTCCTT
The DNA here is from genome assembly GCF_055761805.1 of Camellia sinensis. Taxonomy (NCBI): domain Eukaryota; kingdom Viridiplantae; phylum Streptophyta; class Magnoliopsida; order Ericales; family Theaceae; genus Camellia; species Camellia sinensis. The sequence goes on along the minus strand of NC_138969.1, from coordinate 184,957,368 downwards.
AAATTGAGCCCAGGTCATGACAATATTTGTATCACGGATCAACATCCACAACCTTCTAGCTTCTTCTTGTGAGGCGAAGGTAGCTAACAACACTTTATGTGCTTCAAAGCACAGAAACACTTCAAACAACTTTTCTGTTTCAAGAACCCAAGCCTCAGCCTTTAAGGGTTCAAGGCCTCCCTGAAAAGATGGCGGTTTCATCTTACTAAATTTCTGTGTCAAAGCTATGATATCATCATTAACAGGTGGCTCTGGTTGTACTGGAGGAGGTGGGGGCTGTTGGTTCTGTTGTTGTTCTAGTCTTGCGGTTAGTAGTTCCACCATTCTCTCCAACCTCGCCATTCTTGCCTCAGAGGATTTAGTTTCATTAGTAGTGCTTGCATTATCCATTTTACTATATGCAACATAGTAATAATAAACATAGGAAGTTGCATACTTTAAACATTTAAACATAAGCAGTTATATGTTTCAACACATTAACACATATTCATGCCATGTCCACACACACTTTTCATGCTCATGTGATGCCCTAATTGCTTTTTCAGGACACCCTATAGCTCATTTGGGCACGTGTGTGCAGTATAACTTGTGGTTAAGTATCGCTCTGATACCACTCTGTCACGACCCAAACCTGTCCCTATGGGTTTAGTACCGTAACCGACCAGTAATCCGAGATTACCGAAGGCCTGCTTAACAGTCAGACAATAATACAGAGTATAGGGGCATGGTGGAAGCCAAAACAGTAATTAGACAATATCCAATGAGCTATGACAGTCTGTATGAAAAAAGATTTTTCATATAGATTCACATTCAGAAACAAAACAGTATGTACAACATTTACAATCGTTCAGAACAGAGACTTAATCCCTATTAAAACAGTACAGTACAGTGTATACAGTCTATACAAAAACAGAACAGAAAGGGGGAAACTAAAACACCTCGTAGCCTTAGCTTAAACGGACTTGGAACCTCGCAGTGAGGCACATAGGTTGGCTTGACAAAACTGGAGTTTACCCCGACGTTTCTAGCAACGGTCCGGTGCTTGTACACCTACACATATATATATATATATATATATATATATGAGCAGTGAGCTAAAGCCCAGTGAATAACATAATGCATAAGGAGGTTAAGAATAAATGTCCTTACAGTAATGAAAACAGTTCATTAACTCAGTATTTTAGTCATTCAATCATAACAGTCATATGGTACATCCATTAGCATAGCAATACAGTAAACAGTAGGTCATAAAGACTGAACAGTCAGTGATGGCCATCATATCAGTAAACAGTAATAGTTCCAACATGGGAACCGACAGAGATCTCTGTGACAGTAGCAGTACAACACAGTAACAGTAGGTTGCTAAGGATGCAACAATATAGTTCACAATTAGGACATCATTCATTCAGTAACAGTATCATTTCAGAAAACAGTACAGTTCAATTGTTCAGAAGATAATCATATTTGAATATATCTTTACACAGTTGTTACTCACAGAGATCTGGGCTACAGTTAAGCTAGAGTGCGTCCTCAAATGCCAACCCTACACAGTTACAAAATGAACACACACTAAGCTATACAGTTGGAAAAATAGTAACTTAATCCCTAATTTGCCTCGGTGTGGTTCTATGTCTATATCCTCATTAATATACCTTAAACTAGGCCTAGGAATGCCTACAATAGAATGAGGATGTAAAGATGCACTTTAAAAACATTTTCAGAATTTTCAGAATTTTCAGAAAATAGGGTTCACGCTCGAGCGTAGGTTACTCCACTCGAGCGGACATGCAGACAAAGGTTTCCGCTCGAGCGTAGACTTACTCGCTCGAGCGCACTGCAAAACAGTCAAAAGTGCTGGATGTGTGAAAATCACGCTTGATTGGGCGCTCGACACCCACTCGAGCGTAAGACACAGGGTCCTGCTCGAGCGTAATTTACTCTACTTGAGCGGACTTCAAAACAATGTAAAGTGCTGGGAGCACGAATTTCACACTCGAGCACCAGTCACCCCGCTCAAGCGTGAGTTCAAAATCTGGAATTCCCATATTTGAACCTCAAGCTCAAATTCAACTTCAAATGTAACAAATTCGATTCCTTTGGGCCCATTTCCTGGAAAACACTTGTAAATACATAGTATGACATGATTCAAAGCTCAATTTGTAAAATCAAGGCCCAAATGTGAGGGAATTAAATCCAATTTCAACCAACATTTCAAGAACATGATGAATGTGTAACATGCATGAATTCAACAACTTCCTAGCTTCTCAATTGAGCCAATTCTTTCCAAAACATGATGAAGTCATGGACTATACCAATAATATGAACATGCATGTACCAAATTCTATGTAGTCAACCTCAAAATGCTAGGATATAAGCATGCATGAATAGAATGAGCTTCAATTCAACATATAAGGACCAATTCTAGGCTTGAATCACTAGAGGCTCACGAACCATGCAAGAATCAATTCAAATACACAATCAAGAAGGTAATTACTCTACCTTAAGTCTTGTATTCAAGTGTAGAAACTCAATTTGCACAAACCCTCTACAATTTCTTCAAGTTCTCTAGCCAATTCTCAATTGAAGCCAAGTTCTCCCTCTCTCACTTATCTCCTACGGTTTGGTCCCTCTCTATGATGAACAAGAATGATGTGTATCAATGGCTCCAAATGTTGCATGTAATGGGCCACTAAGTGGCAAGATAGTAAATAAGTCCAAGTGGTGCATTTTATCAATATTTGATCTAATTTAACCATACCAAATCACATTTCAAATAAATATACCATAAAGTCACATAAATTATGATTAACACATATCACTAATCAATTTCAGATTCGGGCGCCGATAAGGCCTTCAATTTGCAATTTAAAGCATAAAACATGAACAGATAGTTTAACAGTCAACAGATAGATATACATTGAAACTAGTACAATCAATCAATCAGTTTAGTGATTTTAGTTAATTCAGTCAATTATCATAATCAGTCTCAGTTTAGCAGTAATCAGTAGGGTTATCAGCAATCAGTGGTAAGGGTTATTACACAAACCCATTCTAACTTGTAAATTTTTCTAAAAATTTCAACAAGTTTTCAATAAGTCTCAAGTTCTCAAGTTTAGTTATCATCCCTAACCCCTATTCTGAACCTAAGTTCCACGTAAGTTCACATTATGCGTTGATGATCTTCCACTGAAGTCAGATTCCAACAAAGACAAGCTGAGGTGTTTTACCATGGTTTCTCTGTTAATCTATCCAAAGTAAACTTAGCTTCATTCTGAGTTTAATTCTGTCGACATGGCAAGTTTAATTCAACTTATTTCAACTCTATTATATATTATATGCAAGTATAATTCAACTCTGCCATATAATAAGGCATATAATTAGTCTAAGCTATTCGTCATGTTTCATTCAGAAATATCGCCAATTTAGTTCAACTCTATTATATGCAAGTACAATTCAACTCTGCCATATAATAAGTCTAAGCTATTCGTCATATTCAACTCTGCCATATAATAAGTCTAAGCTATTCGTCATGTTTCATTCAGAAACATCGCCAACTTAGTTCAACTCTATTATATACAAGTATAATTCAACTCTGCCATATAATAAGTCTAAATTATTTATTATGTTTCATTCAAAAACATCTTCATAGGACTGGTCGGTCTTATCGCACAAATTTCAAATTCATAAAAATCAAAGTAGCATTTTATTATTAACTTCAGCTAATAAAATTATAATATAAACTTCGAAAAAACAAAAAATTAATGATAAAATAACTTTAGATTACAAGTGTTCCATGGTTTGGGCAACTCCTTGCCATCACTGTCTTTAAGCCGATATGCCCAATTGCCGGCAATCAAGATGATTCTATAAGGCCCTTCCCAATTTGGGCCAAGTTTCCCCTCCCTGGGATCCTTCCTGTTGCTGACGACCTTTCTCGGGACGAGGTCCCCAACCTTGAACTCTCTTGGGTTGACCTTTTTATTGTAAGCCCTGGCAAGTTGTTGCTAGTATGCCCCCAACCGAATTGCTGCTCTCTCTCTCTTCTTTCCTCCAGTATGTCTAGATCTCGGGCTAGGATTGCCTCGTTAGTCCCATCTTCCACTCCCTGGGTTTTGATTCTAAGGATGCTGACTTCCAGTGGGATAACTACTTTTGTGCCATAAGCCATGGCAAAAGGAGACTCCCCAATTAATCTTCTCGGCGTGGTCCGATATGCCCACAACACACTGGGCAATTCTTCTACCCACTTTCCCTTAGCTGCTTCCAGCCTCTTCTTGATTCTATCCAAAATGGTTTTGTTAGATGCTTCTGCCTGACCATTACTCTGGGAGAAACTTGGAGTAGAGTAGTAATTCTTGATTTTGTATTTTGCACAGAAGCTCTTGATTAATTTGCTTTCAAACTGGGTGCCATTATCTGCTATGATGGCCCTTGGGATCCCAAATCTGGTGATGATGTTCTTCCAGATGAAGTTTTTCACATTAATATCTCGAATTTTGGCCAATGGCTCTGCCTCTACCCACTTTGTGAAGTAGTCAATTGCCACTAGGAGGAACTTTCTCTGTCTAGTTGTTTAGGGGAGTTGTCCAACAAGATCCATGCCCCACTAGGCAAACGGCCAACGACTGGGTATTGGGTTCAAATCTACTGCTGGTTGGTGTATCAAAGGTGCAAACCTTTGACACTTCTCGTATTTTCTGACGTAGGCTTCAGCATCCTTCTACATGTAAGGCCACCAGTACCCCTGGGATATGGCTCTCTGGGCAAGGGATCTGCCCCCAGCATGGCTCCCACAAACTCTTTCATGGATCTTATATAAAACGCCCTCAACTTGAGAGGGGTGTACACACTGCAGTAGAGGTCCAGTGAATGATATTTTGTAGAGGTGGCCTTCTGCTGACAAGCTGAACTTGGTCGACTTCAATCTGGTCTTCTGCGCTTCTTTTTGTGTGCTGGCAGCCTGCCATCTTTGTGGAACATTACTATGGCATCCATCTAACTTGGGCCCGTCTCCACACACATTGCCTCATATTCTGTTATGAGGGGTTCCACATTTGGTCCTTTCAAGTAATCAACTATGATAGTCCTTGGCTCCCTTGACTTGATTGCACTAGCCAGGTTTGCCAAGGCGTCGACATGACTATTGTCATCTCGGCTAACTTGCTATAGCCGGTAATCCTAGAACAACGCTTGTAATCTGACAATGTCTTTGACATAGGCCATCATCTTTTCATCTCGGGCTGCATATTCGCCCGTTGCTGGATTCACAATAAGTTGGGAGTCACAAAAAACTACTACCTCATTGGCTTCCATTGCTGCTACCAGATTCAGTCCAACAACCAGTGCCTCATACTTGGCTTCATTGTTTGAGGCCTTAAATCCCAAACGGATCGATTACTCTATCATTTATCCCTCCGGTGATACCAAAACCACTCATGCCCCCGCTCCTTGATGGTTTGAACTTCCATCAACAACCAGGCGAAATGAGTTGCCGATGTAGATGTCATAGGATTTAGGTTGTTCTTCTGTCTTCTTTGGTTTTGCCGACGTAGGGTTTTTTGGTCCTTGCTGGGTTTCCTTTGCTTCTTCTGGATATCCTAAGCCGTGGCTCATCAAAGCCTGACGTGGGGTGGCTCCAGGTGTGAACTCGACCACAAAATTGGCCAAAACCTAACCCTTGATCGCTGTTCTTTGCCTAAACTTCAAGTCATATTGGCCTAGAACCACTGCCCATTTGGCTACTCTTCTAGTTAGATCTCCTTGCTGCAGTAGGGCCTCCAAAGGATGCTTCGTTAGCACCATAATCTTGTGGGCTTGGAAGTAATAATTCATTTTTTTAGAAGCCATCACCAAGGCTAGTGCTAACTTCTCTAAAGGCAGGTACCTAGTCTCTGTACTTGCCAGAGTTTTACTCACATAGTATACTGCCTTTTGCTCCCCTTCCTCTTCTCGGATCACTACTGCATTTACTGCATGATCTGAGACTGCCAAGTATAAAAACAAATCTTCCCAGGCACTAGATTTGACAAAACTGGAGCTGTAAGGTACCTCTTCAAGTCGGCTAGTACGACTTCGCACTCCTTTGTCCACAGGAAATCTGTGGCCTTCTTCAATCCATTAAAAAATGGTTTACACTTGTCAGAACTTCGGCTTATAAACCTGTTCAGGGCTGCGGCCCTTCCAGTCAACATTTAGACTTGCTTGGCCGATGTTGGGCTCTTCAAGTCAAGAATGGCCCTGATCTGATCTAGGCTTGTCTCAATGCCCCTTCTAGTAACCAAGTATCCTAGGAACTTACCAGACCTGACTCCAAATGCGCATTTCAATACATTGAGTCAGAGCCGATATGTTCTCAAGATATCAAAAATTGCCTTCAAGTCGGCAAGGTGTTTCTCAGGTTCCTTGGTTTTCATGACCATGTCATCAATGTACACTTCCACTGTTTTGCCAATCAGATGTCTAAACATCCTGGTCACTAACCTCTGGTAGGTTGCTCCTGCGTTTTTCAACCCGAATGACATCACTTTGTAGCAGTACAGCCCTTTCAGGGTGATAAATATAGTCTTCTCCTCGTCATGGAGGTACATTGCTATCTGATGGTCTCCCCTGTAAGCATCCAAAAGCTCATCTTCTTATGCCCTGAAGTGACATCCACTAACTGATCGATCTTAGGGAGTGAGAAATTGTCTTTGGGATAAGCCTTATTCAGGCTGGTGAAGTCCATGCAGACCCTCCACTTGTCGTTCTTTTTTTTAACAACTACTGTATTGGATAGCCAAGTTAGGTAGTTCACCTCCCGAATAGCGCGAGTCTCCAACAATTTGTCCATTTCCTCGTCTACTGCTTCCACATGGAGCAACATCGGCTTCCTTGCCCGTTGAACGACAGGTTTAGCCGACCTTTCTACATTGAGTCTATGGCAAGTGACCTCGGGGTCAATTCCAGGGATCTCGTAAGGCGTCCAGGCAAATTCTTCTATGTTTGCTCGCAAGAAATTTTCTAACTCTCTTTCCTCCTCTCCGGTCAAGCCTGAGCTGAGAAAGAAGAAGCGTTCTTCATCTCTTTCTTGGACTAGAATCTTCTTTAAGGTTTCCTCACTCTTCTCAGTTGGTTCTTTGCCGACATCATCAAGGACCTACCTGTCCTCGTCTTCAATTTCCACGGTTTCTGTTTCTCGTACACTGCAAGTGGATTTCATTACTGCTATGGAGCAATTTTTTGATCGTACCTGATCCCCTCTGACTTTTTCAATTCTCTGCTCAGTCGGGAACTGCAACAACTAGTGCAGTGTTGAGGGAACAACCCTCATAGTATGCAACCATGGCCTACCTAAACTAACATTATAGGGGGAATGGGTATTAATTATTGTAAATTTTGTTCTTACCTTCCTGGTGCCTGCCTACACTTCTAAATTCATGGCTCCCAATGGCCATGTCGGCGTTCCGTTAAACCCGACCATGGGGCTATCTGACCTCTCTAGATCATCTGGGTGAAAGCCGAGCTCTTTGTAACACCTTACATACATGATGTCACATGAGCTACTTTGGTTAATCAAAATGCGTCTCACCTGGTATTCTCCAATTTTGAGGGTTATCGCCAGAGCATCATTGTGTGGGTGCTGTACCATGTCTAGGTCTGCTTCAATGAAAGACACCATCAGTCCTTGATAATCACTTCTCCTCGACCTCCTCTGCTAGACTTGGTACACGTGTTGTAAGTGCCTTACTCTTTGGGTTTCCCCTCGTACATCGTTCTCGTTGACCCTCGAGTGAATCACATTGACTACTCAGGGTCCATCTGCCTGTTGTGGCGGCAGTGGTGGTGCTGCTGGTGCTGGTGCTGAAGGGGACCTGACATGTTCTTCTCTAGTTCTGGCTTTATCCATCAGGTCTCTCAGGTGACCCTGTTTGACCAAATCCTCCAAGTGTGTTTTGAGGGCCCTGCACCCTTGTGTCAAATGCCCATCTTCATTGTGGTAAGCACAGTGTTTACCTATGCTTCTTCCCATAAATTCGCCATGAATCTTCTCGGGCGCTTTGAAATATGGTTGATTCCTGATCCTGTCCAGAACTTTGTAGATCAGGATCTTGAATACAGTAGTAACTTCTGAGCAGCCCTCAACCCTGTCTCATGCCTATTAAAACCAGAACTACCTCGGCCTTACTTCGATGAGCTGTCTTTCTTCTTTTGCTTTGGTGTCTTTTTTCCCTTTTTGTCTTCTTCTGCTCTGGCATATTTCTTAATCCATGCCATGAGCTCCTCCATACTCTTTGGCAAAGTTCTTGAAAACGACTATCGTAGTGGGCATTCATCCTCCAGGTCGTTCTTGAATGATACAATTGCTACCTCCTGGTTACAGGCCGGTATTCGGTTGAACACCTCGTAATACCATTTGGCATAAGCCCTAAGGCTTTCACCTTCATCAATTTTCAAAGCATCAAGGAACCTACCCTTAATGGCTGCAGTTTGTTCATGACAAACCTGGCCACAAACATTTCGGCTAGGCCTTCCCAACTTTTCATAGTTCCTTTCGATAACTTGTGAAATCAATCTGACACAATCTCCTCAAAAGATGATGGAAATACCTTGCATAGCAACAGTTCGTTCCTGGTATACAAAGCCATTGAATTCAAGTATAAGTCGACATGAAAGTTCGAATCGGATTTACCATCATAAATCTGGAACCTAGGCATATGAAATCTCTTCAGGGCCTCAAATGTATCCAACTCTATCGAAAAAAGGGTCCTTAGTTTTGCAGGAGATATAACCTCGGTGTTAAGCCTCTTTTTCTGGCGGTAGTCCCTCAAGTCCTCCTTCGTTTGACCAGGAGCTCGGCTATCTATGGACTTTAGCCTTTTTGGTGCGCTGCTTCTTGCGTTGTTGCGTGTTCTTTTGGATCTTTCTTCGTTCACTGTATCAAAACATAGTCCCTTCCCTTGTACATGCCGAGTTTCTTTAACATAGGTCTCCTTTGCTTGGGGCGTCCTCTGCGATTCGCCTCTTATAGACTCGGTTCGCTCGACATCCCATGATGGCCGATGTGATTGCTCCTTTCTCCCACCATGCTACGGGACCACTGGGACTACTTTTTGTCCCCCTTTCCGGGCATCAGTCTTTGACGCTGGCACTGGTGTATCCAACAGCAGGTATGGTGGCTACATTAGATTGTTCTACATCATAAAGTGCACCATTGCCTAGAGGTCGGCCAATTTTTTCTCCATCTCTTTCATCTTGTCATCCCTCCTCAGGCATCTATCCTTCTATACCTAGAGGTTGCCTTCGTTGTAATACTCATCTTGGCCAGCCTTCTTCTGGGCGTATCCCTCTTTGCCGACATCCTTCTCCCCAAGATTCAGATCCTGTACTTCTTCATTATTGGTTTCTTTCCCAATGTCAGGATATGTGTGCTCACAACTCTCACTGTTAATGTCATCCCCAATCTTTTCTTCCTGCTCATTGTTGGCCATCTATTCTCCTAAGTTCCCATAGGCGGCGCCAAATTGTGGGTGTTGATTTCCGACCACACAATCGGAAGGGGAACTCAGCTGGAGAGCACTAGTAGAATAGATTAAGCCCGAATAACCTATTACAGAAAGATAAGAATCTAGCGGCGGTTCATCCATCCAGGGGCACTCTAACGATCAAGTTAATAAATATCTCTCAAAAGATAGCAATTTGGGCTTAACTCACAAGAAAGTACTAACTACTCACCATATATCCTACCTCAGACCCACGGGGGTGCCCTGCTTTTATAGCCAATACTGACCTGATCCCTGTAGAAGCCTCACTTCAGTGGACTCAGGCTCAGTGCCTATCCTGGATAGATAGGGATAAACTCCTTAAGAGCTTTATCTTTATCTAGACTGAGATCCTCCTCTGTTCTACGGCTCTCGTCCCTCATCCGCTCATCTCGGATTCCGATATCTCTGCAGATAATTCCATTCTAGCCAAGATCACCTTGGCGTCAAGACCAGACCACGTGGCACCTCGGCTGATACTTCGGCGTCACCTTAGCCACGTGCTGTCATTCAAAAAATATGCCCCCACATTTATATATAGGTCAATTTTGGTGAGTAGTACGGATATGTTTTTTATATATAATAATTCTCCTTCTCCTCTTTGTTAATCGTTTTTTTAATTGTGTAAATCTTGTTCGTGTTTATCCATTGCATGTATAAAAAAATAAGCTCTTTTGTTTGGTGAGTCGCGAGATAGTCATCATCATAAACAAAAGCATGAACTCCAACTTCCAACTTGAGTCTGCAAGTGGGTGATAGTGTGGATGATTACTCTATGCTTTGTTTGTTAGGGAAAATCGATGTGATTCCCCACAAGTAAATCAATCAATGGGAATAAAAATTAATGCGGAAAAAATTAAATCAAAGGCAACACAAGAATTTTTACGTGGTTCCCTCAATGTGAGGTACGTCCACGGGATCGAAATCCGATTCCACTATCAACCAAATAATTCTAAACGATTATAAACGAGACACTAATGATCTCACAAAACACCCTTAGGTGAATTCCAAATAATCACAAATAAACAAAGAGGAAAGACCTCACCAAATAGAAGAACCAAAATCTTTAGAACCAGAGTTGTAGAAGACCCAAAACAATAAACCCAGCAATAACCGAAGATGCACCAAACCAAGCTTCAATAACTGAAATTGAACCAATCTGCCAAGCTTCGGCACTGTTACCGAAGTAGTGCAATAGTATGGCATATAGCAACCGCCGTCCTTTCTTTTGTGTTCAAACAAAATAATATATATAGTGGATATATATATTATTAAATCTTGAGTTTTAGAATCAAACCCTAATTGTATCTTAATTGAATTAGGTCTCAACAAATATAATATATAAAAATATATTATATCTAAACCAAGTCAAATTGAAACTCTTTAACAAACCAATTGGATCCCACACTCCAATGAGGAGGTATACCCAACATTGTTGAGTCCTTTTTCATCTTCATAAATGGATAACATGTTTCAAAAATCTTGAAAGGGAATCTAAATATAATTCAGATTTTTGATTATCTATTTTAATAGGAATTACATTGTCATATTAGGTAGAAATTTGAATATGCTAATTGGTTTAATGGTCTATATGGTTATCTTTCGGGACAGTAAGAAGGTTAGATGTTCAATAGAGCGACTACGACCATTTTGTTGTAATTTAATTTCTTAAACTCCTTAACACCGTATCGGTTGAAAAAAAAAGAGTAAAAAATCCTAGGTAGAAATTTGAGTCCACCACTTTCCTTTGAGAATATTTCATTCCTGGATGAATGTATTAGCAAGTTAAGAGTAAAAAAATAATAACAAAACTCACTATATATAAAATTTTATTATTTTCTCATCAAAATTGTGATACTAAGAGCTGCACGTCACTACATGGATAAAAATTTGTTAATATATATAACTTAAATTTTCCTTTACCTACTTTACATTTGATGGAATAATAATTACATGTATGTCAAATTAAAATAATAGGCATTTATTTGACTATGGCGGAGAGTACTCTTATGACTTATTTGTTTACGTGATTAAAGTGTAGGATTGAAATTATTAATTTATGAGACTCATATTTTATTATTTGATTATAAATTTTATTGTTCGGATTAAATTTCAATGAACATTCTATTTAACAAAATTGATAATTTTTTTAATCTTTTTTAATTGGATCAACCAAGATATGATATGGTTAAACCATTGGAGCATTGGAAATCAACTAAAAGGTGGCGATGAAGTAAATAATTTTTTTAAGGGTAAATTATAAATACATTCCTTGAGGTTTTATTAAAATATGAATTGCCTCTTTTAGTTTTGAAAATTACATTTCACCCCTTGAGATTTCTAATTTCATAACAAATTGTCCATTTTATTAATAAATCATTAAGTCAATCAACATTTTTTAATGATTTTAAAAATATTTTTCAATTAATAATTTAGGTAATTTTATTATAATATAAGAGAACAATTATGAATTTTATTTTTTCAGTTAATTCTGTTAAATAAAAAATTCTAATAAGGGGTATTTGTAATTTTTCAAACCATATAAACAAATATGTATTTTAAGCAAACCTTAAGGGGTGTATTTGTAATTTATCTTTTTTTTTAATTATACAACTAATAAAGTAAAACATATATACAATTAAAATTACATATTTTCATATTTATTACAAGATAACCGTGAATAAAAGGGAGTCATATATCTTACTAATCCATCTGGATAATTAAATCTAAACAAATCTTATAAATTATTAATTATCTTACTATTAATCATAATGAAATAAGTCCTTATTAGTTAAACCCTCCTCTCAAAACATGATTGTGTCGATTACATGAATAAATTAAAGGAAATTTATTAGAATTTTTTTTTTAAAACGTTTGTATCTTAATTAGTCCATAAGCTATTCTTGTATTCTAATAAGTCTTATTATTTGAATATTTGATCTACCAAATCCTAATTCTCATATTTAAATTATTTTATAGACATTTATACCCTTATAAATATTTTTTGAACAGTTAGCAATTTGGTGATGTAAACATTCATATTTTACAAAGTAAATATTCACATGGACGTGTGAATGTTCACATTGACAGTGTGAACATTCACAATGACATGTTAATATTCTCGCTGATGGTGTGAACATTCATATTGAATGTGTGAACATTCACATCATGAAACATTCATATTGTAAAAATAAATATTATTAGAGATATTTTGATAACTATATTACTTATAGGACTTATTAAAATATAACAAAATAATATAAATTAAATAAAATATAAATAAATAAAAAGGAATTTATAAAAAAGTATCCCATAAATTAAAGTGGCGGTTGTTGCCCTCACCATATGGAAATCATTGTTTAACCTTTTTTATGAAATTGTGAAAACTATATATTGTTTTTCTCAAATAGATACTTAAACGACAAAAGAACTATTAAATGATAAAAGTGACAAAAGATTGGACATATCATCACGTATTTCTTGCGGAGATAGTCTCACATTCCACGCGACTAATAACGTGAAACATACCTGTAATTAACATTATATATTTTTATATTTATTGCAAAATAAATTTTAATAAAAGGGAGTTATATATTTTATTAATCCATCTCGACAACTAAACTAATCTTATAAATTATTAAAGGGTTTTACTAACAAGTCCTCTTAGAACATAAATAAAAAATAAAATATTTATAATATATAATTATATTTTTTATTAATTTCAATGTACTTTCATTGAAATTAATATATTTTTAATACTTTTTTTTATATAGTTTTAAAATATTTTTTTTACATATTTTGACAAACTTATAGATCGATTGATCAAGAGAGCTAAGACTCTACGGATGGCATCCAGATCGACACGTCGAAAACAGCCTAACAGGGCAAGGCCAAAAAGGAAAGAAGCAAGCTTGGGTGCTATTTTTCTTTTGGCTTGTGTTGAACAATTTTTACTGTATTCAAGATGGAATATCGAAGAAATAAAAAAAAATGAGAGAATTTGTTTGATTACAAAAATTAAACCAGTAAATAAAAAAAAAAATTATTTTGTTACAAAAATAAAATCAAAATCTGATTTAAATAAATAAAAATAAAACAGAAAATAAATTAAGCACTCACTTGATTAATTTCTTGAACAAACTTTTGATCAAGTCCAGTGTTTAATATTGTATCTTTAAGAAAGATTTGTCCTCTCTACGGTGCTTTCAGATTTGCGGACATCTATCTCCCAAGATAAAATGAACAACAACGAATAAATGCAGCACTACATTTTATTCGCACAACAAACACACTTTGTGTTTACACTCTTTCTCATAAGAAAATAATGCATCAAAATGTAGAGAATAATTGTAGAATTATTTGGATGAAAATTGGAGTGAAAATCCAAAAGAGGGCCTCTCTTATTTATATATAGAGTGAAGGCTGTTTAATTTGAATTAAACAGGTGCAGATTTGAATGAACAGGCGTGATACCTGTTGGGTTTGATTTAAACAGATACAAACTGTATTGGGTTTGCATTTGAATAGATAAAAAACTGCACAGAAATTCGAAACTGTTTTGTACAGAAATAGTGAAGAGGTGCAAAAATTGAATTTGAATTTTCCAACTGAAATTTAAATTCAAACGGTCAAAATTTATTTTCCAAAAATAAATTCAAATCTTTTTGGGCCAAAAAGATAGGTATTGGGTTGAACAAGCCTAACCCAACTTCATACCATGCACCTACGTCCAAGCCCAGCCCGCCTGACCGGACGGCTGGGCACGCATATGTGGTTATTTTTTAGTCCAATGGGTCTAACTCAATTTGTCCATAACCTCTCTCTTCTACAAACTTGGGGTGCCTCTTGGAACCCTTCCCAAATTATAATTTCAAGTCTTATAAACCCACTCAAAACTTATCTACCAAATCAATGTGGGACAAACCTTAAACCAAACCTTTAGGAAATTTTACCATAAACACCATTTCCATGGAGCTCTCTTTGGCTTCAATTTTTCAGTCACCTGATAATGGTTTTGAGCAACTAAATATACCATGTGAATCACAACACAGCATAGAACGTGTTACCACTTAGACCCGCCAATTTTGGCGCATGAGTCCCACCTAAAAATTAGACCAAAGTTTACAAAAAATTCTGTTTTCTAGAATTTCCAGAACCATTTTTAACAATCCCCCACATGAATGGAATTTAATGACAACGGAAATACAACTGTTGGAAATGATTTGGAAAATCTGGATAAAAAACAGATTTTTTCCGAACTTTGGTCAATTATTTAGGTGGGACCCGCACGCCGATGTTCGCGGGTCAAAGTGGTAACGCGTTCTATGTCGCGTTGTGATTCACGTGGTATATTTGGTTGCTCAAAATCATTATCGAGTGAATGGAAAATTGAAGCCAAAGTGAGCTCCATGGAAATAGAGTTTTTGTAGAAATTCCTTAAGGTTGAAAAATGGCTTGTCCCACATTGATTTGGTGGGAAGTTTTGAATGGGTTTATAAGGCATGTGATTGGAACTTGGGATGTGCCCCCTAGGGGTACCCAAGTTTTGTAGAGAGGGAGGTTATGGGCAAAATGAGCTAGAGCCATTGGACCCAAAAATCACCACACGCACGAGCCGCCACCATCCGGGCAGGCTGGGCTGGGCGTAGGTGCGTGGTGTGAGGTTATACTAATCTTTTTGGGCCAAAAACATATGAATTTAATTTATTTTTTGGTAAAATAAAATCAAACCGTTTTAAATTCAAATCTGTCCGAACCTTTTGTACAGATTTTTTCAAAATCTGTCCGTTTAATTCAAGGGAAAAACCCATACCTGTTTGAATTTAAATTCAAACAGATTTAAATCTATGCAAATTAAATCGAATCTGTTCGGTTATCTGTTGAAACAGTGTTGCACCTGTTCAAACAGGTTTGGTACCTGTTTAATTCAAATTGAATAGCCACCACTTCACCTATATAAATAGGCAGTCCCTTATTTGTTTTTTTATATATAATTTTCGTACTTCTCCTTTGCTAAAATTCTCTGCATTTTGCTGCATATATTTTCTGTGAGAAAGAGTGTAAACACTTAGTGTGTTCGTTGAGCAAACAATTTGTAGTGCTGCTATTGTTTGTTGTTGATCATTTCATCTTGGGAGGTAGACGTCCATATTCTGAAAGCACTGAGGAGATGACGAATCTGTCTTAAGGACACAGTGTCAAACACTGGACTTGATCAGATTATTATTTGAATAAATTAATCAGGTAAGTTGTTTAATTTATTATTCTGTTTTATTTGTTTATTAAATCAGATTTTAATTTTGTTTTTGTAACAAAATAAAATCTGTTTTTATTTATTTAATTTTATTTCTAGTTTGATTTTTGTAATCAAATGATTTTCTCTCATTTCTTTTATTTCTTGTATATTTTGTTTGTTGTTAAGTACACAAACAAAATTAATTAATTACAGTGAAGATTGTCCAACAACAACAATATGCAGAATTTGTCGAAAGAGTATAAATTAAAAATATGTTGCATCAGGATAGGTAGCTTTCGGCCTTGAACCTTCCCTGGTGATAATCTATCGGACTTACTAGCTAACCAATGGACGCGATACCTTGAATTGTTCAGCTATTTGTGTAAGCCAAGACAATAAGTTTCACACAAAATATCTTCTGACACATCGCGGTTCTCACAGTTGTGTTCATTTTGGTCTTGAACGCTTTTGGTTGTTCATGAGTGCTTCTAGAGAATTTAACCTCTTTATTCTCATAGAACCGGCCACAGTTCGACACTCATATAGGTGATTCTTATTGTGAGTATCTCTTATACTCGTCTTGATTTTATGCATAAATCAAGATATAAGTAATCATTAAAAGCAAAGTTTATCCTTAAATCCTTGCATACAACATATGTTGCAGATATCACTCTCACCATAGAAATGGGTAGGGAATTTTAATCCTTTGGTGATTTCTAGCGAGCCACACATAACTTAGTTGTCCCTTTAAACTTAGTTCTTTGCGATCTCCAGTCATATAAGTAGGGTTATCATTATGATGACTCTTATGTAATGTGTTTTAATTTTATCCCTTTCGATGAACTATACACTTGCTCTTTTGCCAAACTTTTTTGTTAATGGATCCGTAATATTCTCTTTAGATTTTATATAATCTATTAAGATTATTCTATTTGAGAAATTATTGTTTGGGAGTCTACCATAACGAAATCTAGAAATTTACTGACAACAAATTTCTTCGTGCCGGTATTCTTTGTCTTGTATTTCTTCTCCAAAGAATCGCACAATTCTTTTACTATTTTCATAGGGCTGTAAACATTATACAGCATGTTGTCAAGATCATTTAGGATGTAGTTTCTGCATAGGAAATCAGAATGCTTCCAAGTATTTACAGCTGGAATAACTTGCCAATCACTTTCATCCTCTCTCAGTATTGGAGCTTCTTTACGGAGAAATCGGACCAAATTTAGAGTTGTAAGATAGAACAATATTTTCTGCTGCCATCTCTTAAGCTCTGTGCTATTAAATTTTTTCAGTTTTTCTCCATGATTTAGCAAAACTTGACCGTGGTTTTGGATAGGGACCGGAGTTGTTGTAACGATCGGATTTGGAGTACTACTTTCAGTAGCCATTATATCTGATTACAAAAATCAGAAAAAAATCAAAACACAAATTAATTTTCTAGTTACTAAAACCAGAAAATAAATTATAACACAAAATAATTTATTTTCCATGTTACTAAAACTAGAAAAATAAAATACCACAATAATTTTCTGTAATACAAATTAATATTCTGCAATTGTTAATGACACCAGTATATTATTACTAGTTGTCAAAGAAAATATACAGTATATTACTACTATTTGTATTTTCCAACAAGAATATCACTTTGTGAAATCACAAATAATTAAATACAATGAAGACACCAAAAAAATGTCCTGTCTTAAGATTGTTGGACAATCTTCACTGTATTTGAAAAATAAATTCTGTTTGTGTATTTAACAACAAACGAAATATCGAAGAAATAACGGAAATGAGATAATTTGTTTAATTATAAAAATCAAGCCAATAAATAAAAATAAATAAATAAAAACAGATTTTTATTTTATTACAAAAATAAAATCAAAATCTGATTTAAATAAATAAAAATAAAATAGAAAATAAATTAACCACTTACTTGATTAATTTCTTAAACAAACTTTTGATCAAGTCCAGTATTTAACATTATGTCCTTAAAACAAATTCTCTCATTTCCTTTATTTCTTTGATATTTCGTTTGTTGTTAAGTACACAAAGAGAATTTATTTTTCAAATACAGTGAAAATTGTCCAACAGTGGCATGATATGTAGTACAGTCAGCTGAACACAAGCTCTACCATTGTCTCCATCTTCGGTTCCAGTGCCAGGCAAAGGCCAATTTAATGTATTTTTTTTAAAATATAACATTCCAATCAATATAACACACAAATATTTTTGAATTCAGTTCAAATTTTTCATATTTATCACCTTCTCCTACTTCTTGTTACTTACTCTTGTAGTCTTCAAAGTATTAGAAAACTCTTGCCAATGAGCCCTGACCTTAATTATGTCGTTTTTTTTACAGACTGTTGCTAGTCTTTTTTAAACCTTGTTTAACTTCACCAAGTAATGCCATGAGAGATTTTTGTATTGTCGCGTCATTTCAAATAAATTTTGCTATATAAAAAATTTGTTTGGTAGTTAATTTTTTCGTCAAATATCTATGGAAAATTGTGAATCAATAGTGTAATGACAAGTGTTGCATAAGTATTGATTATGTCTTTTGTTAATTTATTGTTCTCGACACCAGTGTGAATAGACCTGCATTTCAATTTCAAGAGTTCACACAACTTTATTT
The DNA here is from genome assembly GCF_055761805.1 of Camellia sinensis. Lineage (NCBI taxonomy): Eukaryota > Viridiplantae > Streptophyta > Magnoliopsida > Ericales > Theaceae > Camellia > Camellia sinensis. The sequence goes on along the minus strand of NC_138969.1, from coordinate 184,938,980 downwards.
TATTTTATTTTATTTTATTTTTAACTTATACTCTTGTCAGGCTTGAAATTTTTAACAATGTGTATTTAGCTTGATCTCTTCTAGTATTACTTAGGTCTCCTTTGGGAACCTTCCTTTTAGTTAAAAAGTTATTAAATTAGTCAAAAAGTCAACAATTCATATCAAAAAGTCAAAGATTCTATTTTTTCTCTACTTTTTGCATATCTTTTCGTAAAAAGCCAAAAAATCATCCCAAACGTACTACCTTTTTTTAGCTCATATTTTAACCAAATAGTCAAAAAATTATTAAATTAACCTGTTCTCAAACGAGGCCTTACTAGTTGCAGAATTTGACCAACTAATGGAATAAGTAATTAATTTATCAACCCTTACAGTTGAAAACTCTGTCCTTTAAACTACATCCAATATGAAAGGCAAGGAAATCAAATATCTAACTGCAGTTGCAATTGTTTATTATTAATTCTTTTAATACTCAAAGTTTATTTATTATTAATAAATTAAATTTATCAAGGTTCCCTTATTTATGACAAAGTGTTGTATGATATTATTCTATACCCGTTTATGCATTCATTACTAATTCCTTTGAAAAATATCATTGGATAGAAAATTAAGAGAAAAAAAAAAAAAGAGTTTGACTCTCTTAATAAAATAAATTCTGAATTTATAATTTTATCAATTTAAATTTTTATATTTTGATTTGTTATCAATTTAAACCATTTGCTATTTTCGTTAAGTAAAATTAAAAAAAATATATTATTTAAGCCATTGAACTCGATGAGAAAAGGTCCTTTCAACATTTTTTTGTAACTTATATTGAGTTTAATAAGTAGAATATTTTTTTTAATCAATTTTATTCAACTTAAAGGGGCACCACCTTCTTAGTTTTGAGAGAGTAACTAACATTCATTCTAATAAAAGATACAGTCATACACACAAATCAAAAATTGGCAGCACTTAACTAATGCTGACTTAGCTGCCTCACGGGCATGCTTAACATCCTTCCTATTTACCTCGGTAATTAAAATTTAAAACATAATCCAAACAATTTTTAATATATTTTTTATATATTTTTAAAATATTTTTTTACATATTTTCTAACAGTAAACAATGCGTAGGGAGCATTGGTCTCCGATTGACTGACTGACAAACTTATGGATCGATTGATCAAGAGAGCTAAGCCTCTACACATGGCATCAAGACCGACAAGTCAAAAACAGCCTAACAAGGCGAGGCCAAAAAGGAAAGAAGCAAGCTTGGGTGCTTTCTTTCTTTTGGCTTGTGGCATGATATATATATATATATATATATAAATAAATGTGAGTGGATGAATGGATAAAGGATATCCGATTAACTTAATTTTTTATAAATATGTTTTACTTGATATATTCTAAAATGTGAACAGTTCAGATTATCAAAATGAGCCCATTTTGCCGCACAGCAGCCGCTATTGTGCAGCCCGCGTAACAACATCTCCACTTCCTAAGAAAACTCCTAGTACTAAACGGATCAATATTCCCCATATAGAATTTATGAATAAATTTTCCTAAAATATATAGTCCAGTGTAAAAAAGTCAAAAATACTACTTTTCATCTATATAACTAACGAATTACTAATGAAGAATATGTTTAAGTGTTGTGAAAGTTAAAATTATTGATGAGAAAGGTGATTAAGTAGGTGTTTGGCATGCACTATAAAAGTGTACTTTTTTTTGCATACATATACTTATTTGGGTCACATCAATCAACATCTCTTCTTTACTTTTCTACCCACTTTTTTTACTTTTCTACATATATATTTTTTTATTTTTATAAAAAGTCAAAAAGTATATTTATTTAGAATATCCCAAGTCATCCTAAAAGTGCTGTACAAATTAAAACATTTAAAGAGCCTAATATAATTATGCCAAAGTTTTGAATGCTCAATGAATTTTCTCAAAATCTAAAGAGAAGTTAGTTTAATTTATCCTAAAATAAAAATAAGGATAAATTATAAATGCACTCCTTGTAATTTGTTTAAAATACGAATTCTCCCTATAGTTTGAAAACTTATAAATATTTTCTTGTCAGAATTTTTTATTTAATAAAATTAACTAAAAAAAATGAAATTTCTAACTACTCTCCTGTAGAATAATAAAATTACCCGAATTATTAATTGAAATAAAATTTTGATCTAATTAAAAATTATCAATTAACTTGATAATTTATTAATAAAATCTATGTTACATGGACCTGGGTACGAGTATCAAATGTATGTGCTTATCTAGAGGTTAGACTCATCAAGTCTCAAATTTAAGGGTACGTGGACTTGGCAAAAAAGTGATATGTTTATATATATATATATATATTTTTTTTTATCAGTAAAGAAAAAGGTAACTTTATTGATGATAAGAGCAAAAACAAGCATCGATATACATCAATAAAGGAGGTAAGTGCAAAAAACATCATAGCTAACACTCCACAATCCTAACTAGGTTGGCACCAAGGAGGAAGCACAATCATCTGCTAGCACTAACCCACAGATTGGCGAGAAACCAATCAAGAACAGAGAAACACAACGAAAAACAGAAAAAAAAAAGACCACCCAACCACACAGCAAGGGCAACCTTCCTAATCTGCCAACTTCTCCCCCAACGAACTCCAACAATTTATAACCAAGGTAGCCACAAACTAGATAAACTTCCCCCTGCTGCCCTATGCACACTATTAGATGAGCAAAAACACTAGCACAGGCGTTACACCAGCAGCAGCAGCATTCAACTTTCACCTGCTACCCTATGCCTTAGGACAGCAGCAACAGACATCAGCAACATACACCAGTATGCCTTGCACCAACAACAGATAGCAGCAACAGCTTCAAACAATAGAGCATTAAGAGGCCAATCAACAAAGCTTCAACATTAGCAGTGTATCACCTAACAGTGCATCAGAAGCCAATCATCAAAACCAATCAGCAAACATCAGTACTTCAATGCAGAGCATCTGTTTTATGATTCTGCTGCCTTGAAAACACCTAAGCAGAGCACTTGTTTCATGACTCCATCCTTGATCCGTAACTTTCAATATTTCAATGCATCATATTTACTTCACCAAACTGCTGCTACAATACTGCACCATATACTGTCACCAAACTGCTGTTACTAGTCACCACACCTAGACCTCATGTACAACCAATCTCCAATAAGCATTTCAGAACATTTCAAAAAACCCTGCTGCCATGAGCTCCATTCAAATTAACTAAACATTTCAAAACAACAAACAACCCTCATTTAGTAGCCTTGCTTAAATGATGAGACCAAAACAAAACACCAGACTTGAGCTATAACATTCAGTCTCCATTTCTGATACAATAGCATTCCAACAGCAGTCCAACAGCAAACTCAGCATAACATTCCAACAGCAGTCCCACAGCAGATCATAAATCACACTAGACTCAGCCACCATTCCAAGATTAGCCCAAAGCATCAGTCCCACAAGACCAACAACCCATGCCAAAATTTGCAAACAAACCCAGATGCAGCCCAGAAAACCAGCAGCAGACTTTTCACCATCAGTAGACCAGCAGCAAGAGTAGCAGTAGCCCCAAATTTAATTAGGAACATCAATAGTAGCCCAGAAAACCAACAAAACCCTATACCAACTCAATCAGCTCTGTAACAGCCCCAAATTTATTATAAACATCATTCCAAAATTACCACTAAGCACCAGCACCACACCTCCAAACATCCTTCAAAAAATTAACAACAAACCCAAGATGCAGCCTAGAAAAAACCAGCAAAAGCCTCTCACCAACAGCAGACCACCACCAGCAGCAACTAGATTCACTCCATTCATGCATCAACAACATCCTACTGCACACAATAGCATACCTGCTCCAGATTAGAGACTAAATCATGAATTGAGTATTTCAACTCTTTCAAATTAGCCTATGCTCACATAGCAACTCTGACCTTTTCCAACTCAACCAACTTAGCAAAATCTGGCTTTGCCTCTTTAAACAGACATTCGTTCCTAAGTTTCCACACAAACCACATCAAAGCTAATGGGACTACTTTCCACATTTCCTTCACCTGAACCTTACATTTTGTACCTAGCCACCAATGCAAAATAGCCTCTACAGAGCCATGGATGACCCAATTCAAATTCCACCATTTGACAATATCAGCCCATACTCTTCAAACCATATGGCAATGTAGCAACACATGATTCATGGACTCCACTTCAAATTTACAAAACACACACAATATCAGCCCATACTATTTTTATATTTTTAATCTATTATGTGAGATAAATGGTTACCACATAGTGTTGAAAAATGACATTTTATAGCAATTACACAATAAATGATACATGTAAGATAGTGTTAAATATAAATATATACGAAGTATCTAATGGAAAGTATCGAACAAATATCTCACATCCTTGTTCGGGTGTTGGATGCCTGACACAGGTATTTGATTTATTTGAAGAATCTACGTAACATAGAATAAAATAGACTATTTGTTATGAAATTAGAAATTCCAAGAGGCAATATGTAATTTTTAAAATCTCATAGGACAATTCATAATTTAAAAAAAAAAAAAACAAAAGAGCAGAGGGTGTATTTCTAATTTATCCTAAAATACTAAAATAACTTCAACCAAACGGGTCCTTAGAATTCTTCAGCTTATTTAAGGACCCCAAACCCAGCAGAGCTAAACCAACATCACTAACATCATGGCAGCCTTTGCTAATCAACCACTGCTAGACACTCCCAAGAGAAAACTCTCTCTCTGCAAATCTCTCTCTTTGGTTCTCACTCTAGTTGCTATCATAACCCCAATCTCCATACTCACCACCAACCTCTTCAATCAAACCTTTTCTTCTTCTTCTTCTTCTTCTTCTTCTTCTTCTCTCTCTCTCTCAGCCACCCTTTGCGATCGGGCTCTTGATCGGGCCTCATGCTCCGCCATGGTATCAGAACTTGCTCCCCCTGAAATTTTGATGCAAATGAAGGGCCCTGATTTGTTGCAGGCCTTCTTGAAGAAATCCGCATCGGGCTTACGAAAGACTATCGAGACAGCGAGCGATATCAGCCGTCGGATCAACGACAAGAGAGAGCAAGGGCCTCTAGCAGATTGCCTGGAGTTGATGGAGCTGTCAATGGATAGAGTGATGGGCTCTGTGGTGGCAGTTGAGAAAAGGACAGCCGAGTCACATTCGGATGCCCATTCATGGCTCAGTGGTGTTCTCACCAACCATGTTACTTGCCTAGATGGGTTAACCGGGTTGGCCCGGTCCATGATGGAGCCTGAGCTCGAAGACATGGTGGCAAGATCTAGAGCTTCTCTAGCCATGATGGTTGCAATATCACCACCGGAGGATGATGAGGTGAGTAAACAACCTAAAGTCCTCGTTTTAAGCACTATACAAGAAAAGAAATATTAAGGATAGAGAAGATATCGATCACATACATTATTCGTCATTGTTTGGTGAGAAAGATATATTATTATTTTCAAAAATATATATTTTTATTTCTACTTCATTGTCTCGAGACACCCGCCAGAGATAGAAAAATCACCAACGATGTTGATTAGAGGTTGTGGTAATATGGATAAATAAGCAGATTAAGTGGATAAATATGATAATAACATAAATAGATAAATAAAAAGATAGTAGATAAATAAATAGGTGACATAGACAAATAGATGGAGAGTGAACATACACTACAAGAAAATGCATTTTTGCTGACTATTTTTGGCTACCAAAAACAATTTAGTCGCCAAAAGTCACGGAATTGGCTACCAAAAATAATATTAGTCGGCAAAAGTCAACTTTTTAGCTACTAATTTTTTTTAGTAGGGGAATGTTGATTATTGGCGACTAAAAAAAATTTAGTAGTTAAAAATATTACAATTGGTGACTAAAAAATTTTTAGTAGCTAAACATATCACAATTGGCGACTAAAAGAAAATTTAGTAGCCGTAGAGGTACCTTTAGCTACTAAATTGTTTGGTAGCCGAATGAAAATAAAAAAATTAATTTTTAATCTTTGCCGACCAAAATTTTGGTCGCCAAATGTTAAGTTTCGGCGACAAAACTCCTTTTAGTCGCTGTAGACCTACTTTTGGCTACTAAATTTTTTGGTAGCCGAATGAAAATAAAAAAATTAATTTTTAATCTTTGCCGACCAAAATTTTGGTCGCCAAATGTTCAGTTTCGGCGACAAAATTCCTTTTAGTCGCTGTAGACCAAATCTTTGCCGACCAAAAATAGTTTAGTCGCCAATACTATTGCCCGCAGGGTATAGGCAACGAGTTTGGCGACAAAATATTTTAGTCGCTAAATGGTTTCGGCGACTAAATATTGGACTTTTGGCGACCAATATTTTGGTAGCCAAAAGTGACATTTCTTGTAATGATATATACAAATTGGTAGAAGTAATATGATATTTTAAATTGTTTTGTTATTTTGTCCTCAAAATAATAGAATTTGGGGGCTATTATCCAAAATTTGAAATTGGACTTATGCAGGACTCTTCCTTCTTTTTTTTTTTTTTTTTTTTTTTTTTTTTCAAGATTGATAATTTGTCCACCAAATTTGTTTAGTCTGAATTCACTTGAATGAGTCTTTTCACGGAAAGAGACTTCTGTGCCCGAGTCTCTTCCCGAAAAAAGACTCATTCGGATGAATTGAGGGTGTTGTTTTTACAATATACATGTCACATAAAAATAAAATTTGGTAAAAAGGCCAAGTAGTCAATTTGAAGTAGGTTTGGAAATTATAAATATAAGATTTATTTTGAGTTTTTATGTTTTAAGAAATTAAAATCACTCAAAAGATGATTGTTGGAAAAATTATTGAGTGAATCTTCAATGTTATCCTAAATATTACACTTTTTCTAATGTTGATGGTTTATATTTGTTTCCAAATTCAAAAGTTTTCAAAAATAAAATAAAATAAAATCCAAATAGAGAAAAACAGCCAATTGATGACATAAAAATATTAAATTACTTTTCAAACGCATGCATCACTTACGAAATATTATTGATAATAGATGTAATAGTTGCTTCTGTTAAAAATAAAAAATAAAATAAAATAAACTCAAAATTAAAATTAAAATTAATAAAAAGAGCAGGCTTGTCTGCAGTCCACTTTGTGGACTAGACGGTGCTGTTAGGCTCGTGAAGCGCATCACATGTCTCATTTTGATGATTCGAATCATTTAATGTGTAGAAATTATCGAGTACTTCATCCGTGCAAAAAATCACGTTGATCAGGGATATCAATAGCCCCTGATTAGATCATATTTTTTTCAGTGGTAAATATGATTTTGAAAATAAATTATTGATAAAAATGTGTTCTGATCAAAGGGCTATCGATACCCGATCAACGTGATTTTTGACAAGAACGAAATACTTGACGAATTCTACATATTTAACAATTCGAATCATTGAAATAGGACCCGTGATGACCCCACTGGCTCGAAGCACCATCCAGTTTATTTTGTGGACAAGCTTTCTCCTTAATAAAATACAAGCATATTACCCACGGATTGTGTTTATAATTAACTATATATGTGAATTGTGATTTTTAAATATTTTTTTTTTTTTGTAAATGTCTTCTTTTTTTCTTTTTTTATATTATATTAAAGTTTAATATGTTGATAATAATTATATCTGTTGGACTTTTCAAGAAATTAAATATCTTGTTTTTATTATATTATATTAAAGTTTAATATTTTGATAATCGTATGTTTTGGACTTTTCAAATTTTTTTTATGCTTGTTCTTAATGCATTAAAATGTTATTATAAGGGATAATAATTATATCTGTTGGGACTTTTTAAGGAATTTATATGTGTTGGATTTCAAAGAATTTTTTTTATGCTTGTTCTTAATGCATTAAAGTGTTATTATGATGGTAAGACTTGGGAGTTGGGAGAAATTAATAAATGCTAAGATTTTTTTTTAAATCAGAAAATTTAGATTGGGAGATTGGAACTCCCACAAGGCTTGGGGTTAAAAGCCTCCTTTTGCTTAATATATAGTATAGATACATAAAATTTATCACAGCACACGATACATTAATTATGTCAAACAAATTTGAATAAAAATTTGATTAATAATTTTGCATCCCAAAATATTAAAATTGTATAAAGGGTCTCACTTAATTTTTCTCTTTCAACGCCTCAAATAAGTTTGAGCCGCCGCGGTTGATAGAGGAGTTTCCACGGTGGGTGATGGCTAGGGACCGAAATCTTTTAGAGGTGTTGGCGGGGACTGTCAACGCCAACGTGGTGGTAGCGAAGGACGGAAGTGGGAACTATAAGACTGTGAGTGAAGCTGTGGCCTCGGCCCCGAACAATAGCAACACTCGTTATGTTATCTATGTCAAGCAGGGTACTTATAATGAAAATGTTGTGATTGGGAAGACTAAGAAGAATATTATGTTTACTGGTGATGGAATGGATTTGACCATCATCACTGGTAGCCTGAATGTGGTTGATGGAGCTACAACATTCAATTCTGCAACTGTTGGTAAATCATCTTACTCTTTGATTTAGTTTGATATATAGTTTTCCTGCAACAATCTTACTTTGTTTCTTATTAGTAAAACATACGTCAACAAAATATATAATTTATCTATTCGAGTTAAAATTGAAAAACAAAATGATATTAAAATCACACATACTTAAGGTCCATTTATTTTCAGAAGTAGAATGAAGGAGATTCATACTGAAAGGATTGATAGTGAGAGGATTAAGTAAAATTGTGTTTATTTTGATGATAGTTGTTGGTGTACGGACTGTTAAATTATTTTTATATAAAATAATAAAACAAATAATAAAAAATACAAAAACATTAAACATTAATGTTAAAAAAAAAAAATGGCTAACATGTAAAAAATAGCAAAAAAATAAAACAAAAAAAACAATGATTTTTACTTAACAAAAAATACAAAAAAAATCAAACATTAATGTTCAAAAAGAAAAAAAATGCCCAACATGTAAAAAATAAAAAAAATAGTCCGGCAGACTTTTCTAATACCATCTCCACCTCCTCCTTCCCAATCTCCTTTCCATGGCCCAACCTAATCCGGACCTTCATCTCAATTCGTTCCCCAAATTTTCAAACAAGCACAACATTAAATGAGTATCACCTTTATTTTAATCTCATCCCTCCCTCTATACTCCAAAACAAACGGGCCTAAATGTCTTATTTCTCTTTTAATGTTAAATATAAATCATTTCATTAACACAATTGTCATTACCACTGTAGCTGCTGTTGGTGATGGATTCATGGCCCAAGACATGTGGTTTCAAAACACAGCCGGCGCGGCGAAGCACCAAGCAGTAGCGTTACGCGTCGGAGGTGACCGAACCGTCATAAATCGTTGTCGCATTGATGCCTACCAGAACACTCTCTACACCTACACTAACAGGCAATTCTACAGAGACAGCTATATTACTGGCACAGTGGACTTCATCTTTGGCAACGCAGCGGTTGTGTTCGAAAACTGTAACATAGTGTGCCGAAAGCCCATGAGTGGACAGTTCAACACAGTAACGGCCCAAGGTCGAACTGACCCAAACCAAAACACTGGAACTTTAATCCAAAGCTGTAATGTGACAGTCAGCTCAGACCTTGAGCTCATTAAAGGCACTATAAAATCGTATTTGGGTCATCCATGGAAGGCTTATGCGAGGACTATTTTCATGGAAGCATACATTGGGAACTATATTGACCTTTAGTGTGATTTTACTTTGACTACGCTATATTATGGTGAGTATATGAATGACGGTCCCGGTGTAGATACCAGCAAGCGTGTCATATGGGTTGGATATCATGTCATTACTAGTGCGACCGAAGCTGTGAAGTCTATAGTGGCTCAGTTGATACAAGGAGGGTCATGGTTGAAGTCCACTGGGGTATGTAAGAATTTATTCTTAATTAGGCTGTCATTGACTATATTTTGTTTGGTTTGTGAAAAACGGGTTGAACGTGATTCAGATAGATTGACTGGTATTAGCCCAAAATTATTATTGTGATCCATAAAGTTTGGGCCATGGTCATCTTAGTGTATATATTATTTTATATGTGGATATGTGATATGGTGGTGTAAGGCCTGTTTTAAGTTATTTGGGTTCCTTAATGGGAGGGCCTAGTAATTTTTTATTTAGGCCCAGTCCCCTCTCCTATCCTTATTAAGGTTTACATATATCTATATATATGTAGATCAAAGGGTTGTCAGCCCCATTAAAAAGACAACAAAAAAGATTAGGAGAAGGAGGGGAAGAGTTGGTGCTAAGGTTTTCCAATTGTGAATGCCATATTCTTTCAAGGAAGCAAAACTTAAGACAATAACGGAATCAAATGGTATGTATCTGAGTTTATATTTTAGTAGTTACTTATATTCATATTGTTTTGATTTCTAGTATATAGATCCTAAAATCTTCCATGTGGTATCAGAGCAAGTTTATACTAGAATCAAAATCATGACAGATTATTTCAGTAAAATTATTTTATATAATGATAAGGAATAAATTAATATTTCTTTTACTGAATGATGTTTTTGCATCTCAAAATTGTGCTTTAGTAATTTCAAGCAAACTTTTTCAATGTAACGAGTACATACTGTTTGAGTATTGATAGTTTTCTTCCAATTGTATTATATAAAATAAAAATAAATAAATAAAAAAGTAATTTAGATTTGGTAGTTTTACGAAAATTGTGAAGTATGGACATGTGTATATTGAATCTGTATTGATATATATATATATATATATATATATATATATATATATATATATTTCAAATCTTACCTAATCAAATATTTGCAAAACATATGAAACATATTCGTTTTTATGACTTTTACATAAACATTAAGATCGTTTAAGAGTTCTATATCATGTATATCACTTTGGTGTATTTTTTGTAAATTCATATGCGAATTTTGGTTGGCCGTGAGCTATTATTTTTGAGTAACTGTTTAGTAGTGATTCGTAATATGATATTATATATGCTTTGATGGGTTACAGATTGCATTATTGTTAATAAATAAATAAAGTTTTAAAGGTGGACAAATATTTATTTTGTAGTCTCAGTTGGAAGATTTTTGAATCAATATGGGTGATACTGCCGAAGTGGTTAACTTATTGAGATTTAAAGTGATTTACCAATAAGGATTCTGGGAAGCTCTTCTAATATTATATCACTCAATTACCTACCCAAAGGGGGTTAATTGAGTGTATTAATTTTAGAGGTAGTGTGAGCCGCTAGTAAGGGAAATTTTATTGTTTTTGAAAGAATTTATCTACCCAAAGGAGATAATTTCTTGATAAATCATTCTTGCTAGTTGACTTATTTATAGGTGTTAGAATGTGTCTTATATATTTAGCCCAAAGGTATTTATATGATGATACATTCTGAAACATCTAACAAGATTGTTAAAGTTTATTTGCAGCCCATTGTTGTGAGATTATAATTATTGCCCATGTATAATTAATTAAGATTATATTAAAGTTTAAAGATGTTAATTGCCTATGTATAATTGAAAGTTGAAGTTGTGAACATGCTTTCTATATATTCAGTTTAAGAGTGATATCTCTTAAATATTTGAGAATATTAATTGTGATTATGAGATTATTATTGTCTATATATAATTGAATGATATTATATTGAATTGAAAGCAATGAAGGGAGATATTTTTATGAAAATCAAATTTACTCCATTAAAGTTTTGATTATGAATCGGTTAAAAGATATTGAGTTAGCTTTAAGACTAACTGATTTAGACATTGACATACTCGAGAATGTGTCTTCTTAACCATTTATATTAAGACCTCAATATAGTGTGAAAGATTGAAATTATATTCAATGTTAACTATTTAAGAAAGTAGAGTTTTAAAATATTCACTAGGTGATTCTTATAAGAAAATCTAAATTATACTCTACAATGCTCTATATAATACCTTCGACTTTTACAAATCACTATCTCTCTTCAGTATTTTATGTTTTCCTTTTCAGAAAATTCCGCAAATCTCTTTATATATTATTAACTTAAGTAAGAAAAATTCTTTAGAATTTTTTGTGAGCTATGACGCTCTTCCCACCTTCGGAATCTCCTTATTTATTTTTTAAAACTGCTTTTAAAAAAAATGCTTGTGTTAATCAAAATTTTATTTTATGGTCAAGTTATTTAAGTTATAGTTTAGTACTGATCTTATTTTAAAGAATGTTATTTTTATATTATCCATGAGATACAGTTCAATTTTAATGTCAACAAAATAAGCATTGTTATTATTTTTAATTTTGGTAATAAATAAAATAAAAATAATAATAAGTGAAATAGATTTTCATTTATCATAAGGTGTGTGGGAAAAATTATTTTATTAATTTCATAAATGAGTATTGATGTTATGCATTTGTCTAATCTCGTTTATGTTGAAAAACACACTGATAAAGATTTTAAAATTATTAATTGAAGATCGATATTATAGTGAACATGATAATTTTGGTTAATATGCATAACCTCTTATTAATTTTTTTTTTTTTGTAAAATTGTGGAATCAATTTAAACATATCATGCTTGTAACTTCGAAAGAAAGTTGAGTACTTGCGTGTCGTAATTGGACTCCAATAAAATGATGAGGTGTATGTTAACATGTTTAAATTATACAAGTTTTTGTGATAAAATATTTTTAATTGCTATGTATACTTATGTATACTTTATATATGGTACTAAGTTAAAAATATTTTTAAAACACTTTTGAATTACGAACTAATATAAAATTTAGTTAGAATAACTTTTGAGTTTGGGATTGTACAAAAGTAAAAAAAAAAAATTTATGATATATTTTTTAAATCAAAATGGGACCTATAGCTATTTGTTGTTGCTTGGTAAGTTGTCAATGGTTCTATTATCTTGCTTCTGACATAAGAATCTTTTAAGTTTTTAAAATGTGAAGTTATTAGATTGATGAACAATTTAAATATATAAATCTTCCTGTATACTTGTGCCTATTATAATAAATTGGTCCGTTCATTCTCACATAGAGAAAGTGAGAGTGCAAGTAGAATCTGAAGTGTCTATTCAGTCTATTGATAAAAGTTGAACATGTATGACATGTGCAACCTTCTAGACATTCTCATACAATTAAAAGATCCTTGCGATTATATTATTTTTCTAAATGAGCAATATCAAGAGATTGAAGAGATGATTGTTACGTATGATGAAGATATTGGCGTTTTGTAATATGGTAAATGAATTGGTACAAATTATTAATTAGATATAAGATCATGTTATACCTTTTTTAAAAGTTTGAAATCTAATGAGTATTTTTTTTAAAAGATAAATAAATAAATACAATGCTATTGCAAGAGGTTGTGATTTGAAAAGAGTATTGTTCTTACCAATGTCATAAATATAGGTTTATAATTATTATGGTGGTATTGTGACATTTTTATCTTTTGCTTCGCCAAACAAAATAAATTTGATTTGTAAGTTAAACAAATTTATCTATGGTTTTAAACGAATTTCTGAGTAATGATGTAACGCCCTCAAAATAATAACATTAAACCCATCAAATAAGACATGCATTGACATTTAAACTAACTACATTCTTTTATTCATTAGAGTTTTATTACATAAGTATTACATGTTAACATCAAAACAAAATGCCTTACAGGCTTACAGCTTTCCAAGTTAACACTTGGTTACAAACAAAGAGTACTAACTCATTTACACAGAAAGCCCTTGGCTTGAAGTTACATGTAATACATCAAAAGTTAAGCGACAAAAGTATGCCCGCCTCTAGCCTCCCAGCTATATCCTTGGAGGTGGCATGCTTCCTGCACCTGAAAATGATATTCCCATATAGGGTGAGCCACAGCCCAGTAGAAATACACTAAACCAACCATGAACAATGACTAAAATATTAGCAATTGATAGATGGTCAACACTGATATCTTCACATAAATTACACATTTATGTCATACAACTTATGAGTCTAAGTTACCTTTCATTTTTCCCTTTTTCAACGGATAGGCATATAAGCACTAACCACATTCTCAACAGATATGTATATCAACAATATCCACATTCTCAGATAAGCAAATAAGCTATATCCACATTCTATAACAGATATGTATAACAACAATATCCACAGATAAGCATAAAGGCTATATCCACACATCACAAAGATAAGCATATAAGCTCTATCTTCACTTATTTAGACAAACATATGAGCTGTATCTACGGAGTTCATCCCCTATCTTCTCCCAACACTAACCGGTTTAGAGGTACATCCCCTATCTTCCCCTAAACCGCGGAGTACATCCCCTATCTTCCCCTAAACCGCGAAGTACATCCCCTATCTCCTCCTCTACACATAACGTATATAAACACATTGGTTCTATATACAATCACCCAATACATACAATTAATGTATTCTATCAACCGTCAAGTTCCATGACACATTTCATTGATTAGTTTCAATTTGCCTAATCATCATGCATTGTCTACAACAATCACGACTATCCTCCACCGATAGCCCAAAGCAGTTATTTCTAAACAGAAAATAAATGCACAATAGATATTCAATCAACATTTCATTTCTTCATTCTTTTCAATTAATTATCCCAATTAATTAAACAATGTAATTAGGTCAATTCCCATAATTAACATTTCAACCCTTAGGTCCCATTTTCATCAATGATTCAACAATCATTCCATTTTTCTATGCCAAACATGCATCTAGGTTTATTATGAATAAAACCCCAACTTTTATAAAATTACACAAAAGCCCCAAACTTTCACAAAATTACCAAACCAAGCCCATCATCTCAAAATACCAAAATTTAAAGACAAAACCCATAGAGAGGAGTAGGATATCCCTACCTTGAAGTTTTAGCCAAAAAGGAGATGAAGACTCGAAGATCAACGTGCTCCAAATCCAAACTTTTTCAGATTAAATCGAAGCTCTCAACACCATTTATCTTTTTAACAAAGGCCCTAGGCTAGATTCACACTCTAGGGAGATCAAATCTTAGAGAGAGTGCAAGTTTAGAGAGAGAGAGGCTCGGATTAAGGGTTTTGGATCAAAAAGAAGGTGAAAAAGTGATGTTTTAGACGCTGCTGTCCGCTGATATAAAACACGCTCGCTCGAGCGAAGGCTTGGTCGCTCAAGCGACCAGACACAGAAAACTCTCGCTCGAGCCAAGAAGTTCTCGATCGAGCGAAGAAAAATCCAGACCGCTCGAGCGAAGGAAGCTCGCTCGAGCCAAGAAAGACAGCTCTCAGGTCCAGAACCAGGTGCAACCGCTCGCTCGAGCGAGCCACTCTGGCTCGACCCACCATACTCGAACCCCACTCTCGCTCGAGCGACCAACTCCTCGCTCGAGCGAAGGTCCAAAATTCTGGGCAGCAACACTAGGCTCCCGAACACAACCAACCTGTAACAAACCTGCCCAACACATCCTATAACTAAAATATGAAGAAAAAGGAATGTAAACACAATAATAACCAACTACCAACATCCACGGACACATGTCCGGATCACTGTACAACAAGGGTAAACCCGGGATCGCTATAACCTCCCCCCCTTAAAGAATTTCGCCCCCGAAATTAAGCACAAGTTTTTCAAAAACAAGTTTTCCTCCATTTTAGACAATGTTACACTTGAACATTCAACAATTCGACCCATTACCGGTCATCCCATCCCTTTAACAAGAGACATATCACAATATGTAAACAACATATGTATTTTCAACATGCATCAACATTATGCACTAACTTTCCAATGTCAACAATATACTTAACACATATAATGTTACATTCAATTTCCATATGAGGCAAGTTCCAAAACATACTTCCAATAATCAAAACATTTTCAATGTTTCACAACTTAAGACATATATAAAAGCTCTTAAGTTCAACAAAATGTAAAATTTAAATACAAGATTACATATCAACAAACAAGTCCGGATATTTCTCTCGGACTTCCAACTCACGTTCCCAAGTGGCTTCCTCCACTCCGTGATGTTTCCACAAGACTTTCACCAAAGGAATGGTCTTGCCACGCAGGACCTGATCCCGCCTATCCAAGACCCGAACCGGTCTCTCCTCATACGAGGCATCCTCATCTACCTCTAAATCGGTCCAATCCAACACATGTGATGGATCTGGCTCATACTTCCGAAGCATACTCACATGAAACACGTCATGCACTCCGGACAACTGCGGCGGTAAGGCTAACCGATAAGCAACCTCACCAATCCTCTCAAGAATCTCAAAAGGACCAATAAACCGAGGGGATAACTTCCCACTCTTCCCAAACCTCATCAAGCCTCGTCTAGGTGATATCTTCAGAAAGACATGATCACCTACCTTAAACGCCAAAGGCCTCCTCCTACGGTCGGCATAACTCTTTTGTCGACTCTGGGCTGTAACAAGCCTCCTACGGATAAGCTCAACTTTTTCCGTCGTCTCCCTAACCAACTCCGGACCCAACAAAGGTGCATCACCCACCTCGGCCCAACAAACTGGAGACCTACACGGTCGGCCATACAAGGCCTCAAACGGTGCCATACCGATGCTAGACTGAAAACTGTTGTTGTAGGCAAACTCTACCAATGGCAAGTGCCTCTCCCACGTCCCACTGAAATCCAGGACACAACCCCGAAGCATATCCTCGAGGATCTGAATAGTACGCTCGGACTGCCCGTCAGTCTGAGGGTGATAAGCCGTACTAAAGGTCAACTTAGTGCCCAGGGCACTCTGCAAACTCTGCCACAATCTAGCAGTAAAACGAGGATCTCTATCTGAGACGATCGTCACTGGGACCCCGTGCAATCTCACTACGTCCCGAATATACAAATCGGCAAGATGATCTACCGAATATCTCACACGCAAAGGAATAAAGTGCGCCGACTTAGTCAACCGATCTACAACCACCCAAATAGCATCACTACCCCGCTGAGTCCTCGGAAGACCTACAACGAAGTCCATAGTGACATGCTCCCACTTCCACTCGGCAATAGGCAAGGGTTGCAACAAACCCGCTGGCCTCTGATGCTCGGCCTTCACTTGCTGGCAAGTAAGGCACTTCGATACGAAAACAGCCACATCTCTCTTCATACCCCGCCACCAAAATTGGCGACCCAAATCCTGATACATCTTAGTACCTCCCGGATGCACCGCAAGGCGCGAATGATGAAACTCTCGGAGTACTTCCTCACGGCAAGACTCCGGTACAAACAAACGGTCTCGGTATCTCACACTCAGGTCGGGATACACCGTCAAACCCTTCTCAACTTTCCCACTGGAGATCTTCTCTCGGAGGGATTCTACCTCAAGGTCACCTCTCTGTGCCTCTAACACTCTAATCACAAGTGTAGGCTGTGCAACAACAGAAAACAAAGCCGCAGCCTCAACAGATTCGCCCAGTAGCAAATCAAACTCACCAAGTGCTCCCAACATCTCCCATTCCCGGATGGCTATACTAGCAACATCACTAATGGTCTTCCTACTAAGGGCATCGGCCACAACATTGGCCTTTCCCGGATGATAATGCAACTCAAAATCATAATCCTCGATGAACTCCATCCACCTCCTCTGCCTCAAATTCAAGTCTCTCTGTGTAAACAGATACTTCAAACTCTTGTGATCCGAGAATACCTCGAACCTCTCACCATAAAGGTAATGCCTCCAGATTTTCAAGGCAAAGATCACAGCTGCTAACTCTAGATCGTGTGTGGGGTAATTCTTCTCGTGTATTTTCAACTGACGTGAGCCATAAGCTACCACTTTCCCCTCTTGCATCAACACACAACCCAAACCCTCTCGTGAGGCATCACAATAAACAGCATAACCCAGCCCTCTCTCCGGAATAATCAACACCGGAGCGGTGGTCAATCTAACTTTCAGATCTTGGAATGACTTTTCACAAGTCTCACTCCACACAAACTTGACTCCCTTCCGAGTTAGTCTAGTCAACGGTGACGCTAACCTGGAGAAATCTTTCACAAACCGACGGTAATACCCAGCTAATCCCAGAAAACTGCGGATCTCAAACACACTCTTAGGCTGTGCCCAATCTTGCACTGCCTCAACCTTGGATGTATCAACAGACACCCCTTCTCCGGATACTACGTGGCCTAAGAATTTGACTTCCCCCAGCCAGAACTCACACTTCCCAAACTTGGCATACAGCCTATGGGCTCTAAGCAACTCAAGCACCACTCTCAAGTGTGCCTCATGCTCCTCCTCTGAAGGCGAATAGATAAGAATGTCGTCCACGAAGACGACCACAAATCGATCTAAGAACTCCCGGAAAATCCGGTTCATCAAGTCCATAAAGACTGCCGGTGCATTGGTAAGCCCAAATGGCATCACCAGGAACTCATAATGGCCATACCGCGTACGGAATGCCGTCTTAGGAATATCTTCCTCCCTGACCCTCAACTGATGGTAACCCGATCTCAAGTCTATCTTAGAGAAACAACGGGAACCCTTCAACTGGTCAAACAAATCATCTATACGGGGCATAGGGTACTTATTCTTAACTGTAGCCCGATTCAACTTCCGGTAGTCTATACACAATCTCAAGGCACCATCTTTCTTTTTAACAAAGAGGGCCGGTGCTCCCCACGGCGAAACACTAGGGCGAACAAAGCCCTTATCGAGCAATTCCTGGAGCTGAACTTTCAACTCAACCAACTCTGCTGGAGCAAAACGGTAAGGTGCCATAGAAATCGGCGCCGTACCAGGCACTAAATCAATAGAGAACTCTATCTCTCGGTGAGGTGGCAAACTAACAAGATCTTCGGGAAAAACATCCGAATACTCACAAACCACCCTCGGCAACACAAGCTGGGTCTCACCACTCTCACCACTCTCAAAGCTGGCAAGTAGACTACTAAGCTCACTTCGCCCTCGCGAATCATACCCCGGTGGGAAAACACTACCAACCCGGTCTCCCAAGAAATGGAACCACTCCCCGCTCAAGGTACATAACGTGACCCTCTGGCGGTAGCAATCAATAACAGCCCGGTATGACGATAGCCAGTCCATACCCAAAATAACATCAAAGCCCTTCATGGGCATGACAACAAACGGAAAAGGAAGCCTATAGTCAGCGACCTCTATATCACATCCTCTAACACCCTGTTTCAGGATCAACTCACCACCCAAAGGCGATACCACACAAATAGGAGATGCTAACTGTGCTAACTCCAATTCCAAAACCGATGCAAATGCAGCAGATACAAAAGAATGAGATGCACCCGTGTCTATCAACACATTAGCAACTGAGTTGCAAAACAGAAAAGTACCTCTCACTACTGATGGAGCCAGTACTAAATCCTGCGCGGTAACAGCATACACGCGCCCCGTAGGCCCCTGGTCTACCTGCTCACCTCTCGGAGCAAAAGACTGCTGCACAGACTGGGATGACGAAACTCCCGGATTGGCCCTCGAGGCCTGCACAGACTGAGCTGGCTGAAAACCCTGCGTCTGCCTAGAACCAGACGCTCCCGAAGTGGCACTCAACTGTGGGCGAAACCTCTTCAGGTGCCCAGGCTGTCCACACTGATAACAAGTCAAGGGCTGCCCCCTGCCCAAACTCTGACTCTGCGGTCTAGCTGAAGAAGAAGCAGCTTTCTGACCCCCACCTTTCTGCGGGCAAACTGAAACCTTGTGACCCAGCTGGCCACACTTGTAACAAGTGAATTCCCCCTGACTGCCTCTCCCTGAGCCTACACTCGGCACTGGAAAGGTCGATCTAGAGACTGCACCCTGAGACTGCTGAGGGTTATAACCCTTCTGTCTCCTGCCATCACTCTGACTATCCTGACTCCTCTTGGAGCCCCTCTGTTCTTCCTCCTCCTCCTGCATCATAATCTCCATATGAGCAGCAGCATCAACTAGGTGTCTATACTCTCGAATGTAAGACCCACCAACTCTCAACTTGAGGCCCCGCCTCAACTTCCGCTCAAACTCATAGCAACGGCGTTCCTCAGACGCCACCAGTTCCGGTGCAAACCTGGACAGACTGGTAAAAGTAGCCTCAAACTCGGCCACTGACAAGCCCTGCTGTTTAAGCCGGCTAAACTGATCCCTCAGCTTCTCCCTAGCTGCTGCAGACAAAAACCTCTCCTGAAAAGCATTTATAAACGCCTCCCAAGTACCGCCCACACGAGCCTTCTCGTACTTCCACCATTGACCCGCATCTCCCTTCAGCTGGAAGGATGCCAAGGTCACTTTCAGTGCTCCGTCCTCAATGTCAAGCATCTCGAACGTCTTACTCATCTGTTCTAACCACTCATCAGCCTTCAGTGGCTCCTTCGGATCCCCGATAAACTCGTCCGGATTAGACCGGAAGAACTCCCTCTTCAAGAAAGAAGGCCCTGTCTCAGCTGCCTGATTCCCAGCTCTAAGAATACCCAAAGCTCCTGCTATCTCTCTGGCCAAGGCACCCATAGCCTGCTGACCTACTGGCTCGGCCACAGTGGCCTGCCCAACTCCCTCCTGCACTGCCGAAATCTCACCCGGTAACGGTACTTCCTGCCTCGCAGGTCTACCACGCCTAGCTCCTCTTCCTCGTCCTGACATCCTAATAAAGGCAACACAGAACGTTAGCACATTCATAAATGTGCCGAAACTAAACACTCACGTCCTAATGCATGGACAACTGTAATTCACTCCACATAAGCACATAAACACATAAGCACTTACGAATTTCATTTCCAAATAATGATAGTCTCGAGGCGTTACTAGAGTTCCGGTTAGAAACAACATTGATCAAGTGCCTTTCCAACAAGACTCCCAGAAACTCAAGGATCCAATCAACATCCCAGAAATTAAATCCCATACCCACATAGTCACATAAGCATGTTATCAAATAAGCACATAGCATATGATATTACATTTAAGTCTCTATCAAGCGAGACAAACCCATTGTGATACTAATCACTTCCCACGTACCCAAAGTATTCGAACCCGGTACGCTCTGATACCAAGTTGTAACGCCCTCAAAATAATAACATTAAACCCATCAAATAAGACATGCATTGACATTTAAACTAACTACATTCTTTTATTCATTAGAGTTTTATTACATAAGTATTACATGTTAACATCAAAACAAAATGCCTTACAGGCTTACAGCTTTCCAAGTTAACAC
This sequence comes from Camellia sinensis, assembly GCF_055761805.1. NCBI lineage: Eukaryota > Viridiplantae > Streptophyta > Magnoliopsida > Ericales > Theaceae > Camellia > Camellia sinensis. Next base: position 184,917,822 of record NC_138969.1, on the reverse strand, counting down.
TTGGTTACAAACAAAGAGTACTAACTCGTTTACACAGAAAGCCCTTGGCTTGAAGTTACATGTAATACATCAAAAGTTAAGCGACAAAAGTATGCCCGCCTCTAGCCTCCCAGCTATATCCTTGGAGGTGGCATGCTTCCTGCACCTGAAAATGATATTCCCATATAGGGTGAGCCACAGCCCAGTAGAAATACACTAAACCAACCATGAACAATGACTAAAATATTAGCAATTGATAGATGGTCAACACTGATACCTTCACATAAATTACACATTTATGTCATACAACTTATGAGTCTAAGTTACCTTTCATTTTTCCCTTTTTCAACGGATAGGCATATAAGCACTAACCACATTCTCAACAGATATGTATATCAACAATATCCACATTCTCAGATAAGCAAATAAGCTATATCCACATTCTATAACAGATATGTATAACAACAATATCCACAGATAAGCATAAAGGCTATATCCACACATCACAAAGATAAGCATATAAGCTCTATCTTCACTTCGTTAGACAAGCATATGAGCTGTATCTACGGAGTTCATCTCCTATCTTCTCCCAACACTAACCGGTTTAGAGGTACATCCCCTATCTTCCCCTAAACCGCGGAGTACATCCCCTATCTCCTCCTCTACACATAACGTATATAAACACATTGGTTCTATATACAATCACCCAATACATACAATTAATGTATTCTATCAACCGTCAAGTTCCATAACACATTTCATTGATTAGTTTCAATTTGCCTAATCATCATGCATTGTCTACAACAATCACGACTATCCTCCACCGATAGCCCAAAGCAGTTATTTCTAAACAGAAAATAAATGCACAATGGATATTCAATCAACATTTCATTTCTTCATTCTTTTCAATTAATTATCCCAATTAATTAAACAATGTAATTAGGTCAATTCCCATAATTAACATTTCAACCCTTAGGTCCCATTTTCATCAATGATTCAACAATCATTCCATTTTTCTATGCCAAACATGCATCTAGGTTTATTATGAATAAAACCCCAACTTTTATAAAATTACACAAAAGCCCCAAACTTTCACAAAATTACCAAACCAAGCCCATCATCTCAAAATACCAAAATTTAAAGACAAAACCCATAGAGAGGAGTAGGATATCCCTACCTTGAAGTTTTAGCCAAAAAGGAGATGAAGACTCGAAGATCAACGTGCTCCAAATCCAAACTTTTTCAAATTAAATCGAAGCTCTCAACACCATTTATCTTTTTAACAAAGGCCCTAGGCTAGATTCACACTCTAGGGAGATCAAATCTTAGAGAGAGTGCAAGTTTAGAGAGAGAGAGGCTCGGATTAAGGGTTTTGGATCAAAAAGAAGGTGAAAAAGTGATGTTTTAGACGCTGCTGTCCGCTGATATAAAACACGCTCGCTCGAGCGAAGGCTTGGCCGCTCGAGCGACCAGACACAGAAAACTCTCGCTCGAGCCAAGAAGTTCTCGATCGAGCGAAGAAAAATCCAGACCGCTCGAGCGAAGGAAGCTCGCTCGAGCCAAGAAAGACAGCTCTCAGGTCCAGAACCAGGTGCAACCGCTCGCTCGAGCGAGCCACTCTGGCTCGACCCACCATACTCGAACCCCACTCTCGCTCGAGCGACCAACTCCTCGCTCGAGCGAAGGTCCAAAATTCTGGGCAGCAACACTAGGCTCCCGAACACAACCAACCTGTAACAAACCTGCCCAACACATCCTATAACTAAAATATGAAGAAAAAGGAATGTAAACACAATAATAACCAACTACCAACATCCACGGACACATGTCCGGATCACTGTACAACAAGGGTAAACCCGGGATCGCTATAAATGATATTTAAAGGTTCATCAAATATTATTACTTGGCTTTATGGATAATACTATTAATTTATGCATACATCTCAAGGTCAGTGGGAGTAATTTATTTTTCTTGATCCTTTATAGTGATGGAATTTTACTTATTAGTAATAATTTCGAATTAATACTTGATGTGAAGATATTGTTGTTAATAAATTTTGGTATAAAATATCTTGATAAAGTATTTTATGTGTTTGGCATTGAGATACTTGAAAAATAACTTAGAGGATTATTTGTCTCATCTCAAAGAGCATACCTAGATCACATTTTTTACTGAATTTAATATGCAAAATTGAAAGCTTTGCGTTGCTCTTCTTAATGATCGAGATTAATTAAGTAACATTTAGTATTCATAAAATGATTTTGAGAAAAAGTTCATGAGGAATGTCTTGTATGCTAGTGTTGTGAGAGTTTAATAAATTATGAAGTTTGAATTAAACTTGGTGCATATGCAATTAGTTTGTTAGACAATTATTATTTTATTTTAAGCCTTGACCATTGGGTTGAAAGACATAAAGTGTCATGATATTTATAGAGAATTAAAGATTATACAATTAGCTATGGAAGAATTAATCATGTTAATATTATTGGTTGTATAATGTCGACTTTGGAAGTTGCTCAAATGATATATAGTGTCTGTTACTGGTTACATTTTTTATGTTTGCATGAGATCTTGTTTCATGAAAGAGTTTCATAAAATCTCTCATAATTTTTCACTATACAAACATGTTTTAGAGTTCTACTTGAGTTATGTAATTAAAGAATTTTATTTCAGAGTTTGGAATTGTTAATTTCATCTCCAAACTTATAAAGATGTATTATGATATATGGTTTTAATTTTCTCTATGAAGAATAACAAAAACTCTGATGGTGTTAAATACATAATTTTAAAGTATTTCAGAATTACAGAGTTGTTAAAGATGATATTCTTTATGAGCACATGTTATAGAATACATACTAGTTGATCCTCTAAATATAGGGCTTAGGCCAAATTTTAGTTTACTAAATATATTGAGCATATGGGTACTTTACAGTTTTTTATGTGCTTGGTTAAAGAAATTTTTTTACCCATGAATATTATCTATGGTATATTTCAGTTAATAAAGTTTAATGTGTTTATTCACATTTTGTTTATAGTTATGTGTGTGTATGCATAAATGGTAATTGTCATATATGTATACCTCTTACATGAGCTCTTACAGTTATATTTTAATTTTGAGATATAAAGATTAACACTTTGGTTCAGAAGTATATATGGATCCATAAAGTATGATGCTTGGTTTAAAGCATGAAAGACCTCGATTTAGAGGAATAAAGGCTTCTTTTGGAAGTGTAAAATGGAATAAAATTCCTTGCAGGGTCTTGTCAAGACCATGCAGAGGACTGAATGTGGAATTAGCATGTGATATAATTTTTGGATCAATTATGCTGAAATTCCACACTACACTTTATCACATATAGGAATCCATGTTGGTGAGATATTAGTGTTTGTAATTGTGGAAGGTGTTGTGTTGGTCAATAGCATAATTACCGCTACAGTTCGATATTAATATTTCTCATTGAACGGGATTCTGTACTGAGATGATTTTATTCTGAATCATGTTTATGTGGCCACTAAAGTTGTTTAACCCGAGAGTCATTTTTCTTAAATAAAATATTTTCTTAAAGTAGTAGTCAATGTTGCCTAAGTGGGAGAATGTAAGAATTTATTCTTAATTAGGCTGTCATTGACTATATTTTGTTTGGTTTGTGAAAAACGGGTTGAACGTGATTCAGATAGATTGACTGGTATGAGCCCAAAATTATTATTGTGATCCATAAAGTTTGGGCCATGGTCATCTTAGTGTATTTATTATTTTATATGTGGATATGTGATATGGAGGTGTAAGGCCTGTTTTAAGTTATTTGGGTTCCTTAATGGGAGGGCCCAATAATTGTTTTATTTAGGCCCAGTCCCCTCTCCTATCCTTATTAGGGTTTACATATATCTATATATATGTAGATCAAAGGGTTGTCAGCCCCATTAAAAAGACAAAAAAAAAAAAGATTAGGAGAAGGAGGGGAAGAGTTGGTGCTAAGGTTTTCCAATTGTGAATGCCATATTCTTTCAAGGAAGCAAAACTCAAGACAATAACGGAATCAAATGGTATGTATCTGAGTTTATATTTTAGTAGTTACTTATATTCATATTGTTTTGATTTCTAGTATATAGATCCTAACATCTTACAGGGTAACCTATACTGAAGGGTTGTGAACGTGGTGTTTCTATTTTCTTTTGTCCACTTGTGCTTTGCTCTCTTCACTCTTATGGTTTTTAATTGTAAGAGACACTCTAGTATTGTATGTTACCTTCGCATAATTTGTATGATCAATTTACCAGCTTGTTTTTGTGCAACCCAATCTTGAATGGAGTTGCTATTTTCCAGGGCAAGCTTTACAGCTTATTGCCAACCCCAAGCAGTAACTGCATCAATATTGTTATTGGTCCACTATTTCATTTTGAGATGCCCCAAAATAATAGTCCCATGAAATGTTGAAATAAAAAATATTTGATTTTCTAAAATTATGCTTTTTGAGTAATTATAAACATATTAAAAATTTGAAAAGATAGGGATATTATTGGGAAAATATTTTAAAATTTAAATTTAATTGTAATGATTAGATGCCTCTTAAAAGGTTGAAATCCCCAAAAAAGGACTAACAAATTGGGATGAAGGGAGTATGTCAAACACTACAATAAGTTTATGTAGACAAAATTATATCACGTAAAAGTGTAAAGAATGTAAATGTCAGATTTGTCACGAGATCTTTTATCCTTATGTCTAGACACACTCTAATTGGACTTTTGAGACATATAGTTTGATCTAAATCATACATTTATTCTTATTATTTCAATTTAAATAATTTGGTCTCTACACTTCAAGTTCAGTTTTAATTTGGTTATTCTGTCTAAATTTCTATTAATTTTGTTTACATGTTCGCTTTAGAAAATTGACAAGTATTCCAAAATTGTTAATTTTAATCTCTGACTCAGGTAGAAAGACCAAATTAAAGTGAACTTAAAGTGTAGGAATCAAATTATTTAATTTAAAATTATAGGAGCTAAAATAAAATTTAAATCAAATTATAAAAATAAAAAATATAATTAATCTTAGGGCGATTGATCAATAAATCCCATATTTTAGACTTGTGATTCATATAGTCTCATATTTTTTTCTTGTGATCCATTAGTCATTTTGGATGTGTAATGATTCGTTTGTCTGCCTCATTGTAGTGTTACATTTGGGAAGGTACGTTGGAGTGTTATGTTTGGAAAAATTTCCACTAAAGAATTTTTTAGTGTTACGTTGGAGTGTTGGAGTGTTACGTTTGCGAAAAGTATATTAAGGAATTTTTTAATATGTTACGTTGGAGTGTTAGAGTGTTACGTTTGCAAAAAGTACACTAAAGAGTTTTTTTTTTTTTTGAGTGTTACGTTTGGAAGAGTACATTAAGAAGTTTTTTAGTGTTGGAGTGTTACGTTTGAGAAAGTACACTAAGGAGTTTTTTAGGGTATTACGTTAGAGTGTTAGAGTGTTATGTTTGCGAAAAGTACACTAAGGAGTTTTTTAGTGTTAGAGTGTTTGTCACGCCCCCAAACCGCCCCTAGTAGTTTGGTGCCGTGATGGCCAGTAATCCGAGATTACCGAAGGCCGACTTACAAAATCACACACAATCAGAGTATAAAATATGGGGCTTACAAGTGCAGAAGTAATATATATACATATACAGAATCTAAATAGTCCATGAGAGCCGTGCTTAAGTCCAATGAAATGACATACATTTTTACAAAGTCTTACAACTTAGATACAAGAAGGGAATGAGATACAAAATACATCTTGACCAAAAGGCTTCTCAAGCCGACATATACAAGTACACATGAAATATAGACTAAGAAGCATAATCTTCAAGATGGTACAAAATGCTAATCCAAAACACGTCGGCAATGCACCCAAAAACACATCGGCTACACGTCTAGGCCTCATTGCCTTCTTGCTCATCACCTACATATATATAGAGAGGGTGAGCTTGGATACTCAGTGAATGATATTAGAAATAAAGGTTTTGCATGATTGATATCCAAGATTTATTTCAAAACAATACATAGCATACTTTACAATCAAGGGGAAATCAAGTTCATTGCCGGCCTTTCATGTTCTTTGGATGTTATTACATCTACTTAATACAAGGGGGTGATGACAATTCCAAGACAAGTGTGCAGTTGCATTATAGTCCCCTGCAGCTAAGGACTTTCAAGACAAGAGTGCAGTTGCATTATAGTCCCCTGCAGCTAAGGACTTTCAAGACAAGAGTGCAGTTGCATTATAGTCCCCTGCAGCTAAGGACTTTCAAGACAAGAGTGCAGTTGCATTATAGTCCCCTGCAGCTAAGGACTTTCAAGACAAGAGTGCAGTTGCATTATAGTCCCCTGCAGCTAAGGACTTTCAAGACAAGAGTGCAGTTGCATTATAGTCCCCTGCAGCTAAGGACTTTCAAGAAATGTCATCAAAACAAGATAGTGTTTAATATACAAGTAGGGATAGTCATTCATGCTAGATCAAGTACTTTTCAAAACAAGGCAAGACGAGATTTATGAAAGCAAGTGTAACATAGCTTTATTAAGAATACCACTCACATAGTTTCTTCAAACGTCGGGGTCGAGACAAGCCCAAGTCCTACAAACACATGGCAAAGCCTATTGAATGCACCCTCAACAGTTTCGTATGTACACAATTGATTTCGGAAACATGCTGGGCACCAGCCAGGTCTAGGCCGAGGTTCCACACCTCCTCGCCGAGGTGTGTTCCCGAGGGCCACATGCAAGGAAAAGAGGTCGGGAAACTCTGGGTTTCCCTCTGCTGATGAACATGAAGAACTTGAGTGTGAAAACATGAAAAATATGAATCTTCAATCATAATCTGTCATCACAAATCTGGGATTTTCGTGCTATGAGTTTGAAAACATGGACCTGGGTACCCGTACTTGGAATTCTTGCGGAAATAAACACAAAAACATGATTCTTTATGCAAGCTTTCAGATCAAAACAAGACTTTCTTGAAGAACACATGAATGTCATTTTCTCTTTCTAAAATCGGACTTCAAAACGATGCATGGCTTACAAATCATATCCGATCATGCAATGCAATAACATGAACATAGAGAACATCATGAGCAGATCAAGAATCTAACCTTAGAACACGGATCTAACGGTTCGATCTCTAGGAATCAAGCTTGAAGATCTACTTCCTCACTCTAAAACTCCTTCTTCCTCCTAGAGTTTCTCTCTCTACAAGGCAAGGTTATGATATCAAATGATAGTTTTCTTTACCCAGTCCTGGATTTAACCCTCTGCTGAGACACGTGGCGGCGACTGGTTGGGTTCTTCCTGAAAAGGTGGCTGACAGACCAGACAAAGCATGGTGGAAGGGTGTTCAACAAGTAAAGCGGTATGGGCTCTCTGACGGGGCAATGACATCGGCTAACAACAAGGCGTATCTAACAAGCTACACGGAATGACACTCCGGCAAGGGGTGACATCGGCTAACAAAGGACTTCGGCAACTATGGTGACAATGACCTCGGCTAGGAAGGACAACACTTGACTAAGCTGTGCCACATCTTGGCCTAGATGCGCCACACCTCGGCCTAGGTCATACCACTCCAGGACGAGATCACTTGGGTGCAAGGTAACATCTTGGCTAATGTGTCAAGGCGAGGACGGAGGTCAACAAGGGGTTCCAAGATACTTCTAGACTGAGGATGACCTCGGCTTGGAATGATCAAGGCGTAACGTAACCTAGGCTTGGAATAACATCGGCTAGCATAACTCAGGCAAGGCGTGACCTAAGTTTCACATCAAGGAAGGAACAAGACAAGCATACTACACTTAGACAAATCACAAGGCTTCAAAACAAGGCATGGATCACATTAGCTCAAGCGAAACAAATCACAACATACACATGCAAACTTAACAAGTCATAATCATACAGATGCTCATGAACATGATGAGAACATAAAATGTGGGTTCCTACAGTGTTGCATTTGGAAAAGTACATTAAGGAGTGTTTTTAGTATTATAATGTTACCTTAGAGTGTTACATTTAAGAAAAGTATGTCGGAATATTACATTGGAGTGTTACGTTTGGGAAAAAGTACACTAAGGAGTATTTTTTGGAGTATTACGTTTAAGTGTTATGTTTGAGTAACTACTAGGCTCCGGAAGGATATCTACCAAGGATTCCAAACAAGGAGGATGGATTCTGCTGGTGAAGCAAAGAGGAAAGCAAGAAGCGAGGAGAAAAGTGGATAGTGCAGTAGTCTTGTCATGACCCGAACCCGTCTCTATAGATTAAGGTCATAACCGACCAGTAATCATCAGTTTACCTACAACCTTAAACAAGATTAAACGTATCTTAATTATACATAAGGGCCAAAGCGGAAGCAGACTTTAAAAATTTTGTCCAATGAGTTGTGCTTACATGGCATATCAAAAACATTCCTCATATACTTGATAATAACTCACACCACATATTAATAGTTAACATTTTGTACACCCAAGATTATTCAAACATATAGTTAGTTATACCAGAAGTTTATACACATAAATGGTCCATCATGATCAATGAAAGTAGCAAAAGAAAATACCAAAGATCACACACAAAGCCTCTTGCGTGAGGCACCTAGGCTGACTCCACAAAACTCGGGTTCCTTTATAAAACTCCACTAAGACTGGGGTTTAACGTCCCTTTGCTCACCTACATACATATAAATAAGAGTGAGCTAACGCCCAGTGGATCCTACCAAAGTAAAGGGGTTATATGAATGAGATTCATGTTAAGTACGTCGAACTCGTGAATTTTAAATACAAACGGCCTTAGGCCCATTTTGATCCTTATCAAACATATCAAACGGCCTTAGGCCCATTATTCATCAAATGGCCTCGGGCTTAATTCAAACATTTCAGGCGTATCAAATGGCCTCAAGCCCATTATTTTCTATATTCATATTTATGCGCAATTCATATTCATGATCATGATCAATTTTTTTTATTCAAACGAGCTTTGGCCCATTACATACATATTCTAATGGCCTTTGGCCCATCAAAATATTCAAACGTATGAAACGGCCTCAGACCCAATTCAAACATATCAAACATATCAAACGACCTCAGACTCAATTCATACATATCAAATGTATCAAACTGCCTCAGGCCCAATTCATACATATCAATTGGCCTTGGGACCAAATCATGTTCTTCATAGAACCATATACAAAATTAGGCATATCGGATACTTATTCATAATTCAAATCAACAAATCCATGAAGCTTGCACAGAAATAGCATTTGGAAGATAACATACTTGAAAAATAGCTTTACTAAGATATTACTCACATTGTTCAGTCGATGGATTTGCCCTCGCGCTTGACCCTACACATTTCATAACACATTGGGTCACAAGCAAATCAATATTTTCTTAACTTGTTTATTTCTCTTAGGCCATTTTCTTATTCTTTTAGTTCATTTACAATGCTCAATGTATGCCTAAGAGTGTTTAGAAATGAAAGAGAACGGAAAGCGGAAATAAAATCCAAATATTACACTTTTTCTAATGTTGATGGTTTATATTTGTTTCCAAATTCAAAAGTTTTCAAAAATAAAATAAAATAAAATCCAAATTGAGAAAAACAGCCAATTGATGACATAAAAATATTAAATTACTTTTCAAACACATGCATCACTTACGAAATATTATTGATAATAGATGTAATAGTTTCTTCTGTTAAAAAAATAAAATAAAATAAAATAAACTCAAAATTAAAATTAATAAAAAGAGCAGGCTTGTATGCAGTCCACTTTGTGGCCTAGACGGTACAGTTAGGCTCGTGAAGCGCATCACAGGTCCCATTTTGATGATTCGAACCATTCAATGTGTAGAAATTATCGAGTACTTCATCCTTGTAAAAAATCACGTTGATCAGGAATATCAATAGCCCCTGATTAGATCATATTTTTTTCAGTGGTAAATATGATTTTAAAAATAAATTATTGTTAAAAATGTGTTCTGATCAAAGGGCTATCGATACCCGATCAACGTGATTTTTGACAAGAACGAAATACTTGACGAATTCTACATATTTAACAACTCGAATCATTGAAATAGGACCCGTGATGGCCCCACTGGCTCGAAGCACAATCCAGTTTATTTTGTGGACAAGCTTTCTCCTTAATAAAATATACATAAAATTTATCACAGCACACGATACATTAGTTATGTCAAAAAAATTTGAATAAAAATTTGATTAATAATTTTGCATCCCAAAATATTAAAATAGTATAAAGGGTCTCACTTAATTTATCTCTTTCAACGCCTCAAATAAGTTTGAGCCGCCGCGGTTGATCGAGGAGTTTCCACGGTGGGTGATGGCTAGGGACCGAAATCTTTTGGAGGTCTTGGCGGGGACTGTCAACGCCAACGTGGTGGTAGCGAAGGACGGAAGTGAGAACTATAAGCAGTGTACTTATAATGAAAATGTTGTGATTGGGAAGACTAAGAAGAATATTATGCTTACTGGTGATGGAATGGATTTGACCATCATCACTGGTAGCCTGAATGTGGTCGATGGAGCTACAACATTCAATTCTGCAACTGTTGGTAAATCATCTTACTCTTTGATTTAGTTTGATATATAGTTTTCCTGCAACAATCGTACTTTGTTTCTTATTAGTAAAACATACGTCAACAAAATATATAATTTATCTATTCGAGTTAAAATTGAAGAACAAAATGATATTAAAATCACACATACTTAAGGTCCGTTTATTTTCAGAGGTAGAATGAAGGGGATTCATACTGAAGGGATTGATAGTGAGGGGATTAAATAAAATTGTGTTTATTTTGATGATAGTTGTTGGTGTACGGATTGTTAAATTATTTTTATATAAAATAATAAAACAAATAAAAAAATAAAAAAAAATTAAGCATTAATGTTAAAAAAATATATATATATATGGCCAACATGTAAAAAATAGAAAAAAATAAAACAAATAAAACAATGATTTTTACTTAACAAAAAATACAAAAAAATTAAACATTGATATTCAAAAAAAAAAAAAAAAAGCCCAACATGTAAAAACTAAAAAAAATAATAGTCCGGCAGACTTTTCTAATACCACCTCCACCTCCTCCTTCCCAATCTCCTTTCTAAGGCCCAACCTAATCCGGACCTTCATCTCAATCCGTTCCCCAAATTTTCAAACAAGCACAACATTAAATGAGTCTCACCTTTATTTTAATCTCATCCCTCCCTCTATACTCCAAAACAAACGGGCCTAAATGTCTTATTTCTCTTTCAATTTTAAATATAAATCATTTCATTAACTCAATTGTCATTACCACTGTAGCTGTTGTTGGTGATGGATTCATGGCCCAAGACATGTGGTTTCAAAACATAGTCGGCGCGGCGAAGCACCAAGCAGTAGCATTACGCGTCGGAGGTGACCAGTCGGTCATAAATCGTTGTCGCATTGATGCTTACCAAAACACTCTCTACACCTACACTAACAGGAAATTCTACAGAGATAGCTATATTACTAGCACAATGGACTTCATCTTTGGCAACACAACGGTTGTGTTCGAAAACTGTAACATAGTGTGCCGAAAGCCCATGAGTGGACAGTTCAACACAGTAACGGTCCAAGGTCGAACTGACCCAAACCAAAACACTGGAACTTTAATCAAAAGCTGTAATGTGACAGCTAGGTCGGACCTTGAGCTCATTAAAGGCACTATAAAATCGTATTTGGGTCGTCCATGGAAGGCTTACGCGAGGAATGCTTTCATGGAATCATACATTGGGAACTATATTGACCTTTAGTGTGATTTTGCTTTGAGTACGTCGTATTATGGTGAGTATATGAATGATGGTCCCGGTGCAGATACCAGCAAGCGTGTCACATGGGTTGGATATCATGTCATTACTAGTGCGACCGAAGCCGTGAAGTCTATAGTGGCTCAGTTGATACAAGGAGGATCATGATTGAAGTCCACTGGGGTAACCTATACTGAAGGGTTGTGAACGCGGTGTTTCTATTTTTTTTGTTCACTTGTGCTTTGCTCTCTTCACTCTTATGGTTTTTAATTGTAAGAGACACTCTAGTATTGTATGTGTGGGGATATATTTTCTGAGTACCAACACGTGGCCAAGGTGACGCCAACGTGTCAGCCGAGATGCCACGTGTCCTGGTTGTTATGCCGAGGTCATCTCGGATACGCCGAGGTTACCTTCGAAGATATTGGAATCCGAGACAAGCGGATGAGGGGCAAGAGTCCTAGAATGAGAGAAGACTTCAGTTTGTAATAAGATAAAACTCTTAGAGAGTTTATCCTAATCTTATTGGGAGTCCAAGATTAGCAGTAATCCTGAGTCCATAGAAGTTAGGCTTCTATTGGGACTAGGTTTATGTTGGCTATAAAAGAGAGGCACCCCCATGGGTCTAAGGTATGTTTTTGATACTCAAGCTTGTGAGTTTAGCACTTGATTTATCTTTGAGAGATATGCTGCCTTGATCGTCGGAGTGCCCCCGGGTGGACGAACCACTGCCGGAATCTTCTCTTTCTGTTGCAGGTCAGCCAGGTGCCATCTGTTCTGCCGGTGCTCTCCAGCTGGTTACTAAGCTGGTAGTGTGGTCAGAAAATCACTCACACAATTTGGCGTCGTCTGTCGGAAAGAAAGAAAAATAGATGGCCAATGAAACAAAGAAGAATAGAAGGCTAATGACAGACAGAAGGATCAGATTAGAGACAACGCTCCTGTTGGGAGTGGGAGACCTATCAACCTCGACATTAAAGGGGACGACCGCAACACAGAAACTCGTGACCAGAGTCACGGAGTGAAAGACGCCGGCCAGAAAGGTGACGCGCCAAAGACAACAGATCGAAGCAGATACTACAAACGAAGATGACCTCCAGGTATGAAAGGATAGATACCTGCGGAGAAACGAAGACCCTTCCAGAAGGAATGCAAAGACAGGGGGCATAAGCGCTCCTAAGGAGATAACACTCAAGTATAGAAGAACTCATCCTAAGTGAGCAGATCCCGGATTCCAGATCCTGGATTCCAGATCCTGGATCTCGGATCTTAGAAGACATGATCTCGGCCTAGATGAGTAGGTCCGAGAAGAGAAGAGCTCAACCTGAGTGAGCAGATCCAAGATTCTAGCAGACAAGATCTCGGCACTTAAGTTCGAGAAGAGAAGAGCTCAGTGAGCAGATCTCAGATCCCAGAAGATAAAAAAAAAAAGAAAAACACACACAAGGTTGGACTGCAGTTAGCCAGGTTGAAGACCTTTTATAAGGTTCGTAAAGGAGTATGTGGAAGCCATGCAGGGGGTAGAGAGAGAAGAATATGTTTACCACTTTTGAAATTTGCAGCAATTTACAAGTTGGTTAAACCGATATGATGTTTACCACTTGTTGAAATTTGTAGCAATTTCCAAGTTGGTTAAACCGATATGATGTTTACCACTTGCTGAAATTTGTAGCAATTTATAAGTTGGTTAAACCGATATGATATTTACCACTTGTTGAAATTTGTAACAATTTATAAGTTGGTTAAACCGATATGATGTTTAACACTTGTTGAAATTTGTGGACAATTTACAAGTTGAAGTTAAACCGAAATCATTGTTTAACACTTGTTGAAATTTGTGGACAATTTACAAGTTGAAGTTAAACCGAGGGCATTGTTTAACACTTGTTGAAATTTGTGGACAATTTACAAGTTGAAATTAAACCGAAATCATTGTTTAACACTTGTTGAAATTCTGTGTGAATTTACAAGTTGAAGTTAAACCGATGTGATATTTAACACTTGTTGAAATTCTGTGTGAATTTATGAGTTGAAGTTAAACCAATGTGATATTTAACACTTGTTGAAATTCTGTGTGAATTTACAAGTTGAAGTTAAAACTGAGATTATATTTAACACTTGTTGAAATTCTGTGTGAATTTATAAGTTGAAGTTAAACCGAGATGATGTTTAACACTTGTTGAAATTCTGTGTGAATTTACAAGTTGAATTTAAACCGATGTGATATTTAACACTTGTTGAAATTTTGTGTGAATTTACGAGTTGAAGTTAAACCAATGTGATATTTAACAGTTGTTGAAATTCTGTGTTAATTTACAAGTTATAGTTAAACCGAGGTCGTATTGAAAGGAAGATGGTTTAACACTTGTTGAAATTTTGAGAAAAATTTACAAGCTAAAGTTAAGCCGAGGTTATGATAAAGGATGATGGTTAAAACACTTGTTGAAATTTTTGAGAAAAATTTACAAGTTAAAGTCAAGCTCAAGCAATATCTGCGTACTTGCCGAGACTACCAGGTTGTGAAAACTTGAAATATGGAAAACTGAAGTTTTGATAGAAGACATTGAGAAAGTGACAAGTCCTAAGCAACACTTGTGAAAATATTTGTTACAATATTTTCAAGTGTTAGGACAAGGCTGAGATGAACAAGATTAGAAGTTGTAACAGAGGTATTTTACCCGAAGAGATAGCACAGTCAAGGTATACTTTGAACACATACAAATTATTCTAAGTGTAGAATCATACAAGAGCAGAAAAAATAAGACATTCATTCAAAGATGAAATTAAAGAAATGCATTTAAAGAAGAAAGAAGGCACTTCGGCCTAAATATTGAAAAATAAGTTATTCAGACTACAAAAATGGCACGTCGGCCGGATTAAAAGCATACAAAGAAAGACAAAGTACAAGGTACAAGGTACAAGGTACAAGGAGTAAAAGAAGAAAACAAAACTACTCGGCATCAATGGCAGGATATAGAAGACAGTTGGGAAGACTTCTCAGCAGCCTTCTCGGCCTCGAGCTCAGCATCGATCTCCCGAAGAGTTTGATCAAAGCTCTTCTCGGCGACTGGCACCTCAGAGTTTGAAAACAAGAATGTAATTCGTAATCAAGAATGATGATGAAGCTATCAGGAAATCAAGACAAAAAGATTGCACAGGTGTGTCAAGCCAAGAACAATGGCAAAAATCAACAGATGTGTGAACAGTGCGTATTCAAGAAGATGATTTGGAAACAACGGGTAAAACAACAATGGTGATTAACAATGAAGCAAAGCTTCTTGGAAAGCAACAAGAAATAAAACCAAGAGGAACAGTGGCTTACTAGAAAGAGGGAAGCCAGAATGAGAATTGCCGAAGTCTGACGACGGATGCGAAAATGACAGAATGACGTAAGCTTCACCGGAGGAGAGGAACGAAAACAGTTGCAGAGCTTGAAAGCTTTGAACAATGACGGATTTAAGCAAAAGAGCTAGAAAGAGAAAAAACCGAAGGATTAAATGAAAAAAGAGAAAAATCAGAGTCAAGAAGGCGACAAAGTTCAAGAATAAAGCCAAGTGCACAAGCACTAAGTAAGTATGTGAAGAATAAGAAAGTAATGACCCAGACATGATGCTAGCAACAGAAAGCGGATATGGCAAGAATAGTGCCAGGCGTTCAAACAATTCAAAACTTGAAAACAGACGAAAATAGAAGACAACAGAGGGCAAGTAAACGGATTCAGAAGAGTTATGAAAGATTGAGCTTAATAAAAGAGTTTATGAACCTACCAAGAGAAATGAACGCCGATATGAAGATCGCCGGAGTCAAATAGATGACTGGAAGTCGTGAACCCACCGAAGAATGTGAGTGGAGCAATTGCAAAGCTCTTAGAGTTTACGAATTAATGGAACAAGAACCTCGGCTAGGAGGTGTGATCTCGAGCAGCTTGGAAAGCATGAAGCTTGATACTTGACAGAAGTGGACAGTAAAGTCCAGGGAACTTTGAGGTCGGCGAGTTTGATCTCGGACAGAGGGGCACAGATGAACGAACAATGTAGGTTCCATCACCTCAGAATGCCGAGATAATAGAACCTAGGGGGTAGTTGTGGGGATATATTTTCTGAGTACCAGCACGTGGCCAAGGTGACGCTGACGTGTCAGCTGAGGTGCCACGTGTCCTGGTTGTTATGCCGAGGTCATCTCGGATACGCCGAGGTTACCTCCGAAGATATCGAAATTCGAGATAAGCGGATGAGGGGCAAGAGTCCTAGAATAAGAGAAGACTTCAGTTTGTATTAAGATAAGACTCTTAGAGAGTTTATCCTAATCTTACTGGGAGTCCAAGATTAGCAGTAATTCTGAGTCCATAGAAGTTAGGCTTCTATTGGGACTAGGTTTATGTTGGCTATAAAAGAGAGGCACCTCCATAGGTCTAAGGTATGCTTTTGATACTCAAGCTTGTGAGTTTAGCACTTGATTTATCTTTGAGAGATATACTGACTTGATTGTCGGAGTGCCTCCGGGTGGACGAACCACCGCCGAAATCTTCTCTTTCTGTTGCAGGCAGCCAGGTGTCATCTATTCTGCCGGTGCTCTCCAGCTGGTTACTAAGCGGGTAGTGTGGTTAGAAAATCACTCACACAATTTCACTCACACAGTATGTTACCTTCGCATAATTTGTATGATCAATTTACCAGCTTGTTTTTGTGCAATCCAATCTTGAATGGAGTTGCTATTTTCCAGGGCAAGCTTTACAGCTTATTGCCAACCCCAAGTAGTAACTGCGTCCACTATTTCATTTTGAGATGCCCCAAAATAATAGTCCCATGAAATGTTGAAATAAAAAATATTTGATTTTCTAAAATTATGCTTTTTGAGTAATTATAAACATATTAAAAATTTGAAAAGATAGGGGTATTATTGGAAAAATATTTTAAAATTTAAATTTAATTGTAATGATTGGATGCCTCTTAAAAGGTTGAAATCCCCAAAAAAGGACTAACAAATTGGGATGAAGGGAGTATGTCAAATAGTACAATAAGTTTATGTAGACAAAATTATATCACGTAAAAGTGTAAAGAACGTAAATGTCAAATTTGTCATGAGATCTTTTATCCTTATGTCAAGACACACTCTAATTGCACTTTTGAGACATATAGTTTGATCTAAATTATACATTTATTCTTATTATTTCAATTTAAATAATTTGGTCTCTACACTTTAAGTTCAGTTTTAATTTGGTCATTCTGTCTAAATTTCTATTAATTTTGTTTACATGTTCGCTTTAGAAAATTGACAAGTATTCCAAAATTGTTAATTTTAATCTCCGATTCAGGCAGAAAGACCAAATTAAAGTGAACTTAAAGTGTAGGAATCAAATTATTTAATTTAAAATTATAGGAGCTAAAACAAAATTTAAATCAAATTATAAAAATAAAAAATATAATTAATCTTAGGGCGATTGACCAATAAATCCTATATTTTAGACTTGTGATTCATATAGTCTCATATTTTTTTTCTTGTGATCCATTTAGTCATCACTACAAGAAAAGTGGGCAAATAACACGGAACTTTTTGTGACAGCATGTATACCGTCGCGAAAAATATTTTTGTGAGACGGGTGAAATTTACCATCGCAAATAGTGGACATTTGTGACGGGAATGCTCTGTCGCAAAAAAAAAAAAAAACCCTTAATAAAACGGCGTCGTTTTATAAATGGATTTGATCATTTGTGACGGTTTTGCCATGTTGTCGCAAATAGTCTGAAATTTCATCTCCTTTCTTTAGCCAAAATGGCGCTCGATCAAATTCCCTAAAATCTCCAAAATCCCTAACACCTTTCTCCCTCAAAACCCCCAAAATCCCTAACACCATTCTCCCTCAAAACCCCCAAAATCCCTAAATCCCCAGAGATGAGTTCGACGACGATCTCTCTCCATCTCTCAACGAGCGATGACGGTGACAACTAGCGGCGTTCGAGTTCACCGACAATCACAACGACGACGACGAGTGTTCACTGACGATATCTCTCTCAACGAGTGACGACGGCTAGCGGTGGTGCGGCGATGGCGTGTTACGATCTCTCTCTCTGAGCTCAGGCAGTACGTATGCTCTCTCTCTATTTCGGAAGCCCACAGTAATTTATTTTGGTCACTCATCTTGTATAGAGATCAGGTGCGTTTCTCTCATTGCTATGATTCAAAACTGTAATATTTGATTGCTCCATTTTTTGTTCTATATAAGTAATATCTGATTTTGATGTCTACTCTTTTTTTGGTCACGACGACAACCACAATCGATTGTCGTCTACTCTTTCAGTAAGTCTCCATTCTACAAATCCAAATCTTTCAATTCTTTTTTTACTTACTCTTTTTTTCTTAATGTGACAATTTCAGAATCAATTAATGGACTATCGAGTGATCAGAAGAGAGAGTTTCTCGAACGATACGGTCTTAATCCCGACGACTTTCTATCAAAACCTTCTCCTAAGGTCTCTCTCTCTCTCTCTCTCTAATATCAATATATATGTATATAATATGTATGATAATATTGTAAATAAAGTTTGGATTTTGAATGCATAGACAAGGAGAAAGGAACTGCGAAAGACAGGGAGGGGAAAACAGGTCCCACCGGAGGAACCTAAGCCGCCAATGGTGTAGACACCCCATTTTTGACCGTCCTCAAGACTTGGACGTCACCGTTTGAACACTCGATGATCATCCATGTTTGTGTTCGTTTGGAGTTCCTGGAGGTCTCGGCTCGTGCGCCTTGCCTTAGGATCTCCGAACTTGACTGTTTAGTGTCTAGTTTCACACCAAACACTTGTGTTTTGCCTTTGAGAGGTAGGGTAGGGCTTGTAGACCATCCTCACCCACCACCGGCAGTGGCTAGAGGCCACCGGCTGGTTTTTGCTGCCACCGACAATGTATATTGCCGGCCGGCACTATTTGTTGCCGGTCAGCACTATTTAGTGCCGGTCGGCACTCTTTTTGGCCAAGATGGCATTTTTGGGCGGCCGATTACTGTGCATCTGCTTTTGCAGATATTTTAAGACAGCTGTCTTGCTTTTGCTCCCCTCCATACACGTGTATGGATGGATCTCCCTCTTATGAAGCTTGTCTTGTAAGCTTTACAAGACAAGAAGTGCCATATAGAGAGAGGTGGGTCTCTTGGCTTGAAAGAGGGTTAGACACTTGAGATATTTTGAGAGCTTAGACAGCCATTGTTAGGGTTTGAGTTCTAGGGTTAGGGTTAGATACACATCCTATCTCTCTTTCCCTCTCTTTTGTGCTCTTGTGTGTGTTTTAGTCCATACTATTGCACACAAACACCTAGTGTTTCACCTTCCTCTTGGAACTGAGGTTCTAAGGGACTGATTTTGAGGTTTTGAAGCTGATTTCAAGCCAAGGAGGGCCATTGGAGCATCTTTGTTGAAGAAGTCTTCAAGGGTAAGAACCTTACCCCTTTTTACCCCATTTTTGCATTGTATTTCTACCTATCTTAAATTCGTTTTTGAGCTTAGTGTATAATACAAAAAAGTTCTGTTTTTAAGCCCTCTTGGTTGTTTGTTAAGAGTGTTTTGTGGTTTGGGTAAGTTTGAATACCCTTAGGCCTTGAAAGGCCTCGTTTTGTGCCCTTTTGTGTGAACTCCGGGATTTTGGTGTTGGGGTCTCTTCACCACTGAAATCTTGAGGGATTTCAGTGGTGAAGGTGATGCCTTGAAGTCCCAGGAAGGAGAGGGCCACCCCCTCTCCTTGTTGTCCTTGAAAAGGGCATGTTTTGGCCTCTTGAGAGAGCATTATGTTTGAGGGTGTATTGACCATGACTTGGCTGCTTTTTATGCTTAATATGTCATGTTATGCCTCTGTTTTTACTTGGTTTTGGTACTCCATGCATGCTTAGCATAGTTGCCATGTAATGCCTTGTTATGCCTTAACATGTCTTAGGTTGTGTGCCTTTGTTTCTAGCATGTTTTAGGCTTACATTTGTGAAGATTTTGTGCTTATCTTGACATGTTTTAGGTCTGTCCATAAGTGTTTGGGTTGATTTTGGCATGCTTGGTATAGCTCCTTTGTATTTGGGCTTGTTGGCCTTGAGCATATGAATGTATAGCATGACATCTTTGCATTGATTTGGTGATTTGGGATCATCCACCATGTCATTTCAGTCCTATTTGCATGCCTATATGTTTACCTTGGATGCATCTTTAATGCCTCATAAGCTTGTGTAGCAATGCTCCTTGTTTTGGCACTTGTGCATGCCTCTAAATTTGAGCCACTTAGATGCCATCTAAGTAGTCCTTTAGCCTTGTTTTAACATGCTAAAAACCTGTTTTTAGTTGCTTAATGCATGCCATGTTTGTTGTGATAAACATGCTTCAAAGCTTCATGACTTGCCTCAAGTACTTGGACCATGCTTGCATGCATTTGCTTGTCTTGTTTAAACATGATTTGGCATCATTTTATGACATGATTTTTAATGCTTATGTTGCATGTTAATTGTCCATGATTACCCCCTTTCAAATGTGCTTGAGGGTTGTTCAATTTGTGCCTAAGTGTTGGCCTTTCAACATGTGTATGTGTGCATGTGTATTTGGTCCCTCATTGTAGCACTTTGGCCCTTGTTTTAGGCCCTATTGGAGCTGCCTAAACCATGCTTAAGACCACCCTTTCATTGGTTAGCATTACCTCATGTTTGCTTGCATGCTTGCATAAGTGTATCGCCATGCCATGTTGCATCCTTAGCTTGCATGCCTAGGTTGCATTGCATTTTGCATGCATGCTTTGTTCCTTGACTTAGTGATAGGAATTGGGCCTTGTTTGGTTTGATTTGGTTTGCATGCATTTGAAATCAAAGTTGCATACTTGGTTCCTTGGGCCATCATGCATGGAAATGCGTGATTGGTGGTCCGAGAATCGAGGCACATGCCCTTTTGAGTCATTATCATGATAAGGGACATGGTTGGTGCATATATGCCTTGAATTGTGCTGCCATACTTTGCCTTGCCCTCTGTTGCTGTCATTTGCAGATTCTGCAGGAACACTCTGCCGACCGGCAGTGTAAGGTGCCGACCGGCAACAATTCCTCTGCCGACAGCTTCATTTTGTGCCGATGGCCACACACCACTGCCGGTGGTAATTCCACTCAGCTGGTGGCACTCCCCAGTGTCCAGGGATGCAGTCCTGAGGTTTTGACAGCCTCCAGAGGAGTGAAGGAAGGAAAACAGAGGCAGCCTATGCATGGCGGCGCGTTTCCCGAGGCGTCTTTCCTGTTTTCTTAGTTTTAGTTAATTTGCTTAGTTGATTAGGCAATTTGTAATTATTAATTAGCTTGCGTAGTTAATTAATTTGTAATATTTATTTGGTCCCTCCGAGTGAGGGTAAATATGTAATAAGTGTGCGTGAGTGTGTGTATGTCTTCCAACCTCACGTCTTCCTTCCCTTTTATTTACCTGCTTATGATGGTAGACTAGGGCATATTTAAATTAGCATAACAGTATGATAGCATGCGTGCATCCATGCATTTGTATCGCATGCATTAGGCTCGGTACATCACGCTAACTGCATTTGTATTTCAATTCAAAAATTGAATATGTGATAGTTGATCGCATTTCACATGCCATGCTTAGGTTAGCCGAGCCTATCTAATTGCATCCTGTATGTGTTGCATTAGGCAATTTAACATGAACTAGGACACGCATGTTTGCTAACTAGTTTACTGTTTTGGCACGGAGTACAATGTAAGTATTTTCGCTTTAGCATCTCGCATGCGTGTGAATGTTAACATGACAGTATGCTTGCCATGCGGCTAAATGCTTATGTGAGATTAAATTGTTTGAATGCCTGTGGGTGAAGGTTGGATTGTTTGAGTTGGAAAAACTCATTGAAATCCGTGTTTTTAGCCTACATGCGAGTAGCAAATTCCAAAGCGCTTTTCAAAACAAACGGATATGCGATGCTTATTTCCAAATTAGGCAATCTAGTCTATACTTGTTTGCTGCGCGCATAACATAGTAATTCTAGGCTAATAATTGGAATAAGAACACGTAAAGTTTTCAAAATCGGATATCATGGTTAGTAGAGGCCGGTCTTCGGACCGGGCGAAAGGGGGTGCTCATAGCTGACCTTCCCCGATCGTACCCAAGCTCCCGAGCCGAGACAACTCCGGTGATGACGGACATGTGGCCTTCGGTACCGAGTCAGGATTTCCTAAATTTCCCCATTAAAAAATATTTAGGTGGCGACTCTGTATCTGGCAAAGCAGTCCATGTTTGGCACTACTTTTCAAAATTCTGTTTCTCAAAACGATTTGCCGAATTTGGACTCTTTGGTTCAGATTAAGAACCGTGACAATTTGAGAGTCCGAGCTGTAGTGACCCCACAAATGAACAGAACGGGACTCACCCTCCCGGGGCGTTCGGGGACGTCTACAGTTTCTGGCGACTCCGCTGGGGATTTTTAGAGAGCTTGACTCGGACTCATGATATCCTGTTTTGATTTCGCTTATGTGTTTCTTTGCATTGCATGTGCATTGGTGCGCCTAGGAACACAGTGTTTGCCATCTGCCATTCCTAAACGGTTTGCCGGAGGCTTGTCTTGTCAAGGCATGTCCATAAGGCTGACCGGCTATGGGCTCTGACAGCATGGGAACACAAACCCCGGTTTTTACCGAGGCACCCTTTTCGACCAATCGACCTAGTGCATATTCGGATCCATAGTGACCATTCCAAGTTAGGACAGGCTGCTTACCCGATGTTAGGTTGTTTGAGAACCGCTGTGTGCGTAGTGAAACCCTAGCTCCTGACAAAATAGGACAGGGAAACCCTACCCCAACATAGGGGTGTTTTTGTTCTCTTTACTTGCTATGTGCTTCTAGAATGTATTTCTACAGGGAAAGTACAAGTCAGTTTGCAAGTTTGAGTATCAAACCTGAGGACACCAATATCAGTATCAATTATGAGAATCAGTTATCTGCGGGTATCGGGTTCAGTTTTTTTTCGGGAACAGTGATTTCTGGGAACAGTGATCAGCAGTAGGGTACAGTTGTTTGGCTACACCCGTGTCTGATCAGTTTGGGCTGAAATGCTGTCTGTTTTTCCTTTCAAGGTTCAGAAAGTCACAGAGTTGATACAGAATAGCCAGTGTCTCGCCTTGCCAAGGCAGGATTTATGGCAGCACAAAATTCAGAAGAAATTGTGGTTATGACGGCTGCATTGGAGCAGGGAACCGCTCCGCAGAGTGAGGCCAGCATCAGTATGTCACATCCACCCAGGTCGCCCGTTGTGCACCCGGTCTGGGCTCCCCAGTTATATCAGGCTCGTGAGCCCACCACCTTCGAATTGATGGGAATGATAAGTGACCTCCAGAGGTCCGTGGCCGATCTGGCCTATGGAATGTCGGCTTCACCGCCAGCGGCGCCATATGCCGGGAATTTCATACCACAGGAGCCCCCGCTACTGGGACGGATTGTGATAGAGCTTAGCCAGCCAGAGGTGGCTTCCAGTTACAGTCGTGACATGCCAGCACCGACCCAGACCCTTGACCAGGCTGAGGCTAGAGGAAAGGACAAGGCAAAGGCAGATGTCGATCCTATTGAACAACTGCTGTGGGCAGTCGAGGCTCTGAAAGTCAGAGGGATGAACAAGCAACAAACATCTGCGATCGTGACCAAAGCTGTAGATGATGCTTTCCCCACTCCAATCAAAGGCGGTTCAAGCCAGGCAGAAAACCGGGATGGGCCCCGTCATGCCCAGACAATTCCTGTCGTTCCCAACCCTGCACCGGGAAAGGGTCAAAAAGCCAAGGTAGTGCCAGCCGACCCTTTCGCTAGCGCATCTGGCAAGAATCCTCAAACTTCAAAGTACCTGCCCCGAGGGCGCAGGGTCTTTCACGACCTCCACATGCCTTTGTCTAGGGCATTGCTAATATTGGCGAAGAATGGGCATCTTAAACCTTTGGAGCCTCGGCCACTCCCGAAGAATCTCCCCGCCACGCATGATGCTACCTTGTACTGCGCGTACCACCAACAGTCTGGTCATAGTACCGATGGTTGTTCCTGCCTTCGTCATGAAGTGCAGGATTTGATCGACAACAAGGTTATCCTCCCACCTACCTCAGGCAAGTCCGTTACCACCCAGTTGTTGGATTTCGAGGGCTCAGATACTGCGAGTATGTAAAGTGAACCGCCTGCGGGCGACATTTGGTATATTTTGGATGTAGCGTCTGGCACGCATTTTTGAGCATCGGTGAAATCGAGTTTTGTAAATCCTGGTTTGGATATCGAGTTAGTCTTTTGTTTTGAGTCTGTCTCTTTGTCTTGAGTCAGTCTTTTTTGCTTAAGGGTCTGTCTTGTTGTATCGAGTCAGTCCCCTTTGTATATAATACCAGGTGATTCTGGGGTTGTTGTCCCGAACACTGTTTTGTCTTGTAATTATCTGTTTTTGTTTTGAGTCTGTTTCTGCCGAGGGGCCAGTTGCACCAACAAATCCGAATGAAACAGCTGTTGCTATCTCAACTTCATGCTTGCTTTCAGCATAAGGGCCAGAGAATTTGATTGGGTTGACAGTACATCTCGCCTGCTCTCCTGCGCGCCAAACTCATTGCTTTAACCTAAGTTTTTCAAAAAAAAACAAACCTTTTGAACACTGCGGTGATAAAAACGAAGAGGAAAGAATTCCTCGGGTTTTGCAAAATTTTGATCATTTTGAGAGAAAGAGAGGCATGTTAAGCTTTTTTTTTATGAGTGAAGACCTGTGTGGAATCGCTCTTGAGATTGCGCAGCCTAGGATCGCTCTCAGCCTCAAGATTCAACCTGTTCGTTTTCAAACCTTGAACCCATTCAGAACGTTCAGAAAGTTCAGCAGTCAAACGTCATGCAAGGTCTGTATGGCCAGATCAGGGCCAGCCCTCGAGCAGGAGGCATCAAAGCCGAATCAAAACGAGTAGATCTCACTAGAAGAAGCTCGTGGAGTAACCGTGATGGATTCTCCTATAAATCATTGCAACAGCCGTTCTCTTAGATACAGAGAGGCTTCAATTCAAAAAACCATTTGGCATGGACTTGTTACACTTTTACCCTTTGAGAGGCTCGCTGGGCCGAAAACCCGGAAGGGCGACCCAGGCAAAAGTTAGAGCAAGAGAAAAATACAAAAAAGCAAAAAAGCAAAAAATACAAAAATACAAAAAGAAAAGAAGAAAAGAAAAGAAAAATGCGATAAAAAAAAAGACGAAAAATTCAAAAAAAGAAAATGAAAAGAAGCTCGCAAGGTCGAAAACCCGCATCGGGCGCCTTGGCAAAAGTGAGAGCCAAACAAAGTGAAGGTTAAAATACCCGAGTGTACCTTAACCGGAACTACGTGAGGCTTGATTCCCATGCTTAGGATACGTAGGCAACTTCATCATGAAGTCCAGCTCCCAACGCTTTCATAGCGTCTCAGTCCATGCAATGGTTTCGATTTCATCCCAAAAGTCCAGCCGCCAACACCCTCCAAAGGCGACTGTGTCCATATATTTGTTGTGACTGTCTTCGTCATCGCTGTGTCCAAGAGTTCGACCACCGCCAATGAAGACTGTTTGCAGACTGCTGCGGCACCACCCAAACAAGGGGCAACTTTCCGTTGCCACGAGCCGCCGTGAGCCGCCGTTCAAACTAGGGGCAACTTTCCGTTGCCTCCCACCCCCTTCAAACCAGGGGCAATTTTCCATTGCCTCCGATCCGAGGTTGCGCATCTCAAAGAGTAAGTTTCATGCTCGTTGAGCATTGACTGTTGCAAAAATAGTTTTCGAAAATTTTTACTGAGGTTGACTATTTTCTCGAAGACTATTCCATTTTCCAAAACTGGACCATCATCTTGGACCCAAAAAGGAAAATTTTCAGTGCTTGCTGCCTGACTCGCATGGTTTTCAAATCAAAAATCGAACAAGTACGTTAATCCGACTCTCATTTTGATCAAAATTGTTTTAATAGAAAGCAAAAACAAAGAATGGTTAAAATGATGAACTAGGGGCACAGTTGAGCCAGACGTTCTGTCTTTCCCCCGTCATCGACGTACTTGCCAGAAGAGCGCTCTACCCATCAGAAGAAATGGCCGTGAGCTAACGGCATTGGGCATGAATCCGCAACTTCCTATTCATCCATCAATCACCCCGGAGAGGGATGAAAAATGAGAGAATGAAGAATAGAGAGGTGTAAGTTGAGAGAAAAGTGAGGAAAAGGGTTTTTGAGAAAAAAAATCCGAGCTCGAGAGCCGAGTGATGTGAGAATCACAAATCAGAAAGGGTGGGAAACAATGCCTAGAGAAACTGGCTCCTCGTGATCTGAGGTCCCCCGTCTTCGTCAGCGGGTCTATATGTCGTGTCTTTGGTTTTGTTTACCTCAACCTGTGTTTTAGGTCTTTTTCGAGCGTGTCTCATTGTGCTAGGTCGTGTACCTATATTTGAGTCTTCCCCACTGTGTTCAGTTGTAGGCTCGATATCCCGGTTTGAAACACCCTCATTCGATTTCAAAAATCATTTACACTCAGCATGCTGTGCCATTCTCTACATTTGAACGTGTTTCGACTCCAACCGGTTCCATCTTTGAGCTCCGTCTTGACAGATTGGGCTGTTTGTTCGGGGTGTGCTATGTGCAGAATGAACCGAATGCTGTGTTATGGGCTGTATGCAGATTAATCCCCAACAGAGTAAGGGCTGTGTGTCCAAGAATCAGGCAGTGGGTTGCTTGGGTTATTTTGCTGTTGGCTGTTTAGTTATCTGATTATTACAAGTGCAAGTGTTCAATTTTCAGATAACCAATTAATTTCATTTACATGGAGGTGTGGCATGATAGAATGCGATGCAATGCATTAGATATGTAAATGTAACACTTTTTAAGCAAAAATCTGTTCATTTCATAGTCTTTTTCAAGTACAAAGTTTCGAAGAAAATAAAATCTGCCTGCGGCAGTACAAGGTAATCTAACTACCAAGGAAAAGAGGAAAAGTACAAGAAAGAAGAAAAATGACAAAAATCTGCATCTGTGTCGAGCATTCCAAGGGCCGTCAGTCTGTCCTGGTCCTCTTCCTGGACGAGGGTCCAGGGGCATCATCAGCATCATCGTCAGAGCCCGAGCTAGAACCGCCTCCGGTCTCCTCCTCCGATGACTCGGACTCCGCCTCTGCCTCCGCCTCTGACTCCTCGTCATCATCATCATCCGAGACTGGAGCTCGCGAGCTGCTCCCAACGCGCCCCGCCTTGGAGCGGGGGAATACTCTACCCTCCTCATCTCTCCCTCGAACGGGGATGGAAGGTCCACCTGAAGCACCTCCTGCCATAGGAATCTGGAAAGGAGGCTGAAAAAGCACACAAAAGGGAAATGCATCAGTATACTGTAGACAGTTTATCAGTGCAGAATACAATGCAGAGTCCAGTGTATGAATACCGTGAGCAGTCTATCAGTGCAGAATGCAATGCAGAGTATGGTGTATGAATGCCGTGAGCAGTTTATCAGTGCAGAATGCAGTATATGAGTACAGTATGAAAATGCCGTGAGCAGTTTATCAGTGTAGGGTACAGTGCAAAATGCAGTGTATGCAGTGTATCAGATGCTGTGAGATCAGTGTATCGGGTGTTGTGCCGTGCATCAGACTATATGAAGCAATGTATGAATGGTTTGAGGCCAGTGTCAGAAGAACATACCGGTATGCTGTAGAGGGCTAGGAGGTCAAATGTCCGTTGAAGCATCCCCATCATCGAGGCATTCATCGCCAACGACTGACGGGTATACCCAGAAGAAGCCTGCAAAAGTGTCAGATGCATTAGTATTCTGTGGAATACCAAGTAAACTGAAATAGAATGACATAACTATACAAAATGCAGCAATACATACCGGAGGTAAGTCGGGGACATCGATGAACTCGTGACCAGTTGGTGGAGGGGCAAAGGGGATCTGGTAGGTCGCCCCACCCTGCCCCTGGAAAGTCAGTACAGCAGGCAGGGCGGGCCAGCCAGTCCCCCGTCCTCCCTGCACTCCGCCCCTGCCACGGACTCGGGCCCTCCTCACAACCCCTACTCCAACTCCCGCTCTGGCCCCAGCCGCCGATGCCACAGGCCTGGCCCCCTCCGCTCGACGGTCGCTCAGAGGTCGCATCAGGTACGTCTGCACGTACTCCCGATAGTCTCCGGTGCCTCTGAAGCCGGCCTCCTCCCAGCCAATGGTGTAGTCATCCATCTGCTCGCTGGTGAGCCTCTCGGTCTCCCTCATATCCGCAGGAGGGTGAACCGGGACTATCTGCTCAGGTAACCCCAGGGTCTGGCGTAGGAAACGCTTCCCCAGGTACCAAGCCCGACAGACCGGGCCCTCAAGCAAGATTCAGAAATGCGAGGTCTCCTTCGCACCAGCGAACCGATCCCGCATCGCCGCCGGCAAGGGAGCCCACGGCCGCCATGTGATCTGAAAGTGACAGACAGTTTGTTATCTACTGTCTTGGAAATATATAGTGGAAAAGCGAAGTTTAAATGAACTGTAAGTAAAAAATACCTCGGCAGGGGTAATGGTATCGAAGTATCGGCGGAAGAAGCCGAATGTCTCCCGTGGTCGCCGGGTGCATCCCCCGTCGAAGCGACTCGAAAACGGGACGGCCAGAGGAGTCTCCGCAACTGGCACAGGAGCGAGCCTAGGGAAGTAGGCGTAAACCCACAACTGCAAGATAAATACCAGTGCATTTATCAGTTGAAGCAGAATGCAGAATAAAGCAGAAATGGCAGAGCCGTGTGTTGTGCAGTGTACAGTGTACAGTGTACAGTGTGAGCCGTGTGCAGTCAGTGTAAAGCAGAATGTATGTGTGTGCCGTGTGTACAGTATACAGCAAGTGTAAAGCAGACTACAGTGTGTGCAGTGTACAGAGTACAGAAAGTACGAGACAGAAATGAAAAAGCGGAGAAGTGTACCTCCCAAGCCCGCCAGTAGCCTCCGAGTAGCTGGCCGCTGCCGCGCGAAGCCGAGCTCATGTACCCGTAGAGAGTGGACAGAGCGGCGCCACCCCAGTCATAATGCAGGATGTCCCGGACGTCCACCAGTGCGCTGAGAAGACAGAGAGGCACGGTGTTCGCCCGATCGGCGAAGATGGTAGTCCCGAACAGGAACATGAGGAAGCCGCGAGCATACCTCTCCACGTCCTCCTGGGTCATCTGCGCCTCCTCCTCCAACACGGGCTAAACCCGAAACTGTACCTCGAACCAGGAGTACCGCACGAAGCCTGGACGAGCAAGAGGTGGGGCCTCCCCCAGTAGATGGACCTGAGCGGCGGTCCACTTGTCCATGTCGATGTCGAAAGGGATCGGATCCCCCCTACCCCGATGCCAGTGAGCATCGAGAAATCGTAAGGGGTCATCGTCATGTCCCCTGCAGTAGAAAAGTGAAAAGAATCCGTGGTGTCCCACCACCTCTCAGCCAAAGCGGCAAGGAGAGGCCTGCATGTGGAGAGCCTGAAGAGTCCTCGGCAGAAGGCGCCAAAACCCACTCGATCCACGATGCGTCGGACTGCGTCAGGGAGCTCATCGTACCACTCCCGAGCGCCAGTATTCCCATACCCGCGAATGGTATGGGAACCCTCCTGTAAATAGAAAATAACAATTGCAAGACAACATTCAAAATGCAACTTTGAAAAAGCAGATGAAGCATGTGTGCAAGTTTGTCAGACTCAGGCAAATACCGGGTGTCGGTGTGCTTACAGTGAACAACGTGTGATGTGTCAGCGTGTTTGGGTGTTTCAGAACAGATATAGCATTGTGTGCAAATTTAACAGATTCAGACAAATACCGGGTACCGGTGTATTTGCAGTGAAATACAGTGTGCGCCGTGTGTTTGAGTGATCCGGGGTTAGTGCAGTGTGTGTGCATGTGCCAGTCTCAAGCAGATATCAGTTGTATGTATGTTTATAGTCAACTACAGTCTACGGTATATCAAATTCAAGCAGTTAAAGAGTACAATTAACTATGACAGTTTTGTATCCTACATTGCGGAAAATAAAGCAGAAGAAAGAGAATTACCTCGAAAGTGCCGAATGAAAGGTGGGAGGTAAGCTCGCGCAGTAGTAGCTCAGGTGCCACGTGCCTCTCGAAGCTCCGGAACTGACGCAGGCCGTCGGGGGGCAGAACATGGATCGCCGGTCGGTAGGTCGCCGGGTCGAACGGGCGCTCGCTCAACGGTAGGAGCTCGACCTCGGGATCCATCTCGTGGTCTGGGGGAGTCCCGCCACGTGGAATGTCGTCCGCCATGTCAAGAGTAATGAGAAAATGGCCGGAGGAAGGAAAACCGGGCCGGAATACGAAGAGTCAACCGAAAAGTCAACTCCCGAGAGGGTCGGAAATGGCCGGAATGGCTGGAATGTGAAAAGGCACAAAAATGAAGAGGGAAGCAAGGGGAACAAACTCCGAAAAGGCGGGAACGCCAAACGAGGCACCGAAACAAAAATGTGATCGGTTGAAAATGTCCGAAACGCGAAGAAAATCGCGAATCCGACGACGAAACGGGCGTAGAACGCAAAGAAACAGGCGAAAAATGAGAGAAAAACACTCTAGAGAGAGAGGGTTAGAGTTTTCGGCGGAAGAGGAGTGAGCAAATAGGGTTTGAAACCCTATTTTAAAACACCCGAAGTGAAAAGTCGAATCTGCCCCGACTCAGCAACTGTTTGCCGGTCGGCAATATTTTGTGCCGGCCGGCAGTATTTTGTGCCGATGGAGTTATTTTTCAGCCGGTGGACAGCCGGTAGCCTCCCCTTCCGGCCGATGGTGTTCCCACAGCCTTGTTTAGGCCATATGAGAAGTTTTTGGTCTTCATAGCTCAAGAAAGTGCAAGAAAGTGCATCTCCGACGCTCAACCGGCCTTCGTTTTGACCTCGGACTGCGGCTTCCGTGCGTGACACTCCAATTCATACAAGGTGTATCCTTTTCGTATCCTTTTGGCTTGTACAAGGTCCAAAGTTGCCCCATGTGTATCGCATATCAATCGGCGCACTGTTGTGCATTTCAAACCGTCGCACTGTTTTGTGCATTTCAAACCGTCGCACTGTTTTGTGCATTTCAAATCGGCGCACTGTTTTGTGCATTTCAAATCATCGCACTGTTTTGTGCATTTCAAACCGTCGCACTGTTTTGTGCATTTCAAATCGGCGTACTGTTTTGTGCATTTCAAATCGTCGCACTGTTTTGTGCATTTCAAACCGTCGCACTGTTTTGTGCAATTCGAATCATTGCACTGTTTTGTGCATTTCAATCGCACTGTTTTGTGCATTGCATTCCATCGCACTGTTTTGTGCATTGTGTTTCAATCGCGCTGTTTTGCGCATCGCACTGTTTTGTGCAGTTTATCATTCGCGCTATTTTGCGCATCGCACTATTTTGTGCATCGTATTTCAATTGCACTGTCTTGTGCACTCACGTTGTCTAACGCATCGCGCGGTTCTGCGCATCTTATTGCATTGTGCATCGCATTCCATTCGTGCTATTTTGCGCATCACACCGTCCTGTAATACCACGGTCTGGCGAGACCTTAAACACGCATGGTCTGGCGAGACCTTAAACACGCACGGTCTAGGAGACCCTAAATCCTCTGGAGGTGCAAATCCTTCGGTGTTTGTCGTGCCTGAACGACTGTTGATAAGTTGCATCATACGCCATCTTAAGCCGCGTGTTGTCACGCATTCCATGCAACATGCATTTCATACGTCATTTGCATTTCAAAAAAACAAACAAAAACAAAAAAAACATGCATTGTCATGCATACATTTTGCATCCCGGTCTAGGAGACCCTAAATCCTCTGAAGGTGCAATTCCTTTGGTGTTTGTCGTGCCCGAACGATTTTCGGTGGTCTGGTAAAGCCACCCGCCTATGTTTGCGGTGAGTTCCTAGAAGACCAACTGGGACGGTGGAAACTAGAGTTCGAACGACTTATGCCTAGAACGCAAAGGTTCGGCAGTTCCGAGACTAAAGTCTGGTTTAAATACCCAGGGGTGTACCCTCGGCTTGAAATCTGTATGGAAGCCCCATAAATTGAGGCAGCATGTCTGCACCTCAGTTCTGGATACTGAACCAACCTAGTATATCGCCCTGTTGGTAAGATAGGGAAAACTGCAATCATAGTCATTGCATCATAGTGCATTGTCATGCATTTCCATCTATAGCTTGCATGCATCCATTGCATTTTTCCCAGTAGTCGCATCGCACTGCATTGTCATGCATTTTTGTAAACATCCATTCCATTGCATATTTGTAGATATTGCATTGTAGCCTGCATGCATTCATTGCATCGCCTTCCGCCTATAGCCTGCGCCTTTCCAGGTTGAGCTTGGTCCGGTATGTGCCCTTACTTTTCATGTTAAAACACAGTTCTGCATGTGTATCGCGCCGATTCCACGCTGATATGTTGGTTGAGGGTTGCGGCACCTTTTCTGTGTTACACATGGCTCGTATGTGTACATGCCTTTCCTAGGCAAGATTTGGCTTGGCTTGCGTGCCATATCCATTGTATCCATATCCATTCCATTGCATATTTGTACATATTGCATTGTAGCCTGCATGCATTCATTGCATCGCCTTCCGCCTATGGCTTGCGCCTTTCTAGGTTGAGCTTGGTTCGGTATGTGCCCCTACTTTTCATGTTAAAACACAGTTCTGCATGTGTATCGCGCCGATTCCACGCTGACATGTTGGTTGAGGGTTGCGGCACCTTTTCTGTGTTACACATGGCCTGTATGCGTACATACCTTTCCTAGGCAAGATTTGGTTTGGCCTGCGTGCCATATCCATTGCCATCTTCCTAGCATATCCATATATATTACATTGTAGTGTAATTTTTGCATCCGGCATTAGGATCGTAGTCCTTTCTCCAGCGGGTCGTTTCCCCACTTATGTCAATTCCACCCAATACTTGTTCTTGTGTCTGTCTACAATGCTCATAGTTCAGTTGACCGTTCTATGGTAGACAGACTTGTTATCTCCATCAATCTATTTGACATAGGTATGGTTTCGAACCGCTCGTGATTGGATCGTGATTCAATTGCTTTGCATGTAGCTTGCATTGTTTTAATTACATTGCATCTTCATTTGCATTGTTTATACATTGTTTTGTATATATTGCATATCGTTTTGCATCCGTTTTGCATCCATTTTGCATTGTCATGCATGTTGCTAACGATATTGTACCTGTTAAGTTTGTTTTCTTTTCAGGCACGATATTGTATGTACGGTTCATTTGAGGCTGGTGCAACCAGATGAGCCGCACAGGTATTGTACCTCCCGAGTGAGACGTATTGAGAATTGCCTAATTCTCTTACATCCTTTCTGCATTGTAGTGTAGTTCGGTGTATGCTAGCTTAAAACTGTCGCATGTTTGCTTCGTTACAGCTTTCTTTGCATGATCATAAGTTATGCTCGGCTTCGTGCATTGTCTTGCATTTTGCCCCTGCCTTCGGGCGCATACCTTGTTTGCCTTGCATGTTTGTCTAAGTCTTCGGCCTTGTCAAAAATGGGTCGTCTCTGGGCTTTGACATTCACTCCCGTCATTGTTATGACTTTCGAGTTCTGTCAAAGAGGGGCAACTGTAGACACCCCATTTTTGACCGTCCTCAAGACTTGGACGTCACCGTTTGAACACTCGATGATCATCCATGTTTGTGTTCGTTTGGAGTTCCTGGAGGTCTCGGCTCGCGCGCCTTGCCTCAGGATCTCCGAACTTGACTGTTTAGTGTCTAGTTTCACACCAAACACTTGTGTTTTGCCTTTGAGAGGCAGGGTAGGGCTTGTAGACCATCCCCACCCACCACCGGCAGTGGCTAGAGGCCACCGGCTGGTTTTTGCTGCCACCGACAATGTATATTGCCGGCCGGCACTATTTGTTGCCGGTCAGCACTATTTAGTGCCGGTCGGCACTCTTTTTGGCCAAGATGGCATTTTTGGGCGGCCGATTACTGTGCATCTGCTTTTGCAGATATTTTAAGACAGCTGTCTTGCTTTTGCTCCCCTCCATACACGTGTATGGATGGATCTCCCTCTTATGAAGCTTGTCTTGTAAGCTTTACAAGACAAGAAGTGCCATATAGAGAGAGGTGGGTCTCTTGGCTTGAAAGAGGGTTAGACACTTGAGATATTTTGAGAGCTTAGACAGCCATTGTTAGGGTTTGAGTTCTAGGGTTAGGGTTAGATACACATCCTATCTCTCTTTCCCTCTCTTTTGTGCTCTTGTGTGTGTTTTAGTCCATACTATTGCACACAAACACCTAGTGTTTCACCTTCCTCTTGGAACTGAGGTTCTAAGGGACTGATTTTGAGGTTTTGAAGCTGATTTCAAGCCAAGGAGGGCCATTGGAGCATCTTTGTTGAAGAAGTCTTCAAGGGTAAGAACCTTACCCCTTTTTACCCCATTTTTGCATTGTATTTCTACCTATCTTAAATTCGTTTTTGAGCTTAGTGTATAATACAAAAAAGTTCTGTTTTTAAGCCCTCTTGGTTGTTTGTTAAGAGTGTTTTGTGGTTTGGGTAAGTTTGAATACCCTTAGGCCTTGAAAGGCCTCGTTTTGTGCCCTTTTGTGTGAACTCCGGGATTTTGGTGTTGGGGTCTCTTCACCACTGAAATCTTGAGGGATTTCAGTGGTGAAGGTGATGCCTTGAAGTCCCAGGAAGGAGAGGGCCACCCCCTCTCCTTGTTGTCCTTGAAAAGGGCATGTTTTGGCCTCTTGAGAGAGCATTATGTTTGAGGGTGTATTGACCATGACTTGGCTGCTTTTTATGCTTAATATGTCATGTTATGCCTCTGTTTTTACTTGGTTTTGGTACTCCATGCATGCTTAGCATAGTTGCCATGTAATGCCTTGTTATGCCTTAACATGTCTTAGGTTGTGTGCCTTTGTTTCTAGCATGTTTTAGGCTTACATTTGTGAAGATTTTGTGCTTATCTTGACATGTTTTAGGTCTGTCCATAAGTGTTTGGGTTGATTTTGGCATGCTTGGTATAGCTCCTTTGTATTTGGGCTTGTTGGCCTTGAGCATATGAATGTATAGCATGACATCTTTGCATTGATTTGGTGATTTGGAATCATCCACCATGTCATTTTAGTCCTATTTGCATGCCTATATGTTTACCTTGGATGCATCTTTAATGCCTCATAAGCTTGTGTAGCAATGCTCCTTGTTTTGGCACTTGTGCATGCCTCTAAATTTGAGCCACTTAGATGCCATCTAAGTAGTCCTTTAGCCTTGTTTTAACATGCTAAAAACCTGTTTTTAGTTGCTTAATGCATGCCATGTTTGTTGTGATAAACATGCTTCAAAGCTTCATGACTTGCCTCAAGTACTTGGACCATGCTTGCATGCATTTGCTTGTCTTGTTTAAACATGATTTGGCATCATTTTATGACATGATTTTTAATGCTTATGTTGCATGTTAATTGTCCATGATTACCCCCTTTCAAATGTGCTTGAGGGTTGTTCAATTTGTGCCTAAGTGTTGGCCTTTCAACATGTGTATGTGTGCATGTGTATTTGGTCCCTCATTGTAGCACTTTGGCCCTTGTTTTAGGCCCTATTGGAGCTGCCTAAACCATGCTTAAGACCACCCTTTCATTGGTTAGCATTACCTCATGTTTGCTTGCATGCTTGCATAAGTGTATCGCCATGCCATGTTGCATCCTTAGCTTGCATGCCTAGGTTGCATTGCATTTTGCATGCATGCTTTGTTCCTTGACTTAGTGATAGGAATTGGGCCTTGTTTGGTTTGATTTGGTTTGCATGCATTTGAAATCAAAGTTGCATACTTGATTCCTTGGGCCATCATGCATGGAAATGCGTGATTGGTGGTCCGAGAATCGAGGCACATGCCCCTTTGAGTCATTATCATGATAAGGGACATGGTTGGTGCATATATGCCTTGAATTGTGCTGCCATGCTTTGCCTTGCCCTCTGTTGCTGTCATTTGCAGATTCTGCAGGAACACTCTGCCGACCGGCAGTGTAAGGTGCCGGCCGGCAACAATTCCTCTGCCGACAGCTTCATTTTGTGCCGATGGCCACACACCACTGCCGGTGGTAATTCCACTCAGCCGGTGGCACTCCCCAGTGTCCAGGGATGCAGTCCTGAGGTTTTGACAGCCTCCAGAGGAGTGAAGGAAGGAAAACAGAGGCAGCCTATGCATGGCGGCGCGTTTCCCGAGGCGTCTTTCCTATTTTCTTAGTGTTAGTTAATTTGCTTAGTTGATTAGGCAATTTGTAATTATTAATTAGCTTGCGTAGTTAATTAATTTGTAATATTTATTTGGTCCCTCCGAGTGAGGGTAAATATGTAATAAGTGTGCGTGAGTGTGTGTATGTCTTCCAACCTCACGTCTTCCTTCCCTTTTATTTACCTGCTTATGATGGTAGACTAGGGCATATTTAAATTAGCATAACAGTATGATAGCATGCGTGCATCCATGCATTTGTATCGCATGCATTAGGCTCGGTACATCACGCTAACTGCATTTGTACTTCAATTCAAAAATTGAATATGTGATAGTTGATCGCATTTCATATGCCATGCTTAGGTTAGCCGAGCCTATCTAATTGCATCCTGTATGTGTTGCATTAGGCAATTTAACATGAACTAGGACACGCATGTTTGCTAACTAGTTTACTGTTTTGGCACGGAGTACAATGTAAGTATTTTCGCTTTAGCATCTCGCATGCGTGTGAATGTTAACATGACAGTATGCTTGCCATGCGGCTAAATGCTTATGTGAGATTAAATTGTTTGAATGCCTGTGGGTGAAGGTTGGATTGTTTGAGTTGGAAAAACTCATTGAAATCCGTGTTTTTAGCCTACTTGCGAGTAGCAAATTCCAAAGCGCTTTTCAAAACAAACGGATATGCGATGCTTATTTCCAAATTAGGCAATCTAGTCTATACATGTTTGTTGCGCGCATAACATAGTACTTCTAGGCTAATAATTGGAATAAGAACACGTAAAGTTTTCAAAATCGGATATCATGGTTAGTAGAGGCCGGTCTTCGGACCGGGCGAAAGGGGGTGCTCATAGCTGACCTTCCCCGATCGTACCCAAGCTCCCGAGCCGAGAAAACTCCGGTGATGACGGACATGTGGCCTTCAGTACCGAGTCAGGGTTTCCTAAATTTCCCCATTAAAAAATATTTAGGTGGCGACTCTGTATCTGGCAAAGCAGTCCATGTTTGGCACTACTTTTCAAAAATCTGTTTCTCAAAACGATTTGCCGGATTTGGACTCTTTGGTTCAGATTAAGAACCGTGACAATTTGAGAGTCCGAGCTGTAGTGACCCCACAAATGAACAGAACGGGACTCACCCTCCCGGGGCGTTCGGGGACGTCTACAAATGGGAGACTCAGAAATTGCTTCAAGTGTGGAATGGCTTGAATTTATCTGTGTATTCAATGAGTTTGGGTAAATACATATACATTGTGATGCTTCAATTTGATATAAGAATTTTGGGATTATTTTACTATTTCACCACAATTTGGTTCATTAATTAATATGGAACTTTTCATGGATGGAGCTTGTAGCTTGTTGATTAAATGAATATTAACTGACCTTATTCTCAATGGTTTTGGAAAATTATGCACAATTGGAAACCAATTTTCTATTCAAGTAGTGCATTTGAATCACTCCCAAGTGTGCTCAAACTCAAACAGATACAAAGTGTGATCAAACTACTTGAGAGAGAGAGAGAGAGGGAGAGAGAGAGAATGTGATCTAACTAGAAAAACTATAGTTCAATGTCCATCTAAGTGTCTGTCTTGGTTTGTTTAGATGTGAATGCAAAGGTTAACTTACAGAATTGAGGCTTGCCATTTTCAAGGATACGCTATAGTGATAAATTTTTCATTATTGTTTTTTCTTAATATGAATAGTTCAATATATGCATCATCAGAAAAGAAGTAATATCAACCTTACTGGTGATTTTAGGTGCTTGGAGGAACAACTAAAAGGAAGAAATTGCTCTCACCAAAGGGCATGGATGTACGCCCAATGATGGAAGTTGTAAAAGGTGCAGCCTTTGACATTTTGCAGGTAAATGATATCTTATTCTTCAAATGTTGTCCTCTAGTTCTAGAAACAAGATGATACTTCAACTTCTTTGTCTGCAATTAACCTATATACTTATAATGTTGTTTTATTAAGACGGCCAGTGGTTGTCCTGCATCTTTAAGGCCTGGTCGTTGGTTAGACTTGTATAGCGGCACAGGATCTGTTGGTATTGAGGCTCTCAGCTGGGGATGTTCTGAGGTACTATGATTAATTTAGTAAACTAGCAGTGATTTTTTAATTAAATTTTTGGATAGTTTGATGTTTGAGAAAAATTAATTAACAATTTTGGACTATTTGATGAAGGAGAAAAAGCATTCTAAAAGTTAGGATGTGATAGTTACTATTACTAGGTAGGAAGGGGTTGAGAGTTACAAGATTGGAAAGGCATTATTAGAAAAGTAAAAAGCATGATAGCTTTCACATCAACTCAGGTGTATGATTTATATAAATAAAATAGATAACTGTTTATAGCGTTGGTAACGATGTTTGGCTGATTGGCTAGCTGGTAAATTAATGCTGAACTTATATAGGATGGAGTAGCTTCATGATATAGTTGAAAAGATGCGTTTGACTTGAGTTTTGGCAATGAGATTTTTTGATGAGTTGTTTGGTTTTAGTTTCTTTTGCTGTTTTGATTTCATGTTTCTCTTATTGGTTTGCACTGAAATACAGGCTGTGCATACTGTCAGGTGCATTTTATCGAGATGGATCCTTGGGTTGTTTCAGATGTTCTACGACCAAATTTAGAATGGACTAGTTTTCTTGATGTTTCTGTCATACATACAGCCCATGTCGAAAGGTTCTTACAACAGGCTGAGCAGTTTGTAGGTATGTGATTTCTTCTTCTTTGCTCTCTTTCTCTCTCTCTTTGTGATTTCTGGCCATTTGCAAACAATCATTTCTAATTGTTGTGTAGTTGCCAAAAGTACTATTCTAGGTTGTCAGTTCAATTATTACCTTAACTCCTATGTTCTGACTATTGAGAGGAATATATTTTTATCTACTACAACCAATAGAAGTACTATTGCTTGCCAGTATTATAGATTGAATTTATTTTTAGTATATCATTTCTTATTCTCATGTGTTTGCATGTCTTTGTGTATGCTCTTTTATGCATGTTTTGTGTGTTTGTATATGAGATCCATGCATGGTTGTCTTCTGATAGTTTTCCTTTCATTTTCTATCTTTACTAAGAATGATTGCATTGTCTTTGACGAAAGGGCAAAAGATAATGATCACAATTTACCCACCATGACATTTATCACTCGTGATTATCGCTTCCTTACACCAAGCCCTGTACACCATTTTCTATTAATTTGTTCTTGTCTTTCTGTGATTTGAAGACTGAAGTCTATATTCTTATAGAGACGTTGCAACTTATGAATTGTTTTTGTGTTAGAAAAGATGGGCCATTTGATTATATTAGTGTGACACCTCCATATACTGAAGTGGATTATGGGGTACTGATGGATCAAGTTTCAAAATCATCTGTAGTTGGAGAGGATACCTTTATAGTAAGTTGGTGTTTTTCCCGTCGCTGCAAAATTCATTTTTATGTGTATAGTTTTCATCGAAGTTTCTTCCGAAACTTCCAAATTTTGTGTTCTATGTAGTAGAGTATCCTTTAAGAACATGCATGTTGGATTCATGTGGATGCCTCATAAAGGTACTTCCTATGACCATTTGTTTTTCTGTTGGCATTTAATTTATAAATGAAGATAAATGGCTGCTCTTCTGACTTATTACTTCTTTTACATCTTTAAATAAATGTTTAAATCTAAAGATTTAGACTAGGCATCAGAAAATGAAGAGCAGTTGTAATTTGCATAGATTGAATTGATTCTTTGTGTATGGATTAGTAGCCTTCTTTAAATATCAATTTGGTTTATTTGTTGTTCCTAGCAGAGTGGAACACATTGCTATCATGTAAGCAAAAACAATTGTAGTTTCTGATATGGTGTATTATTTTGTTCTTTAGGTTGAGCCAGATTACAATTGAGATTTGAGTGCATAATTTGTTCTTTATTATTATGTACAGATTTCTGACCGACGGTTTGGCCGGACACACTT
Organism: Camellia sinensis; assembly: GCF_055761805.1. Classification (NCBI taxonomy): domain Eukaryota; kingdom Viridiplantae; phylum Streptophyta; class Magnoliopsida; order Ericales; family Theaceae; genus Camellia; species Camellia sinensis. Next base: position 184,877,921 of record NC_138969.1, on the reverse strand, counting down.
AGCAATATATGGGCCCAAGTGGGCACAGAAAAAGAGAAAGTTGGAGAAGTCCGTTTGGGCATTAGCAAGAAAGGGTATTAATTCAAACATTTTTTTGTTTGAATTAATACCAAAGAAACATACCATCACCAGAAGATCAGGTATAAAATGTATCTTTACATTTTAAGCTAAAATGTATCTTTGCATTCTTTGCATTTTAAGCTAAGAGACTTGTGGGAGAAGATGGGACTCAAATTGGGTTCCCGGATTGGGAGTTAAAGCCGGATTTCACTTTAGGCAAACTAATTCCTTAAGAAACTTGAATTCGAGGTGTTGATGCCCCAAAATCCGTTAAGAAACTTGAATTCGAGGTGTTGACGCCCCAAAATCACCAAACGGAGTCGGATTGGCACGAAATTTGGCACACACGACCGCCTAGGCACGAAAGACTTGTGGGAGAAGACGGGACTCCAATCGGGCTCCCGGTTTGAAAGTTAGAGCCGTATTTCGGTCTAGGCAAACTAGTTCATTAAGAAACTTGAATTCGAGGTATTGACGCCCTAAAATCACCAAACGGCGTCAGTTTAGTATGAAACTTGGCACACACGACCGCCTAGGAACGAGAGACTTGTGGGAGAAGACGGGACTCCAATCGGATTCCCGGTTTGGGAGTTAGAGCCGGATTTCGGTCTAGGCAAACTAGTTCCTTAAGAAACTTGAATTCGAGGTGTTGGCGCCCCAAAATCACCAAACGATGTCGGTTTAGCACGAAACTTGGCACACACGACCGCCTAGGCATGAGAGACTTGTGGGAGAAGACAGGACTCCGATCGGGTTCCCGGTTTGGGAGTTAGAGCCGAATTTCGATCTAGGCAAACTAGTTCCTTAAGAAACTTGAATTCGAGGTGTTGACGCCCCAAAATCACCAAACGGCATCGGTTTAGCACGAAACTTGGCACACACAATTTCCTAGGCACGGGAGACATGTGGGAGAAGACAGGACTCCAATCGGGTTCCCGGTTTGGGAGTTAGAGTCGGATTTCGGTCTAGGCAAACTAGTTCCTTAAGAAACTTGAATTCGAGATGTTGACGCCCCAAAATCACCAAACGGCGTCGGTTTAGCACGAAACTTGGCACACACGAAAGCCTAGGCACGAGAGAGTTGTAGGAGAAGACGGGACTCGAATCGGGTTCCCGGATTGGAAGTTTGAGCCGGATTTCACTTTAGGCAAACTAGTTCCTTAAGAAACTTGAATTCGAGGTGTTAACCTCTCAAAATCACCAAACGACGTCGGTTTAACGTGAAACTTGGCACATACGACCGCCTAGGCACGAGAGACTTGTGAGAGAAGACGGGGCTCAAATCGGGTTCCCGGTTTGGGAGTTAGAGCCGGATTTCGGTCTAGGCAAACTAATTCCTTAAGAAACTTGAATTCGAGGTGTTGACGCCCCAAAATCATCAAATGGCGTCGGTTTGACATGGAACTTGGCACACACGACCGCCTAGGCACGAGAGACTTGTGGGAGAAGATGGGACTCCAATCGGGTTCCCGGTTTGGGAGTTAGAGCCGGATTTCGGTCTAGGCAAACTAGTTCCTTAAGAAACTTGAATTTGAGGTGTTGGCCCCCCAAAACCACCAAACGACTTCGGTTTAGCACGAAACTTGGCACACACGACCGCTTAGGCACGATAGACTTGTGGGAGAAGACGGGACTCCAATCGAGTTTCCAGTTTGGGAGTTTGGGCCGGATTTCTGTTTGGCCAAAATTATTTACTAAACTATCTTTGTAATTATATAGTAGTTAATTTTTTATGTTTTTCTATAATTAAAATATTAACACAATTATATTGTCATTAATTATTTTTATTTTGTTATTTTCAGATATTTCCTGAGTAGCAGTTTGCTTCTTGTGGAATACAGGCGTGTAAAGATTATGACCAACTTTTGTTTTTGTAACCCATGGAAGAATCATGACGAAAACTTTTGTTTTTGATTTACGTTATTTAGATTTATGAACAACATTATGTATGTATTATGCAACATTATGTAATGGGATAATTTTGCTGATATATTGTTATGAATGGAAGAATATTTTAATTATGGATGAATTTTTATTTATATACTGGACTTTTTATATTATTATGTAATTATTGATTTTTTTTAGTTATTTTTCATTTAATACAGGTTATTTTCATATTTTTAACAATTTTATTACAGTTTTTTTTTTTTTTGAGACAGCACCACACACACCGTCTCAAAAAGAAAATAGAACCAGGGTTTTTTGCGACGGCAATAATGCTGTCGCAAAAGATAAGGGAATTGGTTGAAAAGGAAGACCTTTAGTGACGTTGTTATTTGCCGTCGCCAATAGTACTTTAGCAACGGCATCAGGTGCTATCTCAAATAACCCTTTAGCGACGGTATTTTTGTCGTCGCAAATAACCTTTTTAGCGATGGCAAAACAGTGCCATCTCAAAAAAACTCAGATTTTCACGTGTTAATGCCGACATAATTTTTTCGTCGCGAAAAGGCATTTTTACCGTCGCAAAAAAAAGTCGACGGCGTTATGCCGTCGCTAAAACCCTTTTGCAACCCCCTTTGTTGCGACCCCCCACTTGCCGTCGCAAAAAAGTAATTTTTTTGTAGTATCATTTTGGATGTGTAATGATTCATTTGTCTGCCTCATTGTAGTGTTACATTTGGGAAGTTACGTTGGAGTGTTATGTTTGGAAAAATTTCCACTAAAGAATTTGTTAGTGTTACGTTGGAGTGTTACGTTTGCGAAAAGTATATTAAGGAATTTTTTAGTATGTTACGTTGGAGTGTTAGAGTGTTACGTTTGCAAAAAGTACACTAAAGAGTTTTTTTTTTTTTTGAGTGTTACGTTTGGAAAAGTGCATTAAGGAGTTTTTTAGTGTTGGAGTGTTACGTTTAAGAAAGTACACTAAGGAGTTTTTTAGGGTATTACGTTAGAGTGTTAGAGTGTTACGTTTGCGAAAAATACACTAAGGAGTTTTTTAGTATTAGAGTGTTAGAGCGTTGCATTTGGGAAAGTACATTAAGGAGTTTTTTTAGTATTGTAGTGTTACCTTAGAGTGTTACATTTAAGAAAAGTATGTCGAAATATTACATTGGAGTGTTACGTTTGGAAAAAGCACACTAAGGAGTATTTTTTGGAGTATTACATTTAAGTGTTATGTTTGAGTAACTACTAGGCTCCGGAAGGATATCTACCATGGATTCCAAATGAGGAGATTGGATTCTGGTGGTGAAGCAAAGAGGAAAGCAGGAAGCGGGGAGAAAAGTAGATAGTGCAGTAGTCTTGTCATGACCCGAACTCGTCTCTATAGATTAAGGTCATAACCGACCAGTAATCATCAGATTACCTACGTCCTTAAACAAGTTTAAACGTATCTTAATTATACATAAGGGCCAAAGTGGAAGCAGACTTTAAAAATTTTGTCCAATGAGTTGTGCTTACATGGCATATCAAAAACATTCCTCATATACTTGATAATGACTCACACCACATATTAATAGTTAACATTTTGTACACCCAGGATTATTCAAACATATAGTTAGTTATACCAAAAGCTTATACACATAAATGGTCTATCATGACCAATGAAAGTAGCAAAAGAAAATATAAAAGATCACAAACAAAGCCTCTTGCGTGAGGCACCTGGGCTGACTCCACAAAACTCGGGTTCCTTTATAAAACTCCACTAAGACTGGGGTTTAACGTCCCTTTGCTCACCTACATACATATAAATAAGAGTGAGCTAACGCCTAGTGGATCATACCAAAGTAAAGCGGTTATATGAATGAGATTTATGTTAAGTACGTCGAACCCATGAATTTCAAATACAAACGGCCTTAGGCCCATTTTGATCCTTATCAAACATATCAAACGGCCTTAGACCCATTATTCATCAAATGGCCTCGGGCTTAATTCAAACATTTCAGACGTATCAAACGGCCTCGAGCCCATTATTTTCTATATTCATATTTATGCGCAATTCATATTCATGATCATAATCAATTTTTTTATTCAAACGACCTTTGGCTCATTACATACATATTCTAATGGCCTTTGGCCCATCAAAATATTCATACGTATGAAATGGCCTCAGGCCCAATTCAAACATATCAAACGGTCGTAGGCCCATTTCAAACATATGAAACATATCAAATGACCTAAGGCTCAATTCATACATATCAAATGTGTCAAACTACCTCAAGCCCAATTCATACATATCAAATGGCCTTGGGCCCAAATCATGTTCTTCATATACAAAATTAGGCATATCAGATACTTATTCATAATTCAAATCAACAAATCCATGAAGCTTGCACAAAAATAGCATTTGGAAGATAACATACTTGAAAAATATCTTTACTAAGATATTACTCACAGTGTTCAGTCGATGGATTTGCTCTCGCGCTTGACCCTACACATTTCATAATACATTGGGTCACAAGCAAATCAATCTGTTCTTAACTTGTTTATTTCTTTTAGGCCATTTTCTTATTCCTTTAGTTCATTTACAATGCTCAATGTATGCCTGAGAGTGCTTAGAAATGAAAGAGAACAGAAAGCGGAACATGAAGCGACTTTTCAAAATTTCTAAAACAGGGCACTCCTCTCAAGCGCAGCTTTCGTTGCTTGAGTGGTCTGCAAAACTCTGTAAAACACTGGTTGCATGAATTTTACGCTTGAGCAAGATTTCTGTCGCTCGAGCGATGAGTCTTGCAAAGCAGGGTTCGCTCGAGCGCAAGGTTTGCCTCTCGAGCTACCATGCAATTCTCTATAAAACTTCTGGAAGCTTGATTTTTACGCTCGAGCGAGACTTTCTTCGCTCGAGCGGATAGGTCAAATTCTAGAATTTTCAGCATACTTTTTGAGCTTCAAAACACAACTCTACATGGTGTAATTTGCATATTATGGCCTATATGTCAACCATACAACTTCTATCATGATATAAATGTTGATGTTTACAAGATTGAAGCTCAAATTCCCATAAATGCATCACATAAACTTAAATTATTTCAATTTCATTTCTATAACTTCAAAACCCATGCAACAAATTCTATATCCCCATGGATTGTGCATGCATGTGTAATAAAGCTCCTTTTTTCATCGCAAATGGCACAATTAATGCTCAAACTCATGAGACTCAACAAAATCATGCATGTATGTATCAAAGAACCCTCAATTCAACATGGGTTACATGGTTTAGGCTCAACCATGCAAAACCATGACAATTTCTTACATGCATCTTCATATTAAGTTCAAGTTCATCATATTCAAATTAAATCTTGCTCTTGGCTACATAACATCTTTGAATTCGCTTAATTATGAACTTAACTCATGAATTTGAGTTCAATTACTCACCTAGAAGCTTCAACCCTTCCAATTATGGCTAATTCTTAAGCCTAGCTTTCCAAGTCTTCAAGTTTTGAGACAATTCTACAATATCCTCCTCCTCCCTCTCTAGAACCGTCCCTCTTTCTCTCTCTTTCTCTCTCTCTCTAGAGTGTAATTTCAACCATGTTATGAAAAATGAGCTAAAAAAGAATGAGCATAAGTGTAAATAGATCCTTATATATGATTGCCTAATCAAACTTGATTAAGGCTAATTAATTATGCTTAATTTAATCAATTTAATCTAATTATTTTGATACGAATTAGTTTTTAATCAAATTTCACCATAGGCTCTAAAAATCATGCTAATCACAATGGTACCGTCAATTTCAATTTCTACCGCCTCCACGGCCTTCAATTTTCAAATTATAGTAGTAAATTGGACAGATTTTCCTATGGTGAACAGATATGACTTCAAAAATACAAACTCTCACATAATTAGCACCTAAATTAAACTAAGCACATAATCACAAACACAATCATGATTAATCAACACAATACAGAACAGGGTTATCACAATCTTCCCCCCCTCTTTAGAAAGTTTGGTCCTCTAAACTTATTTTACCTCTGTTCAGAAACAAGTGTAGATAGTGTAGTTGCATTTCATCCTCCTTTTCCCATGTAGCGTCTTTCCTATAATGTCATTTCCATTCCATCTTCACCATTGGGATGGATTTGTTTCTCAATTGCTTCACTTGCCGATCAATGATCCGTTCTGGCCATTGTTCGTATTCCATATTTTCATAAAGTGCTATCCGGTGGTAGTCTATCACATGAAATGGATCTCGGAGATAAACCCTCAGCATGTAAACATGGAATACATTATGCATTTGTTCTAATCCCAATGGCAAATTGACTCTAGAAGCAACTAGACCAAGCCCTTCCAGAATTTGAAACGGCCCAATGTAACAGGGTGACAATTTACTTTCTTACCAAATCTTGACTGGCCTTTCATCGAAATTGCACCGATAAATACATGATCGGCAACCTCATACTCAAGAGGCTTTCTTTGAACATCCGTATAATTCTTTTGCCAGCTCTGTGCTGTCTTGAGCCTTTGTTGGATGATTTTAATCTTTTTAGAAGTATGTTGTACAATCTCGGGCCCAAGTAAAGCTCTATCTCTGACTTCTGTCCAACAAATTGGTGATCTACACTTTCTGCCATACAAGGGTTCGTACGGTGCCATATCGATACTGGAGTGGAAATTGTTATTCTATACAAATTCAGCTAGTGGCAAATAATTCTCTCAGCTCCCTTGAAAATCTAAAGTACACATTCTAAGCATGTCTTCCAAAGTCTATATGGTCCGTTCTGATTGCCTATCTGTTTGTAGATAGAATGCGGTACTAAATCTCAATTATGTTCCCATTGCTTTTCGCAAACTTCTCCAAGATCTAGACACAAACTTCGGATCTCTATCTGATACAATAGATACCGGAACTCCATGTAAACAAACAATCTCATCAACGTATATAGTGGCTAATCTATAAGCATCAAAAGTAGTTTTCACAGGCAAAAAATGTGTAGATTTGGTTAGTCTATCAACTATAACCCAAATAGAATCCATACCTCTAAGAGTCTGAGGTAGGCCAACAACGAAATCCATGGTTACGTGCTCCCACTTCCATTCTAGAATAGGGAAAGGTTGAAGTAGACCGCCTGGTTTCTAGTGTTCAACTTTAACTTGCTGACACTGAAGGCACTTGGACACATATTCTGTGATCTTCTTCTTCATATTGGGCCACCAATAGCTTTGTTTCAAGTCCCGATACATTTTGTTGTTACCAGGATGCATAGCAAAAATCGACTTGTGAGCTTCATCTAGGATTCTCTTCTTTAGTTCAGGAATGTTTGGGACACATAATCGGTTTTGAAATTTCAACACTTCACTATCAATGCTAAATTTTGGTTTCGGATTTGTTTCAAACTCATCAATTATTTTCTTGAGGGATTTGTTCTCTCTTTGTCTTTGTTTGACTTCATCAATTATTGCCGGCTCAGCTGAAATGTAACTTATCAACCCAGTTTGCTCATGTAACACAATTTAAATCTCGGTTTTCTCAAAATCTTGCAAGATCTCTTCTTGTTCAGTGAGTAGACAAGCTAAGTTCCCCGTTGATTTTTTGCTCAATGCATTGGCAACTGTATTGGCTTTTCTCGGGTGGCATTGAATCTGAAGTGAACCTCATCCATGAACTATGTTGACTTGATTCCCATCTTGGGATACGTAGGCAACTTCATCCTGAAGTGCGGTCTCAACCATATCCATCTTATTCATCTCAACCCAATCACCTTGCCCAATTCACGTCGTCAGACTCGCAATAGTCCATGAGCTAGACCGACTGCTGCATATATCATACTTGCATTAGGTAAGAAAGAACTAGCTTGAATCAATAAGTGAAGAAATTTTCAATATTTGAACTTATCAGTAGAATCTCTAACTTGAGCAACAAAAAGGAATCAAAACTCAAGTTTTGCAAAATTGATTTCTAAAGGGAACATAAGAAATACTAGGGGCACTATGAATGATCAGTTACTTTGAGTCTTTTACTACTTTTGGGTCAGATGTGAGTTCTATGGTGTCGTGTCTGCTGTTTGTCTTAGTCTGCACTCTTCATTGAGTCACCATAACATGTCTGTCGCTCAAAAGCGCTCTTCATCGAGTCATCATAACGTGTTTGTCACTCAAAGCGCCCTTCATCGAGTCACCATAGCGTGTCTGCGGCTCAAAGTCTGACAGAGTGGCATCGTAAAAAATTCCATACACTAATGTTCGCTCTAAACTGGAAAACAAGTCCATGTGTGGAATTTATAAACAAACTGAGAGAGCCCATATAAGGGGCGTCGCACATTCATGATCATTGCAAAGTGTATATGAGGAATCTGTCACTGCTTTGAAAGGGACTAGAGTAAGTTCTCAATATGTCAGGAAAGAGCATGAGTCGAGTTGGTTAGCAACCATTCCAGGATCTGATGATCCCCATCACACGTGTCTGCATAATGTTAAAAAGGTGGCCAGCGACTGGACACTAGGGGCACTTTTTAGTACATTTGACCGCGCCATCTATCGAACAAGGGGCATGAACCCAACCGGTGGGCAGTGAACACTAGGGGCAATTTTTAGTACATCTGATCCAGTCATCAATTGACCAAGGGGCATGGACCCAACCTTTCTCTCAGTTCGCTCAAAGTCATTTGTTTGGCACTTTCCCCTGGGTTAGGCCCCATAATGATTTTGCTATGATTCAACTTTCAAAAGTTGTCTTTGGCAATTTCAAAACTCTCTTGGGATTAGTATCTTCCATCTGATTAATACGTGTGTTTTGAGTGTTCATACACCCTGGTTGATTTGAATTGTCTGATTGGTTGCTCTTGCTCTTAACTTTGTCTATACTTGTAATAATAGAGTTTCATTAGGTTACCACCCTTGGTGTTTTTCAGTTACGTTTCCATAAATTATGGCAAGTTGCCCTACACTCATTTCATAAGGTACATGATGTACTACTCTATGTATTGCTCATTTCCCTCTGTATACCATACATTTTTCACCTTGTATCGCACTGTTTTGTGCACTTTGCATCGCACTGTTTTGTGTATTCACCTTGTATTGCACTGTTTTTGTGCACCTTGCATCGCACTATTTTGTGCATTCACCTTGTATCACATTGTTTTGTGCACCTTGCATCGCACTATTTTGTGCACCTTGCATCGTATTGTTTTGTGCATTCACCTTGTACTGCACTATCTTGTGCACCTACATCGCATTGTTTTGTGCATTCACCTTGTATCGCACTGTTTCGTGTACCTTACATCGCACTGTTCTGTGCACCTTACATAGCACTATTTTGTGCATTCACCATGTATCGCACTGTTTTGTGCACCTTGCATCGCACAATTTTGTGCATTCACCATGTATCGCACTGCTTTGTGCACCTTGCATAGCACTGTTTTGTACATTCACCTTTTATCACACTGTTTTATGTACCTTGCATAGCAAAGTTTTGTGCATTCACCTTGTATCGCACTATTTTCTACACCTTGCATAGCACTGTTTTGTGTATTCACCTTGTATCGCACTGTTGTGTACACCTTGTATTGCACTATTGTGTGCATTCACCTATACCGCACTGTCTTGTGCACCTACACAACACTGTTTTGTGCATTCACCTGCATAGCATTGTTTTGTGCATCCATTCACCTCGCATTGTTTTGTTCACCTCACCTGCACTGTCTTGTGCACTCACTGTGTCTAGGAGACCTTGAATCCTCTAAAGGTGCAATTCCTATGATATTTGTCGTGCCCGAACGGCTTCAGGCGGTCTGGTATAGCCACATGACTGTGTTTGTAGTGACTTCCTAGGAGATCAACTGAGATGGTGGAAACTAGAGTTCGAATGGCCGAGGCCTAGAACACAAAGGTCTGGAATTTCTGAGACTAAAGTCTGGTTTAAATACCCAAGGGTGTATCTTCGGCTTGAAATCTATATGGTAGCCCTATAGGTTGAGGTAGCTTGTATACGCCTCAATTCTGGATACTGAACCAACCTAGTCTATCACCTTATTGGAGAATAGGAAAAGTTACAAACATAGCCAGGGAGACAAGTAGTACCTGTGGCTTGGAAGCACAAGATGCAGGAAGAAGTCTTCAAACCAAGAAGAATAGGAAGATCACTGTAGACACCCCATTTTTGACCGCCCTCAAGACTTGGGCGCCTCAGGTTGACCACTCGGTAATGAAATAATATGCTGTACAAACGTTCAATTTATTCAGCAAGAAGCTTCAGTTTTGAGCTTCTAATCCCAACCTTACACCCCATTTTTAACCAAAGCTATTTTAGACCTGAAAACCCTATTTTTCAAAATATTTTTTCAAATGTTTTTACGATGTTCCGAGGCTCGTATTTCGATTAAAATATTACACTTTCCGGTAAACCGAGTAAGGACAAAGTGGAAATAATGGAAGGGAGGTGAATTCTTTAAAAAATCAAGTTCGGATGAGAGAGATATGCCCATTTGAAATCGGGTTTGAAAATAGTTTCTTTTTTTTTTCCCGCAAGTAGTTGGCCAGCCGGCAACAACCTGTTTTTCTATATATACTTGACCATCCCTCATGGTTTTAGGTTAGAAAAAATATCAAATCTCAAATTCTTGAAAATCTCTCTCTCTATCTCTCTCTCTCTCTCTCTCTCTCTTGCAACCTATAATCATCCTACCTACACTACCTAAACCAAATATTTGAGGCTCCTTGTTGAGGTTCTTGAGCTAAAATTTCAGCTCTTGAGGGTGAGTACTTGTTGGTATGTGAATCAAAGAGTTACCACTTGTAACAGCGCCCGCGTGGGGCCTCGTGCTACAGTTCGGACTCGATTTGTGTCACGGTTCTTAATCTGAACCAAAGAGTCCAAATCTGGCAAATCGTTTTGAGAAACAGATTTTTGAAAAAGTAGTGCCAAACATGGACTGCTTTGCCAGATACAGAGTCGCCACCTAAATATTTTTTATGGGAGAATTTAGGAAACCCTGACTCGGTGCCGAAGGCCACATGTCCGTCATCACCGGAGTTGTCTCGGCTCGGGAGCTTGGGTACGATCGGGGAAGGTCAGCTATGAGCACCCCCTTTCGCCCGGTCCGAAGACCGGCCTCTACTAACCGTGATATCCGTTTTTTGAAAACTTTACGTGTTCTTATTCCATTTATTAGCCTAGAATTACTATGTTATGCGCACAGCAAACAAGTATAGACTAGATTGCCTAATTTGGAAATAAACATTGCATATCCGTTTGGTTTGAAAATGCTTTGGAATTTGCTACTCGCAAGTAGGCTAAAATACGGATTTCAACGAGTTTTTCCAACTCAAGCAATCCAACCTTCACCCACAGGCATTCAAGCAGTTATAACACATAAGCATCTAGCCACATGTTAAGCATGCTGTCATGGTAACATTCACACTCATGCGATATGCTAAAGCGGAAATACTTACATAGTACTCCGTGCCAAAACAAAGAACTTGTTAGCAAACATGCATGATCCAAGTCCATGTTAAGTGCCTAATGCATCGCATACAAAATGTCGCTAAGATAGGCTCGGCTAATCCTAGACATGTCATGTGAAAATGCACAATTAACACATATTCAATTTTTGAATTGAAGTACTGATGCAGTTAGCGTGATGTACCGAGCCTAATGCATGCAATACAAATGCATGGATGCACACATGCATAGCATAAGGTATGCTAAATTAAACGTGCCCTAATACTAACCATTAAAGCGGGTAAGTAAAAGGGAAGAAAGAAGTGAGGTTGGAAGACATACACACCACCCACACACACTTATTACAGATTTGCCCTCGCTCGGAGGGACCGAATAAATATTACAAATTAATTAACTACGCAAGCTAATTAAATATTACAAATTAATTAATTAACAAATTAACTAATTAATTAAAGCAGGAAAACGCCTCGGGAAGCGTGCCACCATGCGCAAGCTGCCTCTGTTTTCCTTCCTTTCCTCCTCTGGAGGTTGTCAAAACCTCAGGACTACATCCTTGGACAGAGGGGATCATCACCGGCTAGATGAAATTTCCACCGGCAGTGTTGTATGGCCATCGGCACAAAGTTGAAGCTGTCGGCAGAGAAAATAGTGCCGGTCGGCACATTACACTGCCGGTCGGCAGAGTATTCCTGCAGAACCTGCAACTCACAGCAACAGAGGGCAAAACAAGGCATGGTAGCACAATTCAAAGCATGTATGCACCAACCATGTCTCTTATCATTGTAATGACTCAAAGGGACATGTGCCTAGGTTCTCGGACCACCAATCACGCATTTCCATGCATGATGGTCCAAGGAACCAAGCATGCAACTTTGGTTTCAAATGCATGCAAACCAATCAAACAAGTTAGGCCCAATTCCTATCACCAATTCAAGGAACAAGGCATGCATGCAAAATGCAATGCAACCTAGGCATACAAGCTAGGAATGCAACATGACATGGCAAGGCACTTATGCAATCATGCAAGCATACATATGGCAATGCAAATGGATGGCAAGATGGACTTATACATGAATTAGGCAACTCTAAAATAGGCCTAAAACAGTGGCCAAAAGTGCTAAAGAGTGAGAGCTAAATGGCATGCACACACACATGCACATAAGGACCAACACTTAAGCATGAATCAAACAACATTCAAGCACACTTGAAAGAAGGAAACATGGACAAGTTAGCATGCAACATGAGTATTGAAATCATGTTAGGATGGTGCCAAACCAAGCAACAAAATCAAGCCAAAACATGCAACGAATAGTCCAAGTGTTCAAAGCAAATCACTAAGGCATTGAACTACACTTAACATGACCAAACATGGCATGCATAGAAGGACCAAAATCAGAGGTTTAGCATGTTAAAACAAAGCTAAAGGACTACTTAGATGGCATCTAAATGGCCCAAATACAAAGGCATGCACCATGGCCAAAACATGGAGCATTGCAACACATGCTTCCAAAGCATTAAAGAGGCATGCAAGGCAATCAAACAAGCATGGAAATGGGACTGAAATAGCATGTGGGATGATTCCAAATCACCAAAACAATGCAAAGATGGCATGCTACACATGCACATACTCAAGGCCAACAAGCCCAAATACAAATGAGCTATATAATGCATGCAAAGATCAACCCAAACGACTATGGACAGAGCTAAAACATGGCAAAATAAGCACATAATCTTCACAAATGCAAGCCTAAAACATGCTCCAACAAGGCTAACAACCTAGAACATGTTAAGGCACAAATAAGGCATTACATGGCAACTATGCTAAACATGCATGGAGTTCCAAAACCAACTTGAAATCATGTTATATCATGGATATATAAGCATGAAAAACAAACCAAACATGCTCAACACACACTCAAGCATAGGCTTCCTTAAGAGGCCAAAATGTGTCCTTTTCAAGGACAACAAGGAGAGGGGGTGGCCCTCTCCTTCTTGGGACTTCAAAGCATCATCTTCACCACTGAAATCCCTCAAGATTTCAGTGGTGAAGAGACTTCAACACCAAAATCCCGGAGCTAGCACAAAATGGCTCAAAATGAGGCCTTTTGAGGCCTAAGGGTGGTCAACAACCCTCAAACAACAAAACACTCTTAATAAACAATAAAGAGGGCTTAAAAATAGAACTTTTTTATGTTATACAATAATCACAAAAACAGCTCTAAGACTAGTAGAAAATTGATGCAAAAAGGGGGAAAAAAAGACTAGTTTCTCACCCTTGATGCCTTCTTCAACAAAGATGCTCCAATGGCCTCCTTGAGCTTGAATCCAAGACCAAAACTTCAAAACACACTCTTTAGAACCTCAGCTCCTAGAGGAAGGTGAAACACTAGGTGTTTGTGTGCAATAGTGAGACACAAAACACCTAGTGTGCAAAATGAGAGGAAAAGAGAGATAGGTTGTGTATGTCTAACCCTAACCCTAGAAAACCAGAGCTCTCCTCTGTATTTTCTCTCTCAAAAATGTCTAAAGGCTCTTCTTTTGCCTTAGAGAGAGCTTCTCCCTATATCCCTCTTGTAAAGCTTACAAGACAAGCCTTGCAAGAGGGAGATCCCTCCATACACGTGTATGGAGGGGAGCAAAAGCAATACAGCTGTCCAAAAATATCTGCAAAAGCAGATGAACAGCAATCGGCCGGCAAAAAATGCCATCTTGGCCAAACAAAGTGCCGACCGGCACAAAATAGTGCTGACCGGCAACAAATAGTGCCGGCCGGCAAACTATATTGCCGGTGGCAGCAAAAACCAGCCGGTGGCATCTAGCCAATGCCGGTGGTGGGTGGGGATGGTCTACAAGCCTCACCCTGCCTTTCCAAGGCAAAACACAAGTGTTTGGTGCAAAACCAGACACTAAACGGTCGAGTTCGGGGATCCTGAGGCAAGGCGCGTGAGCCGAGACCTCCGGGAACTCCAAACGAACACAAACATGGAAGATCACCGTGTGTTCAAACAGTGACGTCCAAGTCTTGAGGACGGTCAAAAATGGGGTGTCTACAGTTGCCCCTCTTTGACAGAACTTGAAAGTCATAACAATGACGGGAGTGAATGTCAAAGCCCAAAGACGACCCATTTTTGACAAGGCCGAAGACTCAGACAAACATGCAAGACAAATAAGGTATGCGCCCGGAGGCAGGGGCAAAATGCAAGACAATGCATGAAGCCGAGCATAACTTATGATCATGCAAAGAAAGCTGTAATGAAGCAAACATGCGACAATTTTAAGCTAGCATACCAAACTACACTACAATGCAGAAAGGATGTAAGAGAATTATGGAATTCTCAATACGTCTCACTCGGGAGATACAATACCTGTGCGGCTCGTCTGGTTGCACCAGCTTCAAATGAACCGTACATACAATATCGTGCCTGCAAAGAAAACAAACTTAACAGGTACAATATGGTTAGCAACATGCATGACAATGCAAAATGGATGCAAAACGATATGCAGTATATACAAAACAATGTATAAACAATGCAAATAAACATGCAATGTAATTGAAACAATGCAAGCTACATGCAAAGCATTTGGATCGTGATCCAATCACGAACGGTTCGAAACCACACCTATGTCAAATAGATTGATGGAGATAACAAGTCTGTCTACCATAGAACGGTCAACTGAACTATGAGTATTGTAGACAGACACAAGAACAAGTATTGGGTGGAATTGACATAAGTGGGGAAACGACCCGCTGGAGAAAAGACAACGATCCTAATGCCGGATGCAAAAATTACACTACAATGTAATGGATAGATATGGCACGCAGGCCAAACCAAATCTTGCCTAGGAAAGGCATGCATACATACAAGCCATGTGTAACATAGAAAAGGTGCCGCAACCCTCAACCAACATATCAACGTGGAATCGGCGCGATACACATACAGAACTGTGTTTTAACATGAAAAGTAAGGGCACATACCGGACCAAGCTCAACCTGGAAAGGCGCAAGCCATAGGCGGAAGGTGATGTAATGAATGCATGCAATCTACAATGCAATATCTACAAATATGCAATGGAATGGATATGGATACAATGGATATGGCACGCAAGCCAAACCAAATCTTGCCTAGGAAAGGCATGCACACGTACGAGCCATGTGTAACACAGAAAAGGTGCCGCAACCCTCAACCAACATATCAACGTGGAATCAGCGCGATACACATACAGAACTGTGTTTTAACATGAAAAGTAAGGACACATACCAGACCAAGCTCAACCTGGAAAGGCGCAAGCCATAGATGGAAGGCGATGCAATGAATGCATGCAAACTACAATGCAAATGCATGACAATGCACTATGATGCAATGACTATGATTGCAACTTTCCCTATCTTACCAACAGGGTGATATACTAGGTTGGTTCAGTATCCAGAACTGAGGCGTAGACATGCCGTCTCAACCTATGGGGCTTCCATACAGATTTCAAGCCGAGGGTAAACCTCTGGGTATTTAAACCAGACTTTAGTCTCGGAACTCCCGAACCTTTGCGTTCTAGGCATAAGCCGTTCGAACTCTAGTTTCCACCGTCCTAGTTGGTCTTCTAGGAACTCATCGCAAGCACAGACTGGTGGCTTTACCAGACCACCGAAAAGTCGTTCGGGCACGACAAACACCGAAGGAATTGCACCTTCAGAGGATTTAAGGTCTCCTAGACCGGACGTGTTTAAGGTCTCGCCAGACCATGCGTGTTTAAGGTCTCGCCAGACCACGGGGGTATTTACAAGACGCGTGACAATGCGCTGAAGGTTTCGCACCTCCAAATGATTTAAGGTCTCCTAGACCGTGCGTGTTTAAGGTCTCGCCAGACCGTGTATTGCACGATGGTATGATGCGCAAGATAGCGCTATGCGTTAGGCAACGCGAGTGCACAGGACAGTGCGATGGAATGCATGCAAAATGCAATGAGATGCGCAAAACAGCGCGAACAATTTTGAAATGCACAAAACAGTGCAATGCGCAGAACAGCGCGAACAATACAATGCACAAAACAGTGCAATGCGCAGAACAGCGCGAACAATACAATGCACAAAACAGTGCGATGCGCAAAACAGCGCGAACAATACAATGCACAAAACAGTGCAATGCGCAGAACAGCGCGAACAATACAATGCACAAAACAGTGCGATGCGCAAAACAGCGCGAACAATACAATGCACAAAACAGTGCGATGCGCAAAACAGCGCGAACAATTTTTGAAATGCACAAAACAGTGCGATACCAAGTGTGACGTGCATGTCACACGGAGTGTAAATGGGCTTAAATGCGCAACAACGCACGTATTCCGGAATGCATGACAATGCATGGAATGGAAATGCAATGATGCATGAGAAATGTGCACGACAATGCAAAGGGGTGCGTGTTGCAACGCATGTAACACGTGCATAACAATGCAAATGTGCGGCGCACGACAGCGCGATATAATGCATCGAAGTAGTGTGATGAACTTGTGCAACACACATGGGGTAACTTTTGAACTTAAAAGGATACAAAAAGGATACACCTTGCACGAATTCGAGTGCCACGCACTGGAGACACGGTCTGCGGTCAAAACGGAGGCCGGTTGAATGTCGGAGATGCACTTTCTTGCACTTTCTTGAGCTATGAAGACCACAAACTTCTCAAATGGCCTAAACAAGGCTGTGGGAACCCCACCGGCCGAAAGATGAGGCCACCGGCTGGCCATCGGCACAAAACCAATTCCATCGGCACAAAAAAGTGCCGACCGGCAAACAGTTGCTGGTGCGGAGCAGTTTTGTCTTTCCACCTCGAGTGTTATAAAATAGGGCTTCATGCCCTATTTTCTCACTTCTCCACCGCCGAAAACCTTTGCTCTCTCTCTCTAGAGTGCTTCTCTCTCATTTTTCGACCGTTTCTTCGCGTTCTACGCCCGTTTCGTCGTCGGATTCGCGATCCTCTTCGCGTTTTGGACATTTTCCACCGATCACATTCTCGTTTCGGTGCCTCATTCGGCGTTTTCGCCTTCTCGGGGTTTGTTCCCCTCACTTTCCTCTTCATTTCCGTGCCTCTTCACATTCCGGCCTTCCCGGCCATTTTCGACCCTCTCGGGAGTTGACTTTTCAGTTGACTCTTCATATTCCGGCTCGGTTTTCCCTTTTCCGGCCATTTTCACACCACTCTCTACATGGCGGACGACATTCCACGTGGCGGGACTCCCCCGGACCACAAGATGGATCCCGGGGTCGAGCTCCTACCACTGAGCGAGCGCCCGTTCGACCCGGCGACCTACCGGCCGGCGATCCACGTTCTGCCCCCAGACGGCCTGCGTCAGTTCCGGAGCTTTGAGAGGTACGCGGCCCCTGAGCTACTACTACGCGAGCCTACCTCCCACCTTTCATTCGGCACTCCCGAGGTAACTCTTCATCTTCTGCTTTACTTTCTGCAATGTAGGATACAAAACTGCCATAGTTAGCTGTATTCTTTAATTGCTGAAATATGATATGCCGTAGACCGTAGTTGACTGTAAACATACATACAACTGATATCTGTTTGAGACTGACACATGCACACACACTGCACTAGTCCTGAATCACCCAAACACACGGCACACACTGTATTCTACTGCACACACACTGCACAACACACGGCTCTGCCATTTCTGCTTTATTCTGTATATCCTGCTTTATCTGATGGTCATACTGACATCTGTTTTGCAGCTGTGGGTTTATGCCTACTTTCCAAGGCTTGCTCCCGTGCCAGTTGCGGAGCCTCCTCCGGCTGTCCCGTTCTCGATTCGCTTTGACGGGAGATGCACCCGGCGACCACGGGAGACATTCGGCTTCTTCCGCCGATATTTCGACACCATCACCCCCACGGAGGTATGCTTTACTTTCAGTTCGTTTAGCTTCGCTTTCCCACTGCATGTTTCAATAACAGTAGATAACAAACTGTCTGTTACTTTCAGATCACATGGCGGCCATGGGCCTCCTTGCCGTCGGCGATGCGGGGTCGGTTCCCTGGTGCTGAGGAGACCTCGCGTTTCCGGATTTTGCTTGAGGGCCCGGTCTGTCGGGCTTGGTACCTGGGGGAGCGTTTTCTACGCCAGACCCGCGGGTTACCTGAGCAGATAGTCCCGGCTCACCCTCCTGCAGAGATGAGGGAGACCGAGGGGCTGACCCCTGAGCAGCTGGATTATTACTCCATTGGCTGGGAGGA
The DNA here is from genome assembly GCF_055761805.1 of Camellia sinensis. Classification (NCBI taxonomy): domain Eukaryota; kingdom Viridiplantae; phylum Streptophyta; class Magnoliopsida; order Ericales; family Theaceae; genus Camellia; species Camellia sinensis. Next base: position 184,859,293 of record NC_138969.1, on the reverse strand, counting down.
GGCCGGCTTCCGAGGCACCGGTGACTATCAGGAGTACGTGCGGACGTACCTGATGCGACCCTTGAGCGGTCGCCGAGCAGAGGGGGTCAGGCCTGTGGCATCGGCGGCTGGGGCCGGAGCGGGAGCAGGGGCTGAATCTTCGAGGAGGGCCCGGGTCCGTGGTAGGGGCGGAGCGCGGGGAGGACGAGGAGCTGGCTGGCCTGCCCTGCCCGCTGTACTGACTTTCCAGGGGCAGGGTGGGTCGACCTATCAGATCCCCTTCGCCCCTCCACCGGCTGGTCACGAGTTCATTGACGTCCCCAACTTACCGCCGGTATGTTCATTGCACTTCGTACAGTCATTCATCTCAGTCTATTTGATATTCCACAAAATACTAATGCATCTGATACTTTTGCAGGCCTCTTCTGAGTACACCCGTCAGTCGTTGGCGATGAATGCCTCGATGATGGGGATGCTCCAGCGGACATTTGACCTCCTAGCCGTCTACAGCATACCGGTATGTCCTTCTGACACTGGCCTCAAACCATTCATACACTGCTTTACATAATCTGATGCACGGCACAACACCCGATACACTGATCTCACAGTATCTGAACACTGCATACACCGCATTCTGCACCGTACTCTGCACTGATAAACTGCTCACGGCATTCATACACTGTACTCACATACTGCATTCTGCACTGATAAACTGCTCACGGCATTCATACACTGTACTCACATACTGCATTCTGCACCTTTAAACTGTTCACAGTGTACTGATGCATTTCCTTTTCGTGTACTTTTCAGCCTCCTTTCCAGATTCCCATGGCGGGAGGTGCTCCAGCTAGACCTTCTGTCCTTGCTTGGGGGAGAGATGAGGAGGGCAGGATATTTCCCCGTACCAGGGGAGGGCGTACTCACGTCGGGAGTAGCTCGCGAGCTCCAGTCCCGGACGATGACGACGACGAGGAGTCCGAGGCGGAGGCAGGGTCATCGGAGGAGGAGACTGGAGGCGATTCTAGCTCGGGCTCTGACGACGACGCTGATGATGCCCCTGGACCTTCGTCCAGGAAGAGGACCAGGACGGACTGACGGCCCTTGGAGTGATCGACACAGATGCAGATTTTTGCTATCTTTTCTTTCTTTCTTTGTACTTTTCTTTTTGGTTGGTAGATAGATTACCTTGTACTGCCGCAGGCAGATTTTGTTTCCAAAACTTGTACATTTGAAAAGCTAAGTAAATGAAACAGACTTTTTATCTGAAAAAGTGTTTACATTTACACATTTCATGCATTGCATCGCATCTCATCATGTTACACCTCAATGTAAATGGAATGATTGGTTATCTGAAAATTGAACACTTGCACTGTAATAATCAGATAACTTAAACAGCCGACAGCAAAATAACCCAAGCAACCCACTGCCTGATTCTGGACACACAGCCCTTACTCTGTTGGGGATTAATCTGCATACAGCCCATAACACGGCATTTGATTCATTCTGCACACGGCAAATTCTGAACAAACAGCCCAATCTGACAGGACGGACCTCAAAGATGGAACCGGTTGGAGTCGAAACACGCTCAAATGTAGAGAATGGCACAGCATTCTGAGCATAAGCGATTTTTTTGAAATCGAATGAGGGTTTTTCAGACCGGGATATCGAGCCTACAACTGAACACAACGAGGAGGACTCAAACAAAGAGGTACACAACCTAAACACAACGAGACAAGCTCGGAAAGAGACTCAAAACAAAAGACGAGACCGTCAAATGAAAGAGACACGACACACAGACGCGTAAACGAAGATGGGGGACCTCGGACCACGAGGAGCCAGTTCAATCTGGGTATTGTTTTCCCACCCTTTCTCATTTGTGATCCTCACATCACTCGACTCTCAAGCTCGGATTTTCTCTCAAAACCCTTTTCCTCACTTTTCTCTCAACTTATACCTCTCTATTCTTCAATCTCTCTTGTTTCATCCCTCCCCGGGGTGATTGATGGATGAATAGGAAGTTGTGGGTTCATGCTCAACATCGTTAGCTCACAGCTATTTCTTCTGACGGGCAGCGTGCTCTTCTGGCAAGTACGTCGATGACCGGGGTAAGACAGAACGCCTGGCTCAACTACGCCCCTAGTTCATCATTTTAACCATTTTTTCGTTTTTGCTTTCTAACAAAACGGTTTTGATCAAAAGGAGAGTCGGATTAACGTACTTGTTCAATTTTTGATTTGAAAAGCGTGCGAGTCAGGCCGCAAGCACTAAAAATTTTCCTTTTTTGGGTCCAAGACAATGGTCCAGTTTTGGAAAATGGAATAGTTTTCGAGAAAATAGTCAACCTTAGTAAAAATTTTCAAAAACTATTTTTCAAACAGCTGATGCTTAACAAGCATGGAACTTACTCTTCGAGATGCGCAACCTCGGATCGGAGGCAATGGAAAATTGCCCCTGGTTTGAAGGGAGTGGGAGGCAACGGAAAGTTGCCCCTAGTTTGAATGGCGTCTCACGACGGCTTGTGGCAACGGAAAGTTTCCCCTTGTTTGGGATGGTGCCGCAGCAATCCGCAGACAGTCTTCATTGGCGGTGGTCGAACTCTCAGACTCAGCGATGACGAAGACGGTCACAACACATATATGGACACAGTCACCTTGAAGGGTGTTGGCCACTGGACTTTGGAACGAAATTGAAACCATTGCATGGACTGAGACGCTTATGAAAGCGTTGGGGGCTGGACTTCATGATGAAGTTGCCTACGTATCCCAAACATGGGAATCAAGCCTTACGTAGTTCCAGTTAAGGTCCACTCGGGTATTTTAACCTTCACTTTGTTTGGCTCTCACTTTTGCCAAGGCGCCCAATGCGGGTTTTCGACCATGCGAGCTTCTTTTCATTTTCTATTTTTTCTTTTTTGTTCCTTTTTCTTTTTTCTGCTTTTCTTTTTTCTTTTCTTTTTTTTCTTTTCTTCTTTTTTTGTATTTTTCTCTTGCTCTAACTTTTGCCTGGGTCGCCCTTCCGGGTTTTCGGCCCAGCGAGCCTCTCAAAAGGTAAAAGTGTAGCAAGTCCATGCCAAATGGTTTTTTTTTTTGAAATTGAGGCCTCTCTGTGTCTAGGAGAACGGCTGTTGCACTGATTTGCGGAAGAATCCATCACGGTTGCTCCACGAGCTTCTTCCGACGAGATCTACTCCTTCTGATTCGGCTTTGGTGCCTCTTGCTCGAGGGCTGTTTCGAAACTGGCCACACGGGCCTCCATGGCGTTTGTCCGTTGAACTTTCTGAACATTCTGAACGGGTTCAAACTCGGAAAACAAATAGGTTGAATCTTAAGGCTGAGAGCGATCCTAGGCTGCGCAATCTCAAGAGCGATTCCACACAGGTCTTCGCAGGGCCGCGTAAAACATTTACTTTTGAAAGTTTTTAAGAAGGCGACGAATCGCTCGCGCCGAAGATAGTGTGGAACCAATCTGGATCAGGCCAGGGTCCTTCTCAGTACTCACGCCGACAAGCATGATTTCATTCATAAAAAGGCTTAGCACGCCTCTCTTTCTCTCAAAATGATCAAAATTTTGCAAAACCCGAGGAATTCCTTCCTCTTCGTTTTCATCACCGCAGTGTTCAAAAGTTTGTTTTTTGAAAAACTTAGGTTAATGCAATGAGTTTGGGCACACAGGAGAGCAGGCGAGATGTACTGTCAACCCACTCAAATTCTCTGGTCCTTATGCTGAAAGCAAGCATGAAGGTTGAGATAGCAACAGCTGTTTCAATCGGCTTTGTTGGTGCAACTGGCCCCTCGGCAGAAACAGACTCAAAACAAAAACAAATAATAATTACAAAACAAAATGGTGTTCGGGACAACAACCCCAGAATCACCAGGTATTATATACAACGGGGATTGACTCGATACAACCAGACAGACCCTTAAGCAAAAAAAAAAAGACTGACTCAAGACAAAGAGACAGACTCAAAACAAAAGTCTGACTCGACATCTAAGCCAAGATTTACAAAACTCGGTTTCACCGATGCTCAAAAATGCGTGCCAGACGCTTTATCCAAAATGTACCAAATGTTGCCCGCAGGCGGTTCACTTTACATACTCGCAGTATCTGAGCCCTCGAAATCCAGCAACTGAGTGGTGACGGGCTTGCCTGAGGTGGGTGGTAGGATAACCTTATTGTCAATCAAATCCTGCACTTCATGACGAAGGCGGGAACATCCATCGGTACTGTGACCGGACTGTTGATGGTACGCGCAGTACAAGGTAGCATCATGAGTGGCGGGGAGATTCTTCGGGAGTGGCCGGGACTCCAAAGGCTTAAGATGCCCATTCTTCGCCAATATCAGCAATGCCCTAGACAAAGGCATGTGGAGGTCGTGAAAGACCCTGCGCCCTCGGGGCAGGTACTTTGTATTTTGAGGATTCTTGTCAGACGCGCTGGCGAAAGGATCAGCTGGCGCTGCCTTGGCCTTTTGAACCTTCCCCGGTGCAGGGTTGGGAACTATTGGAATTGTCTGGGCATGACGGGGCCCATCCCGGTTTTCTGTCTGGCTTGAACTGCCCTTGGTTGGAGCGGGGAAAGCATCATCTACAGCTTTGGTCACTATTGCAGATGTTTGTTGCTTGTTCATCCCTCTGGCCTTCAAAGCCTCGACTGCCCACAGCAGTTGCTCAATAGGGTCGGCGTCTACCTTTGCCTTGTCCTTTCCCCTGGCCTCAGCCTGATCGAGGGTCTGGGTTGGTGCTGACATGTCGTGGCTATAGCCGGAAGCCACCTCTGGCTGGCTGAGCTCTATCACAATCCGCCCCAGTAGCGGGGGCTCCTGTGGTACAAAATTCCCGGCGTACGGCGCCGCTGGCGGTGAAGCCGACATTCCATAGGCGAGGTCTGCCACAGACCTTTGGAGATCGCCTATCATCCCCATCAATTCGAAGGTGGTGGGCTCACGAGCCTGGTATAACTGGGGAGCCCAAACCGGGTGCACAACGGGCGACCTGGGCGGGTATGACATACTGATGCTGGCCTCACTCTGCGGAGTGGTTCCCTGCTCCGGTGCGGCTGTCATAACCACAATTTCTTCTGAACTTTGTGCCGCCATAAATCCTGCCTCAGCAAAGGGGAGACACTGGTTGTTCTGTATCAACTCTACAACTCTCTGAACTGAAAGAGAAACAGACAGCATTTCAGCCCAAACTGATCAAACACGGGTGTAGCCAAACAATTGTACCCTACTGCTGATCACTGTTCCCAGAAGTCACTGTTCCCGAAAACTGAACCGATACCCGCGGATAACTGATTCTCACAACTGATACTGATACTGGTGTCCCCAGGTTTGATACTCAAACTTGCAAACTGACATGTGCGTTCTTGTAGAGCAACACTCTAAAAGCACATAACAAGTAAAGAGAACAAAACACCCCTATGTTGGGGTAGGGTTTCCCTGTCCTATTTTGTCAGGAACTAGGGTTTCACTAAGCACACAGCGGTTTCACACAACCTAACATCGGGTGAGCAACCTGTCCTAGTTTGGAATGGTCACTATGGATTTCAATATGCACTAGGTCGAATGGTCAAAAGGGTGCCCCGGTAAACCGGGGTTTGTGTTCCCATGCTGTCAGAGCCCATAGCCGGTCAGCCTTATGGACATGTCTTGACAAGACAAGCCTCCGGCAAACCGTTCAGGAATGGCAGATGGCAAACACTGTGTTCCTAGGCGCACTAATGCACATGCAATGCAAAGAAACACATAAATGAAGTCAAAACATGATATCACGAGTTCGAGTCAAACTCTCTAAAAATCCCCAGCAGAGTCGCCAGAAACTGTAACAGCGCCCGCGTGGGGCCTCGTGCTACAGTTCGGACTCGATTTGTGTCACGGTTCTTAATCTGAACCAAAGAGTCCAAATCTGGCAAATCGTTTTGAGAAATAGATTTTTGAAAAAGTAGTGCCAAACATGGACTGCTTTGCCAGATACAGAGTCGCCACCTAAATATTTTTTATGGGAGAATTTAGGAAACCCTGACTCGGTGCCGAAGGCCACATGTCCGTCATCACCGGAGTTGTCTCGGCTCGGGAGCTTGGGTACGATCGGGGAAGGTCAGCTATGAGCACCCCCTTTCGCCCGGTCCGAAGACCGGCCTCTACTAACCGTGATATCCGTTTTTTGAAAACTTTACGTGTTCTTATTCCATTTATTAGCCTAGAATTACTATGTTATGCGCACAGCAAACAAGTATAGACTAGATTGCCTAATTTGGAAATAAACATTGCATATCCGTTTGGTTTGAAAATGCTTTGGAATTTGCTACTCGCAAGTAGGCTAAAATACGGATTTCAACGAGTTTTTCCAACTCAAGCAATCCAACCTTCACCCACAGGCATTCAAGCAGTTATAACACATAAGCATCTAGCCACATGTTAAGCATGCTGTCATGGTAACATTCACACTCATGCGATATGCTAAAGCGGAAATACTTACATAGTACTCCGTGCCAAAACAAAGAACTTGTTAGCAAACATGCATGATCCAAGTCCATGTTAAGTGCCTAATGCATCGCATACAAAATGTCGCTAAGATAGGCTCGGCTAATCCTAGACATGTCATGTGAAAATGCACAATTAACACATATTCAATTTTTGAATTGAAGTACTGATGCAGTTAGCGTGATGTACCGAGCCTAATGCATGCAATACAAATGCATGGATGCACACATGCATAGCATAAGGTATGCTAAATTAAACGTGCCCTAATACTAACCATTAAAGCGGGTAAGTAAAAGGGAAGAAAGAAGTGAGGTTGGAAGACATACACACCACCCACACACACTTATTACAGATTTGCCCTCGCTCGGAGGGACCGAATAAATATTACAAATTAATTAACTACGCAAGCTAATTAAATATTACAAATTAATTAATTAACAAATTAACTAATTAATTAAAGCAGGAAAACGCCTCGGGAAGCGTGCCACCATGCGCAAGCTGCCTCTGTTTTCCTTCCTTTCCTCCTCTGGAGGTTGTCAAAACCTCAGGACTACATCCTTGGACAGAGGGGATCATCACCGGCTAGATGAAATTTCCACCGGCAGTGTTGTATGGCCATCGGCACAAAGTTGAAGCTGTCGGCAGAGAAAATAGTGCCGGTCGGCACATTACACTGCCGGTCGGCAGAGTATTCCTGCAGAACCTGCAACTCACAGCAACAGAGGGCAAAACAAGGCATGGTAGCACAATTCAAAGCATGTATGCACCAACCATGTCTCTTATCATTGTAATGACTCAAAGGGACATGTGCCTAGGTTCTCGGACCACCAATCACGCATTTCCATGCATGATGGTCCAAGGAACCAAGCATGCAACTTTGGTTTCAAATGCATGCAAACCAATCAAACAAGTTAGGCCCAATTCCTATCACCAATTCAAGGAACAAGGCATGCATGCAAAATGCAATGCAACCTAGGCATACAAGCTAGGAATGCAACATGACATGGCAAGGCACTTATGCAATCATGCAAGCATACATATGGCAATGCAAATGGATGGCAAGATGGACTTATACATGAATTAGGCAACTCTAAAATAGGCCTAAAACAGTGGCCAAAAGTGCTAAAGAGTGAGAGCTAAATGGCATGCACACACACATGCACATAAGGACCAACACTTAAGCATGAATCAAACAACATTCAAGCACACTTGAAAGAAGGAAACATGGACAAGTTAGCATGCAACATGAGTATTGAAATCATGTTAGGATGGTGCCAAACCAAGCAACAAAATCAAGCCCAAACATGCAACGAATAGTCCAAGTGTTCAAAGCAAATCAATAAGGCATTGAACTACACTTAACATGACCAAACATGGCATGCATAGAAGGACCAAAATCAGAGGTTTAGCATGTTAAAACAAAGCTAAAGGACTACTTAGATGGCATCTAAATGGCCCAAATACAAAGGCATGCACCATGGCCAAAACATGGAGCATTGCAACACATGCTTCCAAAGCATTAAAGAGGCATGCAAGGCAATCAAACAAGCATGGAAATGGGACTGAAATAGCATGTGGGATGATTCCAAATCACCAAAACAATGCAAAGATGGCATGCTACACATGCACATACTCAAGGCCAACAAGCCCAAATACAAATGAGCTATATAATGCATGCAAAGATCAACCCAAACGACTATGGACAGAGCTAAAACATGGCAAAATAAGCACATAATCTTCACAAATGCAAGCCTAAAACATGCTCCAACAAGGCTAACAACCTAGAACATGTTAAGGCACAAATAAGGCATTACATGGCAACTATGCTAAACATGCATGGAGTTCCAAAACCAACTTGAAATCATGTTATATCATGGATATATAAGCATGAAAAACAAACCAAACATGCTCAACACACACTCAAGCATAGGCTTCCTTAAGAGGCCAAAATGTGTCCTTTTCAAGGACAACAAGGAGAGGGGGTGGCCCTCTCCTTCTTGGGACTTCAAAGCATCATCTTCACCACTGAAATCCCTCAATATTTCAGTGGTGAAGAGACCTCAACACCAAAATCCCGGAGCTAGCACAAAATGGCTCAAAATGAGGCTTTTCAGGCCTAAGGGTGGTCAACAACCCTCAAACAACAAAACACTCTTAATAAACAATAAAGAGGGCTTAAAAATAGAACTTTTTTATGTTATACAATAATCACAAAAACAGCTCTAAGACTAGTAGAAAATTGATGCAAAAAGGGGGAAAAAAAGACTAGTTTCTCACCCTTGATGCCTTCTTCAACAAAGATGCTCCAATGGCCTCCTTGAGCTTGAATCCAAGACCAAAACTTCAAAACACACTCTTTAGAACCTCAGCTCCTAGAGGAAGGTGAAACACTAGGTGTTTGTGTGCAATAGTGAGACACAAAACACCTAGTGTGCAAAATGAGAGGAAAAGAGAGATAGGTTGTGTATGTCTAACCCTAACCCTAGAAAACCAGAGCTCTCCTCTGTATTTTCTCTCTCAAAAATGTCTAAAGGCTCTTCTTTTGCCTTAGAGAGAGCTTCTCCCTATATCCCTCTTGTAAAGCTTACAAGACAAGCCTTGCAAGAGGGAGATCCCTCCATACACGTGTATGGAGGGGAGCAAAAGCAATACAGCTGTCCAAAAATATCTGCAAAAGCAGATGAACAGCAATCGGCCGGCAAAAAATGCCATCTTGGCCAAACAAAGTGCCGACCGGCACAAAATAGTGCTGACCGGCAACAAATAGTGCCGGCCGGCAAACTATATTGCCGGTGGCAGCAAAAACCAGCCGGTGGCATCTAGCCAATGCCGGTGGTGGGTGGGGATGGTCTACAAGCCTCACCCTGCCTTTCCAAGGCAAAACACAAGTGTTTGGTGCAAAACCAGACACTAAACGGTCGAGTTCGGGGATCTTGAGGCAAGGCGCGTGAGCCGAGACCTCCGGGAACTCCAAACGAACACAAACATGGAAGATCACCGTGTGTTCAAACAGTGACGTCCAAGTCTTGAGGACGGTCAAAAATGGGGTGTCTACACCTCTCTTCAAGAGGTATAACTTTTGCCTTCTTTACACTACTTCTTTCCTTTCTTTTATACTGTTTTTATACTGTTTTATGGGCTAAAACATATAGCTTGAAGCTATTAAGGGTGGAGGGTGTAGACACCCCATTTTTGACCGTCCTCAAGACTTGGACGTCACCGTTTGAACACTCGGTGATCATCCATGATCGTGTTCGTTTGGAGTTCTCGGAGGTCTCGGCTCGCGTGCCCTGCCTCAGAATCTCCGAACTCAACCGTTTAGTGTCTGGTTTTGCACCAAACACTTGCATCTTGCCTTTGAGAGGCAGGGAATGCCATGTAAGGCATCCCCACACACCACCGGCAGTGGCTGGAGGCCACCGGCTGGTCTTTTTCTGCCATCGGCACTTTTGTTTGCCGGTCGGCACACTTTATTGCCGGTCGGCATAATATGTTGCCGGTCGGCACTGTTTTTTGCCGAAATAGCATTTTTTGGGCAGCCGACCACTGTTCATCCACTTTATGGAGATATTTTGTGCCAGCTGTGATAGCTGGCACCAACTCTTCCCCCCTCCATACACGTGTATGGAGGGATTTCCCTCTAGCCAAGCTTGTTGTATAAGCTTTGCAAGAGGGAGTCCTATAAGAGAGGGGCTTTCCTCTTGGTTCTAGGTTAGAAAAACAGAAGCAAAAACCAGCCCTTAGCAATATAGATACATATTATCTCTATACCTCCCCCTCTCTCCTCCTTTGTGTGTGTTTTCTAGCTCAAAAGGTGTGTTTTACCTTACTTTTGCACCATTACACACACCATTACACCTTACTCCGAGATTGAGGGACTTGGAGGAGTTGTTTCTTGAGTTTTGGACTGGTTTTGATCCAAAGAAGGAGGCTAGACCATTTGTTCTTCAAGGGTTCTTCAAGGGTGAGCATCTTCCTTTTTATTCCCCAAACTTGCATTGGTTTTCTACCTATTTTGTTTATTGTTTTAGCTCTTGTGTATAACATGAAAAAGGCTTAAATTTTCCTGCTCTAGCACTTTTATTAAGGTCATTTTGTGGTTTGAGTGCAAACTCACCCTCATAGGCCTTGTTTGGTCTATTTTGGTGTCTCTTTGATAAGGTTTTGTTCACTTCAGCATTTTGATCTTTTCATCACTAAAAATCAGTGTATTTTAGTGTCAAAAAAGTTGGTTTGAAGTCTTGCATAGGGGAGGGACACCCCTCTCCCTTTATGGTTTTGTTTCCTTGCTTTTTGGGCTCAAAAGGACAGCATGTGTGCTTGTTGTTTCTTGGCTTCATTTCAGTATTTTTTTAGGCATCTTAGGTCATATATAACCTCTGTTTTTGGTCGGATTTGGGCCTCCTTGTATGCTTGTAATACTTGCTTTGTATTGCTCCATCTTGCTTAGAAATACATCTCATGATTAGGCCATGATTCTTGTGAGAGTTGGTTTAGTTCCATGAAGTTCTTAGTGATGTTTTTCCATGCTTAAGGTTTATTGGTTATCCATTTAGTCATGCTTGACATGTTTGTTAGGGTTGCTTTGTATTTTAGCTTAAAAGCTTTGAGCATGTTGACCTCTAACATGTATGTTTGTGATTATCCTCATGATTTAACATCATCTAAGGACCACATTTTAGTCCAAGAATCATGCTTGTATGTGTGCACGCATGGCCTCTTTCATACCTTGAGGGTGTGTCCTCTTATGCCTAGGAGTGAGCCTTAGCGCATTCGTTTCATGGGGGATACTTTAGCTGCCATATTAGGAATTTTTGGGGTCCTATTTTGCATGCAAAAACTCTGTTTTTACTTGTTTTGATCATGCCATGAGAGGTCATGTTAGTGGGGGGGAGTTGTCTCCTTTTGTGCCTTAACTTTGGGACCATGAGCTTACTTGTTAACATGAGTTGATTGTTCATCATTTTGAGCACTTTTGGCCACTGTTTTGAGAAGGGTGAGGGCTTGCCCCTTTGCCATTATAAGCCCTCTTGCATGCTTGCTCCATGTTCGTTGCATAGTTGTTCCATTAAGCCTTGTAGCTTATCAATCCCATGGTCAAATTGGTCCATATTTGCACCATTTTTGTACCTTGTATGCTTAGCATTGTACATTTGTCATGTTGGTTGCATAATGCTTGTTGTGCTTTATATCTTGGTGGCATGATACATTTGAGCCTTGTTGAGCATTACATGCATTGCATTTACTTGGTTTGGGGTGTCAAACTAAGTTTGGGAATCAAGGACCATTCATACTTCAAGTGATGCAATGTGCCTCGATTCCCGGTCATCGGGACCTTTGACTCCAACTTGATAAGGCCTCGGTTTTCATGTTGTTTGTTGCATACATCCTTACATTAAGTGGCAAATTTGATCCCTTGAGTCATCATGCACCATTGATGGCTCAAAGGTCGAAGGTCATGCTTCTTTGAGTTCAAAATATGATAAGAAGTAGGACCATGCTTACATGTGTCCAAGAACTCCATACCATGCACTGTCTGTTCTCTGTTTGCTGTCAAATTGTCTTCTGCAGGAAGTTTCTGCCGACCGGCAGAATTTAGTGCCGACCGGCACTATCTGGAGTGCCGATGAATCCAATAAAGTGCCGATGGTAATTGAGAAGTGCCGGTGGTAATTCTGTCTGGCCGGTGGTGCTCTGCTGGATGCAGGGAACTTGCTCCAGTGCTTTGGCAATTTTCAGAAAGACGAGGCAGTACAAACAGAGGAGGCAGGGGTACGGTACGGGTTTTTCGGGCGAGCCAAGTTCCGAGCATGCATCATCTGTGCACCCCGAGGCAGAGGCTGTGGCCACCCTCTTCTTTCTTTTGCTTCCTTTCTTTTAATTAATTAGGAAATTTTGTAATATTTTCATTTGTTCATTATTTTGGGACTGTAATATTAATTCGAACCCTCTGAGTGAGGGTAAACATGTAATAAGTGTGGGTGAGTGTGTGTATGTCTTCCAATCCCCATTTCTTTCTTCCCTTTTATTTACCTGCTTATGATGGTAGATTAGGGCATTTTTGAAATTAGCATACCTTATGATATGCATGCGTGCATTCATGCATTTGTTGACATGCACCAGGCTCGGTGCATCATACTAACCGCATTCGTATTTTCAAATTTCAAAATTGAATACATGAATCAATTGGTTGCATATCATATGCCAATATTTAGGTTAACCGAGCCTAACTAAAATTGCATCTTGTATGTGTTGCGTTAGGCAAAATAACATGAACTAGGACATGCACAATTGCTAACTAGTTTATTGTTTTGGCACGGAGTACAATGTAAGTGGTTATGCTTTAGCATCCAGCATGCGTGTGAATGATTGCCATAATAGTATGCTTGCCATGCGGCTAAGTGTTTACATGAGATAAATTGCTTGAATGCCTGTGGGTGGAGGTCAAATTGCTTAAATTGGGATAATGCGTTAAAACTATATTTGTTTTAAGCCCACTAGATAGTGGTAAAACCGTCTTTTCCAAAAAACCCACTTGAGGGTGGCAAAATCTGCATTTTAGCCTACTTGCGAGTAGCAAACCATTTTCAAAACGAACATGGAATGTTTTGTTCCAATTTGGGCAATTTGGTCTATACTTGTTTGCTGCGCACATAACATAGTAATCCTAGGCTAATAATTGGAATAAGAACACATAACGTTTTCAAAACTGGATATCACGGTTAGTAGAGGCTGGTCTTCGGACCAGGCGAGAGGGGGTGCTCATAGCTGACCTTCCCCGATCGTACCCAAGCTCCCGAGCCGAGACAACTCCGGTGATGACGGACATGTGGCCTTCGGCACCGAGTCAGGGTTTCCTAAATTTCCCAATTTAAAAATATTTAGGTGGCGACTCTGTATCTGGCAAAGCAGTCCATATTTGGCACTACTTTTTCAAAAATCCGTTTCTCAAAACGATTTGCCAGATTTGGACTCTTTGGTTCAGATTAAGAACTGTGGTAACCCCAAATGAACAGAACGGGACTAACCCTCCCGGGGTGTTCGGGGGACGTCCACAGTTTCTGGCGACTCTGCTGGGGAGATTTAGAGAGCTTGACTCGAACTCGTGATATCCTGTTTTGATTTCACTTATGTGTTTCTTTGCATTGCATGTGCATTGGTGCGCCTAGGAACACAGTGTTTGCCATCTGCCATTCCTGAACGGTTTGCCGGAGGCTTGTCTTGTCAAGACATGACCATAAGGCTGACCGGCTATGGGCTCTGACAGTATGGGAACACAAACCCCGGTTTTACCGGGGCACCCTTTTTGACCATTCGACCTAGTGCATATTCGGATCCATAGTGACCATTCCAAATTAGGACAGGCTGCTTACCCGATATTAGGTTGTTTGCGAACCGCTGTGTGCGTAGTGAAACCCTAGCTCCTGACAAAATAGGACAGGGAAACCCTACCCCAACATAGGGGTGTTTTGGCTCTCTTTACTTGCTATGTGCTTTTAGAATGTATTTCTGCAGGGAAATGAACACATTAGTTTGTAAGTCTGGGCATCAGGCCTGAGGGCATCAGTATCAGCTTTAAGAGAATCAGTTATCTGCGGGTATCAGGGTTCAGTATTGGGAATAGAGATTTTGAGAACAGTGATCAGTATCGAGGAACAGTGTGTTCGGCTTATCGACTATGTGTTTTGAATATCCAACTGTATATTATTTGTTTATTTTATGCCGTTGTGCTGTCCAGTTGTTGGTTTATTTATTGCTTTATTTATCTTTTGCTAGGTAGTTTAGCATCATTGCGTCCAACCCAGTAGACATTTCCCAAGCACTCTGGATCAGAGGTCGCCGGCTCCATCGATCTGAGGATCTGATAGAAGGACAACCAGTGTACCATTCTCTACCCCCGGTTACTAAACGGAAAGCAACTAGGCAGAGGACACCGGTTCAACAATTAGTACAGAGGGCTTTGTCTACCCCACCTGTGTATAGTAGGGATCAGGATCCCGTTTCACCCACAGAGAGGGAACGCATACCAGCAATCCAACCAGAGCAGAACAGTATGGCTAGCTTAGAGGAGATGGTGCGCCAACTTCAGGAAAGCATGAAAATGATGCAGCAAGATGCTGCCCGACAGACAGAATTTGCCAGGCAACAGGCTACAGTTATGAGTGAGCAAGCGGATTTAATTGGGAGATTGCAACAGCAAACTGGGGCATCACCTTCGCAGCAAATCCCTCCTCCATTAAGGGTTCCAATACCCGAAGAGACACCAAACGCCCGGAATGTCCAAGAAGATACAGACATCCCAACGGGGCCGACTCCACCCCCGATTCCGCCTCAACAATCCAAGGCACCCACTCCCATTAATGTATCAGATTCTCCCTTTGAGTCTGAGGTAGACCCCATGACGTTAAAAATGCACAAGCTTGAAAAGCTGTTCAAGAAATCTCAAGGTGCGAAGTCCATTCCGGACATTGGAGATGGATACATCGACACAGCTGTGACGCTGCCAGATCGGTTTAAGATGCCCCAAATCGATCGTTTTGACGGATCTGAAGATCCCATGGTACACCTGCGACTGTTTTCAGACGTCCTAAGGCCAATGGGCCTCACCAGATTACAGAAGCTGTCTTTATTCGGCCGTACCCTGTCGGGTGTAGCGTCCGCGTGGTACGCCAAGTTGGAGGATGACGTCAAGAGAAGTTGGGACGAGATGGCTAAGGCCTTCATCCTGCAATACTCATATAACACACAAATCGAGATCACGACCCGAGATCTCGAGACAACGAGACAAGAACCCAAGGAGAGTTTCTCAGAATTTGTAACCAGATGGCGAGCTAAGGCTTCGATGATGACCTTAAGACCCACGGACAAGGACCAGATTCGGATGATTCTGCGCAATCTCCAGCCGAGGCTAATGCAAAAGATGATTGTAGTCCCCTTTCCTACCTTTGCTGATCTGCATGAAATGGGGGTGCAGATCGAAGACGCCCTAAGACAAGGTTGGATCGATAATGACCGGGAGCAACCCCGCAGAAATTTCAATCGTAGTGCTAATGCAGGCCCGAGTGGCGCTACGACTGCCAGGACCTCCGAAGTGAGTATGGTCACCACTAACCCTTCCCCAAGAAATACGGCAGCCACGCCATTCTCCGGTGCGTCCGGAAGCAACTCACAAACAGCCAAATACCCTCCCAGAAACACCAGAACTTTCGCTCCACTTTATATGCCCCTGTCTAAAGCTTTGGGGGTTTTGATCAGAAAAGGGCATCTGAAGCCCCTAGAGCCGCGGCCCTTACCCGACAGACTACCCGCCACCCACAACCCAGCCAAATATTGTGCGTTCCACCAGCAGCACGGTCATGACACCGACCTATGCTTTCGTTTACGTCATGAAATTCAAGATCTCATTGATAATGGGGTGATTTTACCCCCTGAGAAACCCAATGTTACCACAAATCCTCTCCCCACACATAACCAAGTTCCACCACCCAAAAGAATCAACTTCATCTACACTGGGGTCGCATCCTACGATCCTAGTATCTACATCACACCCTCCTACCTGCCTAAACCTAAAGTTTTCCTCCCTGATTGCACCAATTTGTGCATGATGGACGTCTCCATAACCCAACCCAAGCCAGTGGTGGTGACCATCGAGAACAGGAAAGAGGTTGTCAAACCAAAGTCTGCGGAGTCTGAGAATGATGCTGGGAATGCTTAGAGTCCGAGTGACTACATTTCACCAGTGGGCCAAAATAGACCAGATGTCGAATTTCCAGTCGGGGGAGAGCTGTGTGTAATCCGAAGGGACAATTCAGGATAGGGAACGGATGATTTGACAGCCGTGGAAGGGGATTTTGTCAAGTTCCAATTTCACGATGACCAAGACTCAGCCATCAGCTGGTTCGATTATGAAGAGTCAGCAGAAGCCACGGGGTGGTTAGACGATCAGCCGGATGTAATAGGGGAGTTCCAGTCAGAACAAGGCCCGGCAGGGGCAGGAATGTCAACAACGGCCGGGAGTGTCGAAGAGCAGAATGCATCGCCGGAGAGCGCCGGTGTCGAGAGTTTCGCTCGGGAATGGAGCATTTTGAGTACAGGGATCAGTGAGCAACCTACTGCATTGACACAGTCAGAACAAGAAAGATTCGAGGATTCTGAGAGGATCAGGAAAGCAAAAGGCCACGTGGGGGTCGAAACCGCCACAAGTACGGAAACGAAGGATGCTGCGGGCATAGGGATAAAAGGTACTGCAAGTATCGAGACAGTTGTGCCAGAACCAGACAGATGCCTGTCAGCTGCAGATGGTATGTGGTGGGAAGACGACGATCTATGTCTTGCCCACACAGACGAGGATTGGAAAGGTAACCAACCAGATGATACCTGGTATATCGGCGAAGTCGATCACATGACTAGGAGTGGACGGTATTTCAAGCCTCCACACCTAGATCAACCAGAGGCGTCTGGAAAAGATAATGAAGCAGAGAAACAAAAGGAGAAGCAACTCGAAGATGAGGCCGTATTGAGACAATTGAAAAAGATACAAGCAGACATCTCCATCTGGGGACTGCTTATGGCTTCTCGAGTACATAGGCAGGCTGTCCTGTCAGCCATGGATAAGGCCAAACTTTCCATAGATACCACGCCCGAACAGCTGGTGGGCTTAGTCTTTTCGGGAGGAAGTTCCCCAGCATTGAGTTTTTCTGACAAAGAGCTGCCACCCGAGGGTGCGAACCATAACAAACCGCTCTACATCTCTGTCGAGTGCAGAGATAAATGGATACCTGTGGTACTTGTCGACACGGGGTCCGCCATCAACGTCTGCCCGGCAAGGACAGCTTATGCGATTGGTTTGAAAGTCGCGGATTTTGTGCCAACGGCCCAGGTGATTCGGGCATATGACAACACAAGCCGGGAAGTAATGGGGACAGTTAAGATTCAAACAAAGGTTGGGCCAGGACAGCACGAGATAGATTTCCACGTCTTGGAGGTTCCTGCAACGTTCAATTTGCTTTTGGGGCGGCCATGGCTGCATCAGGTAAAGGCGGTCTCCTCTACCTTACATCAAGTGGTGAAATACCCCTATGGGAAGGGAGTAGCCATTGTTTTTGGAAACTCATCAATTCATCCACCACCAGAGGTATCTACGCCTGTTCTAGAAATTGAGCACGGTATAGAAGATGTGTTCATATCAGGTTTTACCTTGGCCGAGGCTCGGGTCGTACAGAACATCATGGCAGCTAACGAAGGGGTGTATGTCAGTGCCCAAGCAGTTTATCTCATGAACAATCTCCAGCACATCCCCGGGATGGGATTAGGCAAGAGCGGTAGGAAAGGCGCCGCAACATCGGCCGAAGTGCCACATAACCCCCATACCTTTGGTTTGGGCTACCTACCCACCAAAGAGGATTGGATAAGGAAAGGAAAGGAAATGGCCGGAAGGGCCAAGGCGAAACAGATGGGAAAGCCCTTTGACTTAATGCACCAGCCCATTCGGGGGACCCTGAACGGACGTTTCGTCCGGGAAGGGGAGGATTTTCCGTTCTGTGGCTTCCCAGAGCCGTGGCTCAACGCAGAGAAGAAGCGCGTACCGGGGTTTGAGATCTTCTTTGATTTACAGTTACTTGAGGATGACATCGCCGAAGGGCAGGCAGATCTATCGGCTGAGGCTGAGCAAAGTAAGGAAGTGCAGTCTGAGGACGCTGAAAATGAAATGGGGGCAGCGCTGGCGTGTCTGCTTTCAGATCCTCCGATCGAACAGAGGTGCTTGGGGGATAGCTCCTCGGTATGTGTGATTGGGAATGAAGCGGCTGCGGGCCTACCATCAGCTATTTTGGATGCATCCATCGCACCTTCTCTCATCTGGCAATATGAAGAAGTCTTTCTATCAAGCAGCACCGGGTCAGGTAGTGAGCCGGAATCTAATTCTACCGAATCTTGCACGTCGGAATCAGATTCCAGCTCAACTGAGTCTGAGTCCGGTATTCCCGGGGGTGATAACCAGGATGCCACAATCCTGTCTAGGTCGTCTTTTTCATTTTCTTTTGAGTCAGTTGTAACAGAGGAATCCGACGGCTCGGAAGTATTTAATGAGAATGACATGGATGTGGTTTCGGAGTATTTTTCTGTGCCTTTGATTTATTGCTTAAATCAGGATTTTCAAAATTTTGATGAAAACGACGAGGAAGAAATTCCTCCGGTTTTGCAACGGTTAATTGATCAAGAGCAGGAAAGATTTGTTAAACCTTTAATGGATGAAATCACTACAGTGAATGTTGGTACTGAGAAGGACCCGCGGCTGGTCCAGATCGGGTCCACGTTGTCTTCTGAGGAACGCGAGCGCTTAGTCGCTTTGTTAAAAGATTTCAAAGATGTTTTCGCGTGGTCCTACGAAGATATGCCTGGAATCGATCCTGAGATTGTACAGCACCGGATCCCTCCTGATCCCGAGGCCCGACCTGTCAAACAGAAGCTCAGGAGGATCCGCCCTGATTGGGCCATTAAGATCAAGGAAGAGGTCACCAAGCAAATTGATGCAGGCTTCCTGCTGGTGTCTGAGTACCCGACTTGGTTAGCCAACATTGTTCCGGTGCCGAAGAAGGACGGCAGAATTCGGGTCTGTGTAGACTTCAGAGATTTGAATAGGGCCAGTCCGAAGGACGACTTTCCCTTGCCACACATTGATGAACTGATAGATTTCACGGCAGGACACGCCTTACTTTCGTTTATGGATGGTTTCTCAGGCTATAATCAGATAGTAATGGCGCCCGAAGACCGGGAGAAGGCTGCATTCAATACCCCGTGGGGTACATATTGTTATCGAGTGATGCCATTTGGGCTGAAAAACGCGGGAGCTACCTATCAACGGGCAACAACTACAATATTGCATGATATGATCCATAAAGAGGTCGAGGTGTATGTGGACGACATGATTGTCAAGTCCAAAGAAAGAGAGGGCCACTACACCGCCTTACAAAAGTTTTTTCAAAGGATCAGAGAATTTCGGCTGCGGCTGAATCCCCAGAAGTGTACTTTTGGTGTTACAGCAGGAAAGATGCTAGGGTTTCTGATAACGCAAAGGGGCATCGAGGTCGACCCTTCCAAAATCAAGGCCATCTTAGAAATGCCACCACCGAGGACTGAAAAGGAGGTGCGAGGCTTTCTAGGTAAAGTGCAATTCATAAGGCGGTTTATCTCTAAATTAACCTTGACTTGTGAACCACTTTTTGGCCTCCTGAAGAAAGGAAAGAAATTCCAATGGGACGGCCGATGTCAAGCAGCTTTTGAACAGATCAAAGAGTATCTACAGAACCCGCCTGTATTGTCACCGCCAGAACCGGGGAGACCGTTGATATTGTATCTTTCGGTAACTGAGACCACCATGGGCTGCATGCTCGCGCAGGAGTCAGAAGATAAAGTGGAAAGGGCTATCTACTATCTGAGCAAGAAGATGCTGGATTACGAGACCCGCTATACACCACTGGAGAAGGCTTGTTTGGCCTTGGTATGGGCTACCAGGAAGCTGCGGCACTACCTGTTAGCTCACTCTGTAATGTTGGTTTCACGTTTGGATCCCATCAAATATCTTTTCGAGAAACCAGCACTTACGGGTAGGCTAGCTCGTTGGTTGCTATTACTTTCCGAATTTGACTTGAAGTATGTAACACACAAGTCGGTGAAAGGGAGAACGGTAGCGGAGTTCCTTGCCGACCACCCGGTTGAGGGGGATGAAGCGGTTGAGTACCTATTCCCAGATGAAGCAATTCTGCATATCGAGGATGAAACTTGGACGATGTATTTTGACGGAGCGTCAAACCAGTATGGGTATGGGATAGGGGTGTTGCTGATAGCGCCTGACGATTCCCGTATCCCTTTAGCATTCAAGCTCCAGTTCAGAGTCTCGAACAATGAGGCAGAGTATGAGGCGTGTATTGCTGGTCTGGAAGCAGCCCTAGAGCTAGGGGTAAGACGGTTGGACGTCATTGGGGACTCGAATCTTGTTGTGTCTCAAGCAAAAGGAGACTGGAAGGTCAAGGAGGAAAGGATGATAATTTACCACCAAACCTTGGATTTGTTAATTCCTCGGTTCGAGAAACTAAATTTCACCCACCTCGTAAGAGAGAACAACAGGTTTGCAGATTCGTTAGCAACTCTATCTTTCATGATAGACATCCCGTCGGGAGTCCGGATGCGTCCAGTCATCATTGATCAGAAGTTTGCGCCAGCATACGAGTCAATTTCCGCCATAGATGAAGCCCAAGACGGCAACCCCTGGTATTACGATATTTGGAACTTCTTGGAAAAAGAGACGTATCCACTAGGGGCAAGCGCGAAGGATAAAAGGGCCATTAGAAGAATGGCTGTTCAGTTCATCATCTGCGGAGGTAAGCTGTACAAAAGGGGTCATCTGGGAATGCATAAGCTCTGTGTAGAAGCTGAAGAGTCGAAGCGCCTAATGGAGGCCATCCACGGAGGGGAGTGCGGTGCACACATGAATGGAGTAATGTTGGCCAGAAAGATCCTTAGACAGGGCTATTACTGGTCGACCATGGAAGAGGATTGTATCGGATTTGTTCGGCGATACCACAAATGCCAGATCCATGCAAACCGTATGAATATCCCACCATCCAAGTTGTACAACATGACTTCCCCGTGGCCGTTTTCCGTGTGGGGGATCGATGTGATTGGAGCTGTTACCCCGAAGGGGTCGAACGGGCATGAGTATATCCTGGTAGCGATAGATTATTTCACAAAGTGGGTCGAGGCCCAATCATACGCGGTGTTGAAAGCGTCGCACGTCGCAAAGTTCATCAGAAACAACATTATTTGTCGCTACGGGGTGCCAAATGAGATCATCTCGGATAATGGATCCCACTTTAAGAAAGAAGTGGTCGACTTGTTGGAAAAGTATAACGTGGCTTTTCATAAGTCATCTACGTATCGGCCGCAAACCAATGGACCAGTTGAGGCCGCCAACAAGAACATCAAGCATATACTGCGGAAAATGGTGGAGACCTATCGAGATTGGCCAGATAAGTTGCCGTTTGCTCTGTGGGGCTACAGAACTTCGATTAGAACTTCTACCGGAGCAACTCCGTATTCGTTAGTTTATGGAATGGAGGCTGTTCTACCTATTGAAATTGAAGTTCCGTCTTTACGGGTATTGGCCGAGTGTCAGATAGCTGAGGCAGATTGGCAGCAGAGCAGGTTCGAGGAACTTATGCTCTTTGACGAAAGAAGACTGAAAGCACTGTACCACGTTCAGAGTTATCAGCGCAGGATTGCTCGGGCTTTTAACAAGAAGGTTAAGTCCAGAAATCTAAAAGAAGGGGATTTGGTACTCAAAGACAACCGAGCTCCTATCCACGACCCGAGGGGCAAGTTCAGACCCAATTGGACTGGTCCCTACATCATCAAAGCTATCTGGTCAGGCGGAGCTGTGGTTCTGATGGACTTAGATGGCTTAGAATTCTCTCAACCGATCAATATGGACAAGTTGAAGAAATACTATCCTTGAGAGGCTCGCTAGGCCGAAAACCCGAAAGGGCGACCTAGGCAAAAGTTAGAGCACAAAAAATTAGAAAATATAAAAACTGAGCTCGCAAGGCTGAAAACCCGCAAAGGGCGGCCTTGGTAAAAGTTAGAGCGCAAAAGGAGAGTGAAAATACTCGAGCGAACCCAAACCGGAACTACGTAAGGCTTGATTCCCATGTTTGGGATACGTAGGCAGCTTCATCCTGAAGTTCAGCCATAACACTTCCCCGATCAACTTTGTCCATTTGATCATCTCGGCCATCTTTGTTCATCAGCATTCATTGGAACCTCCGGTGCAGTGCCACTCAGACTAGGGGCAACTTTCCGTTGCTATACAGTGCTGCGGCGCTTTTCAGACTAGGGGCAACTTTCCAGTTGCAGGAATCTGGGGTTGTGCATCTCAGTGACAGATCTCAGGCGTGTCCAGTTCTAATCCACATCAAAAATATCTTTGAAAAGTTTTAATATAAGCTGATTTTGTTCAAATAATCTTTTTACAACTTTGACCATTTTTGGACCAAGGTGGAAAATTTTCAGTGCCACAACTTTCAATTTCTTTGATTTCAAAACAGAGTTCTCCTGCTCTTTCATACAATTGAAGTTGCTTTTTATTACATTCATAAAAGAAAACTTGAAAGTACTAATAAAGCAATAAATCTGGGGCATAGTCAGGTCAGGTGTTCCTGCGCCCCCTCCCAGAGCTGGTCGAAGCCTCTGATGCCAAGCTGGGCCCGATCTGTGCTTCTTCATTGAGCCAATCTATGCACTCATCAGACAAAGTGCAACTAAAAGTAGGAGCGGGGGCTAGGAGTTCTCTCATCCTCCACGCAGTGGCCTGCCAAGCAAGCTGCGCGCCTCGGGCTGGAAATGCAGCAGGATACTCTATCCCCTCTGGCAGGCAAGTCTGATCATGGCCAAATTGACGTCGAATCCGAAATGGGAAATAGAATACACAATGAGTGAGACCAACCAGTTGAATCCCAGTCTGCTGAGGCATATTGTAACTCATTGCCGGAAGGTTCAACCAAGGGCACCGCCAAGCAATACGGTCTGCGGACAAGTGGCACATCCAAGCGAACCACCATTCCTCATCCAAGGCATTGACTAGACGATGCCGGAAGAAGTAGCCGCGAGCTGAATATGCGGGGCAGGAGTCCACAACCTGCAGTTTATCCATCAGCCACACCTGGGGAGGGATTGAAAAATGAGAGAATGAAGAATAGAGAGGTGTAAGTTGAGAGAAAAGTGAGGAAAAGGGTTTTGAGAGAAAATCCGAGCTCGAAGGCCGAGTGATGTGAGCAATACAGAAATGCGAGATCGGGTGGGAAACATTACCTGTAGTAGTAGTGGACTCCCCGCCAATCTGCACGTCTCATGACGGTAAAAGGCGTCTAAGCCCATTAGCGTCTCGGCCAGAGTCATCGCAATGCAGCTCTTGCCCTCCTTCAAGCCTTGGGCGACCTCAATCAGCCGGACACTAGCCCCTCCAGAGCCTGAGACGAATAGAAAATGGAATAGCATGCACAAGCAGAGGGCATGGCGCCGGAAGCCTTGCCAGTGATGGTTGTTGCGATCACCAGCATCGGAAAACTGATCCGTCAAACTCGGAATGTCCAGCATCCCGTCACAAATCAGAGACCGAGCGTCACGTATGCTGAGTCCACACATTCGCCCTAAGGATTGGGCATGACCAAAATTAAGTTGGGGCAGGAGCTCCTCGTCGCGCTCGGACTCCATTAGAGCTCGGAAATCTTCGAAGGTAGGACACATCTCTTGCCCGGCGAAGCTAAAGACATGTGTCACCGGATTCCAAAACCTTGCCGCGACATGAAGAAACGGGAGATGCAACGGCGTACGACCCAGAGTGACCAGTGCATTTATGCCAAAGCCCCGGAAATTCACTTTTTCCTAGCCATCCAAGCTAGCAATCCAAGCTGTGAGATTTTGGGCAAGAAACTCTTCCATTGGAGCAAATCAGTGTGAAAATGAGAAAAACTACGAAGTTGGGATCTTTTGTAGGAGATAAGGTTGAGTGGGGGACAGGTGTCAACATTCTGGTGGTCCCCCTCGTTTAGTGCCGACCGGCCAAAAAAAATATGCCGACCGGCCATTTTAGTTTGCCGACAAAATAGACATATGGCCGGTAGCCACTCCTTGCAGCCGGTGGTCCCTACACCATGCCGGTGGACTTCCTTCTGGTTTCCTGAGCTGTTTATGCTAAGAAGTGGGGAACTTCACCACCTCCAAACCCCCCCGGCGATAAACTCTTGCGAAGCCATGCCCGTCTGCTTGTCGAGTTTTGAACATTTGCTTATCGAGTTGTATTTCGCTCTCTTGTAGCTCTCGATTTGTTTATCGAGTTGTATTCACACTTGTTTGGTTGTGTCATGTCCTTGTTTTGCTTATCGAGTTGTAAGTCGGTTCACTACCTGATTATTACGATGGCAACTTTCCAAAATGAGTTCAATTTCGTTCACATTGTGGTGTGATACCTTGCGATGCGATGCATAGAAGATCCCCAAATGCAACACCTTTTGAATAAAATGATTCGTTTCATTTCCATCACATGTTTTGCAAAGTGTGTGAATTTTGAGAAAGAAAATAAACCTGCCTGAGGCAGTGCAATGTGCTTAAACTACTAGTAAAAAGGAAAATAAAGCGTAGAATGGCAGGGTAGCCAAGTATCAGAATTGATACCGGTGAAACTCCCCTTGCGACTAACGCACCTTCCGCATCTTTGTTCGGGTCAACCGCGTCATTGGACACTCTCACAATACGGGAAATCACATCTTTGAAACGTGACCCTTTGAGTTGACCTCAGGCCACAACTTCTGCGAGCAACGCTCGATGCGTGCGAAGAATATCCCGCCCCGTATCCTTTTCATGCTTTGTGAGCCCCGCAAATTGTTTCGATTATGCTGTGTAATAGTACGTTCCTTTACTTGCGTAGACCGCATGTTTAGATTGCGTAGACCGCATGCTTAACTCCATTACTTGCGTAGACCGCATGTTTAGATTGCGTAGACCGCATGCTTAATTCCATTACTTGCGTAGACCGCATGTTTAGATTGCGTAGACCGCATGCTTAATTCCATTACTTGCGTAGACCGCATGTTTAGATTGCGTAGACCGCATGCTTAATTCCATTACTTGCGTAGACCGCATGTTTAGATTGCGTAGACCGCATGCTTAATTCCATTACTTGCGTAGACCGCATGTTTAGATTGCGTAGACCGCATGCTTAATTCCATTACCTGCGTAGACCGCATGTTTTGATTGCGTAGACCGCATGTTTAATTTCATTACCTGCATAGACCGCATGTTTTGATTGCGTAGACCGCATGTTTAATTTCAATACCTGCGTAGACCGCATGTTTTGATTGCGTAGACCGCATGTTTAATTTCATTACCTGCGTAGACCGCATGTTTTGATTGCGTAGACCGCATGTTTGACTTCATTACCTGCGTAGACCGCATGTTTAATTTCAATACCTGCGTAGACCGCATGTTTTGATTGCGTAGACCGCATGTTTAATTTCATTACCTGCGTAGACCGCATGTTTTGATTGCGTAGACCGCATGTTTAATTTCAATACCTGCGTAGACCGCATGTTTTGATTGCGTAGACCGCATGTTCAGTTTCATCACCTGCGTAGACCGCATGTTTCAACTGCGTAGACCGCATATTTGCTAAATATTATCACCTGCGTAGACCGCATGTTCATGATCAATTTTGTTGCCGGCGTAGACCGCATGTTTCACTTGCCTGTCTGTATTTTCACGAGCATTGTTATGCTCCCCACTTGCTTTGCGCTGTCACGCATTTCGAGTACACCGCATTTGCATTGTCATGCATGTTGCTAACCATATTGTACCTGTTAAGTTTGTTTTCTTTTCAGGCACGATATTGTATGTACGGTTCATTTGAAGCTGGTGCAACCAGACGAGCCGCACAGGTATTTTATCTCCGAGTGAGACGTATTGAGAATTCCATAATTCTCTTACATCCTTTCTGCATTGTAGTGTATTTTGGTATGCTAGCTTAAAACTGTCGCATGTTTGCTTCGTTACAGTTTCCTTTGCATGATCATAAGTTATGCTCGGCTCCGTGCATTGTCTTGCATTTTGCCCCTGCCTTCGGGCGCATATCTTTTTGGTCTTGTATGTTTGTCTAAGTCTTCGGCCTTGTCAAAAATGGGTCGTCTTTGGGCTTTGACATTCACTCCCGTCATTGTTATGACTTTCGAGTTCTGTCAAAGAGGGGCAACAGTAGACACCCCATTTTTGACCGTCCTCAAGACTTGGACGTCACCGTTTGAACACTCGGTGATCATCCATGATCGTGTTCGTTTGGAGTTCCCGGAGGTCTCGGCTTGCGTGCCCTGCCTCAGAATCTCCGAACTCAACCGTTTAGTGTCTGGTTTTGCACCAAACACTTGCATCTTGCCTTTGAGAGGCAGGGAATGCCATGTAAGGCATCCCCACACACCACCGGCAGTGGCTGGAGGCCACCGGCTGGTCTTTTGCTGCCATCGGCACTTTTGTTTGCCGGTCGGCACACTTTATTGCCGGTCGGCATAATATGTTGCCGGTCGGCACTGTTTTTTGCCGAAATAGCATTTTTGGGCAGCTGACCACTGTTCATCCACTTTATGGAGATATTTTGTGCCAGCTGTGATAGCTGGCACCAACTCTTCCCCCCTCCATACACGTGTATGGAGGGATTTCCCTCTAGCCAAGCTTGTTGTATAAGCTTTGCAAGAGGGAGTCCTATAAGAGAGGGGCTTTCCTCTTGGTTCTAGGTTAGAAAAACAGAAGCAAAAACCAGCCCTTAGCAATATAGATACATATTATCTCTATACCTCCCCCTCTCTCCTCCTTTGTGTGTGTTTTCTAGCTCAAAAGGTGTGTTTTACCTTACTTTTGCACCATTACACACACCATTACACCTTACTCCGAGATTGAGGGACTTGGAGGAGTTGTTTCTTGAGTTTTGGACTGGTTTTGATCCAAAGAAGGAGGCTAGACCATTTGTTCTTCAAGGGTTCTTCAAGGGTGAGCATCTTCCTTTTTATTCCCCAAACTTGCATTGGTTTTCTACCTATTTTGTTTATTGTTTTAGCTCTTGTGTATAACATGAAAAAGGCTTAAATTTTCCTGCTCTAGCACTTTTATTAAGGTCATTTTGTGGTTTGAGTGCAAACTCACCCTCATAGGCCTTGTTTGGTCTATTTTGGTGTCTCTTTGATAAGGTTTTGTTCACTTCAGCATTTTGATCTTTTCATCACTAAAAATCAGTGTATTTTAGTGTCAAAAAAGTTGGTTTGAAGTCTTGCATAGGGGAGGGACACCCCTCTCCCTTTATGGTTTTGTTTCCTTGCTTTTTGGGCTCAAAAGGACAGCATGTGTGCTTGTTGTTTCTTGGCTTCATTTCAGTATTTTTTTAGGCATCTTAGGTCATATATAACCTCTGTTTTTGGTCGGATTTGGGCCTCCTTGTATGCTTGTAATACTTGCTTTGTATTGCTCCATCTTGCTTAGAAATACATCTCATGATTAGGCCATGATTCTTGTGAGAGTTGGTTTAGTTCCATGAAGTTCTTAGTGATGTTTTTCCATGCTTAAGGTTTATTGGTTATCCATTTAGTCATGCTTGACATGTTTGTTAGGGTTGCTTTGTATTTTAGCTTAAAAGCTTTGAGCATGTTGACCTCTAACATGTATGTTTGTGATTATCCTCATGATTTAACATCATCTAAGGACCACATTTTAGTCCAAGAATCATGCTTGTATGTGTGCATGCATGGCCTCTTTCATACCTTGAGGGTGTGTCCTCTTATGCCTAGGAGTGAGCCTTAGCGCATTCGTTTCATGGGGGATACTTTAGCTGCCATATTAGGAATTTTTGGGGTCCTATTTTGCATGCAAAAACTCTGTTTTTACTTGTTTTGATCATGCGATGAGAGGTCATGTTAGTGGGGGGGGAGTTGTCTCCTTTTGTGCCTTAACTTTGGGACCATGAGCTTACTTGTTAACATGAGTTGATTGTTCATCATTTTGAGCACTTTTGGCCACTGTTTTGAGAAGGGTGAGGGCTTGCCCCTTTGCCATTATAAGCCCTCTTGCATGCTTGCTCCATGTTCGTTGCATAGTTGTTCCATTAAGCCTTGTAGCTTATCAATCCCATGGTCAAATTGGTCCATATTTGCACCATTTTTGTACCTTGTATGCTTAGCATTGTACATTTGTCATGTTGGTTGCATAATGCTTGTTGTGCTTTATATCTTGGTGGCATGATACATTTGAGCCTTGTTGAGCATTACATGCATTGCATTTACTTGGTTTGGGGTGTCAAACTAAGTTTGGGAATCAAGGACCATTCATACTTCAAGTGATGCAATGTGCCTCGATTCCCGGTCATCGGGACCTTTGACTCCAACTTGATAAGGCCTCGGTTTTCATGTTGTTTGTTGCATACATCCTTACATTAAGTGGCAAATTTGATCCCTTGAGTCATCATGCACCATTGATGGCTCAAAGGTCGAAGGTCATGCTTCTTTGAGTTCAAAATATGATAAGAAGTAGGACCATGCTTACATGTGTCCAAGAACTCCATACCATGCACTGTCTGTTCTCTGTTTGCTGTCAAATTGTCTTCTGCAGGAAGTTTCTGCCGACCGGCAGAATTTAGTGTCGACCGGCACTATCTGGAGTGCCGATGAATCCAATAAAGTGTCGATGGTAATTGAGAAGTGCCGGTGGTAATTCTGTCTGGCCGGTGGTGCTCTGCTGGATGCAGGGAACTTGCTCCAGTGCTTTGGCAATTTTCAGAAAGACGAGGCAGTACAAACAGAGGAGGCAGGGGTACGGTACGGGTTTTTCGGGCGAGCCAAGTTCCGAGCATGCATCATCTGTGCACCCCGAGGCAGAGGCTGTGGCCACCCTCTTCTTTCTTTTGCTTCCTTTCTTTTAATTAATTAGGAAATTTTGTAATATTTTCATTTGTTCATTATTTTGGGACTGTAATATTAATTCGAACCCTCTGAGTGAGGGTAAACATGTAATAAGTGTGGGTGAGTGTGTGTATGTCTTCCAATCCCCATTTCTTTCTTCCCTTTTATTTACCTGCTTATGATGGTAGAGTAGGGCATTTTTGAAATTAGCATACCTTATGATATGCATGCGTGCATTCATGCATTTGTTGACATGCACCAGGCTCGGTGCATCATACTAACCGCATTCGTATTTTCAAATTTCAAAATTGAATACATGAATCAATTGGTTGCATATCATATGCCAATATTTAGGTTAACCGAGCCTAACTAAAATTGCATCTTGTATGTGTTGCGTTAGGCAAAATAACATGAACTAGGACATGCACAATTGCTAACTAGTTTATTGTTTTGGCACGGAGTACAATGTAAGTGGTTATGCTTTAGCATCCAGCATGCGTGTGAATGATTGCCATAATAGTATGCTTGCCATGCGGCTAAGTGTTTACATGAGATAAATTGCTTGAATGCCTGTGGGTGGAGGTCAAATTGCTTAAATTGGGATAATGCGTTAAAACTATATTTGTTTTAAGCCCACTAGATAGTGGTAAAACCGTCTTTTCCAAAAAACCCACTTGAGGGTGGCAAAATCTGCTTTTTAGCCTACTTGCGAGTAGCAAACCATTTTCAAAACGAACATGGAATGTTTTGTTCCAATTTGGGCAATTTGGTCTATACTTGTTTGCTGCGCGCATAACATAGTAATCCTAGGCTAATAATTGGAATAAGAACACATAACATTTTCAAAACTGGATATCACGGTTAGTAGAGGCTGGTCTTCGGACCAGGCAAGAGGGGGTGCTCATAGCTGACCTTCCCCGATCGTACCCAAGCTCCCGAGCCGAGACAACTCCGGTGATGACGGACATGTGGCCTTCGACACCGAGTCAGGGTTTCCTAAATTTCCCATTTTAAAAATATTTAGGTGGCGACTCTGTATCTGGCAAAGCAGTCCATATTTGGCACTACTTTTTCAAAAATCCGTTTCTCAAAACGATTTGCCAGATTTGGACTCTTTGGTTCAGATTAAGAACCGTGACACAAATCGAGTCCGAACTGTGGTAACCCCAAATGAACAGAACGGGACTAACCCTCCCGAGGTGTTCGGGGGACGTCCACAGAGGGGTTAACCACTATTCTTTGAACCTTGTTCTCTAAGATTTTGCCCCTGTGTTTCCCACTTCTTTTCCAACTTTTTACCACTGATTTTTAGAGTTTTTCCAGAGGCTAAATATGTGGTTTTGAAGTCCCAAAAATGAAGGGGTTAGCCACCCCTCCTTAGGCTTGCTTACTAGCCTCATTTCTCAATTATCTTAGTTCATTTTTTGTAGCTTTTTCATACTAATTCCAGCATTGTTTTAGTGAGTTTTAGGACTATTTTAGTGTGTTTACTTCATCATGTTTTGTATAGTATGCTTGTAGTGTTGTAGTCCTCATAGGTTTGGTGGTTTAAACCTTAGACACCAACCTATTTGAGTTGATAGCTTTTATTTTATGCTTTTCATACATGTGGTCACACTTGCAATAATCACCTCTGCAACCTCCCTCCTTTCTTGGTTTTCTCTTTGTTTGTTTAAGAATTGGTTCAAACAATTGATGGTTGTTTAAAGTGTGAGAAAGAGACCCTTTCATGCTTAATGGTTTAATCTCTTCGGAGGTTCATTACCAAGACATTACATTTCTCTCATACAAAGAATAACTTCTTGTTTGACACTTCTCTTCATTATTGGACATAACTCTCATTTTCAGACTAAAATGATTAAAGAATGGAAAGGTAATTAAAAGGGGCTAATAAAATTGGACTAAAATGGACAAGAGTAATAAAATTGGTTTGGCTTCAATCGGACGCTAATTGAACCAATCGTGTCTCGAGTCATTACATACTCATTAGTGATGTTAATGATCTGAGAAGCGATGTCTACCACTTCCCTAGAGAGGTAACTCCATGATAAGGAGGAGGTTTCATTGATCTTTTATTTCCATTTATTGAGCTTTTGTCCTATCGATTCATAGATCATCACGCAACGAGTTTGCATCGATTGATGATTTGCGAATCAAGCCTACCCCTTCTTTGATCTGTTTAATGATATGGAGAGGCAGAGAGGACAAACATCCCTTCAAAACACCCTGTTTGTGCTCTGTTTCATGTCTGTTGCAGGAGGGCAGTGTCAAAAAACAATGGTCGGCCGGCCACCTAACCATCCGGCCGACCACTTTTCAAGGCTGGTCGACCACCTCATTTTGGACAGACAGTGCCATTTTTATAGCAGAACAGAGCAGAGGCTGGGGAGAAAACAGTTCAATTTTTTGACTGCAAAACAGAACAGTTCTGGTAGCAAAACAGGGGAGTTTTTCAGGGAAAAATCCTTGTTCATGCATATGCATTTCCTCGCTTCCCGCGGCTCGTGAAATTAATGCTAATAGTAGTATGTTGTACTTAAATTAGTAGATCCATTTGAACTTGTAATAGCTAGTTCATTAGCTAGTTAAATTCCTTTGATAGTAGCTAGTTGATTAATTAGTCAATTCGGTGTTGTAATACTTAGTTAAATTAGCATTAATTCATTTATTGGTGTTATAATAATTAGCTTAAAGTAGGGCATTTATTTGGACCCTCCTGCACGAGGAAAATATGTAATAATTTGTGTATGTCTACCAACCCCCATTTCTTTCTCCATTTTATTTACTTGCTTATAATGGTAGCATCATGTTTTACATTTTCATGTCATTACCATGCTTAATTATCCAGTTTTACATACATTTGGTTCGGTACATCATTCTAACTTTATGATTATTCCTTAATTATTTGAGTACGTGCTTCATTGCATGATATCAAATTGATACATATGCCATGTTAAAAATCGAACCTTATAGTTGCATTTTCAGTATGTTGCATTAGGCACTTGCATATCAGGGCACGCATGTTTCTAACTATTTTCCCTCTTTTGGCTTGCCTTGGTTGAGTACTAGGTGAGCATTTTTGGTTTAGCATATTGCATGCATGTGATAGTTTCCATGACAAGCATAATATCATGAGGCTAAGTGCTTAATTGATATACTTGTTTGAATGCTTGTGGATAAAGGCTATTTGCTTAAATTGGGATGATTTGATTACATGTACATATAATATCACTTTTTCAAGTGGCACATATTCAAACACTTATTTTTTTCCTTTTTTTTTTTAAAACAAACATGAAATCAAAGCATTCCAAATTTTGTGAAATAGTCTATACTTGTGTGCATCACATAGTAAAGATAGCCTAAATAATCGGAACAAGAGCATATATTGTCTATGAAAATCACATCATGAATTGATCAGGTGAGTGCGGTGCTCAATTCATGACCTTCCACTCTCATACCTAAGTTCTTGAGCTGAGACACTTTGGTGATGACGGATAAGTGGCCTTTGGCACGAGTCACGAGTTTCTTAAATTTCTCAAAAATATTAAGGTGGCGACTCTGAAATCTAGTAATGTAGTTCATTTTTGGCATTTTGATTCAAAATCGATTTTCCAAAAGATTTGTCGGATTTGGGCTCATTTGTGTTTATTTATTTTATATTGCACTTGTGAAATCAGATTCAAAACCACGGGAGTTCAAACTGTAGGGCTATCGTATCCAAGGAGACTAAACTCCTCTAAGGAACACGAAAAGCAACGTATAGTTTCCAGCGACTCTGTTGGGGATTTTAGAGAACTTGACTTGAACTTCATGATGTGAAATTTTATTTACAGATATATGTCCTTTGCATTTGCATTAGTATCTGCATTGTTACTCTAAGTCACTGTGTTTTCCATCTACTATTCCTGGACGACTTGCCTAAAAAGCTTGCCAAAAGGCTGGCAGGTTATGGGCTTTGCCATGTTGGAAACATAACCCTTGAATCTGGATTACCGTCATAGCGCTTGATCCTTCTTTCACTTCTCGGTGTTAGGTTTGAGACGTATATTAGGTAATCTTGCCAAGGTACCTCTTTTGACCATTCGGCTTGGCTGCTGTAGACACCCCATTTTTGACCGACCTTAAGACTCAGACGTCACTGATTGAGCGCTCGATGATGACGCATATTGTGCTCGTTCTGAGGTTGCGAAGTCTCGGCTGAGAACCTTGCCTCTGGACTTCAGGGCTCTTTTGTGCTTTGCCTCGGTTTGCAAACCAGGTCCTGTTTTCTCTTCCCGAAGGGAGGGAGAGGCCTCGTAGACCATCTCTCATTGGCCGTAGGCTACGTTTCGTGATCGTAGGCCTTTTTTTCCCGTTTGGAGACCAGTTTCCCGTTTTCAGAGCCGTTGGCCATGTGCCTCGATTCGGGACCGCTTAACTACCTCCGTTTGCTCCGGTTTTTGGCACACACCTTGTTTCCTCTCTTTTGAGGGAGATTGTGGCCCGAGAGACCACCTTCGTGGTCGCACGCCACTTCCGGTACCTAACAGCCTGTTTTCGGGGGCCCAGGCCGCGTGTTTTGGCCCCCGAACCCTCGTTTTGCATCGGTTAGGGTTCATTTTTGGTATGAACCCTATTTTCATTGTTTGGAAGGTGGTAGGATGGTGGGAGACCAACAATTCTTTTGAAAACCATTTTCTCTCTCCTCCAGCCGATTTTCTTGACAGAAAGCTGGTTTTTCTCACTTTTGGACCTTAATTTCTAGTCTCCCATACCACCATTGTGTTGTACTCATCTG
The DNA here is from genome assembly GCF_055761805.1 of Camellia sinensis. Lineage (NCBI taxonomy): Eukaryota > Viridiplantae > Streptophyta > Magnoliopsida > Ericales > Theaceae > Camellia > Camellia sinensis. The sequence continues at coordinate 184,825,575 of NC_138969.1, read as the reverse complement.
GGAGGCCACCAATATGGGTAGGCTGACCAGCTTTTTTTCCTGACCCTTTTGAACCTTGCTAGAAAGTTGGTTTTTCTCTCTCTTGAGTCACATTTTCTGGTCTCCTACCATACAGCTATATTCTACTCATCTGGGAGGCCACCTTTCTGGTATGGCCGACCAGCATTCCTCCTTGACCCTTTTGACCCCTGGTCGGCTGACCAGGGGAAGTGGTCGGCCGACTACCTTGGCTGGTCGGCCAGCCTTCTGCTTTTTGGCCTTCCTAAGTTGCATACAGCTGTGCCAGCTGTATAGCATTTGACCCACTGTCCGAGGTTTTGACCCTTTTGTTGGTCTTTTTAAGAAGCTTGACCCTTTTGGTTAAGCTTCTTTGAGAAGCTTTGACCCTCTCTTAAGGCTTCTCCAAGAAGTCTTGGCTCTTCTCCTCTATAAAACCAACCCTCCTCTCCGCTTGCAAGGGTTGAACATTTTGGTCTCAAGATAGATACACTCCTCCATATATCTCTACATACCAAGCCTCCAAACTCCATTATTCTTGGCCATTTACACTACACCTCCTAGCAGAACACCTCCACCATCCATCCAAGCACCTTGGAGCTGATTTTCAGAGGTTGAAGACTCACTATTTTGGGCCAGAAGCTGCTGGCCTTCTTCTCTTCAAGGGTAAGTCTCCATTTCCTCCATTTTGACATTGTTTTGCTCCATAGTTTAGCCTATTTGCAAGCATTTTTGGACTTCGACATAAACTAAAAAAGTCTTGTTCTGAGCTACTCTTCAAGTTTGTTCAAGGTCATTTTTCTGTTCGGGGTCATCTACCCCCTTTCATGCTTCATTTCCTCATGCTTTGAGCCATGCATTTGAGCATTTGCATTGGCCTTGGTTTGGCCTTTTAGCCACTGAAATCCAGTGAATTTTCAGTGGCTTAGATGTGTTTTTGAGCCCTAAAATCAGAGAGGGGTGACCCTCTCACCCCTTGTTCTCTTTACTAGCTTTGTTGGCCTTCCAAAGGAGCTCCATTTTGCATGTTGAGAAGTCTTGTTTCAAGTCATTATTTGTGAGTTTCAAGGTCTACCTTGACTCTGTCCAGAGCCCTTTTGGCCATATTTTGTGTCTTTGATGCATGTGTAGAACAATCCCATTCAAGGCCTTTCAAAGGGGCCTTTATTTACATGTTTCCTAGGCCCCTTTCAGGCTCTTTTTAGTGGGTTTTAGGACCCTGAGAACCTCTGTACAAAGGTGGTTTTGCCATTGTGTGTCCATCATGCATGTGTAGAACAACCCCCTTATTGGCCTTTCAAAGGAGCCCATCATTCTTGCATGCATTGACTGAGTTTCAGTGGTTATTTGGGCATATTTTGGCATGGCATACTTCTGTTTTTGGCTGGTTTGGTGAGCCTTCATATGCTCCATATAGTTGTAATGTAACTCATGGTTCACTAGCTTTCTTTGCATGCTTTGTTGACCCTTGATTTTAACACTTTTTGGCCATGCCTTAAACTGATATTGTTCATATTTTGGACTGCCCTAGCTCTGTTTTTGGGTCTCATGGTTGAATAATGTTGGTTTTGCATGCTTGTAGTTCAATACCCATGCTTAACTTTGAGTTTCGAGGTTCATTCCATGCATATACTGAGGTGTGTTCATGTTTTGGGCTCATTATACATCATATTTCAGAGCTTGTTTGAATGCCATATTGCCATGTTTTGTACTCTTTAAATGTGTTTGAGAGTCGGACTTGTATGCCTTGTTTTCAGACCATTGAATGTGCTCCATTTCGTTGCATTCCGAGCCATCATTTTAGGCCATTTCCCCACTGTTTCAGACCTGCCTAGGGTCTATTTAGGGTTGGTTTTGCCTTTGGTGCATTGCTTTGGGTACCTCTAGTGTATCGCACTTCACTAGTTTCAGTACCCAAGCCCCCTAGCTTGTATTGTGTGACATATTTGCATGTTTCAGGACCATATTTTATGCCATTTCAAAGCTGTATCATGTGTCATTTTATGCCATGTTTCATCCTTTACCATGCTTTGGTAGAGTGGCATTTGATGCCTTAGGATCGGTCCCTTACATCGTGCATGTTTGCATATGTTTCGGTTGTCTCATTTCCATCATATGGCCACTGATGTGGGTGTGGCTGAGGTCCACTCATATTGGTGTAAGTCCATCTTGCATTGAGCATGCCAGTTAGTTCATGTTGTTGCATGTTTGGCCTTTGCATTACGTATGCTAGGTTGTTAGGTGCATTGTGCATGCCATGTCATTCCTCGCATTGTGTATGCTAGGTTGTTAGTTGCATTGAGTATGCCTTAGTTCATGAGCGTTGTTCATGTCATGTAGTTCATAGCATTTGTGCATGCTAGTCGCGTTTGCATCACTTAGTCGCATCGCATTAGGATTGCATGATAGTTTTGCATTGGTGCATGCCATCTCATTGCATTGTGTTTGGGATATGAGTTAGCCTAAACACGGAAACGAGGGACGTTTCGTACTCAAAGTGACGAAACGTGTCTCAATTCCCGGTCACCGACACTCCAGATTAACCATGATGGAGTCTAGCCTTGTTGTGTTTATACTTGCATTCATTCCATTGAGTCGTGCAATTCGACTTCTTGGCCATCATGCATCGAGATGCGTGATTGGTGGCATGAGGATCGAGGTCTACACTCCCTTGAGCTTGTGCAAGGACGGGGAGGGTGGTCTTGCACACATATGTTGAAGATACCTTACTTTCTCTCCCTCTTGCCTTTGTTGCAGAAAAACCAGGATCCAGGGGCAGAAAGTGGTCGGCCGACCAGGTTTTCTGGCAGGCCGACCACCTTTTTTGGTTTCCACCACAAAGGGTGGTCAGCAGGTGTCTCCCAAGCCAATACCTGCTCGGCAGCCTTCCCAAGGTGGAGTTTCAGCCTTCTAGAGCTTTGTGCAAGTTTCTAAAATCAGTTGCAAACAAAGGCGAGACGAGGCATCGCGATGGAATTTCCCAACGAGGTGACTCGAGCATGCATGCATCTTTCATCATTCGGAACAGAGCTGAGGCGGTCCAAGAATTTGCATACCAGTTTATTGCTTTCCTAGTTAATTTGTCAATTAATTAGGGTTTTGTAATATTTAATTATTCATTCGAACTGTAATTATTTATTCGGACTGTTTTATTTATTCGGACCCTCCGAGCGAGGGCACAACTGTAATAAGTGTGCGTGTGTGTGATGCATGCCTTCCAACCCCACGTCTTTCTCCTTTTTATTTATCAGCTTATGATGGTTAGATTAGCGCATGTTTCAATTAGCATACTTATGCTCGCATGTTTGCATTCATTCATCTGTCTTCCATGCACCGGGCTCGGCGCATCATACTAACTGCATTGTACTTCAATTCTGAGTTGAATACTTGTTAGTCGTAGCATTTCACATGCCATCTTTAGAATAGCCGAGCCTATTGTAGTTGCATTCCTGCATGTGTTGCATTAGGCATTTCAGCATAGTTAGGATCATGCATGGATTTCTAACATAGCTTCTGTTTTCGCTTGGAGTACTCAGTAAGTGTTTATGCTTTAGCATCCTTGCATGTGTGTGAGTGACTGCCATGATAGCATGCTTACCATGAGGCTATGTGCTTATGTGATATACCTGCCTGAATGCCTGTGGGTGAAGGTTGGATTACCTGAATTGGAATAATGCATTGACTGTGAGTTTTAAGCCCACTAGATAGTGGCAAAACCATGTTTTCTAAGCCCACCCGAGGGTAGCAAATCCACGTCTTAGCCTACTTGCGGGTAGCACCATCAAACCATTTTCAAAATAAACAAACATGAGATGTGTTGTTCCAATTCAGGAGATCCAGTCTATACTTGTATGCTATGCGCATCACGTAGTAAATCTAAGCTAATAACCGGAATAAGAATGCATAATGTTTTCAAAACTCGATTTCATGGTTAGTAGAGGCCGATCTTTGATCAGGCGAGCGAGGGTGCTCACGAAGTGACCTTCCCTAATCGTACCCAAGTTCCCGAGCCGAGGCAACTTTGGTGATGATGGACACGTGGCCTTAGGCAAACGAGTCAGGGTTTCCTAAATTCCCCTATAAAAAATGTTTAGGTGGCGACTCTGTATCTGGCAAAGCAGTCCATGTTTGGCACTTCTTTCTAAAAATTAGTTTTCCAAAACGATTTGCCAGATTTGGACTCTTTGGTGATTTATCAGTCTTGCATTGCACTTTGCAAGATTAGATTAAGAACCGTGACAATTTGAGTCCGAACTGTAGTGAGCCCAAATGAACAAAATAGGATTTCCCCCCCCCCCCGGGACGTTCGGGGACGTCTACAGCTACATATAGTAAAACCATAATGACTGTTCTAACATTGGACAAGATGCTCACTCTTATGCAGGATTTTTTGAAACTACTTGCTTGAAGTAGTGAAACCATGTCGAAGCTAGTACAAGGAAACCCAACCTCTCATAGGGGTGTTTTGAATGCTTTTGTGCAAAATGTGATATCTTTCGCAATGTGTGATTCAATCCTTGGAGAGTCTTAATCTTGAGGCGATTACTTTCAAACTTAAGGGTCATATCAGAATCAGAATTTGGGTCAAAATCCAGGGGTTTGTGTTTGATATGGGTGAAGTTTCAACAAAACTAGAACTAGGGCCCAAAATTGTATCTTGCTTTGTTTTGACCAGCATACCCAGTATCCCGATTTGATGGAGCGTTTATTTTTAATGCTAGGTTTTTCTGAGCCAAAGAAGGAGCTGTACCAAACTTAGCAAAGGCCTAGTCCATCCAATCCCAGAAAAAAAAAAAAAAAAAAAAACCCCACTCAACAATGGTCCAGTCCATCTGATCCCAAAGGGCCAGCTCATAAAAGATTCATCTAATGCCGAAAGACCCATTCTAAAAACCCAAATCCAGAAGCCTAATCCAGTCAAAACTATCTACACTAATCCAGTTCAGATACATCAAGTATAACTGGGTCAAAATCCTTATTAGTCAGCTCTTAGGTTGCACCCATCCAACTCAGCAGACCCGTGACGACACAGAGTCCAGAAGAAGTTGTGGCCATGATAACGACCCTAAATTAGGGAATTGCCATGCAGGATGAGACCATTCCTAAAATGCAATGCCCATATAGGGCATCTACCACACATCCTGTCCCGGGCCCCTAACTGAATTTTGACCCACCTCCGCCAGCTGAAGATTTGCAAGGTCTAGATCCTCGAGAAGGGCTGACTCAAGCTCGAGTTTTCAAATCCCTGGTATAGCCCAATGAGGGACTTTTTCCCCTTAATATTAATGATCTCAACCTGACCTTGTTAAAAATTGCTAACCTTGAGAAGCAATTCAAAAAGGCACAGGGACTTAACTCCATTCCCGACATTGAGGATGGGTACACCAAGGTTGTCGTAAGGCTTCCAGACATATTCAAAATGCCACATTTGACCGTTTCGACGGGTTTGGAGATCATATGGTACATATCTAGCTTTTCTTGGACGTCTTGAAACCAATGGGTCTGACTAAGCCTCAAAAACTCTCTCTGTATGGAAGAACCCTATTGGGTATAGCAGCTACTTTGTACACCAAATTAGAGGATAAAGTGAAACAGAACTGGGAAGATTTGGCTGAGGCGTTTGTCAATCAGTATTCTTACAATGCTCAAATTGAAATGACCACCCAAGAGCTTGAAGCAACCCACCAATCCTGAAGAACCTTTTGTGGAATTTGTTGCAAGTTGGAGAACAAAGGCCGCACAAATAACAGATTGACTTTTTGAGATGGACTAAGTGCGGATAGTGGTGCAGAACCTTGAGCCTGATATGTTACAAAAGTTAATAGTCACTTCACTATTTACTTTCAAAAATTTGCATGAATTAGGGGTTCAGATTGAAAGTGCATTTAACAAAGGGATTATTCCTGGAACAAACGAACCAACAAGGAGGGTGTTTTCCAAGAGTACCAATGATATCAGTAACACTATTCCCAAACCCACTGAAATCAATACCGTTGCCACCGATCCTAAAACTGCCAACCCCTTTACTAATACCAACCCACAAACAGCCAACCCAACTTGAGCTCAAGGCAGAACTTTCACCCCCCTCCACATGAGCCTAACTAGTACACTAAGAGTCTTGATGGAAAGGGGGTATCTTGAATCTCTTGATCCCTAACCTCTTCTTGACCCACTCCTTGCTAGACATAACCTCACCAAATACTATGCGTACCATCAGCAGCGCGGTCATGGCACCGATCATTGCTACCGCTTTCGTCATGAGGTTCAAAATCTCATCGACAACCAGACGATAACTCCACCTCAAGAACCCAATGCTACCACTAACCCACTTCCCATCCATGACCAAGTACCTCATCCTCACCTTAACCTCATCCATGCACTACCTCTTTCCTTCGACCCCAGTATATATATATATATATATATCACTCCATCCCATCTACCTAAGCCAGAGGTGTTCATTATTGAAAGTACTGATTTGTGCATGATGGATACACCCACTCTGGTTCGAACACACCAAAAGCGCCAAATGGCCGAACCCACTGTTGCTGAGATGTTGAGAATGATTGAAGACCTTCAAGGAACGGTGGCAGATTTAACCTTTGGGGTTCTAACCTCGTCAAAGGATTCTCTAATGTTGGGACAGGCTAAAAGTGAAATGGGCCAATCAAAAGCAAACATGCCTTGCCCAGATATAGCTGTTCGACTCTGTGACAAGGCTAAAGCAAGTAGCAAAAACGAGTCTGGGGTGACTATTGACCCTTATGCACATCTCCGACGGGTTGTCGAAGTTCTGAGGACCAATAGCTTAAACCAATGGCAAGTCCTTGCAATTATTGAAAGGGTCGTAAATGAAACTTTTGCTGCTCAACATACCAATGCTCAAATGGGGGTTACTCACAAGTTGGCAAAGAAAGGAAGGCAAACAATGAGGAGAGACGCTTTACCATAAACATTCTTCCTGAGTCTAGTCCTAAGCTCACAATACCCTGCCAACACCCACCAACCCATTTGCTAATGTTTCTAAACCTGATGCTTCTTCCTCCAAAAAATGAACCTTCGCTCATCTCCATATGAGCCCAACTTATGCATTGGAGGTACTGACGAAGAAAAGGTATCTCAAACCTCTCACTCCTCGACTTCTCCCTAATCCTCTCCCATCTAGACATGACCCTACCAAATATTGTATATTCTATTAGCAGTACGGTCACCATAATGATTGTTGCTTTCGCATTCGCCATGAAATTCAAAACTTTATTGACAATAAGGTCATCACCCCACCTGAAAATCCAGAGCTGTCAATAAACCTCTCCTTGACAACAATAGATTACCACCCCATAATATCAATCCCATCCACGACCGAACAACTAACCATTACCCTAGCCAACACATCACCCGCCAATAAGGATGGCAATTTGAACCTGACCCGACGGGGACCCGAACTGCCCCATCCTGATAAGCCGGGTTTTCCTAAAAAATTATCCCTCGTCGAGTCGGAGCTGGTATTAAAAAATAAATCCCTAATGGTTTTCAAGCCGGGGACGGGCATAGATTCCCCGTACCTTAGCCCCGGCCCCGGCCCCAGCCCTGCCTCGCCCCGATTAATCCCCAAACAGCCCCGTATATATATATATATATATTCTATTCAGTTCACGACATAAACCCATCTCTCTCTCTCCTATGACTCTCTTTCCTACTCTTCTCTCTTACAAATCCGCTTCTCTTTGTCTTCTCTCTCTCTCTTTCTCTCTCACGATCTATGGTGTGACTCACTCTCTCTCTCTTCCCTCTACTCTCTCTCACTCTCTCTTTTTTGCATCCGAAGTTGTCGCATCCTTTGACGTTGTTGCCTCCTCCGACGCCACTACCACTGTGCTACCCCTGGCCGTCGTCCTTCTCTAAACGCCGCTATAGATTTACTCCAAGGAAAATGAGACCGGTCGGGTACGTCGGAGTCCTCCATGAACTTCACCATTTCAAATCCAGATCTAGTTTCTCTCTCTCTCTCTCTCTCTCTCTCTCTCTCTCTCTCTTTCTGTTTGTGTATGTGTCCATGTGTGTATATATATATCTATATATTTGTGTGTGTTTTACAACTTTAGCTTCAACTTCTATTTAGGGTTCTAAGTTGGTTGTGATTGTGTTATTAGATCTGCAAGTTAAGGTTATTTTCTTAGATGTTCTTAGCCTACATTTAGTTTATTAAGTTGGGTTCTTGTTGAAGAGGGAGATCTATAATCTGGGTTGTGTATTATTAGTTCATATAACCAAAGAAAATGGTTTTGTCTGATAAGAACAATCAGCCCCCTTTGATTAGACCCACAAACTTACAAGATAAAAATTCAAATCGGGATCTGAAAAATTGAGCTGGGATTGTCTAATTTTTAAGATATTTGAGCTTTAATTCAACTAAAAAACCCCAGTTTCTGAAATGGGTTTTTTGAATTTATCTTTTATTTATTTATTTATCTGTGTTATTCCAGATATTATGTATCTAGAAACAAACTGTTGACGTTGTTTTGTTTTGTTTTGTTTTGTTTTGTTTTGTTTTTTTGGTCGGGGAATGTTCGGGGTCGTGGAAACCCGATCCCCGTTAGGGGATGGGGGCGGGGACAGTGATAGATTCCCTGTTGGGGATAGGGGCCAGGGACGGGGAGATTTCCACTATCAAGGATCGGGGATGGAAAGTGTGATCCGCGGCCCCGCCCCATTGCCATTCCTACCTGCTAATGAGCCTAAACCCATTATGTTCATTCCTAACTCTTCCAATTCTGATTTGAGCAAAAAGAACAAAATCTTTGAAGAGATGGAAAGTTTACTTGATCTTAGTAAGTTCAAGCTTGATAAAGCAGTAGGCTCTCTACAGATGCCAGCACTGATGGTTGAAATGATAAACCTCAGTCTCAGCTAGGGGAATTGTCAAAAGCATGTGAAAAATGACCTTCTGAACTAGGGGCATGGTGTTAAAAAAGAAATTGTTTCGGTCAAAGAGATGCGTGACGACGACCGGGGTAATTGTGAGGCTCAATCTGTGAGACTCACTTTGAAAGTCTGAAATCAATCCTACTGGGTGTGGATGTTCGTATTGCTGAATTGAAGGCTTGTTTGGACTCTCCCGTGAGCTACTTGAAGTTTTTTCATGAATTCTACTAGGTGGAGTTGGAGAGTCAAAACCCTTTTTGTCTCAAGGGTACTGATTTTGTTTTGAGTGTTGTCTTGTAAATAGTTGAGTTGTGAGTTTTATTTTCTTTGTCTTTTCATGCATTGTTGCATCAATTGAGTCTTTTCCCTTGAGTCGATCCTGTGTACCCTCACGTCTTTGTTTTTCTAAATAAGAAAGTAGGAGTCAAATTTCTGATCATTTTGTTGTGCATACAGTAATGCATGTGTGACCTTTTAAATATAGAAAAGCTTTGAATTTGTTTTTTGAATGAGATTCTGTTAACAAGCTCGCATGTTGAGAAGGATCACCCAAATGGTTTGAGTGGATTTTGACTTATCGTTGCAAAGTCCTTCATGAATTCGAAATTTTAAGCTGTTTCTTTCGCAAAATTTGTGAAGATAGGTTCAGAATTGTACGTGGTATTCTACATCGTCCTGGGGATGATCTTTACCTTTAGGCGATCAATTTGGTAAGCACAAGATGACTTTCAGACCTCACAATCGTATAATTTCTCCCCCTGGTGTTTTCATTGCTTCAAAAAGAAATGGTTGAAAGAAACCAAAAAAGAAAAGATAAATTAAGGAAAAAGAAAAGAAAGAAAAAGGAAAAGGAAAAGAAAAAAAAGGAAAAAGGGAAAAGAAGTCAACCATCAAGCCAGGGGTATCCATTGGAATGAAATCCAATCAACTATGAATAAATGAACTTTTGTCTGAATTTAAGGAAGCTAATGTGAGGAAGTACCAAAGAAAGGAAGAAGACATGCATAAGAGAATAGAGAACCAAGCTCAACTCAGGGTGACGCTAGTTCCAGTATTAGGGCAAGAATGGCTATTGATCAAATTCACTGCAAGTGTTGTAATGTTATCCTTAAGGGGCTCGTTAGGTTGAAAACCCGAAAAGGGCGACCTAGGCAAAAGTTAGAGTATGAAAAATGAGAAATCAAACAAATAAAGCTCGCAAGGTTGAAAACCCTAAGGATCGACTTTGGCAAAAGTTAGAGTGCAAAAGGATAGTGTCAATACCCGAGTGAACCTCAACCATGAACTACGTTGACCTGATTCCCATTATTGGGATATTTAGGCTACTTCATCATGAAGTTCGGTCTCAACCATATCCATCTCATCTATTTCGACTTAATCATCTTGCCTAATTCACGTTGTCAGCTTCGCATTAATTCATGAGCTACACCGACTGCTGTTCATATCGCATACTTGCGTTGGGTAAGAAAGAACTAGCTTGAATCAACAAGTGGAGCAATTTTCAATACTTCAACAAAAAAAGGAATCGAAATTGAGTTCTAAAGGAAACATAAGTAATACTAGGGGCACTATGAATGATTAATCACTTTGAGTCTTTTTTTGCTTTTGGGTCAATTGTGAATTCAGTTGTGTCATGCCTGGTGTTTGTCTCGGTCACCATAACATGTTTGTCACTCAAAAAATGCTCTTTACCGAGTCACCATAGCATGTCTGTCACTTAAAAAATGCTCTTCATTGAGTCACCCTAGCGAGTCTGTCGCTCAAGATCAGCAGAGTGGCATGGTCAAAATTTCATACACAAATGTTCACTCCGAACTAAAAAATAAGTCCATATGTGGAATTCATAAACAAACTGAGAGTGCCTATACAAGGGGCATTACATTCATGATCATTGCAAAGTGTATATGAGGAATCTGTCACTACTTTGGAGGGGACTGGAGTAAGTTCTCAACAGGCTGGAACAGAAGAGAAGCATGAGTCTAATTAGTTAGCAACCGTTTCAGGATCTGATGATCCCCATCACACGTGCCTGCATAATGTTGAAAAAGGTGGCCATTGATTGGACACTAGGGGCAATTTTCAGTATATCTGATCGGGCCATCCATTGAACAAGGGGCATGAACCTAACTAGTGGCCAATGATTGGACACTAGAGACAATTTTCAGTGCATCTGATCGGGTCATCAATTGAACAAGGAGCATGAACCCAACCTTTCTCTCAATCCGCTCAAAGCCATTTGTCGGGCACTTTCCCCTAGATTAGGATAGTTTACCCCCATGATGATTCTGATATGATTTAGCTTTCGAAAGTTGTCTCTAACAATTTCAAAGCTCTTTTGGGATTTCCATCTTCTGTCTGATTAATACATGTATTTTGGATTATGCATACATGCTCATACATTCTAGTTGATTTGAATTGCATGATTGGTTGCTCCTATTTCATCGAGTAACCTTCCACAGTGTTTTTCAATTGCATTTCAATAAGCTGTGGCAAGTTGATTTCAAATAAATTGTGGCAAGTTTCCTTACACTCATTTCATAAGGTACAAGATGCACTACTCTATGTACTACTCATTTCCCCCTGCATACCATGCGCCTTTATCCTGTATCGCACTATTTTGTGCACCTTGTATCGCACTATCCTATACACTCTATATCGCACTGCTTTGTGCACCTTGTATCACACTATCCTGTGCACTGTGTATCGCACTATTTTGTGCCTCTCACATCGCACTATTTTGTGCAAGCTTTATCGCACTGTCTTGTGCACCTTGTTCTACACTGTTTTGTGCATTCACCTTTCATCGCACTGTTTTATGCATTCAACTTATATCGCACTATTTTGTGCACCTTGTTTTGCACTGTTTTGTGCTATCTTGTTCCGCACTGTTTTGTACATGCACCTTCCATCACACTGTTTTGTGCACCTTACACCACCATGTTTTGTACATTCACCTTCCATCGCACTATTTTGTACATTCACCGTGCACTGCACTGTTTTCTGCATTCATCTTCCATTGCTCTGTTTTGTGTATTTACATTGCATCGCATTGTTTTGTGCATTCACCTTGTATCGCACTGTTTTGTGTACCTTGCACCGCACTGTTTTGTGCATTCACCTTCTGTTGCACTGTTCTGTGCATTCACCTTGCATCGCACTATTTTGTGCATTTATCGTGTATCACACTGTTTTGTGCACCTTGCATCGCATTGTTTTGTGCATTCACCATGTATCGCACTGTTTTATACACCTTGCATCGCACTGTTTTGTGCGTTCATCCTGTATCGCACTGTTTTGTGCACCTTGCATCGTACTATTTTGTGCATTCATCTTGTATCGTAGTGTCTTGTGCACATGCATTGCACTGTCTTGTGCACTTAAACAAGATTGAGCACTGTTTTGTGCATTCATCTTACATCACACTGTCTTGTGCAGATGTATTGCACTATTTTGTGCATTCAACCCACACAACACTATTTTGTGCACCAAGTATCGCAATATCTTGTGCACTTTGTTTCGCACTGTTTTGTGCACCCCACATAGCATTGTTTTATTCACCTCACCTGTACTGTCTTGTGCACTCACTGGGTCTAGGGGACCAACTTAGACGGTGGAAACTAGAGTTCGAATGGCCAAGGCCTAGAACACAAAGGTTCAGAATTTTTGAGACTAAAGTCTGGTTTAAATACCCAAGGGTGTATCCTTGGCTTGAAATCTATTTGGCAGCCCCATAGGTTGAGGTAGTTTGTATGCGCCTCAATTCTAGATACTAAACCAACCTAGTCCGTCACCTTGTTGGAGAATAGGAAAAGTTACAAACATAGCCAGGGAGAAAAGTAGTACTCATGGTTTGGAAACGCAGCAAGAAGAAGAAAAAATCCCCAGCAGCATAAGGTGAGTCATCGCCAATTGCGCCTGTAAGATACTTTCACTTCCCAACTACTAAATCATATATATTATTATCTATTACCTCTATCGCATTGCATATAGCATCTATTGCATGCATCTGCTCCATTATCCATTGTATCTATTACATCATACCATTTTATTACCCGCATCATTTCCATGTTAGGCTTAGTTTGGCATGTGCTCATACATTTCCCGCGTTAAAGCATAGCTCTGCATGCATACGCGCCTATTCTACAAGAATTGTGGACTGAGGGTTCCGACACCTTTTCTGTATTAGACGTGATTTGTTTTGTGCCCATACATTTTCTACACTGCTGGAAATTTCATTTTTGGTGGCGTTTAAAAAATGCCGCTAAAGGTGAAAAAAACGCAGCTAATTCTTTTTGTGGTGTTTAGTACCAAATGTCGAAGACGCGACCGTCGTTGTAGCATTATGGCGCTTTAAAAACGTCATTAGATTAGTATGGATGGCGTTTTTAAAAAAAGCTGCTAAATGTGGTAAATAACGATAAAATGACGTCATCCAATATTTAGCAATGTTTTAAAAATGTCATGGTAGATTTTTTCCTATTTTAAAAATATGACCGTTGGCACTATAGCAGCATTTGGGAAAACGCCATTATAGTTTTTTTTTTTTTTTTTAGATTGTTCTAATTTTGTTAGATTTAACTAAAAATTATCCCTGTAATAAAGCTGAAAAATAGCAATAATATGGATAAAGTTTTGCGTCTATTTCAATATATTGACTAAATTTAGGCAAACATTGCATAATTATTCTAAACCAAAATCAAACAACAAACACAACCAAAAAATAAAGGGAAAAGATATTTTATCACACACATGTATTACAAACCTGTCAAATAACAAATTGAGCAAGACAAGCAGAAAAATATGATTTTAACAGAACTTCTACATTAATTTTCTACAATCTTGATTAGCACAGTAATAAGCAAATAATTGTAAGGTGATGTAGAAACAGTCTCTCCAAAACATTTGAATCTGCTACACAAGGATAGAAGCGGTTGGCTGAAGCCGATGATTTAGTGCGAATCTTGGCCACAAAAATGATCCAATGACCCATTAGCAATGACATAAGTCCAAAAAGCATTAGCTCTGCCAAAAGGTAAAGACAACCAAAATTAGAGTGATGAATTGAAGAAAAAAAAAACCGATCTCTAAAACCCCAATACACCAAAAAAAAATGGAAACAAAAATCAAAATGATGAATAACAAAATAGAGAATAAAAACAAAACTCCAATATCTCACATTCCTTGATCTTGTCCAGAGCAGCAAGATCAAGGAAGGTTTTTGTATAAATTAAAAAAAAATCGCAAAACACATAAATGTCAGTGTATATATATATATATGTATGTAAATATGGGATTTTTGTATCCCAATCAATGTTGTCACTCTCAATCAATGTTGTCACTCTCTTCCCCAGAGGCATTCCCATCCTGCAAATAATTTAAACACCTACAAAGGAAAAGAAAATAAATCACAATTAAAATAGTTGGCCACAAAGATGATTTTTTTTCTTTTCAAGCTACTGACCAACATACCAATAGTTACCAAACATTAAGGCTTTGTTTAATTTTCACTACTACAAAAACAGATAAATATCGCACTTTTTTTGTACGATGTATGCTATTTAATCACACTTTTTAAGTTTTATTAAAGTATGATCTTTGGGAGTGATTAAAAAGATTCATTTTTAATCACACCTTTTAAGTGTGATTAATAACATTTAGATCACACCTTTTAAGTGTGATTAAAATTTAGATCACACATTTTAAGTGTGATTAATAACATTTAAATCACATTTTAAGTGTGATTAATAATATTTAGATCACATCTTTTAAGTGTGATTAATAACATTTAGATCACATCTTTTAAATATGATTAATAATTAATAAAACCTATTATAATATTATTTTTGTACGCGCATTTGAAGAATGTAATATACACTATATACTATATTTTGAATCACAACCATATATTGAATGGAATAACGTCATATATTTCATAAATGAAAATTAAATGTTCAAAAGTACATACAAAGGAATTAATAAAAAGTTTTTAACTGTGATTACATATATTAAAAAATAAAAAAAACTAATTTCTTGAATTCTTTAACCATATTTTGCATCACTCTAAGAAATTTCTAACCTGAAAAATAAAAACACAAATTAATTTAGAAACCGCTAGAAGTATATGAATAAACTTACTATTTTTGTAGAGATTGTTCTTACCTTACAAAAGATAAAATCGGACATTTTCTCATTACACTGACTCTTCATCCCCTGCATCAATAGAAAATGAATAACAACTTTGATTGTTACTAGATAAAATGTTTGGATTACCATATATAAAGATGACAGTATCTATATACACATCTAGCACTCATTTCCAATTTACTTAGCTTCACTCCAGACCACTATTGGAGCACACCCTCAAGTGAATCTAGAGTTGCCTCCTGAAAACCCCACCAATTTAATAGCTCAGACTTAGAGCACAGTAACAGAACATGGTTGCTAGATTCAACTTCACTTTTACAAAAAGGACAGACATTAACATTACTACCTAGAGCACAATTTTTTTGTAAATAGTCAACTTTTATCACCCCCCCTACCATTAAACCATAATAGATTAAGATAAATCAATCACTACAAGAAACAACCTTTGAAATGAATGTCACAAAGCCATTACTTACACATCAATAGCACACCTAAAAAAGCAAACTAGTGACAGAAAAATAAACCAAAGAGAGTATTTTATAAACAAGTTAAAGTTCCAAGTACCCAAAATAAACAAATGGCTAAACATAATAAACAATAATAGAAATGGCCAAAGAATCCGATTTAGCACTAAAATTGATAATTTAACCAATACATCTACTACAACAACAAGCTAGTTCTCACACAATACACTTCATATTACCCAAAAATACATACTGATAAATAAATTAATAAATTTATATACTCAATTTTTGATGAAAAAAGAAACTTGAATTCTTGAGGGGTGAAGCGTTCGTTGACTAAAATAGAAACCAAATACGCCCTAGAATTTAGAAATTCAAGTGATCAGAGGAAAGAAAGAACCAAGCTATTATTGAACGTTTCCATCTATAAAACAAGGCTAAATCGTTATGCAAAGAGCATAAGTTGATCTAGATGAGTACTTTGACACCAACTTAAGAAACATGGAAGACTTGTCATCTAATAACCTTGCTGGACTATCAAACTCTGTCGCTTGACCTGCAAAACTAAGTTTCATGAGCTTTCTGTTGGTGTGTGCAGTAGAAACACAACGTAGACTAAAATTTCACTGGGAATTAAATGATAAAAAACTGAGAATTGTTCTAAAACAAATTCCGAAAGATTAATTTAATTTAATTTATCTTGTCAAAAGATTAAAAGAAAAAGAAATGAAAATTTTTTGGATACTCATGAAAATTAATAACATTACCAAATGCAGATTATACTAAAATTCTTAGGAAAAAGTTCTACAGATTGCAGCAACACTTATGTCCATTAAATAGAAGAAGAAATGGGAAGTATTAGTGTACGCACCATCACTGGGGACCAGAACTAGATCGCTGTCAATAACAGTTGGGATATGATGAGCAATAGTGCACACAGTGCAGTCCCTAAACTTTGTTCAGATGATCTTCTGGATAAGATTATCTGTAGTTGAATCAACTGAAGTGGTGGCTTCATCAAGAACCAAAATTCTTGCCTGAGGTGACTAGAGAACTGATTGATTTAGTTGACATTAAGTAATTGACTATCTAAGGAGCACGGTTTTCGCATCAATTTCCCATCAATTTTTCATGTTAGAATTGTTCAAGTAGTGCAATATTTCAATAATCAAGGGCATCTGGTTTTATTACCGTATCCTTGCTATAAAGTTGGAATGTACACTACTCTCGACATCCAAAGTCCAACTCGATATCTATCTCCATTATTTCTATATCTGGCAAACTATGACATGTATGCATAACAAACTATTATTCCATGTGATCAATTTTATGCACAAATAGTTCAAGAATCTAGTGGCATCTTTGGACAGCCCTATTCACTGCTTGTATGTCATCACCACATTGCTACAAAAATTTAATACAATCTATTTACCAATAGAAGTTTAAAGTAATTAAACAAAAGAAATGATAATTACCTTTATCGCAAGCAATCCTAGAAAGCAGGGTTTGTCAAAAAGGTGAGCCAACAATAAATGTTTTGAATCTCCCTACACATAGTCACAACAAACAAACGACCTTGTCAAAAAAATAAGTTTGAAATTATTAGAGAATTTGCAGATATGGAAAAAACAATGTAGTGATAATCTACGAAAGACCAACAACACTTCAGTACCACTTCTTCCCAACCCCCCAATCCCAATGAAAAAGACCTATTAAACCAAAATCCCTGACCAATTGTGACAATTTACAAAAATCTCATTAAGTGTTGCCACTTATCAAATCAGCTTTTCTAGCTCTATATAGGGAATTTGGGATTGTTAATTGTCATTGGTTTGTTCAATGCAATATTTGTTGGAATTAAGGGCATAATCGCACTACAGATATTCAAAGCAAAAGAAGGTGCCAAATTCTTTGCAGAATTGCAGATTGGATGAAACTCCTTTTGCAGATTGCCCTAATGCTTTATAGGAAGTGAATATATGATGTTTATGACTCCTTTTGCTATTATGTGAAATTTCCAAATGCCTTACGAACCCAGTCATTCGGGCTGATATTTGATACAAAAAATATAACAAATAATCATGCTACTTTACCACGATGAAGAGCTAAGGAGGTTCCTAGATGAGTTTTATGCACTGTTATTGTGTACAACCTATAAAGGACATCATTCATGCCACCAGTTTCTTCATTTAATGATAGCCAGTGTTTTTCAATAGTGTACTTCACTATCACATTCTAAACACGCTTGTAAAAGTAGTCAACCATCCATGTCACTATCTTTAAAGCTTGATCATTATTGGCAAATATGTGTTGATCCAAAAGACCTGCCAGTATCTGTTGATGTAGGAAGTGTTAATATTAATGATATATAATAAACAAATTAATAAACAACTATAGTAGTTTATACCTTGTGAATGGTGTAATATGGTGCCCAAACTGGTTTTATAGCTTCAAAACAATCAAATAGCTCAGAAGGAAAAGTAGAAAGATATCATGTACCCATTTTATCTTGACAGGAAGACAAAGCAGAGACGAGTGCAGACATTTTCTCTTTGAGAGTATCATTGTGGGTGCTAGCACACATCTGTGTTGAGGCACTCAAGTAATGGCCATCAATACATCAAAAGTAAGTTGCTTGTTAAAATCATATAAAATTGATACAATTCCAATGACCAAAATAGAGGTTCACAAATTGAAGTCATACACTAGCCACAAAATAGGGACCAAAAGCTATAAAATAAAAATAAAATAAAAAAAAAGGAGACTTGATCATAACAAAAAAGAAACTGTTAGATCATTGCAAATGTGGAACTAATCAATTTTACGAGATCCTTTATGAAATGGGATGACTCAAGGTTTGATATAAACAGAAATTAACAAAATTAACCCAAAGCAAATACACAAAGGTTGCTTGACAATTATCTTAGAAGGCCCCAGAAGAACCCTTCATAGAACCACAAAGCTAAATCACGCAACAATTTCACGCATATTACACTAGTAATTAAAAATTAAATGGAAATATGACAAATAACAAAAACAACATTTACAGCCGAAGAGGATTATTGCTTTCTAGTTGAGCAGTTCTTGATTTAAGAATTAATAAAGTAGAAGTTGAATGCTGTAGACCGCCCGGAACTCCGCTCTCCGCGCACGAGGGCGCGAATCGTTTTGTTCTTAGCTACTACAGTTCAGACTCATGTCACGGTTTCGAATCTAATCTCGCAAAGTGTAATGCAAGACTGATAAATCACCAAAGAGTCCAAAACAGCAAATCGTTTTGAAAAATCGATTTTAATAAAGAAGTGCCAAACATAGACTGCTTTGCCAGATATAGAGTCGCCACCTAAATGTTTTGTTTTTGGGAAATTTAGGAAATCCTGACTCGTGCCTAAGGCCACGTGTCCGTCATCACCAAAGTTGCCTCAGCTCGGGAACTTGGGTACAAGAGGGGAATGTCATGCAATGAGCACCCCCGCTCCCCCAATCAAAGATCGGCCTTTACTAGCATGATATTTTGTTTTTGAAAACACATGCCCTCTTATTCTGGTTAATTAACCTAGAATTACTATGTGATGCGTACAGCATACAAGTATAGACTAGATCGCCTAAGTTGGAACAAAACATTTCATGTTCGTTTGTTTGAAAATGGTTTGAAAGTGCTACTCGCAAGTAGGCTAAGACGTGGGTTTTGCCACCCTCAAGTGGGCTTAAAACTCGCATTTTGATGAATTGTTCCAATTTAAGCAATCCAACCTTCATCCACATGCATTCATGCAATTAATCAAATAAGCAATTAGC
This sequence comes from Camellia sinensis, assembly GCF_055761805.1. Classification (NCBI taxonomy): domain Eukaryota; kingdom Viridiplantae; phylum Streptophyta; class Magnoliopsida; order Ericales; family Theaceae; genus Camellia; species Camellia sinensis. Next base: position 184,806,253 of record NC_138969.1, on the reverse strand, counting down.
CTCATGGCAAGCATGCTAAACATGGCAACACTTACACGCATGCAAGGATGCTAAAGCATAAACACCCACAGCGTACTCCGAGCCAAAACAAAGAACTAGTTAGAAATTATGCATGATCCTAGTTCATGTTAAGATGGCTAATGCAACACATGCAAAAATGCAACTCAGATAGGCTCAGCTATTCTAAGATGTCATGTGGATGTAACTTGATAACATGCTGTTGAACACGTATTCAAGTAAATGTCTTGAAATACAATGCAGTTTGTTGATGCGCCGAGCCCGATGCATGCAAGACAGATGAATAGATGCATACATGCAAGCATAAGGATGCTAATTGAAACATGTCCTAAAACTAACCATCGTAAGCAGTTAAGTAAAAGGGAGAAAGAAACGGGGTTGGAAGACATGCATCACACATACTCACACTTATTTATAACATCGCCCTCTCAGAGGAGGGTTCGAATGAATTTTAGATAAGCTAAGCTAATTAAGTACAAACCAAATTAAAACTAGTTATACCTAGCTAATCATAATATTACAAAGATGGAATTAATTAACAAATACATTAACTAATTAACTTACAAATTAACTAACTACACAAAGTAGTTAAAACAGCCTCGAGGAGAGGGATGTATGCATGCTCGGTTGACTTCGCTCGGAAATCCATTACCATGCCTCATGTTGCCTCTGTTTGCACTATTCTGTATCTCTGAAAATTATGCCAACTACCATAGTGCTTCGGACCCACCTTAGGAACAATCTGAGAGGTGGTCGGCCAAGAGGAATGGCCATTGGCCAAGTATAATGACCATCGGCCAATTTTTATGGCTATCGGCCAATTTCATAGTGGATCGGCAGCATAAATGGTCGATCGGCCACTGCTTCCTGCAAATTCCTCCTTTTGCTGCAACAGAGCACTAACAGAGGCATGGCAATGTATTTGCAAGAAAATGTGTGTACAACCACACTCCTTATCATGTTCAAGGCTCAAAGGAGTGTAGTGCTCGACTCTTGAGCCATCAATCATGCATCTCGATGCATGATGGCCAAAGAGGCCGAGTTGCACAAATCAATGTCAAATGAATGCACAAAAACACACAAATGCCTTAACCTCTATCATGCACGATCAAGAGGGTCGGCGACCGAGAAATGAGGCATGTTTCGTCACTTCAAGTACGAAACGTCCCTCGTTTCTCGTGTTTGGACTAACACCCTATCCAAACACAATGCAACACAAGTATGTCAAATACAATGCAATGCTTGCAAGCAAACAACAATGCAAACAACATGCAATGCAAACGACATGCAAGATAGACTTAAACCGGATATGGATAGATCTCAATCATGTCCAAAACAGTGGCCATTATGCTAAAATGATGGCATGAAAAGCATGAAAAGGCAAGACAAGCATGCATGCCAATTGGCTCAAGAATTAAGGCATAAAGATGCAACTCTTAAGAGCACTTAAAGAGTGAAAAGCATGGAAGTGTGACAACACTATAAGCTCTGAAATCAAGTATGAAATGGTGCCAAACCACTCAAACAACACAAGCACAGCATGCTAGGGTCCTTAAAGCATTAAAACTAGCAAAGAGGACTATAGAAGAGGCATGCAATGCATGGCACAAATGCATGAACCAACTATGGACAGAGCTCAAATAGGTCTAAATAAAGACCAAATTATGCTGAGATGGGGGCTGAAATGCTTAAGCATGCATGCATGCCACAAACAAAGCAACAATGCACAACCCTTTAAAGCATTCAAAGAGTGAAAGAAATGGGAACGTGGCAATCGTATATGCTCTGAAATGTCATGGTAAATGATGCCAAATCATGTACATGATACAAATGGAGCATGCTATGGTGCCCAAAGCTTGAAACTGGCAAGGCCAATTGCACTATAGCTATACAAAACATGAAGTATATGGCAAATACAACCCAAAAAAGTTCTAGAGCATGTCAAAATGATGCTAAAACATGTATGGAGGGAAGCCAAAACAAGCCAACATGAAGGGCCAAAACATGGATTATGCAAGGGCAATAGGGAGGATTACACTACACCTACCAAAACCAAGCATGAGATGGCTTCGCCAACAAAAATAGAGTTATATCATGGCAAAATAACCCCAAAAACACACTGAAATGATAGCTCGCAAGCTTAGGCATGAAGGCATACGCAACGGCTCATGTTTAAGGCATAAAGCATGAACCTTCCAAAGCATGGAAAGAGTGAAAGATGTGAGAACATGGAAATTAAACATGCTCTGAAATCACATAACAAATGATGCCAAATCATGTAAATAGTCCAAGCAATGCATGCTAGTGGCTTGGAAACTCAAGGCTAGTGAGCTAAAATGCACTACGGCTATACAAAGCAATACATGCATGACCAAAACAACACAAATCAGACCTTAAGCATGGCAAAACATGGCCAAAAGCTTCTCAGAGTTAAGCCAAAATCATGCTAGAATGATGAGCTCAAACATGATACACATTAGGCTATTGAACGGAATTGCACTACAAGTGCATGGAGCATGCATGGGGCTATCAAACCAAACCTTAACAGAGGTATATCATGGAAAAATGACACCAAGAACATGCTGAGATGTGGCCAAAACATGCTGGAAAGACATGCTCAAGCATGAGACATATAAGACTAGTTTGCAAAATTTACACTACAAGTGTATAAACCATGCATGAGGTGACAAAACCAAATCAAAACAATGGTATGCCATACTGAAATAAGACCTAATACATGCTAAGATGGAGCTAAAACAAGCTTGACAAACATGCCACTTTGATGAGCCATCTATACAAGCATACAAGACACAAGGAGAGGGGATGACCCTCTCCTATTTAAGACCTCAAAACACACTTTCCACCACTAAAATTCCTCTGAATTAAGTTGTAGAAAGGTCATGCAAAGACTAAAACAACAGCCTAAAGAGGTGGCCCAAAACAAGGCACAAAAGGGGATAGACCACCCCCAACACCAACAAGACCTTAAACAATCATTTCAAACACATGAAAATGAAGCTTTTTACAGTTGAGAGTTAAGCCAAAATAAGCATGCAAACAAGGCTAAGTAAGTAATGAACACAAAGCTTAAAAGAGGGTTAGTGACTCACCCTTGCAGAACAACTTCAAAGAGGCAACTCCAACAACTTTCTGAGCTAAAAACCAAACTTTGAGTTCAAACAAGACCCTCAAGTACCTCAGCAACAAGAGTATGGTGTTTGAGTAGGTGCTTTAGTGCAAAAGTGTGAAGAAATTACACTTTTGAGCACAAACAAGTGCAAATATAGAGAGAGATGAAGAAATATAGAGAGAGAGTGATATATAACTTGTATCTCAATTTTTCAGAACCTCTGGAAAGGGAGAGGGGCCTCCCTTCTTATAGAAAATCAAGTCCCAAGCTTGTTGAGCAAGCTTGGAGCTTGTTAAAATCCAGCCATACACGTGTATGGAGGATACACCAGGTGACCAACAGTTGGCACTAGCTGGAAGAAAAATATCTGTAAAAGCAGAAAAAGGGGTCTCAGCCAAAAAAATGGCCGATCGACCAAAAAGAGTGCCAATCGGCCAACACTTATGGCCGATGGCAAGAAAACATGGCCGATAAGCACAAAGCTTGGCCGATGGGTTGTAGGGTTGGCCAACAAGCCACCCGGTTCCCTCAGAAACAAAATCACAAGCTCTTGGTCCACAACCAAGAACAAAACAGACAGGTTGAGAGGCTCCAAGGCAAGGCGCGCAGCCGAGACCTTAAGAAACTCAAAACGAACACGAGCATGGATGATCATCGAGTGTTCAAACGATGACGTCCAAGTCTTGAGGACAGTAAAAAATGAGGTGTCTACAAATGCCAATTTCATACATGACACAAAAATAAGACTTCATTGACATAGATACTATAAAAAGACAATAAAAGAAATTAAAATTTTATTAGCAAATTTTGTTTAAGGACCATGATAGAAACACATTGAAATGTAACAAGAACAAAAGATATGAATATAAAACAAAAAAGGGATGCGATTAACAAAGAAAAACTACCAACCTACAAAATGACCCCGAAGTTCGCAATTTGGGTCTTCCCAACCTCCATACGATCCAAGTTGAATATACAAGTTTATTCAGAAACTTACAGATATATCTATCATCCACTTCCCTATTCCTCTACACCTATGAATCTATGATACCTAAATGAGCACGAAACATCAAAATCAAGATTCAAAATACAAGAAAAACATGATACTTGACAAATTTGCACGAAGCACCAAAATCAAGATCCAAAACACAAGAAAAACACAATACTTAATAAATTTTTAAGGATTTCACCTTTTGAGGAGAATGCTTTCCTTATCTGGGAATCATATTCCTTTCCACCAACATTACGATGCCAAGACACATACACACACACACACATGGAGAAAAGCTTTGCTATCTTTTTTTCTATTTGGATTTTCTATGCTCCTAATGTTTTAGGGCATCTTGACAATTATATAACTGCTGATGCAATGCCCACCCCACCTCATATTGTTGCCTCCAAGAAAAAAATTATTTAGGCACTTTTTTACTTGATTTAAAAATAATAAATAAATAAATAAAATGACGACACAAAACTAAACAAACACACAATCCTAAATGAGCACAAAGCACCAAAATGTAGACCCAAAATATAAGAAAAACATATGCAACTATTATTTAGAAGGATTTCACCTTTTAAAAGGAAAATGCTTCCTTAACTGGGAATCATATTCCTTTCCACCAACTAACTCCTACCACACCAAAAGCCAAAAAAAAAAAAAAAAAGTATGACAACACAAAGCTTAACAAATACATAGTTCTAAGATAGAAGAATCCACAATTTCGTAGATATACATGAATCAAGCACCACACAATGTATCTTCCAATAGCTTCTTCAACTATTCTTAGACCTCCATCAAACAAGTAGTGTGTATAGTCAACTACAGAAAAACAGAAAAGGAAAAAAAAATCCCCAACCAAAAAGGTTTCATCATATTAACTTAATCACTGAAGTAGTAGCATTTTCACATATGAAGTATCCTATTGACACATTAATAAATCAACCATCTGCTAAAAAGACCAAATTTCATAAATACGTTATATATATTCTAAATCCCAACTTAGGAGCCAAAAGCACAGATTTGTATACAAAAAACAATGCAAAATATGAACTAAAAGAGAGGGAATTTGAAGGAACTGACCTGAGGAGTAAACATCAACTGTGAGTGAGTGAAAAGATTCATTTCTCTACCATCACACCTGTAAAACACGCACACACACCAAAAAAAAAATGAGCAACAAATCACAAAGCAAAGAAACAAATCACAACCAAAACCAAGAGAATAATTTTAATTAAAGGACTTTTTTAGTTACTTTGTTTACCATAAAAATAATTTTGTTAATTCAATTACCTTATGAATTTGTGATTGCTTGTCATCTGCATCTGCATTGTCAATTGGTTGGATGAGAGAACAATGTCATAATCATAAACATTATTTTATTGTTGCGCAACAAATCATCACAACAAGGTCATCAAATATTTTCATTGAGAACATTCTTTTACCCATTTCTCATGCAACCAAACATTGAAAAATGAAAAAAATAAATGAAAAAAAAAATTTCATCCAGTTATATGATGATCAAACAAATGGAGCTTGAGAAAGAATGATATGCGGAGGATAACCATTATTACCTTAACAAATCTAGGTTGTAAAACTTCTGGGTTCATCTCTTCAACTTCAACTTTAAACGCACTAACAAACACAAAAGGAAAATCATAAAATTCAATTGTTTTGAGTACAGGAAAAAGTGAAAATGCTGAAAAAAATTTGAACATCAATAAAAATGGATAATAGATATAGACAAATTTCAAACGGGAAAAAAACATTAATAAGAAAATCAAGAATTCTAATAGGACAATTTTATTATATTTTTATTGGATGAAAGGTCAACAAAAGGAAGTAATTGACTCATATATATAAGTGAAACATGATTATAAATTAAGGAAAATCAACAATGAAAATCACTTTCCTTTACTATAAATATACATGTGTTTAAGGCAAAGTACAGTAACACTTAAAATTATAGCCACATTTATAGGCACATACCTTGGAAAACTTCTTGTCTCTCTCATAATCAAGGCCAGGTGTAGCATTTTGCAAGGTCAGAAGCAATACCTAACAATTGTGAATTAGCATAGGATTATAAGATGCTACTTCCATCAAAGATGCAGATAAAAGCATGTGACTTCACATAATGTATGTACCTTCATTGGAGGATACTTCGAAAAAGGAGCATGGCCATAGGCAAGCTCTAAAGCAGTAATGCCAAAAGACCAAATATCAGCCTTGTAGGAATATTATTGAAATAAGAACAATTCACAGTATGTAATTAAAAAAATAAAAAACAAGAAAGAACACTTGCAAGAAACATGTAAACAAACTTGAAGTCATAACCATGTAATTGCTTCATAACCTTAGGTGCCATCCTGCAAAACAAATAATCATCCACTAATTAAAGAATATACAACATACAGAAACAAGAAAGAAGTTGACCCTTGGATTACACTATATTGAGATATAAATAATGTGATATTGGATCCCTCTTATAGAAAGGGTAAACACTAAACAAGTATATTCACAAAACAATGCGCTTGGTCTTAAATGATGCAAGCTAAAAAAAAAAAAAAAGGCACTAACTCATGCTAATTCAACATAATGTGGTAATTACACGTATCATACTGACTGCACCAGAAACATGATTATGCATTTTCACCTGAGTATCACCCAGATGATCTAGTAAAAAGCATCTTGACCATTGCCATCCAGGTTCGTTGAAACCTATTGAAACTAGTAATTCCCTATGACCTGTTAAACCACAAGAAACCAAGTAAGAAAAATGATAGAAAAGAAAACATTATTATAAGAAAAGGCTTCCATATCTCTGTAAATTTTAAAGAAAAAAGAACTTTGCTAAAGATAAACATTTTTCATCTACCTAGTTGAGAGCTGAAAGAAGTGACAATATTTATGATACAGTCAGCCAAGCAAACAAAGTTGAATTTGACCATGAAATTTCATCTTTAGACCTTCCTCACTCACTTTGTTTTACAACCACCACACGCTTATGAAGTGGTTTTTAGGTCTGGAGCATAAGCATTTTTCCAACAATCCCCACCCATTTATTAATGCAAAGCTTTAAAAAAAAGAAAGAAGAGAGAACTTGAAAAAAGAGAATGTATCAAATGGTTACAAATACACAGGCTGACTTCATGGAGAATAACATAAGATAATGAGGAGAAAGGACACTATTAGCTAAGTCTAGGCAAATGGATTTGAGTTTCATTGCTAAACTCTTTAATAGATCAGAGATGTAGAGCAAGTAAATATTGTTAAATGTACATATCTTCCCTTTCAAGAATACTTGTGATCTAGGTTTTAGTTTTATCCAAAACAACCGTCCCATTAAGGTATAACCAAAGTGTGTCTGTACCAATTTATTTTTTAAAATGGAGCTACAACAATCAATCAATGGCAATAATCTAAATCCCTAATTGTCCAAGTCCAAATTAAAATAAGAAACATAATAATATCACAACAAAAATAATAATTTGAGAGACAAAGATTTGTGAAGAAAATTAGTAGCAAATAAATTATGCACTCATAAGCAAGAACTATTGAAGCAGAATTTTCAACTAACATACATTAACCACTTAAGCTAATTTTTCAACTCGCTGCAAATTAAAATGAACTTAAACCAAAGAAAAAAAATTTAATTCAAGAAACTAATTTTTATACAATCACATGCTTTCAAAATTAGTTCAAGAACTTGGAATTCCCTTAGGGTTCTCTAATTTTATATTCAAGAATTTTTTTTAAATTTTTTTTTTTACAATCACAACTAAGTTAAAGTATCCTGATTTTTGTAACAGGACATCAATTGTTTTAGAATAACAAATTTAAAAAAAAAAAAAATTGTGTTCAACCCATTAAAGAACCCAATTTCACAATAAGTAATTGACATTGAAGATATTTTTCCCAATTCAGATTCAAGAAGTTTATAAAAAAGAGAAAAATTCACAATCTAAAACAATATAATCACATGCTTTCAGAATTAATTCAAGAAACTAGAGTTCCTTAAGGTTCACTAATTTTACATAATTTTGGAATTGCTCAATCAAAACCTTGATTTTTTAGTGAAAATCCCCAAATTAAAATCCTAGTTTGAATCAACAAACTTGGTTGAAGAGTGGAAGGGTTCTTTGCGTGTGTTCGTCTTTTCCGTCTTCTTTCGTCCACCTTCTCTCTCCGTCGTTACTTCTCTTACTTTGTTCTTTTCTTTTAGTTCAGAGCTCTGTCTGTGCGTATTTTCTTTGTCCATCTTCTCCTTCTCACTCATTGTTATGCCGGTTGGGGTTTGGGTTTGGGATTTGGGGTCTGATGGAGAGAGAGAGAGTGAGGGTTTTGAAGAGGTTTTTGCAAAAGAAAGAGAGGAGGGTTTGGAATTTGGGGTCTGATGCAGAGAGAGGGTAGAGATTTGACGAGTTTTTGCAGAGACATGAAACACACACACACACACACACACAGAGAGAGAGAGAGAGAGAGGAGATGGTACAATGGAAAGAAAGTGAAAGGGTTTTAGGAATTGTATATTTTATATAAAAATTAAATTGAAATATTTTATACAATCACACTTATTTAGGAAGTGTGATAAAATATATATATATATATATATATATATATATATATATATATATATAATTACACTTATTTAAAAAATATGATTAAAAAGTAATAATGTATATATAATCACACTTTAATTAGAATGTATGATTAAAACATAGGGTTCTGTTTAAGTGTGCAACCCCCTTAAGGTTGCATACCATATGCAACCCAATTGTTAGCCGTTAGATTACAATAATTGATCAAGACTATTGAATTGTTTAATTGTGAAAAAGTTGAAACCGGGGCAACCGGTTAATGCTTGTATTTGCATGATTGCATCCCACTCACTCTCTGTATTTTGTCCCTATCTCTCTTTGTTCTCCTCTCTGTGTAAGGTTGGGTTAATGTAACTTCGTTCCATTGACGAAGCTCTGTAGGGAACAGTATAACGGGCGATTTCCAACAACAACGTAACTACAAGCCTGTGTTGGTTCCATTGCTGAAGTGAAGCCCTTCTCTCCAACTAGATATGAGGTATGGAGCTGTCTCCCTCTCTCTGTCTCCCTCTCTGTTTCTCTGGCCTCTTCACTTCAGCTACTTTCCGTCAACTAAACCCCCATCCTAACTTCAACCGCTCTATGCTTCGCTCAAACAGAAACCCCTCCATTGGCAACTAACCTTTCTCTTTCTCAAGCGAGTGTTTGTGTTTGCACAAACAACTAAACCGTGTGAAAATGTCACGTTTGTGTTTGTGTTAACATTTTTTGGTTATCAAGTAATTGTTTGTAGTAATGTCATGTGCAGTATGGCCCGAGCAGAAGTTCAAAGGGAAGGTGATGATTACGACATTCCAAATGAAGCAGATGACATTTGTTTGATGAATGAAAGTCGGGTGGAACCTTATCATGGTTGCGAAGCTGGTCCAAGCAATGAAGAAGCAACCAACATGAACGTTGAAGATGGCGAAGCCGATGTGAAAAAAGAAATGGTTGACGATGCTCATGGCAATGACATGGTTGGTGAGGTTGAACGTGCTATTCTGGAACAGAAATTTGATTCGGTCGAAGATGGAGAAGCTTTCTACAATGCGTATGCTAAAGCCAAGGGATTTAGTATACGAAAATCCAGATTTAACACAAATAAAGAGGAAAAGGTCGTTAGTAGGCTGTGGTTGTGTTCAATGGAAGGTCAGAGATTACTAGTATACTTGGACTGTGTTGCTGAGAAGAGTAGAGCTCCCAAGGCACTAACAAGAGTAGGTTGCAAAGCCCAATTTCGCATACGGTACGATGCAGATGCTGGTGAAGGAGGAAAGTATGTTGTGACTCACTTCGTCACAGACCACAACCATGAATTGGCGGAACAACACTGTGTGATGTATTTGAGGTCACATCGCAGTTTAAACATTGCTGGCAAAGCTCAAGCAATAGCTATGCGCAACATCGGTGTGAAGACTAGCCAAATCATGGACTATATGGTAAATCAATCCGGGTGTTATGAGAATGTTGGTTTCGTCCGTACGGATCTGCACAACCATATTCAAGCCGAACGTAGAGCAAAAGTTGAGGATGGTGATGCGCAGGGTGCGTTGGTTTACCTATGTGCAAAACTTGATGTTGATGCACGTTTTTTTACAAGTATGATGTGTGTAACGATAACAAGTTACAAAATCTGTTCTGGCTAGATTCGAAATCGCGGGCCGACTACGCAAAGTTTGGTGATGTGTTGATATTTGACTCAACTTACAGAACCAATGCATACAAGAAGCCTTTTGTCATGTTAGTTGGTGTGACTAGCCACTTCAGGACCACGATATTTGCATGTGTTTTGCTAGCTAATGCGACAATTGAGACATACACATGGGTTTTGGAAACATTTATGGAGGCGATGGGCAATAAAACGCCTGTGTCCGTACTGACAGATGGGGATAAGGCGATGCGAGAGGCAATCAGAAGAGTATTTCCAGATGCAAGACATCGATTATGTAATTGGCATCTTGGGGAAAATGTTGTTTCAAATGTTCACATAAGTGGCTTTGCACATGCTTTCAAGCAGTGCATGGACATGGAAACGGATGAGACAAAGTTTGAGCATGGCTGGACGACAATGGTCGAAAAATTTGGACTTCAAACCAACAGTTGGGTGTTGGAGACATATGAGAAGCGTCATATGTGGGCTGAGGCATATATGCGTGGACATTTCTTTGCTGGGATGAAGAGCACTCAGCGCTCGGAGTGTATGAATGCTTATTTCAATCCCTTCCTCCAACACAAATTGAAGCTATATGAATTTGTTAGGCACTATGATCGGGCTCTTGCAAGGATAAGGTATAACGAGGCTGGAGATGATGCTGAAACAAATAACACTTTTTCGGTATTGATTACTCCATTGCGAGATATAGAAAAACATGGAGCTGAGCTATTCACCCGAAATATATTTACAATGTTCCGTGATGAAATCTTAGAAGAGGGGAAGTTAAATGTCAAGGACGTGTTCCCTTTGCTGGATGGTCAGAAATGCTACTATATTCATGAGTACAAAGTGAAGGACAAATCATGGATAGTAACACACAGTCCAGTGGATGCTACAATGAGATGTCCTTGCATGAAGTTTGAGTCGTTGGGGCTACCTTGCTATCACATGATATGTGTTATGAAAGCCGAAAATTTAACGCAAATTCCCCCAACTTGTGTGCTGCATAGATGGACAAGGGCTGCAAGCAAGGATGGCCAGCAATGGCCTCAACCCTCAATTGATAGCACTACAACACAGACGGCCCGGTATGGGATATTGAGTTCTTCCTACAACGAAATGTGTTTCTATGCCTCGCAATCAACGGAAGGTTTCAAAGAGGCTAGGGATGCATGTCTTCCGATGACGAGCCGGATGAAGGAGTTATATGAGAAGAATCTGAACGATGGGAATGGAGACAAAGGGAAACATGCATTCCCTCGACAATTTGGAGTAGAAGATCCTGATGTTGTGAAGACAAAAGGGAACCTGGGACGGGCCTCGTCCAACTGTCAAAGACCAAGAAAATGTGGGAATTGCAAATGCATTGGGCACACAAAGCGAACGTGTCCTAAGGTTCGGTTTAGCCGAACAGTGGGTACTAACTCAGATGCAGATACACCCCACATAACTGAGAGTGAGTACAATGCGGAGTCATTGTCCGTTCGCTGCAAAACTGGGTTGGTGGATCCAAGTACACCGCACATTAAGCAACGGCGACTATTTTTCGATGCTTCTCCTGATTCCAAGCAGCCTGCGGGCCAATACGGTAGTGTTGAAGCAGCAGTGTGCAAAAATGATTTGACCACAATTGATGAGGTGAATCAGGTAATTGTATAATTTGCATGATTTACTTATTCCCTTAATTTATTAGGTAGACAGTACTAGCTATTGAAAACACATGGAAATAATGTATGTAGTTTTCATTTTGCACGGATTGCTGTACGTAACGTGTAAATCATTGGTTACGTACAATGCCAGGAAATGGCACAACGTTACCTATGTACAAGGCCACGAGTTGTAAATTTCCCATATTGTTTAGAGTGATGTTGTCATTTGTGTTTGCAGTGACTTGTCATTTTGAAAACTAATTGAAGGTGAGATATATATGGGTTGTTTATATTGTTTTGGGTGGGAAATTGTCTTATGTTTGTATTCGAAGATTCTTATTGCGGGTTGCTTGTTTGTGTTCCATATTTGGTTGGATCTAACTGAAGGGTTTTTTGCGGTGTGGTTTATCAACTAACGATGTGTTTGGCTTCGTATTGATTTGGTATGACTTGTTTCGGTAAATTAGTATTATATTTCGAGTAAAATACGAATTTTGTCCATGTGGGTTTGCAAAATTACATACCAGCACATGCATTTTGTATATAATCCAAGTGGCAGTTAATTTTGGGTGTTACTTGGAGAAAGTAACCCAACGAACTCGTTACTTTATCTCCATGCCGATTGCTATATGAATTACGAGTTACAAACAGGAGTTGTGAAATTATTTCATGTTAACTACGAAAGCATGGGTTTATTGTTAGTCAAATTATGGTGGGCCTATATCGACAGCAACGAAGCAGTAATTTAAAGTTGACAAGTTGAAGAAGAAAATCAAGCAATTGTGGTATTGGTTCGAATGCCTGAAAAGGATGAAGACTTCTTTCGATGAACTGATGGTAACAAAGTAGAAAGTAACAAAGTAGAAAGTACAAAGTAAGTTGTTGTGCTGTTGTGTTGTTGTGTTGCTTGTAACAAAGTAGAAAGTAGAAGGGAAAAAACTACTCAGAAGTTGCAATGTAGAAAGTAAGTTGTGTTGTTGTTCATATCCTCTCTCTCTCTCTCTGCAAACATTCTGCCCTTTATAGCTATTATTTCCCACGACCCCATGATCTGCCGATTCTGCAACTGCTTGTGTGCAACTTTTGTAACTGCATGGTCATTTCCGTGTCTTTAAACCACATAAAACCTTCACTTGTACCTGTCGAAGTGCATATAATTGAAGTTGCCACCTGTGCCCAAGTCCTTTTAGCCTTTCCTCGACAGATACAGACTCCCAATTCGTTCATGTTTCCTCTTGGAGGCTGGCCACTAAATCTATGAGCACTGCCAGTAACTACTCCAGTGTGTAAGTCAGGTGGCATGCAAGATTCAATGTTAGTTGAATGGAGCAGCTGCTGGGAGGATGTGGCAAAAATAGGTGCAAAGAGGAATTTTGAATCTAATATCCAATAATAATTTAGCTGAAAATATGAGTGAATTTTTTTTTAAAAAAAAGTAGTTTCGGTTTTTTTATTACAAACCCGAGATGTATATTTTTTTTTTTTTGATGTAAATAAGTTGTGTATTTTCGTTACGTAAAATGTAGGACTACAATTGTGTTTAAGTCATTACAATACAGAAAAAGGTTATTTCAAACATAATTTCAAGTTTACCGACATTGAATATATTTTGATTAAATTACAGGGGAAATTAATATTTGGCAGAGTCTGATGATCCAAAGTCAGGGCAGTAATAGTGAGTGGCCAAGTGTTGTGGTTCAGTGGCCCAGTTTGTAAGGATTGTTGTTGTGTTTAGTGGACAATATTCTGTCAATTTTTGTCTCATAATGATGAGGGACATACCCCCACAATGGTGAAAAGGAAGGTCAACAAGGAAGAGTCAATATTTGGCAGAGTGGACTTGAAAATTCGAAGTCAGGGGGCAGTTACAGTGGCAGTTATGGTGTAGACGTGTGGGATCATGCAATGATGAGCCACAAAAACAGTATACGGATATCGAAACGAACAATCTCCCTTCTAGGCTTTCCAAGTATACTAAACCTCCACTTGTGTCTGTCGATCTCCCTTTTCTTGTGTTTATTTCATGGCCACCAACTGTTTGAAACTTCTGTCGACGGAGCAAGGCTCATGCTTTGTCTCATGCTTCCTCCTGAAAGTGTGTCCACTAACTCATAATGATGAGGGACATGCCCCCACAATGGTGAAAAGGAAGGTCGGCGGGGAAGAGTCAATATTTGGCAGAGGGGACTTGAAGATTCGAAGTCAGGGGCAGTTATAGTGGCAGTTATGGTGTAGATGTGTGGGATCATGCAATGATAGGCCACAAAAATAGTATACGGATATCGAAACCAACGATCTCCCTTCTAAGCTTTCCAAGTATACTAAACCTCCACTTCTATCTATCGATCTCCCTTTTGTTGTGTTTATTTCATGGCCGGAAGCTGTTTTAAACTTCTGTCGATAGAGCAAGGCTCCTGTTTTGTCTCATGCTTCCTCCTGAAAGTGTGCCCACTAACTCCATGACTGGTGCTAAAAACTTCTCCCATCACTTCTAGGTGACCCACATGTAGAGAACCCACTTTGAAGTGGTGGACATTCCTTCAGACTTGGCCACGTGTTCTCGATTAAGTGGACCATCTGTCGATAGAGACTGGCAAAACTTGGTGCAAAGAATGGCCCTCTTGTTCAAGTTAAATATCATATGAATTAACCTTGCGGAAGTGATTAGGACCCCCTCCAATCACCACCTGCACCCCTTCCCCCCCCCCCCATACACACGTGGGGGCTGGTGATTGGAGGAGAAAGAAAAAAAAATAGAAGTAATTTTTTAAAAAAAAAACTGGCGAATCAGAGAGAAAGGGGTCATGGGGGTGCGCCCTTGTGGGGGGTCCAAGTCATATGATATTTAACTTCAACAATGGGGCCATTGTTTGGGCCCAATAGCAAATTTATTAGTACGGGCCCCATCATAAGCTATAAAAGACCCACCCTTTCAACTTCAAACCACTTCATTTCCCTCTAATTCGAACTCCCCAGACTGTACTCCTTTTTCTCAAGCATTGTCGTTCAAAACCCGAGCACCACAAAACCCTAAGCCATGGCGCCGAAAAAATCTCAACCATCACCATTTGAGGAGAACAATGAAGACCTACTCCGCTTCCCAGACCCTATCAGAGCACGTATCGGTCCTCTAAAATTTGGTGCAACCCTATTGCCCAGCACAAGCTCAGTCGCTAAGGCTACTCTAGGCCCTACCTTCGCGTCTTACTTCCCAGACGAGCTAGCTCCATACTATCCCCTTGGTAATGGTGAGAACCTTCTTCTCGACCAACCTGGACTTAAATGGACTAACTGGAATGTCAGCAAAAACCCACTCAGATCGTGGAGGTCACCAGACTCTGTTTGGCGAAGCTGGGCCAGGAGAATTGAAGGTCACGACGGTGAAGTATGGAAGCACCAGGGCATTAGTGAAGCAATTAGACTGTCGACTAAAAATTATAACATGGACAAAGGGCTGATTGCTGCTGCTGCATGCTTTTGGTCGCAATCTTGTAACTCCCTACTCCTGAATTTTGGTATGATTTCCCCTACCATCTTAGATGTAGCTCACTTGACTGGTCTCCCAATCTTGGACACTCCAATTCATGCTCTCCTTGAGCCTTCAAAAATGAGCTTTACTTTAAACACTGACATGTGCTATACAGATTTTGCCCAAAAATACAAAGGCAAGCCTGGTTCCCCTGTCCATGACAAAGAAAGAACTGCTTTTTACTTACTTTGGCTTTGTGAGTTTCTTTTTTGTGTCCCTGGGTACAAGATCACGAAAGAGTACCTCCCCCTTGCCTTGTGTATGCAAGATGGCCAACTTATGGCTTTAGCCCCTTATCTTCTTGCCACCCTTTACAAGGCCCTATTTTCCTTTGTCCACAAGAAGATTTCTGGCAACTGTGGTGGCCCTTTCTGGCTCTTCCAGGCCTGGTTGTATGCCTATTTCCCTGAGGCACGACCCCCACTAGCTAACACCGCGAAACCTGTTTTCTACTCCTATGTTGAGCAACTACTCACTTATAACAGCCAACCCATCCTCACTTTCAGAAATCAGCTTACCATGTTTTACAACCTTCCTTCGAGGAGACCTTCCA
The DNA here is from genome assembly GCF_055761805.1 of Camellia sinensis. NCBI lineage: Eukaryota > Viridiplantae > Streptophyta > Magnoliopsida > Ericales > Theaceae > Camellia > Camellia sinensis. The sequence goes on along the minus strand of NC_138969.1, from coordinate 184,790,140 downwards.
ACCTGTACATGTCATTTCAAAACTTTGAATTCTCCTCCTCTAGACTTCGCTTCCTCTTTGTAGACCCTTCTGATTTACACAATGAGCAAGTCCAAGAACAAAATGAGACTTGGAGACACATTCTCACCTCTAGACATGTGTTGGTTGGCTGTTCCATATCCTTCGCCAAGATGTCCAACTGCAGTTTTGAGACATACTGTCCCAATCAATGGGCCAGGCAATTAGGTCTTTCCCAAGGTATCCCATATCCTTATTTCCACCCAACCATCCATGAGGAGATTGGCTCCAGAATCTTCTTCAAAGATCCTATGCAAGCTGAATCCATTTTGACAGAGAACACCAAACTTTTCCAAGATTTTGGCCCCTTCTTCTTCAAACCTGCTGCGGACTGCTCGACTGCTTTTGACCATTGGTGGGGACTTATGTCTGCCATTATTTTCTGCAAGCCACTTGAAACCTGCCTTCACAACACTTGTATTCATAATCAGGGCCCCATATCCTCGCCTTCCAAGCTTAAGGCTACAGGTATTCTTCCTTCATATACTTCATATCCCTGACTGTGTCATGCAAATTTTTTATTTTTTTTCTCTACAACACTAACTTGTTTAACCTTTGACAGCCAAAATTGGGCTTGCTGCTGAACCATTGGTTAGGGACAAACATAAAGGCAAGGCTCCAATGGATGCAACTACTCAGACAAACACCCCCTCAGTTCCGAAATTAATCGCAGACTCTTTCGCAGCCGCGCAAACACAAGCACAGAGAGGAACTACCACCCGTGCCCCTGCCGAGACAGAGGTCACGGCGAAGAAGAGAGAAGAGCCTTCCACTGCTCATGCTCTAAGTACAGACCTAAGTGATTGGGATATCCCTCTCAGCCAAATGGTTGGCCAAACAACATCAAATCCTTCAGGGCAGCTCTACCAAGTATGCCTTCACTTTACATATTTACATTATCTCAATTTCCATTCACGCCCGACTGATCACTTACTTTTGTGCAGAGAAAAAGAAGGAGATTACTTCTTACTGCTGCTGATGATGAGGATCCTTCCACTTCTCCTCAACACATTCATCCCATTCCCAGTCCCATCAGCAATGTACCCAGAGAACCCACTATACAACCAACTCTACCACCACCTGAAGTATCGCAACAAACTTCCTTACAACCTGCTTCACAGTCTTTGCCACAGCAATCTAGACAATCTGCATCACAACATCCTTCCACTTCTCCTCAACACATTGTCCCTTCTGTCTTTAGCCCTCAACCATCACCATCCAACCCCTTCAATTCCCAAACTTCAAACAAAGAATCAGAGAGGATTGAATTTGACATTTCAATCAACAGCCAATCCTCTCCAACAGATGACAATACAAAATCCCCTGAACCAGAAGTTCACAACAACCAAGGTAAATAGAAATACAAATGTGACTGTTTGTTTGAAAAAAGAAAAACTTCTCTTTAAGTAACTGGTGTTGTTCTCCAATTACAGGGATGGACATAATACACGACTCATCTCCACATCCAATGTCTGAGACAGAACTTGAAGGTCCTCATCACTTTCCCTTGTTAGCAGAACCAAAAAAGGAGCCTGAAGGCGTTGATGTTGCCATTTCATTAGTACCAGAAATAACCCCTCCTACTGCCACAACCACAGCCGAACAAGGCCAACCATCTGCGGGCACGTTATCAGGACAGGTACTACCATTTCCAACCTCATCCTATTTACTCTTTATTACTTGCAAGCATATATTCTCACCAAACTATTTATGTTCACAGGCCATCCGTCCATGTCAGGATATTTGGGCCAAACTTTCTATTCTTCAACAACATCTAGACGAAATATCCTCATTGCCTCGAAGGCTACATCTCTTTCATGCTGAAACTCAACAAACCTTAACCACCTTCATGAACCTCATTAACACCCCTGTTGAAGAAATCATTCTCCACAAACCTGATGAAACATTGGCCTGTCTTACTGCTGTTCTAAACCTCTCCCCTAATCCTTTCAACCCCATTCAACTGAAGCAATTGGCCAAGATCATCACGGAATGGCCAACCCTTTCAGAGATGGTTCGGACTTGCTCGAAGGATATTCAAACCAAAAAAGATTTCCTAAACGAAGCCCACACCATATCTACTTCACTAAACCTCAGCCAGCAAACCTCTGCAACCATTATTGAGCAACACTCAGCACTTGAACTTGAGGAAACCAAACTCATGGCAGAACTTGCCGCTGTCCGGCAAAGAAAGGCTCATCTGCAGCAGCAACATGACCAGCTTAATCAAGAAGCAAGGATGATGCTCTCCCAAATTACACATCGTTCTGCATCAATTCAGACAACTAAAGCTGAGTTGGACCAAGCCCAAGCCATGCTAGCAGATGCTCAATCAGAATGGGGTGTTCTAGCCATTCTGTTCCCCAAATCCTAGGCTACTTTATATATGTATTCTTTTGTATTGCACAGCTAGGAATGATTTGGAAAGCTAGGAATGATTGCCTTTTTAATGAGAAGATTGTTGATGGCCCTGAATTGGTTGAGATGGTGAAAGTGAGGGTTGCACTTTGGTATAAGCAAAGTTATAGAGGCCTACAGTATTCAGTGGAGGACATTGTCAATAATCTGGATAGGATCAAAGTCTGATTGAGGGGGTGGTGTTTGGTGTTTTTGCAAATAGGGTGCAGGATTTTGGTCAATCTGTGCTATGCTGATGGAAGCAAGGGGAAGTGGGTGTATACCTGGTATTAGCAGATTTTCTTGGTGGCTAATTTTGCTCCGTTGTGCTTTAATTTTGCTATGCTTTGCTTTATTTTTGGGTTGTTGCTCTGCCTTAGTTTATGGGGTCAAGCATGCTCATTTCTGGTTGCTGCTCTGTTGTGCTTCAACTCTGCTCTGCTATATATATACTCTGCTGCTGCTATATGGGATCAAGGAATAGGTTTAAGTCTGCTGCTGCATATTGGGCTTTTTGTAATTGTTGAAATGATGTTTTGGTGTGCTATATTGGAAGTCTGCTGCTAGATTAGGGAAAGTTATTGGAGGTCTGTTGCTTGCCTTCTTCTAATTGTTGGTCTGCTGCTGTAGTTATTTTTTAGTTTTAGAGGTTGAAGGATCAGGCTCAAGTCTCAATGGTGGCTGCTGTGAGGTTTAGATCAGGTCTAATGGATCAGGCTCGTAACTGGTGTCTGCTGTGATCTGTGTGAATTCAGACTGAAATGGGGTCATACTTGGTAGTGTGATGCAGCAGTATGTCTTTAGGTGATTTCCTGGTTTGGTTATATCCATTCAGCGCAGAAGTGCAGGATCTGGGTTGTGTAGCTTGAGTTGTAGGGCTGCAGTGCATGTCATGGTTCTTCTTTGCTACAGCTCTAGTGTTGGTGGGCTGCTGTCTGCAGGTTAAACAGTAGTTCACTGATCTGGAGCTGCTGTCAATGGTTCAAACTGCTGCTGTAAACTGCAGATTTGTGATATTAACTGCCAATTTAAATCCAAACTGCTGCTGTATGTCTTTTGGTGGTTGCTGCTAAGTAGCATATTTGGTCTGCTGTTTTACCTCTGTGTTCTTGTTTCGGTTGTGTGGCTGTTGGTATCTTGTTCATGGTCTGAAGTTGGCAATGGTGTTTGTGGCTGCATTGCGTTCTTCGTCTGAAGCCTGGCTGTACGGTCTGAAGTTTGTTCATGCTGCTTTGGAGTTTCATCTGTTTGTCCTGTTATGCGTTTTTGTGAGGATGGGCTTCGAGTTACATTCTTATTGTTTTCCTTCTGGTTTTGTTTCTCTTCGTTGGTCTCTCACCAACTAGGAGGTTAGAGCTTTTTTAGCTCCAAGCTCCTCTTTATTGATGTATCATTCACACCTTGTATGTGCTTTTTCATCAATAAAGTTTTTTCTTTTGCCGATAAAATAAAAAAATGAATGTCATTACTCTGTGTTTTAATGTTATGTTGTATGGTTTTTTTTATTTTTTGTGCAATTTTTCTCTGTTTGTACATTGTTATGAAGCAATCAACTCCCCTTCAAAGTTTCCCACATGGTTGGATAATTCTTCTTCACATATCTTCTGTTTATATATCTCCTATGTGGTTGGTTGCCCTTCCAAGGATTCGTTTATGTAGAGGATGTCATACTTCTTCACATCAGTATATCTGTCATGTACAGATGTTTAGTAGTTTTTATTTAGTATCAAACTCTACATGTTTAGTGTGTAAAGTCAGTCAGCCAAATATTTCTGAAAATATGTCATCTACAATACACAACTGCCGTAAAACACTTACTTATCGACCGATACACTGGAAACAACCAGGCAGTATGCAACATGACATTGATTGTAGTTTAAAATTTGTGGCACGTTTGCTATTTAAAACTTGTACTTGCTTCTGCCTGTTCACACGTGGATCAACCACAACATGACATGTGTGAAAGTCAGCGTCAGAGTCCATCAGTTACACATATGAAAGGGGTTTAGTTTAACTGCACGTGAGGGCCCACATGGTGCAGCATTTAGGAGGATCGCAGAAACGGTCATTGGCAGACTACAGTTGTTGATCTGAAGACAGGTGGACCCCTGTTAGTGCATTATAGTCACTGCTATTTGTTTGTTCCATGGGATTTTTTTTGCTTTGTTTTGGACAAAATCATGGCATTCAAAAAAATCGAACAAACATAATTCATGTGGTAAAAACGAACAAACATTAGTACTTTCAACTTGCATTGTTTGTTGGACAAATATCACATTGCATTGGACAAACATTACTATATTCATTTGGGCAAATTTCACATTGCATTGTTTGTTCTGTACCCATAACATTGGAATTATGTGTATCACATTATGTACAGGCCACGATAAAAGCAAACAAACATTACTACTTTCCCTCGTTTGTTCCAGTCCCAAACATTGGAATTATGTGTACAATCAATACGCGTGGGAAATTAGTATTATCACAGCTGCGACCTGAAAAGTTGTCACGACAAGCTGATGCAGTAATCCAGTGGTGGTTGGGCATCGAAATTACTCTCATACTGGCAGGCCATGATAAAATCGTTGCCATATTTGTTGTAATTGCAATCAATCACATGCACGAAGGATACTCGCCGATCTTTGTATTGTTCACATCCATAACGAAGTCAAGCACCAACTTCCGACAAACAGAAGGATGAAACTATGTACAGAAAGTGAATAACACAAATCAGGTACAGTTATAGTGGTAGGAAATAAACGGATTTATTTCGCAATTGGAAATTAAGCCATAGAATGTACCTTGTGTGGACCGCTGGGTATATCAGGCCGCTGCATGTACTTGATCACAAACATCCCATAGTCGAAAGTGCTACAAATGAAATGTAACATTCAGTTTCTCGTAAAATATTAGCAAGTTCGTTAAATGAGTGATTCAGGAGTCAAGTCAATGTGACGCTGGGTTTGTGGATTACTCATCTAGCTATTGTAATGGCCTTTGTACTAACATGCAGACGTCAAAGGTACGCACGTGTACAGCATATTCATTTCCAAACTATAGTTGCAGTAAGTCATGCATTGTTTGAACCTGTTGCAGAATGAGACAGTTAGTTTATGTGCAGGATGTGACAGTGTGGAAGTAGATTTGTGAAATTCAGCACGACATACCAACATTTTTGCCGCGTTCAGCTTGTTGGTGTCCAGTGTGGCGGATGCCAATGAGTCAAATAGGTACGCCACACAGTCTACCATATCTATTTTTAGGCACGACCAATGTACTCCTCTATAATTGAAAGACATGTAAATCTACACACAAACACAAGTGAAGACGTTGTTTAGAGGGCATGCGAACATGTACGCACTTTCATATTTACATTGACATTCATGTAAATGGGATCAACAATCATGTTACCGACGTTCATAGTAAATCTACTCGCTTCAATGGGATGGACATTCATATTACCTTCTGACATGCATCAAGCACCCGAGTATATCTGTCATGTCCAAAATATGATTTGACGATATTTTCATGGTTCAGAGGTTGAGTTTTTTTATTTAGTATCAAAGGCTGCATGTTTGGTGTGTAAAGTTCAGTCAGCCAAAGTTTTCTGAAAATATGTCTTCTAGAATACACAACCGACCCAAAACACTTACTTACCGACAGATATACTGGAAAGAACCACGCAGTATGCCTCCCGTCTTTGTGTACTTGTCACTGTCCGTTAGTCAATTGAACCGCGACCAAGTTGATTAGCTGGAACATTGTAACACACGAGGCAACTTGCGAAATAAGGTTTGCAATTTGTTTAAATGTAAAACAAAATAACAATGTCCGTACATGGAAATGTCTGTCATGCAAATATAGTGGAAATAACATTGTCAGATGCCAGGACTTACCGTGTCGGATAGCCATGCCCCTGGTTTAAGCGTGCGCATGTCACGTCGCGTAGCACATTCGCAAGGCATTTCATGAAGATTCATAGACACGACAATGTCCTTACATTAAACGTATACATGAATCAGTAAGAAGCAACCTACAGCCTAGTACAACTTAAATGTATCTGGCTAAACTCTATAACATAAGATTAGTTTTTCTGTTGTACAACTATGCCAGATATTCCTGATTCTACTAGGCTCCAATCCAATTAAGATTAGTTTTAAGTTTTGAAAAAACAAAAGTAAAAGGAAAAAGTTTTACATATTACAACTTATGACATGTCCAATAGTATTTGCTAAAATAATATGTGAAAATTGAAATGCTCATTTACAGGTGAGTAAGTTAAATAAAAAAAAAAATACATGTTTTTTACAAACTGGAGCCATCAATATCCCAAAATGATCAAAATGGAAAATGTAAGCAGACTAGAAGAAAATAGCTACGGAAAATTGCACTTCATTATAAGTTTTCAAAAAATTTTGCAAATCATTGGTAAACTTTATTAAGTTTCATAATTAAAATTATAAAGTTTTCCAAGAATTTGTAAATATTTTGTGAAAATATCAGTGATTTGGAATTTTCCCAATAGCTACATGTGTGCAGGGATAAGACCAACAGAAGAAAACTTCAGACAGGAAATTTAGCCAGTGATCTTTCCCTAGGCCACTGCATTAAATTCAAAGAAAATCCTACATACGACATGGATAAACCCATCATAAACCCATCAAAATCATACAGAATGAAAAATTAAAGCACTGATAGCTACAAAAATCAAATAAACATAGCACGACAAATGAAAATTGTGGAATTCAAACTTATTTCACAAATACTACAGAACAGGTTAATTGCGAGTACTAAACTCATCCGTACCTGTCATTCTTTCTGTCGTCAAGTACAGAGTCAACAACTTTCTGTTCGGCCGCTGATAAAACCTCTCTGCTCTCCAGTGTCATCAAGTCCTTCTATCAATATAAACAATCAAGTAACATCAACTCCTCCTATTAATATAAACAATTAACTAACTGAACACTGTTCAGAAAAGTAATTTACAACATACATAACACATCCTTATGCATCTAAAATTGGTGAAGCGATGTCTAACCTCTGAACGGAACCGCTTCTCCAACCTGTGCAGTTTGGACAGGACTTTGTCCGAAAACTGTAAGACAATTGTACAACATTTGTTACTGCAAACTTGCACTACAATGACAACTATTAAAATACAACACAAATAATGGTTCAATTATGATCAGTAATGATGTTGGCATCAATTGGTAATGAAACATACGAAAGTGAAGTGATATGGTGACTTGGAAATTTTTCTACAGTAAGTCGAGTACTTATTTTGCTATCGTTGCACGAATGCATATCCCCTACGCCTGTCGCTCCAACACCTCTTCCTCTTCCTCGTCCTCTTCCTCTTCCTCTTCCCTTTCGTGTGCCTGTTACAATTTGTCCCGCTCCCAATGTTTGGGTAAGCTTACCGGCAGAAGGATGCACATTGTCTGATTGTCAACATGAACAACTAGTACCTATAACAAATGAATGGTGCAACTGGCCGCTTTCGACAAGAGCCAGCAATAGTGTCAGACATTTGGATATGTTGTTTGGCAATTGTCTTCAATCTTTTCCTTTCCCTTCATGAAAGAGCCAATCATACAAATTAGATTGAAGGGAAAATTACAGGGGTGGTGTACACATTTTGTTTGTTGTCTAATTTGGATCGATGCACTTTAAACTCCCTCAATTCTGACAGTCCATTTCAAATTTCCTCGACATTTTTGATGAAATTGCTAATGTCGTTTGTGATTTTTAAAACAAATATTGTAATGTCAATTGATTGAGATTATGTAAGTTCAGTAAAGTTGTAAGTTGACTACTACAAAAAGTACAGTTGCCACGTATATACTTATTGTCTGATACAAAATAGTTAAGAGTTGTAATCAAATGGACGTAATTGAAACAAAAGTTCACAATTAATGATGCAAAGCGAGGCCATTCAAAATTTGTGCAAAACAAATAACATAAACACAAAAGTACATGGGCTACTGTAAGAATTGATCCCGAAAAAAAATTAGCGTATTCCTTGGTGATGGATTTCATTTGTTTACAAACATATGTACGAAACCAACTGGTAGCAAGTCTTGAAGGAGAAAACTAACATTGTTGGTGCGAGGTGACCAATATCCATCAGATGCAATGATGGCAATTCCTGCAAAGTATTCCAATCAATATTTACAAGAACACAAACAAACGGCTGCAACATGTGGCTGTTAATCGGAAAATTTTGCGTAAACACAAACAACAACACACACAATTTCCCAACACTTATACAGATTTTGAAAAGCACAAAAGAAAGGACACACATCAAAATTTTGCATTTAGTTCACACAGCTTACAATTGAAATAATTATGTATACAAGCGATAAATGCATAATTTCCCAAAAATTGAAGACGAATGACTACATTTTGTTTTTCATTTATTGCTGAAGGAGTACACGCACATACTTTTATGAAGGCCCGACTATAAAGAACAAAGAAGCAACTGAACTATTTCATGACGGGGTTAAACAATCTGGACACGATTCTGCTGTCAGTCAAATTGGTGCTCATCCCAGGCACAAAAACCAGATGAAACCCCATCAAGTTGAGGGCTTCAATTTACTACTGAGCAACTTGGTTGCAGAGAATCGAGGTGGCTAATCCCAGCCCATGCTCCATTACCTTCGGGTGCTCAGACAGTGGGCAGATCAGAGAAGAATACTTTTCCGGGCATACAAGCAAGTTTCTTCAATTGTATGTGACAATGAAACAAGCAAGACTGCCGCTGCCTGCCAATAAATATTACTAACATACCCATCCATTCTCATTCTAGACGAAGGTCATACTCCCACAAATGAAAGTATGCATTTCATGAACTCACTCAATAAAGTCCAGACAACCCGCAACTCATGAATGGCAGTTACCTTCCTCTTGAAATGTAACTGCTATTCAACAGCAAGATGATAACTTCAAGAGAAAGGTTACTGCCATTCAAGAGTTGCGTGCAATGACAGGCAAGGCTGTCCATTTCTACGCATGAGATTTTCTTCGTGAATTGCGTGGGCTTGTTGACTTTTCTGAATTTCTTCACGTCAGCCCTACGACAGTTCGTGAAGTTGAAGAACTGAACAACTTAGTTAAGAAGTTGAACATCACCTAGGATGGGAGCACACTCTATGTGCACGCACAGTTGAGATCCCTCTTAAAGAGTTCACCTACAGACACGTCAACCACAGAAACAGAGGGCATTGACGATGCCCGGATGGACCACTTCTTAGAAAAGTTGGATATTAGAGAAGGACTGAAGGCAAACTTCTTCCTTAATCTGTTAGGCTTGTCCGAATCAGGTGGGGAGAATGTATTGGTTTTCAGCCATCGTGTCCACCCGCTTAAGTTGCTGGAAAGGCTAGCCATGAAAGTGAAGGCTTCAACTCTGGATTCAGAATTGGGTGTGGGGAACAAATAGCTCTCTACAAAATTTGGAAATTGTCATCCTCGTTTCAACTCTTTCAATTGGCTTTCCTATGTTTTAAGTTGAATACCGTCAACTATGCATGAACTTCAGCACTAAAACAAACAGTTGTTTCCTGTGTTGCACGGACTCGGGTACGGGTGCCAGGTGTGGGTATGTATGTACAAGTCTGACATATTAAATCTTAACCCTACATTCAATGGTACGCGGTCTGGGGAAAAAATATCATATTTTTAATCTAATATGTGACATAAAATGGTATTATATGTAACTTACAGTGTCAAAATGCCATTTATAGTAATTTGACAATAATTTGCACATATAATAATTGTGTTATATACAATTATATAAGAAGTGTCCATTTTTCAAGTATCCGACACATATCCCATACCCTTGTCCGACTCTCAGTTGTCCGACACAGGTATTTGATCTATTTTGAAGACTCCGTGTAACACAGATTGTTTCTAAACATAAGTTCCGGCAATATAAAAGCACCGAATACTACAAAATTGAAAGCAAAATTCAACCGAGTGTGCTAGCCACTGTGTGATCAAGATTAGTCATTGTTTGTTTATCGAGTTTCTTATTTTTGCTTTCTTGGCTACTCTTAAAAAAAAATTGTTTTTCCCGTGCCAACATTACACAAATTTTTTTTAAAGTCTCTTTCGTTATATATAAGCTAACCTAACAAGTTCGCCATGTAAATGCAGAACACCTTTTATGCTTGTTGCTAACTACTATGATACCTATGTTCAACTTGCAGCACTGATAACAGAGGGAAGATTCCTATTCGAAAGGGAGAAAATACAAAAATCGAGTACAGAACAGTTCCTATTGGGTCAATTTCGGTTAGCAGAGGGAAAAGTTCCTATTTGAATAGTACAAAATACGAAAATAGAGTACACAACTGTTCCTATTGGGTCGATTTCGAGTTGGGTGTGAAGGTATATGCGAATGAAAGAAGACAAACAAGGAGACAGAGAATGTACCAGCACGAAATAAAGGAAATACCAACCGGCGCAGACAAACCGACGGTGGTGCTCGATTAACCCTTGCGGTTGTGCTCCACTGACAAAAATCATCTTCAAAAAAGAATTTATGCATCCACTTCCCTGGCTAGCCTTCCCAACGACTTAAGCCCTCAAATATTTTTCTCTTTAAAACCCTACAGCTACGGGGAAATGGAACAACGGAGAAATGGGGAGAGAGAAAGACAAACAAAGAGAGAGGTCCGAGATGGAAAAGAGACAGACGGGCCGAGGGAACTTACACCTCTTCTGAACACTTCGGCATCTTTAAAAATTTTATACTTTATCTGACAACTTACACGTTTTTATGAAAAATGACATCATTTATAAATTAATTTTCTTCATAAAAGTTACACCTTGGAACTTATATCTTTTTGTAAAAGCGAAACATTCAGCTTCATTGGTCTTCTTTGGGAACTTATATCTTTTGTAAAAACGAAACATTCAGCTTTTGGTCTTGTTTGGGAACTTATATCTTTTGTAAAAACGAAACATTCAGCTTCAATGATTGGTCTTCTTTGGGAACTTATACACTTTGTAAAAACTCACAAAGTTTACACCAATTCCTAAATTTTACACATTTTCAAAAAATTTACACCTTTTCTCGGAAATATTTACAACTTTTTTGAAAAATTACACATTTTGTGGAAAAACCTCTTTCATAAAATTTACACTTATTATTTGAAGTTAAACCTTTAGTGAAAAACAAAACTTACATCTTTTGTAAGGTCATTTACACCTTCATTGGAAAAACATACACCATATTTGAAAATGTTATACCTTTTGTCAAATAATTTCTTTTAACAAACTTTATCAAAAGCATATTTTCCATAAAACGTGTAAATTTTCAAAAAAAGGTCTAATTGACTTCACCAAAGATGTAACTCCTATTTGCAAGGTGTAAATTTTTTTAAACATTTTGTTTCACAAAAGGAGTACCTTTTGGAAGAGGTGTAAGTTTTTAAAATAATGAGTAAAGTTTTTAAAAAGGTGTAAGTTTTGCTGGCAGAAAAGGTGTAATATCCCAGAAAAAGTGTAAATTATATGGAAAAGGTTATTCACAAAAGCAGTAACCATTCAGAAACGGTGTAAGTATTCCCAGAAAAATGTGTAATCATTCAGAAAAGGTTAATGTTTTTAACAAAATGGATAAATTTTATGCAAATATTCCTTCCATGAAAAGTGTATATTTTCAAAAACATGTATGTGGTTTTCACAAATGGTGTAACTTCCCATTAAAGGTGTAAATTTTATGGAAAATATAATTCAGATTTCCATAAAAGGTGTAAACATGTTCCGAAAAGATGTAACTTATTTCACAAAAGGTGTAAGTTCGAATGAAAGGTGTATATTTTGTTCCTAAAAATGTTTCACAAACAGAGTAACTTCTCATAAAAGGTTTAATTATTTCCACCAAAATGTGTAAACTTTCAGAAAAAATTAAGCTTCTAACAAAAGGTTTTAACCTATATGAAAACATATTTTTCTTACGTATAAATTTTTTCACATAAGAAGTCTGTTTCAGAGAAGACGAGTTTGGGAGGGCTTGGAATAGCGACTCCAAGTCCAAATCCAACCAAGTATGCCAATGTAAAAGAGAACCGTTTGTAATATAGAGCAACGGACACAGAGAGAGAGAGAGAGAGAGAGAGAGAGACTGAGGTCAACAGAAACAGAGACCTAGATGGACAGTGATCGACCGAGACAGCCAGACCGAGATTGACAGAGAGGGACCGAAATCAATAGAGATCGACAGAGAAGAGACCCACATGGACACAGACAGACCAAGATTGCTGGAGACAGACCGAGATAGACAGAGAGAGATCGACATCGACGGAGAATAGGCCGACATCGACAGAGAGAGGCCAAGATCGATAACCAGAGAAAAAAAAAACCTTCGATTTAAGGCGGCGGTGGTCGTGGAACTGGCGATGTCAGACGGCAGTGAGCACCGGAGGCCATCGACGCTTGGGTGGTCAGTGGGGGTCACGAACCCTTTGATTTGTTCAGTGGTTGTCCCAATTTGTTTATGAACACTTTGAAGTGTTACTCCTTTTGTGTTTATGAATACTTTGAAATGTTACTCCTTTTGTGGTTATGAACACTTTGAAATGTTACTCCTTTTGTGAAATAATTTTTTCCATACAATTTATACTTTTTATTGAAATTTACACCTTTTTTGAAAGCCCAACTTAAACCTTTTTCAAAAGTCACTTACATCTTTTGTGAAAAAAAAAATTCATCAAATTTATATATTTTGCTAAAATTTACACCATTTCGTGGAAGTGCCTATATCTTTTCTAAAAAGTTACTGATTTTGTGAAACTATTTATCTCGTCAGATTTATACTTTTTTTTCGAATATACACCTTTTGTGAAAGCCAAACTTAAGCCTTTTTCTGAAGTCAGTTATATCTTTTATGGAAAAAAAATTCATCAAATTTACAGATTTTGCCTAAACTTACACTTTGTCGTGAAAAAACTTATACCGTCGCTGAAAAGTTACTCCTTTTGCGAAAGAATTTTTGTCATAAGATTTATACCTTTTTGAAACTTACACCTTTTCTGAAATCCCAACTTAAACCTTTTTCTGAAGTCACTTATATCTTTTGTGGAAAAAAAAATTGATGAAATTTATACATTTTGCCTCAACTTACAGCTTTTCGTGAAAAAATTTACACCGTTGCTGAAAAGTTACTCCTTTTGTGAAAGAATTTTTGTCATAAGATTTATACCTTTTTGAAACTTACACCTTTTCTGAAAGCCCAACTTAAACCACTTTCTGAAGTCACTTATATCTTTTGTGAAAAAAAAAATGATGAAATTTACACATTTTGCCTCAACTTACAGCTTTTCGTAAAAAAACTTACACCGTTGCTAAAAAGTTACTCCTTTTGTGAAAGAATTTTTGTCAGAAGATTTATACTTTTTTGAAACTTACACCTTTTCTGAAAGCCCAACTTAAACCTTTTTCTGAAGTCACTTATATCTTTTGTGAAAAAATAACATTCATATAATTTATATCTTTTGCTAAAATTTACACCTTTTCGTGGAAGTGCTTATATCTTTTCTGAAAAGTTACTCATTTTGTGAGATAATTTTAAAATTATTGTAAGTTCAAAAGGCGTAAGTATTATGTGTAAGTTTTGAAAATTTTATGAAATAAAATCTCTCACATATGGTGTAACTTTCAGAAGAGTTATAACTTGTTTTACAAAAGATATAAGTATTATGTGTAAGTTGTCATTCACGTATGGTGTAACTTTCAGAAAAATATAACTTGTTTTACAAAAGATGTAAGTATTATGTGTAAGTGACAAAATTTTATGAAATAAAAATTTTCACATATGGTGTAACTTTCAGAAAAGGTATAACTTGTTTTACAAAAGATATCAGTATCATGTGTAAGTTGTCATTCACCTATGGTGTAACTTCCAGAAAAAGTATAACTTATTTTACAAAAGATGTAAATTTTTTTACAACTTACGCATAATACTTACGCCTTTTGAACTTACAATAATTTCAAAATCATTTTACAAAATGAGTAACTTTTCAGAAAAGATATAAGCACTTCCACGAAAATGTGTAAATTTTAGCAAAAGATATAAATTTTACGAATTTTTTTTCCACAAAAGATGTAAGTTACTTCAGAAAAATGTATAAGTTTGGCTTTCTGAAAAGGTGTAAGTTTCATAAAAGGTATAAATCTTATTACAAAAATTCTTTCACAAAAGGATAACTTTTCAGCAGCGGTGTAAGTTTTTTCACGAAAAACTGTAAGTTTAGGCAAAATGTGTAAATTTCATCAATCATTTTTTTTTCCACAAAAGATACTTCTCACAGGAGGTTTAAGTATTTCAACGAAAATGTGTAAATTTTAAAAAATAAATTATTTTACAAATGTTTAACCTTCCACAAATAGTGTAAGTGTTTTCAAGGGAGATGTAAGTAACTTCGCAAAACCTGTAAGTTCCTAAATCCAATCAAACTATATTTGTCTTCTTCAAATAATGGCAATGTGAGAGAGAAGGGCGTTTCGGAGGGCTTGGTCTTTCTCTCAGTAGAAGTCCGTTTCAGAGAAGACGAGTTTGGGAGGGCTTGGAATAGCGACTCCAAGTCCAAATCCAACGAAGAATGTCAATGTAAAAGAGAACCGTTTTAAATATAGAGCAGCGGACAGACAGAGAGAGATAGACTGAGATCAATAGACAGAGACCTAGATGGACAGTGATCGACAGAGACAGCCAGACCAAGATCGACAGAGAGGGACCGAATCGACAGAGACAGCCAGACCGAGATCGATGGAGAGGGACCGAATCGACAGAGACAGCCAGACCGAGATCAACAGAGAGGGACCAAATCGACAGAGATCAACAGAGAAGAGACCACATGGACACAGACAGACCAAGATCGCTGGAGACAGACCGAGAGTGACCGACATCGACGGCCGACATTGACAGAGAGAGACCAAGATCGATAGCCAGAGAGAAAAAAAACCTTTGATTTGCGGTGGCGGTGGTCGTGGAAGTGGTCGTGGCCATGGAGGCGACGGTGGTCGTGGAGGTGGCGACGGCAGTGAGCACCGGAGGCCACCGACGCTCGAGTCGTCAGCGGGGGTCACGAACCCTTTGATTTGTTCAGTGGTTGTCCCAATTTGTTTATGAACACTTTGAAGTGTTACTCCTTTTGTGGTTATGAACACTTTGACATGTTACTCCTACTTTGAAATGTTACTCCTTTTATGGAATTACTTTTTCCATAAAATTTATACTTTTTATTTAAATTACACCTTTTGTGAAAGCCAAACTTAAACATTTTTCTGAAGTCACTTATATATTTTGTGGGAAAAAAAATCATCAAATTTATATACATTTTGCAAAAACTTACACCTTTTTGTAAAAACACTTACACCGCTGCGGTAAAGTTACTCCTTTTGTGAAATAATTTTTGTCATAAGATTTATACTTTTTCTTGGGATTTACACATTTTGTGAAAGCCAAACTTAAACATTTTTCTGAAGTCACTTATATATTTTGTGAAAAAAAAAAATCATCAAATTTACACATTTTGCTAAAACTTACACATTTTCGTGAAAATACTTACACCGTTGCTGAAAAGTTACTCCTTTTGTGAAAGAATTTTTGTCATAAGATTTATACCTTTTCTTGAAACTTACACCTATTGTGAAAGCCAAACTTAAACCTTTTTCTGAAGTCACTTACATCTTTTGTGGAAAAAAAAAATTCATAAAATTTATATCTTTTGCTAAAATTTACACCTTTTTAGTGGAAGTGCTTATATCTTTTCTGAAAACTTACTCGTTTTGTGAAATAATTTTTGTCATAAGATTTATACTTTTCTTGGAACTTACACCTTCTGTGAAAGCCAACTTAAACCTTTTTCTGAAGTCACTTATATCTTTTGTGAAAAAAAAAATTCATAAAATTCATATCTTTTGCTAAAATTTACACCTTTTCGTGGAAGTGCTTATATCTTTTCTGAAAAGTTACTCATTTTGTGAAATAATTTTGAAATTATTGTAAGTTCAAAAGGCGTAAGTATTATGTGTAAGTTGTCAAAAAATTCAAAAGGCGTAAGTATTATGTGTAAGTATTATGTGTAAGTTGTCAAAAAATTCAAAAGGCGTAAGTATTATGTGTAAGTTGTCAAAATTTTATGAAATAAAATTTTTCACATATGGTGTAACTTTCAAAAAATATATAACTTGTTTTACAAAAGATATAAGTGTTATGTGTAAGTTGTCATTCACATATGGTGTAACTTTCAGAAAAGGTATAACTTGTTTTACAAAAGATATAATTGTTATGTGTAAGTTGTCATTCACATATGGTGTAACTTTCGGAAAAGGTATAACTTATTTTACAAAAGATGTAAGTATTATGTGTAAGTTGTCAAATTTTTAGTAAATAAAATGTTGCACATATGGTGTAACTTTGACAAAAGGTATAACTTGTTTTACAAAAGATATAAATATTATGTGTAAGTTGTCAAAAGTTACGCCTTTGGTGAGCAATTTTACAAAAGTTGTAAGTTGTCAGAAAAGTGTAAGTACTTTCACAAAAAAGTGTAAGTTCTCACAAAAGGTGTAAGTTTTCATAAAATGCGTAAGTTTTTACAAAGGGAGTAAATTTTCAAAAATCACTTACGCCTTTTTCTGAAATTACTTACGCCTTTTGTTAAAATTTACGCCTTCTGTGAAAATTTATAAATTTTGTGAAATTATGTACACCTTTTGTGACAAAATTACACTTTTAGTCATATAATATATATTCTTTTATTCATTTACCTGGAAGTGACCTGTTTTAGCAGGTCACCAATGTGTTAGTTTTCAAATATTTTTGTATAACTCAATACCCAAAAAGGTATAAAGGTAAAATAGAAAGGTGTAAGTGCCTTGCATACACATAAGAAAAGTCCTAAAACGTATATACATAGTCGCACTTATTTAAAAAATGTGATCAAAAAGTAGTACTGTATATATAATCACACTTTAATTAGAAGGTGTAATTAAAAAAATATATAAATAATCACACTTTAATTAGAATGTGCGATTAAATATATATATATATATATATATAATCACACTCAGTGGCAGAGCCAAGAAAATAAATCAGAGGGAGCATTTCTTAATTACAATATTGAAAATATTTACAAAAATATTTCACATAAATTTTTCCGATTGACTTTGAGAAAGATAAAAAATAATAATAATAATCAGTGTGTTTGGTTTGAATTTTTTGAATGAAGTTTTTTGAAAAATAAGTTTTTTATTTTTTATTTTATTTTATTTGTTTATGGTGAATATTTTTAAAATTTTAAGAATTTTTTTTTTTACTTTTTTAGATGCATGATGTATCTAAAAAAATAAAATATTTGTGAAAAAATATTTTAAAAAATTAATAAATATATAAAAATAAGAAAAATGTACTGATTTTTTGTATTTTTTTATATTTTTGGTATTTACTGAATTTTTTAAAGATTTTTTCGCAAAAATTATACTTTTTAAATATATTTATGTTAGGTGTGTCTAAAAATTAAAAAAAAAATCTTAAAATATTAAAAAAATTCAATAAAAACAAAAAAATACAAAAAACAAAAAGATAGAATTTTTTGAAAAGCGTTTTTAGAAAACTCAAACCAAGCAAAGTGAATATATTATTTGTAATTAGTGTATCATGGACAACATTAAAAAAAAGTCATGGATATAAAGTTTTAAAATAAATTATATAATGATAAAGTAATTTTTTATACAAAATATGCATAAAAATTCAATATAATAGTCATATCACGCAATTATTGACATGTGATATTACCAACCAATAATAAAGAAACACATGGAGGATGAACCCTGCATATTAAATGTAACTAACAATTCAATAAATTTTATATTTTCATTGAGATTAATTATATTTGCATATATTGTGATAGACATCACCATTATATTGAAATTTTCATAGATAATAATATCGTAGTCTCTTTATTTTCAATCAAAACAATCATTATTGTTCTTATAATTTTAAAAATATCATTGACATTTCACTCTAAATAATATTTTTATAAAATTTTTTATTTAAAATATTTTCTTTATGTTTGTAAAAGAAAAAATCCAAAACTCAGGGAGGGCACACGACCCCCCTGGGCCCTCCTTCCCTCCACCCTTGATCACACTTGTTTAAAAAGTGTGATTAAAAAATAGTAATGTATATATAATCACACTTTAATTAAAAAGTGTGATTAAAAAAAATATATATATATATATATATAATCACACTTAATTGAAAAGTGACATAAAAAATAAATATTATCACACTCAATCAAATTAAGTGTGATTAAAATATCAATCTAATTTTTTTTATCACACTTTCAATAAAAGTGAGATCTTTTTTTTTTTTTGTCAAAGTGTAATCTTTAACTATTTTTGTAGTAGTGTTTGAAATAATGCACTATTAAGTAAAAAAAAAAACAAGAGTTTAGAATTGAGGTTGAAGAGGTAAAAATTATATGAGAAAAGAATATGTACCATTTTGCAGTACCACTGGTTTGGTCCAAGCAAAGGCTCCCAAGCTATACAAGAAATATATGAAAAAAGTTACCAAACTAGTGCGGCGCACACAACATAATTTAACAAGAGCAATGTGGACCTTAAATTGTCTTATAAGTTAATAATCAAAAGGCCAGACTAAAATTACATACAGTCAGTAATTAATATGCCAAGTCAACAATCACTACTAAAAAAAACACTTTTTGCGACCGTCACAAGCCGTCACAAATAATAAAAATACAGTCGCAAAAAACTTTTGCGACGGCTTATGCGACCGCAGATGGGGGATGCAAATGTGGGGGTGGCAAATATTTTTTGCGACGGCAAGGCAACGGTTGCAAATTATTTGCGACCGCCTAAACTACTTTTTGCGACAACTATTTTTCCGTCGCGAAAAAAAGTAAAAAAATAAAAAAACACTCTTAACAACCATTGTTTTACTGTCGCAAATAATTATTTATTAAAAAAAATCATATATGAGTTTGCTACAACAAAAAAATCAATTACAAGCACCAAACAATTTTTTGTTAATGAAAAATAACAAAATTAAAAAATTAATTAAATTTATAATAGACATTATCCATTAACCATCCTTAAATACACTCTACTAAAAAATTCAAGTCTTCAAAAAAAAGAAAAAAGGAAAAAAAGAAAGAAAGAGCAACATAATCTTTGCTCCCAACATCACCCGCTCAATTGTATCAACCATTCCCTCAACAAAATCTGCAAAAACGTAAGCCAAACCATGAACGAGTAACAATTCAAATATTATATTATACTACTATTATCAAATCTTAATACTGAACCTGAACCCAGCAAAATCTGTAGATGAATAAGTCTGGAGAAAGTTCAACTCCATTAAAGCCAACCTCTTTGAATGCTTCATTGTATAAAATAGGTGACTTGCTGTGGCCAACAGGCTTCTTTGATAATGCCAAAAACTTTTGTATCAGGTCCTATCTGTCTGAGATTGTACAAGTTCACCAAATCATCAATTGTTGGTTGCCCAGGTGCTGATACTACCTCAATTAAGGGTACCAAAAGTAAGATATCACCCAAATTTGGGACAAAGCATCCTTGCCATCAAACCCCTTTCACCCATAACCATTGCTATTATTGGGACCTGAAAATTTTATAAATGTTGCCTGTGAATCATAACAAATGGAATGAACCCAAAAAATATTCATATCAAATAAAGACCCTTGAAAGAATTTCTCATACATGACATTTTGAAAAGAGGGTATCGCATACTTGCAACTCTTAGAAAAATAAGAAAATAATAGGAAGAATACTAATGCTTTCAGAAAAATAACTAATTGTTCATAACTAATATTAAAAAAATAATACTAATGCTTTCAAATCAGGACAGAGAAGACCAAAGTTAAAATACTACCATGCTAAAAACTACACATAAATGAAAGCAATGTAGATATGCAACTACAAGCATACCGGCTACCCTGGAGCATCACATTTTCAGTGCTGATATTAGTATACATATCACCATTTATGGGAGAAGCTATAGGACTTGCCAGCACAACTGAACCATCAGAAACTGCATCAGGAATCGTTTGCCTGGTTCTTTCATCAGCAAACACATATCTTCCAGGTAACCTTCCCGCCTGTACATTGGATGCAACAGCTGCTGTTGCAGCATGTGAAGCAGCACTGGTTGTCTCAGCAGCAGCCAGATCTTCAGCAACTAGTAGGTCATCAAGTAAAACCCCTGTAGGACAAACATATCAAACGCAAAGTACTGCTTTAGAATCAACTGAAAAATTGGTCAACATAGCATGCTAATCATATATAGGAAATTAACTTCAAAATATTTAGTTTCTAGGATGAAACAGGAGTTGCTTGGGTAGGACATGAATGCACGGGCATTAGAAGTATGACAATGAAAACTCCTTAGAATTTTCAGAACAACAAAAAGGAAGAGCAGGAACAAGAACACACACTTTTGTGAAGGAAAGAAAGGAGGGTAAAAAACTGACATAAAAGATGATATTTGTTGGATCAAATTTTTAACATGACGAGTTAAAAAGTACTGGACAATTACACCACCACTACAAATAGATTTGCCTTATGAAAAGGCATAAATCAAAATAGGCATAGCCATTAGATGTCATCAAATCTTCCAATACCTTGTTTAAACCGGGAACATAACAATTCAATAACTCCTTATACAGTCAATTTCAGCAACAGAATTCCCACCATATGTTCTATACAGGACCATATTTTTAGTTAAACCAATAAACCATAAAATAGCATGCCTATCATCATTGTACGAAGTTATGGATGAACTATTAATGAGTCCTAATTAAAAAATTTATTCAAGGTATTCTAATGAAGTGAGGAATGCTCACCCTTAGATCTTAATGTAAGTTTTCAGTAACTAAAACTACATGCCTCTCTCCTCAGACTGTTATTATGCCACTTGATCACACATCCGTGACCAATTATCAATGTGTCCTTTTCCTTTTCTTTTCTTTTTTCCCAAATTTAAATGAGTAGAAAATCTTTCCTCTCTCAGATAAACTATCATATAATTTGCTTAACCAAAGAAGATAAGCAGGTCCTTCCACTTCTTGTACAACTTATTCAACAATCCCATTACAAAGTAACTTCCATGAGAAACATCTAGAGCGAAGCTAAAATTATTTTGGGATACTCTTCTTCAATGCTAGTTTTTTAAGCTAAAATAGTGCTGCTAACATTAGTACACATTAACATTAATCCTCTAATAGGAGCCATCATTGATCTTTTAGCATGCCTCCAGATTACATACGTAAACCATTCTATCAAAAACTATTACTCAGTAAACCATTCTATCAAAAACTCAATGCAATGATAAATAACATGCAACAATGCAAATTTTATATTGAAATTTGTGCCACGACAATAAGACTAAAGATTTGAGGGAATCAGATATAACATTTTCACAAAAAGGATGAACCATCAATTGAGCATCATAGACATCAACTTCACAGAAGAAGGGTCTTCATTTTCCTCTAAATGAATCTACTTTATCCGTAGTTTCAAGTTATGCAAGCACTTTGAAAGGCTCAACCAATTTACTACAAGCAACTCAGAGTAGACGAATATTGTGTTATGACAATGCAAATCAGGACAGACCCATATTACGCTGGGCATCAGAATGCAAAATGATGTACAAAACTAGAAGGTACTAGTCAGCTTAAAGTCTAGAACTAAATACAAAGGGAAAAAATTGAGTGTTCTGTTGTGACGTCTTACCACCACGTAGACCACCATAGATAAATATCAGGTCACCAATAGCAGCGGCAGCATGCCTATAGCATCTCGTCAGTTCAACTGCAACATCTCCACCAGCAGCATCAACACTGTATCTGCCTGTCCTGGGAGTGGTAACAATAGACTTTGTATCACACTAAACTCCTGCCGCAGTATCCAGAACTACACACAGAAACATGACAAATCTAAGAAAAAGACTTAAGAAATAAATCGAACTAAATATCAACATGCCTACAGCGTCTCGTCAGTTATACTCATTATTATTATTATTATTATTGCTTATTCACATGAATGGATACAAAAAGAAATAAATCGAACTAAATATCAGTTTGAGACCAAATCGAACTATGGCAGTAAATTTTACCTGGTCGAAGAAATTGAACCAAATCAAAATTTGGCCTACTGAGTGTGGAGGAAGGACAAAGAAGAGTGTGTAAAGCCCTCATGAATGTATCAACTAAAATAAGATACAGGCCAATAAGGATCCCGCTAAAAAACTAATGAACAAATTAAAAAAATTTAAAACATTCGTGTATTTCCTCAACATACTAATATTCAATACTCTATGCATTTAGCTATATGAATCGAATTCAAATTCAAAAACGAGAGAGAAAGATATTAGTAGCAAGTAATTCATCGTTTAATTCAAGATCTAAATTACTTCTGAGCTTCGTCAAACTAAATTGAAATTGAAAACTGCAGAGAGAGCTTGAAATCAAAATTAAACATAGCAATATAGAAATCAAGTACAACTAAAACATGTAACAAAGAAGAATTCAAAGCAGAACAACAAAATTATAAACTAGAAAAATCATTCAAAGATTAACCAAATTATGCTCTGTTTGGTTGCTAAGAAAATGTAACATAGACACGGGAAAACAAATATATATATCTATATATATATTTACCTCAATTGAGGTCAGCTTCAGCTTTCTAGCCAAACAAACATAAAAGCATAATACTAAAAGTTTGAAATTATACAAACAAGAGGTTCAAAAACTAAAAGAAATTTAGCAAACAATCTAGAGAAATGTTCAGATCAAGTTTCAAAGCCAAAGCAAATCAAGATTTAATAATTTAAAAAAATAAAAAAAAATAAAATGAATCTTCAAATCAAAAAGATGTTTCGAAATCAGAATCTGCATCGCATTGATAAAAATAAACTGAATTGGAAAAAAATCATGTTGTTACCGTTGATGTTGATCTTCAAAATCGAACAAAGCTATGAGTCGAAGAGAATTTGGGAGCTGAAAGAAAGATATAGGGATTACACAGATAGAGAGTTGGATTCATACATAAAAATTAGGCTTATTGATTATGAATCGATCCAAATCTTCATCAACAGCAGATCGAAATCTTCAAATCTTCATCAACAATCGATCAAAATCTTCATATCTTCATCAAAGTGAGAGTCGAGTGAGAGAGAGTGGAGAGTGGGCAATGAGATTTGAACAAGAGAGAGTGGAAAGTCGAGTGAGAGGAGAATTTGAGAGATTAACAGTATGATTTGTGAGATTTTGAGAGAGAGAGAGGGAGAGTTGGGAAATAAGAGTGAAAGGGGATAGGGCAAGTTTTACACAATCTGGGGCTTTTTTTTTTTTTTTTCAATTAAGAACACGATTTTAGGGGTAAAGTAAAACGGAATTTTGATGGGAAAAGTGATTTTTTGCGACGGTTAAATTATCAGTCACAAAAAAATAGACGCAAAAAATCATATTTGTAGTAGTGAATTGACCATCATAAGCACACCTTCAATCCAATAATTGATTTCTTATACAAGGGTGACTGTTTCCCAGACCAGTTGTGAAATAGCTAAAAATCAACATGAAGTCTACGAAGAGATTATCAAAAAGATATACGGTGAACAAAAAGAAGAAAAAATACATAACATTATATTCTTAATACACCAATACAACTATAATTAGCAAAAGGATTTAAAAAATAAAAACTATTTGGATATTACTACGCCTATTTGGATATTGCACTTCACTAGTCCGACATCCGGATCTGACAATGTGTGATTAATAAGAGTTTTTAAACTTGGAAATAAACAAATAAAAACTAATTTCTTTAGATCTAGATCAAGCTTAACAAAAGGAGGTACAACAGATTTCATTAACTAAGCTTTTGTTAAATCAAGTGCAGGAAGAAGTGTGAGCCACATTTTATTTATCTTAACAATGAAATCTAGGGAACAAGACAAGCATGAACAAAAGAACACAGTTTATTAATTGATGACACATGTTCTTCATAGTCAAGAATTAATTCTTTGGAATAAAACATAGTTGATATAATAAATGCCAAAAAAACAACGTTCAAGGATAGATTGTCAATAATTTATTACACTTTTCCAATGAATATAGCATGAATTGATTACACACACAAAAAAAAAAAAAAAAAAAAGGAGCAGAACATAGCAGCAGACCTCAAGGATGTCCTTCATATACACAAAAGCTTGTGTAATAAATGCCAAAACACCATTGTACTTCTCATGCTTGTAATAGAAACAATTACTCTTCTTCATTTTGTATTCATTGCCTTCATAGGAAAATGTCTCAGATTCCCTTTCCCATGTCTTCAACATGGACTAGTACCCCTTTGCAAACAATACACAATGATGTTTAGGGCCCTGCCACTATTCCTTCTATGAATAGTTTACAAGTATTATGTGCATTCTATAGATGATTATACTATATTTACTAGGATTTCTCCACTTAGTTTCAAGTCTAAAGTCTTTGCGTTTGCCACATTCTGTCATTTCAAAGCACTGTTCAAAATCTGGGAAGGGTGGGTTTCTAAGAAACCTCTTAAGCCTTCACCTTAAATCAACTGTGATCAAAATTAGAGGGAAGAAAGGGTAGACCAACTTTTACCCTAGCCACCAATTGTACAATAAAATGTTAAAAATCTGTAATACTAAACTCTAACATCTAAATCCTGCATATGCATCGAATTGAAAATTCTCAACCTTAACCTTGCAAGGCAGTTCATGTGACCTCTACTCAGTCTGTATACCAATCTCAGATAGCTAGAAAAATATTTTTTTTTAAATAAATTAAAAAACTCACACCCCAAAAGACAAAAGCTAACATAAATATGCTTACACCAAGTCAATATGAACCAAAAGTCAATATAACAACATTTGCATCCTCCACCATCTGATTAGTGTACCCTCTCACCCGAGTAAGTTGCTTCACCCAATCTTTCACAATCTAAATAAATACAAGAGTACACCATCATAAATAGCCCAGAACAAAAACAATAGTTTAGAGTCAACATAAGAGTAAAAGAGCTGATAACTAACTAAATTAGACATCCACTACAGAAGTATATAGAACAAAAAATTTAGTTGTATTAATTTGTTACTTAGTAAAAGAGAAAAGAGAAACATACACTACCAAAGTCAATCAACAATACATTTATCACACAACATATTAATCTCATTTATTGTTCCTATTCAATATTTTTTTTTTTGTTCAATAATATTTACTTGTTTGACCAATTCTTTAAGTGTAGAGATAAGTCATCTAACCAATCAATATGTATTTGCCAATACCAATTGATGGAGAATTGCTCCATAAACCATGTGAAAACTAGAAACTATGCAGTTTGATTACATCCAACATGCCCTTGATCAACAACTTCCATGACCTTTGACAAGCCTACTACTGCCACTGTGATCACAGCCTTCCAGAATCTGGTTCCCACAAGCGTTCACACTAAGGAACACACCTCACCCCCATATCCAACAGTTTGGAATTCCAACCATAAAAGTATCAGGTAACACCTTGGACCTAGCCGACATGCCAATAAAAGTATGGTTATTTGACAGCATTTGCATCCTCCACCATCTGATCAGTGTAACCTCTAAACATGATTTTATTGCACCACAAAACACTTAAAAACTAAACATGACCCCAAAAAAAAAACAATTAAATTCGAATTCAGAAGTGAAATCAAACAACTTATAGCCTTTCTTCTTAGCGTCTTAGGCTTGGACAGGGAAAGGAGCTTGAACTTGACTATGAAAAAATAAAAACTAGATTTAGATCATTAGAATAGAACCACAAAAAAATTTTGAAGTAATTTGAGAGGAAACTAAGAGAGAGAGAGAGAGAGAGAGAGAGAGAGAGAGAGAGGGTGGAGCTCGCTATCTCGCCGGTGCAGATGGTGGTGGCAATGGAGCTTCGAAATCTCTCAGAATCTCAAAATCACTCTGAATCTTTGAAATCGTTGGTGCAGATAGAGCTTCAATGGAGAAATGTGTGCGTATAAGGGCTGAGAGAGAGAGAGAGAGAGAGAGAGAGAAATCACAGAGATCTCAGTAAAATAACCAAACTACCCTTGACCTGACCTCCATACCTGAGCTTCAAGCTAAGACTTAGTGTTATGTATACGTATAGGATTAAGAGTGTTGTGTTCTTTGAAGCTCTCTTCAAGAACAATCGATTGATCTTTCCAGAGACGAAGCTTTTTCCTAGAGAGATGTGTGCATATAAGGGTTGAGAGAGTGAAAGTGCTCAAATTCAAAATAAGGGTTTCATGAAGAAGGACAAGCACGTGCTCCTACCGCATTTGGAGGCGTTTTTAAACGCCTTCAATTTTAAAACGGTGCCATTTTGGTTAAAAAATATGTGGCGATTATAAAACACCGTTAAAAATTAAGAAAAGTGGCGTTTAAAAAAACACCATTAAAACCTATTTTTCCTATAATGCTAGGTAAGATGTGGTTTGGCTTACGCCCTTTATTCACTACATCCATTGTATCATACTTTGACTTATTGCATAGCATTTAGGATCATTATCTTCTCCCAGCAGATCATTCCTCACTTATATCATACCACCAAATTACTTGAACTCTTTCTGCGAAATGCATAGTTCTGCATGTGTACGCTCCTATTCCGCAAGAATTATGGTTTGACAAGTCCAACGCCTTTTCTGTGTTAAACGTAGTTTGATTTGCATCTCCATTCCTTTATGGTATTCGTGTGTTTTGCACGACTTGTGGTTTGATTTCATTACATTGTATATCATTTGCATTATTTTATTGCATTGTATATCATTTGTATCTTGTCCCTAAACTACGCTGGTTTGATTCCTTGCAATGGGATACGTAGGCAACCCTCAGGTTTAACCAATTGCATCTATATTTTCTTTGTTTGCCCATGTCACAACCCGAACCCGCCCCCATGGGTTAAGGACGTAACCGGCCAGTAATCCTAAGATTACCTACGGCCTCAAACCAAAACAGACTTAACACATTAGAGTAAAGCGTAACCGGCCAGTAATCCTAAGATTACCTACGGCCTCAAACCAAAACAGACTTAACACATCAGAGTAAAGGGGCCAAAAGGGAAGCAAAATTTAAAACTTTGTCCATAGAGTTGTGCTTATATGCACATCATAACATTCCAGACACATGTACGTTAATAACTCACGATAGAAACATAGTGACATAAGTTCTATACAAGCAGGATCATTCAAAACTAAGTCAACCCATCACAGCTATGCATAGATATACACAAAGTCCTCGCCAACATGACCAAATATAAATACATGACACAAGGACGAAGACGGGTCTCACACATGAGACACGAGGGCTGACTCTCCAAAACCTTCGTTGCTCCTCACAGACTTCACTAGGGCTCGTTTGGGACTTCTCTTGGCTCACCTACAAACACATGAATGAGCGTGAGCGAACGCCCAGTGAATAATATCAAATCAAATACAGAAGTTACATGACAATGTAGAACAACATGTTCCAAACGGCCTTGGGCCCAATTCTTATTTCTATTTAACAATTATATAACTATACGAAATTCAAATTAAGTGACTATAGTTCCAAACATTCTGGCCTTTGGCCCATTCAGATTTTCATTCATGTCAAAACGGCCTTCGGCCCATTCATTTACGTCAAAACGGCCTTCGGCCCATTCATTTCTATCAAAATGGCCTTCTGCCCATTCGTTTACGTCAAAACGGCCTTCGGCCCACTCATTCATGTCAAAACGGCCTTCGGCCCACTCATTCATATCAAAACGACCTTAGGTCCATTCATATATGTCAAAACGACCTTCGGTCCACTCATTTCTATCAAAACAACCTTCGGTCCATTCATATATGTCAAAACGACCTTCGGTCCACTCATTTCTATCAAGACGACCTTCGGTCCATTCCTTTCTGTCAAAACGGCCTTCGGCCCACTCATTCATGTCAAAACGACCTTCGGTCCACTCATTTCTATCAGAACGACCTTTGGTCTATTTATGTTTATCAAAACGACCTTTGGTCCATTTATGTTCATCAAAACGACCTTTGGTCCATTTATGTTTATCAAAACGACCTTTGGTCTATTTATGTTTATCAAAACGACCTTGGGTCCATTTATGTTTATTCATATCAGACTTACGTCCATAATCCCAATTAGCAATTCGTAAAGCTTATAAGGGAATAGACAATTGGACATTCACAAGCATTCAAATATCGATATTACTCACAGTGATCGGCTTGTGGATTTGCCCTGGAGCTTGACCCTACACATTTCATGAACACAAAAGGGTCACTAACAGTTCAATCCGTTCTTTAATTCACATATTCCTCTTTAGGCTTTATTCTTAACTCGTTAACTCATTTACAATGCTCAATGCATGCCTAAGAGTGCCTACAAGTGAAGGAGAACGGAAAAATATAACACAGAATGCATTTTCAGAGTTTCAAAAAACAGGGTCCCCGCTCGAGCGTGGACTTCCCCGCTCGAGCGGACACTATAGGCCTGCAAAAGTACTGGTTGCATGAAAATTACGCTCGAGCGTTAAATAGAGCGCTCGAGCGGAAGGCCTGTCAATATTGCTCCCACGCTCGAGCGTCAACTTTCCCGCTCGAGCGGAAACCATGTCTGTAGAAAATGCTGGGAGCTCGATTTCTCCGCTCGAGCGTAACTTCACCCGCTCGAGCGGACATCGAAAATCTGGGTTTTCCAGATTGAGTTCTTGAGCTTCAAATCGGTTTTCCAGCTACATTACTTGCATGCAACGGCTCAAATTACACATTTACACATGCTAACATGCTACTAATACAAGATTACAACATCAGGAAGCTCAATTTCATGATTTATCTACATGCATGTCCCGAAATATCTCAAACCCATCATCAACATGCTCAAATTCAAACATTCAAGACTTATACTCCCATGATTTGTACATGCATGTGGGAGATGATCATCATTCTCAACTTAGATGGTACAAACGGTGATTACAACATGAGCTTTACCCAAAACTCTACATGAATCATGTGTTTCAAGCTCAAACATGCAGATTCAAAGTAATTTCTTACATGCATGAGTTCCAAGACTTCAAACTCAACAAAAATCAACTTATAACATGCCCTTTAACATTCTTTCAACTTTGAACTCACAAATTACAAACAAGAGTCCATGAATTCACTCACCTAAGAGCTTCAACCCTCAAACTCTAGCCAAATATTGAGCTCGATCTTCAAATTCCCAAGTCTTGAGCCCAAATTACACAAGTCTCTCCTTTCTCTCTCTACAACCGGCCCTCTCTTCTCTTCCTTGAGTTTAATATCAGTCAAAATGAGGCTAGGGAGGGAGAGATTGAGTGTTTAAAGCTTGACATCAAAATCCACTAAAGCCAAGATTATAATAATAAAGTAGTTGGGCTCTAATTCATCAATTTAATCGGTTTAATCTAACCCGAATCAATTTTCAATTAAATTTCACCGTAGGCTCTAAAAATCATGCCAATCGCAACGGCGTAGTCGATTTCAGGTTCTGTGGCCGATAAGGCCTCCAATTTAATTTTCGAAGTGGTAAAATCAAACAGATATTCCTACGGTGAACAGATAAAAATTCAAAACCACATATTTTCACATAATGGCATACAAAATCATGCTAAACACATAACCATAAACAACTTAAGGGCCAATTAACATAATACAGAACAGGGATGTCACAGTCTTCCCCCCTTTAGGAAGTTTGGTCCTCCAAACTTAATTTATCTTTAGTCAGGCACAATTCGGAACACTTTTTATTCAATGGTTCCAATCCTTTTGATAGTTAGCTGCTTAGTCTCAAAATCGAGCAACACTCTGCTCTCAATCAGTCAAAGACTCAACTTTTCCTCCATACAAGACTTGTATGGTGTCACACCAAAATTAGAGTGTAGGCTGTGATTGTAAGCAAAGTCTGCCAACAATTGATAAATCTTTCAAATTCCCTGAAAAATCTACTGCATAAATTTGGAGTATTTCTCCCAAAAATCTAACAAGTTCTTTCTGATCATACATCAATTTGCGGATGGAAAAACAGCGCCGAATCATAATTCAGTCTCGTATCAAATTCATAACTCGTCCAGATCATATACAGGAGTCATAAGTCATGATTAAGTTTACGTGATACATTCATTAGCATTAACAGAACAGAACAGAACGGAACAGAACAGAATATATACACGTGAGGTTACGAATAACCAGTTCCATAAGGAAACCTCCGGGTCTGGGTAACATAACAGAACAGAAGCTGAGCCCCCATTGCCTCTTGAAGGCTTTTCAGAATTCAAACACATTTTAGAATTTCTGTCTAAACAATAGATACTGGGACCCCATGTAAACGAGCGATCTTATCGATGTAAACAGTGGCTAGTCTACAAGCATCATACAAAATTTTATAGGGAGAAATGGGCAACTTCAATAATTTTACCTACAATAGCCCAAATGGGACTTATACCTTGAGTGCTCAAGGTAGCCCCACAACGAAATTCGTAGCCACATATTCCCATTTCCATTCCAAAATGGAGAGAGGTTGAAGGTTGAAGTTGAATTTCAGATAGTGGCGGGACCGAAAAATATTTAGACATATTTACCAACTGCCCTCTTCAAGGTAGGTCACCAACATATTTATTTCAATGTCAGCTAACTTCATCACAGAAGTTCGGTCTATTCCGTGTCACAAAATTTCAATTCATTCTTCAATAATTCCCCAATTAACGATCTGATTCGGTATTTAGTCCAGTGACTCATCACAATTATCCAAGGTCAATTAAAAGTCTTCAGGAATATAAGGTGGATCCAGATACTGATTCCCGAACAACAAAGGTAACATCGAAGTAATTACCCACACAATACACATAGTCCAGACATCCCCATAATACTGATTGTAAGGTACAATAACATCGAAGCAGGCAATTTCTGACATAATACACGTGTTCTCAATTCATTCAATAGTTTACAGTTCACAATTCAGTTCAATATTCAATTCCATGTTCTATCGAGTCTTTCCACATTATCTG
Source organism: Camellia sinensis (assembly GCF_055761805.1). Lineage (NCBI taxonomy): Eukaryota > Viridiplantae > Streptophyta > Magnoliopsida > Ericales > Theaceae > Camellia > Camellia sinensis. The sequence goes on along the minus strand of NC_138969.1, from coordinate 184,758,572 downwards.
ATAGTCATCAAAAGCATAAGGCAATTCATATACAAACCTCCATAATGGCAAAGGTAGTATCAAAAGAGTCAATCACATGTTAAGCACAATTTACACATCCTCAGGGCCCCAATTACAAAATATAATGGCACTGGGCAGGCGTTCACAAGGTGTACTGAATTCACACACTAATGGATAATCAGGATTTTTCAAAGCTTCTTGGATGTCTATAACCTCTGCATAATATCAAAGGATGACATTCCAGACAAAACAAAGGAATAATCGTCTCGGAATCAAGCACACCCGTTCACGACCGTCGGTGGCCGACTCGAGATCGATTCGTCAAACCCACCCGTACGAAACCGTCGGTGGCAAAAGGTATCTCGATCAAAGGTGCTACATAGGCTTAACGTCCCCTAGCACGAAAGGACGCCCCAAGAATGTCATCAAAACAAACATAATACCACTCACCGTAACTTGATCTTCCAAAATCCGATAACACTGAAGCAACAACTCTCCCATACACAACATATTCTGATCAGTCAAGGACAACTGTTCAGTACTGCTTATAGTCAAATCAATCTGCCATCATCAGTCCCCATAGCATCAAACCAACCAGGATGGGACAATACACAAGCATCGTTCCTTAAGACACCTAATCGCGGGATTTGTACAATTCGGTTCGTTTTTAACACTTATGTTCTCAATAGTTGGGGATTGGTTCTCAACGGTGTTCATAGTTAGATCAATCTGTTGATAGCCCACAAAAGGTCTTTCAAATAAGTCAAGCACTCCAAACGGATTCGAGTTTTGGGTCCATCAGTTTTCCTGCCAATCATAATCTGGTCATTTATTTATAGGCAATTCTTAAGCCCCTTTTACAAAATCAACTTAGATAGAGGTTCTTATCAATCAATCCAAGCAAAGGTCTTGTCAGATTAAATCAAACAAAGGTTCCATCAAATTATATCAAATGAGGGTTCCATCGGAACAATATCAGGCAAAGGTTCTACCGGATCGAATCAGATAAAAAAAAAAAAAAAAATTTCTCATATAGGGCACATTCAGTTCTGTAAGGCATACTTCGTTTGCTTAGGCACTTAGTTGATAGTTTCACAACTGCCCTAAATTTATCAGTTCTCAAGGTCGTATCAGAATCATTCATCACAACTGTTCATATCAAAGTGTTTCAAATCACGTACAATACGGTATTGTCCACATAAGTTCAGGTATAGTTACATAAGCATGCAAGTGTTCATATCAGGAGGTACGTATCATAATCAGTATAGCAGTTCCCAAATAAGCCTTATGTGCAAGAACATGGTGCACAGTAATACATTATACAAAGTTCCTCGGGTACACATAGTATGGGATTGTTACGCAAAAGTTCCAAATTAGTCACATCACCCAGTCAACTTTCTACCAATCAAAATATATGGTCTCACAATTATAGAGTTCATTATTTAGGCGCTCAACTTGGTCACACGATTACAGAATCATAATTCCAGTGGTTTAGTCATTGAAGACGGTAACATAATAAATCACCCTGAGCATAGGTGTAGATATATATGTGCATGTGCAGAGTCAATCAATATCCCAAAACGTATTTCACAAATTTCCCAAACGGGGCATATACCTCCAATAAATACAGTCTCGATCATGTGGGTCTAACCAATCTAGACACACATGCAGTAGATGTGAAATATATGCCGATCCGAATCAAATAATATCCCAAGCGAAGATGTACAAACGTACTAATTCAGAACAATCAACACATAAGCATTCATTTGTAAACAGTATAGATACCTGGGGTAATGGTTACAACATTCTGAGTGCTTTCTGGGATGAGTGTGATTACTCCATCCTGAGTAGCAATTCCTACCACTGGTACAGATTTGGCCAAGGCAGAGGATTCATTCACATTTCGTTCAATCCGGGGACAGTTCCTTGCCGTATGGTCCATTTTGCCATATCTATAACGAGCCCCAGAAGCCTGATAACAAACTCCTCGGTGTTTCTCACACTGGTGGTGGCAAAGGTTCTTGCCGTAGCGGCAACTAACGCTGTTGTCTCAAGATCTCTGCCAATTCTCTTACTACTCTTTCCGGACTATCAAGTCGGGCTGTGGAAGAACCTTCCAATTCGTATGCCCTTAATTTGTCCATTCTCTACACAAATTCTTATCAAACTTTACCAAATACTGGGATGCCCAATACGAAATTAAACACAAAATCACGTGAGTACATTCGCACATAGGCACATTGTTATATTCTCCTTTCACATATCGTACGCAATTAATTACTTACGTAACAGATAATTGCATATTTATCAAATATCGCATGCAGAACATTTACTAAATAATTATATACTCAAATCATGTTCATATTTCAAATAGACACCCGTAGGCAGAATTGAATGCGCATAAACAACTTTTCATGTATGTGCATTATAACAAAACAAACTTGTTGTACACATTAGTGTAACAATTTATATCTCATATTCGAATCATGTGTGGTACTTCTTTTAGCGTGACATATCATGTTGGTCAAGCATATCAACATATCTCATACATAGGCCACGGTATTATTTCCCCCGGGCGAGGGCCTGTGCCACGGTATTATTTCCCCCAGGCTGGGGCTTCATGACCATAAGCCACAGTATTATATCCCCTGGGCGAGGGCCTCCGCTAAGGATACCACAATTATGTTCAAGGAGAATTTAGGAAATCATTCATTTGTACCAAACATAACATTATACTTAATACAGAGATTCACAAGTATGCATATACCAGAGAGCATACGTATTCCAAAGGTTTACCATGCAAGCAATTTACAAATTATAGCACATGACTGTTCATACCGAAACACTTAAGCATATTCTTGATGCTTTCAGATTTATATTTATCACGTGAATGCATCCTAGATCTTTTCTAGACGCTTATGGCTCTTTTGGACAAGTGTGTGAGTTATTAACTCGTGCTCTGATACCACTCTGTCACAACCCGAACCCGCCCCCATGGGTTAAGGACGTAACCGGCCAGTAATCCTAAGATTACCTACGGCCTCAAACCAAAACAGACTTAACACATTAGAGTAAAGCGTAACCGGCCAGTAATCCTAAGATTACCTACGGCCTCAAACCAAAACAGACTTAACACATCAGAGTAAAGGGGCCAAAAGGGAAGCAAAATTTAAAACTTTGTCCATAGAGCTGTGCTTATATGCACATCATAACATTCCAGACACATGTACGTTAATAACTCACGACAGAAACATAGTGACATAAGTTCTATACAAGCAGGATCATTCAAAACTAAGTCAACCCATCACAGCTATGCATAGATATACACAAAGTCCTCGCCAACATGACCAAATATAAATACATGACACAAGGACGAAGACGGGTCTCACACGTGAGACATGAGGGCTGACTCTCCAAAACCTTCGTTGCTCCTCACAGACTTCACTAGGGCTCGTTTGGGACTTCTCTTGGCTCACCTACAAACACATGAATGAGCGTGAGCGAACGCCCAGTGAATAATATCAAATCAAATACAGAAGTTACATGACAATGTAGAACAACATGTTCCAAACGGCCTTGGGCCCAATTCTTATTTCTATTTAACAATTATATAACTATACGAAATTCAAATTAAGTGACTATAGTTCCAAACATTCTGGCCTTTGGCCCATTCAGATTTTCATTCATGTCAAAACGGCCTTCGGCCCGTTCATTTACGTCAAAACGGCCTTCGGCCCATTCATTTCTATCAAAATGGCCTTCGGCCCATTCGTTTACGCCAAAACGGCCTTCGGCCCACTCATTCATATCAAAACGGCCTTCGGCCCACTCATTCATATCAAAACGACCTTAGGTCCATTCATATATGTCAAAACGACCTTCGGTCCACTCATTTCTATCAAAACGACCTTCGGTCCATTCATATATGTCAAAACGACCTTCGGTCCACTCATTTCTATCAAGACGACCTTCGGTCCATTCTTTTCTGTCAAAACGGCCTTCGGCCCACTCATTCATGTCAAAACGACCTTCGGTCCACTCATTTCTATCAGAACGACCTTTGGTCCATTTATGTTTATCAAAACGACCTTTGGTCCATTTATGTTCATCAAAACGACCTTTGGTCCATTTATGTTTATCAAAACGACCTTTGGTCTATTTATGTTTATCAAAACGACCTTGGGTCCATTTATGTTTATTCATATCAGACTTACGTCCATAATCCCAATTAGCAATTCGTAAATCTTATAAGGGAATAGACAATTGGACATTCACAAGCATTCAAATATCGATATTACTCACAGTGATCGGCTTGTAGATTTGCCCTGGAGCTTGACCCTACACATTTCATGAACACAAAAGGGTCACTAACAGTTCAATCCGTTCTTTAATTCACATATTCCTCTTTAGGCTTTATTCTTAACTCGTTAACTCATTTACAATGCTCAATGCATGCCTAAGAGTGCCTACAAGTGAAGGAGAACGGAAAAATATAACACAGAATGCATTTTCAGAGTTTCAAAAAACAGGGTCCCCGCTCGAGCGTGGACTTCCCCGCTCGAGCGGACACTATAGGCCTGCAAAAGTACTGGTTGCATGAAAATTACGCTCGAGCGTTAAATAGAGCGCTCAAGCGGAAGGCCTGTCAATATTGCTCCCACGCTCGAGCGTCAACTTTCCCGCTCGAGCGGAAACCATGTCTGTAGAAAATGCTGGGAGCTCGATTTCTCCGCTCGAGCGTAACTTCACCCGCTCGAGCGGACATCGAAAATCTGGGTTTTCCAGATTGAGTTCTTGAGCTTCAAATCGGTTTTCCAGCTACATTACTTGCATGCAACGGCTCAAATTACACATTTACACATGCTAACATGCTACTAATACAAGATTACAACATCAGGAAGCTCAATTTCATGATTTATCTACATGCATGTCCCGAAATATCTCAAACCCATCATCAACATGCTCAAATTCAAACATTCAAGACTTATACTCCCATGATTTGTACATGCATGTGGGAGATGCTCATCATTCTCAACTTAGATGGTACAAATGGTGATTACAACATGAGCTTTACCCAAAACTCTACATGAATCATGTGTTTCAAGCTCAAACATGCAGATTCAAAGTAATTTCTTACATGCATGAGTTCCAAGACTTCAAACTCAACAAAAATCAACTTATAACATGCCCTTTAACATTCTTTCAACTTTGAACTCACAAATTACAAACAAGAGTCCATGAATTCACTCACCTAAGAGCTTCAACCCTCAAACTCTAGCCAAATATTGAGCTAGATCTTCAAATTCCTAAGTCTTGAGCCCAAATTACACAAGTCTCTCCCTTTCTCTCTCTACAACCGGCCCTCTCTTCTCTTCCTTGAGTTTAATATCAGTCAAAATGAGGCTAGGGAGGGAGAGATTGAGTGTTTAAAGCTTGACATCAAAATCCACTAAAGCCAAGATTATAATAATAAAGTAGTTGGGCTCTAATTCATCAATTTAATCGGTTTAATCTAACCCGAATCAATTTTCAATTAAATTTCACCGTAGGCTCTAAAAATTATGCCAATCGCAACGGCGTAGTCGATTTCAGGTTCTGTGGCCGATAAGGCCTCCAATTTAATTTTCGAAGTGGTAAAATCAAACAGATATTCCTACGGTGAACAGATAAAAATTTAAAACCACATATTTTCACATAATGGCATACAAAATCATGCTAAACACATAACCATAAACAACTTAAGGGCCAATTAACATAATACAGAATAGGGATGTCACAGCCCAAGTCTTACGGCCTTGTCAAAATGGATCGTCTCCGGGCTTTGGCACTCGCTCACGTCATTTCATGACTTTGAGCTCTGTCAAAGAGGGACAACTGTAGACAACCTATTTTTGAACGGCCTCAAGACTTGGGCACCTCAGGTTGAACACTTGATGATGAAATAATATGTTGTTCAAACGTTCGATTTCTTCAGCAAGAAGCTTTAGTTTTAAGTTTCTAATCCCAACCTTACACCTCATTTTTGACCAAAACTATTTTAGACCTTAAAATCCTCTTTTTCAAATGTTGTTACAATATTTCGAGACTCGCATTTTGATTAAAATATTGCACTTTTCGATAAACCGAGTAAGGACAAAGTGGAAATAAATGGAAGGGAGGTGAACTCTTTGAAAAATATTTAAAAACATCTTATTCATAGGTTTGGAGTTTAAGGAAATAAGAGGGGATGGAAGAAAACAAGTTGGGGAAAAGGTTAAGGGTTAAGCAAGAAATGAACAGCCTTCACTAAATTAAGCATATCTCTTTGTACACTGATAATTTAGATGTGATGCTACCACCATTGGAAAGTAGACTTCTGAGGCCAACCGGCTACCTGCACAGTAGGAGGAGCCCCTCCAACATTAGCCTCGTCCTCATAAATAGCCTCTCTAGCAAAAGGGGCACCCGCAGCATCACCTACACGAACTCCGGTCAACGGCGGCATGAGATAAGTCCAGACGAAGGTCGCGTAATCTCTCTCCTCTCTAAAGAAATCAACATCCAGCCCCGCCATGAACTGAACTATAGCCTCAATTGAGAGGTTGTCCGCTGTCCTCATGAATGTTGGAGGAGGAGCAGGAACTACTGGAGCAGGCAAGCCCAGGGTCTGGCGCACGAATCTCTCGCCCAAAAACCAGGTACGGTAGAAAGGGCCCTCTAACAGGATCCGATATCGGAAGGTAGCCCGAGATCCCTGCATACTGGTCCCATACCCCGGCAGGCATCATCGCCCAAGGCTGCCATGTGATCTGCAAATAGAGAATTTGCAAGTTGTTAGCTGATGTCACTCATCAGAATATGAGTCAGAAGAGTAGCAATAGAAATAAAGTAGACTGTAAGTTTTGGATTACCTCACGGGCCACCACCGTGTTGAAATATCGGTAGAATTAAGTGAAGGTCATGTCGTCACGGTGCCAGCGGCAGCACCTACCATCATACCGCCGCGAGTAGGACATGGCTGATGCTACCTCCTCTACCGACACTACGGTCTCTACCGACACTACGGTGAGGGTCGGGAAATAGGCGTAAAGCCAGAGCTACAAAAAGAGCTCGGTTGTGAATCAATATGTGCGAACATATATTAAACAGAAAGTGCAAAGCAGAAGGTACAGTGTGCAACCAGTGTAAAGACAGCACATGCAGAGCAGAAATCACAATGCATGGACAGATATAAAAGTAGAAAATGCAAAGCAGAAACAAAAATTAAAAGTATAGTAAGTACCTCTCAGGCTCTCCAATAGCCTCCGACCTTGTTTCCCTTCATGCGGGAACCGGGGCTCATGTATCCATAAAGGGTGGCAAGGCCAATGCCACTCCAGTTGTAGAATTACACCTGGGGTAATGTCACGAGGGCACTCAGCAGATATAGCCCTACGATATTCCACTTGTTCACAAACAAGGTGGTATCAAGGAGATAGATCAGAAAGCCCCGGGTGTACTACTCTACCTCCTCCTGTGTCGTCGACTGGCTCCCGTGGAATCGCTCATAAAACCAGCTGTACTGCACCATAGCTGGCCTGTCTAGAGGTGGGCTCGCTCCAAACAAGTAGATCACGGCCGCCTCCCATTGGCCTATATCCATATCAAAGGGGGATCGAATCACTCCCTACGCCCAAGCCGGTGATCATTAAGAAATCATAGGGGGTCATCGGCATCTCCCCGGTGGAAGAAAAGTGGAAAGAGTTGTTGGTGTCCCGTTACCTCTCCACCAACGCTCCAAGTAAGGCCCAGCTGGCCATATGGCTTGAGAGCTCGGTGCAGAATAGGCCAAAACTAGCCTCATCAACAAGATCGCGGACCTGAGTAGGAAGCCCATGATACCAGTCTCTGGCCGTCACCGTCCCGTATCCTCTCCATGAGTGACACTTATCATGTGACAAGGAAAGAATGAGTTAGATGAAAGGTAGTGATGAAAGATAGTAATGAAAGACAATAATGAAATGGTGAAACAGGTAAGAAAAATGAAAGCAAAGTTTATACCTCAGTAATGCCATGAGAAAGGTGGGAGGTTTGCTCCCTCAGCAAGACATCCTCAGGCATGCCGCCAATAAAATCATTAAAGCGCAGCATGCCACTGGGGGCCATCGCGTGAGTCTGTGGGTGGTAAGTGGCTAGGTCAAATGGCCTCAGCCTCAATGCTACTAACTCGAGCTCGGGACCTGGAGCAAAGAGCTCCTCTGCCTCGAAGCCAGCGGTAATGTCCTCCGCTGCCTCACCAGCCTCCTCGATTGCTAGTTCCTCTACCTCAGCGATAGGTGGAAGTACGGGTACCTCAAGAGGGGCACCGTCATATGGGATATCATCTGCCATCTGGAAAGTGGGTGAAAAGGTGGTGAAAATGGAGAAAATGAGAAAAAAGGAAAAACTTGAAAAAGTTAACCCTAGGAGAGAGAAAATGAGAGAAAAAATCAAAACACGAGAAAATTTGCGGAACCCAAGAAACTTGAGGGAAATGAGCCCAAAGTCATGAAAACTCAAAAAAATCAACGAAAACAAAATTTGATAAGTTCAAAATGTAGAGGACCAAAGAGGTTTTACGAATAAAGTTTGCGTGGGGCGTTGGAAACGTGTACAAAGCACAAATCTAGAGAAAGGAAACACCTGGAGAGGGAGAGGGAGAGGGAGAGGGAGAGGGAGAGGGAGAGTTTTTTCGGTGGTGTGGATGTGTGCAAAATGATGTTTGGGTTGTGGATTTAAAAGACCTAAGCCGAAATCCCAAAACTGCCCCTCCGAATTGTCAATAGTGGCCGATCATACACTTGGTGGCCGACCGTCCCCCATTTGTGGCCGGCCGACCCCTTTTGTGGCCCAGTGCTGGTTTTTGCTGCTCTCTTCCCCAAATAGTGTATGGAAGGTCTTGTTTTCATCTGAGGAAGAAGAATTGAGGTATTTGAAGTTGGTACGGATTTCGAGGATCGCATAAATGTGTTCCAGGTGCACCGTTCCAATTCCCCTTGTGTCTCCTATGCATGAAGGCATCCCAATCTCAAGTCAGAATGAGTTATATCCTTTTGAACACTTTGGAGAGCCTCTGAGTGGTAATTGGAGATTGTTGCAAGGTGTCTTTGAGCATTACCTTCTTTTTGTCTTTTCAATCCGCATGTCTATTACATAGAGCATGCTTTGCATTATTTCGCATACCTGTTTGTATAGAACATGCATTACATCTTCTGTTATCTACTACGATATGTAGAGCATGCATCATCATTATATTGGCGTCGCTTATATCGCATTGTGTCGTATTCGTATGCAACACGTTTTCCGAGTCGTGTCTCCAGCCTTGTCATGGCAATGTGATTTGGGTTTTCTTTCTAACCTCGCCGTGCGGTAGTGTGGCTTGGTTTGTTTTGTTATCCTCTCTACGTTGTAGCGCAGTTAGGATCACCTCGCTACGTGGTAGTGTGGCTTGGTTTGTTTCATTATCCTCTCTATGCGGTAGCGTAGTTAGGATCACCTTCCGTGCGGTAGTGTGGCTAGGTTTGTTTCGTTATCCTCTCTATGCGGTAGTGTAGTTATGATCACCTCGTCGCGCGGTAGTGTGGCTTGGTTTGTTTTGTTATCCTCTCTACGTGGTAATGTAGTTAGGATCATCTTACTGCGCGGTAGTGTGGCTTGGTTTGTTCTTGTACCTCTCTATGCGGTAGTGTAGTTGGTTTGCTTGTTGTCCTCTTTACGCAGAAGTGTAGTGGGAATTACCTTTTGTTAACTTTTCTACGCAGAAGTGTAGTTTGGGCTCATCTCTTGTTAACCTTTTTGCACGGGGATGTAGTTGGGATTGTTTCTTGTGCGCGGAAGCGTAGTTAAGATTGCTCTAGTTTATTGATTTCAATTATTGCATTGCCTTGAATCTCATTTTCATAATTGTCGAGTGGTATGCTCGTTTGTATTCTTTACTGTTGCATCGCATCATATATATCATGTTTTATTTCTAATTTTGCCCCTGAATTACGCTAGTTTGATTCCTTGCAAAGAGATACGTAGGCAACCCTAAGGTTCAACAAATTTATGTTTATGTCTTGATTGTTTGCCCAAGTCTTACAGCCTTGTCAAAATGGGTTATCTTTGGGCTTTGACATTCACTGACGTCATTGCATGACTTCGAGCTCTGTCAAAGAGGGGCAACAAAAATTGTAACTTGCTTTTCGTGCTCATTTCGGATACAATTAGCCCTATAGTTCAGACTTCCGTGGTTCTAAATATGATTTTACAAGTGCAATGTGAAATAGAAAAACACAAATGAGTCCAAATCCGGTAAATCTTTTGAAAAATCGATTTTGAATAAAAAAAATGTCAAAAATGGACTGCATTGGCAGATTACAGAGTTGCCACTTAAATATATTTTTTTTGAGAAAATTTAGGAAACTCGAGACTCGTGTCAAAGGCCACTTATCTGTCATCACCAAAGTGTCTTGGCTTGGGAACTTAGATATGAGAATGGAAGGTCATGAATTGAGCACTGCACTTACCCGATCAAAGATCGGCCTCTACTAATCGTGAAGTGCTTCTTATATACAGTACATGCTCTTGTTCCGATTATTTAGACTATCTTACTATGTGTTGCACACAAGTATAGACTAATTTGAAAAATTTAAAACACTTTGATTTTATATTTGTTTTGAATTTTTTTTAAATATGTACCACTTGAAAAAGTGACCTCGTATGTACATTAATCAAATTATCCCAATTTAAGCAATTAGCCTTCATCCACATGCATTTAAACAGGTATATCACTTAAGCACTTAGTCTCATGGTATTTATGACTTAGTCTCATGGTATTTATGCTCGTCATGGCAACAATCTCACGCATGTAATATGCTAAAGTAATAAATGTTTACCCCAATATCTGAGGCGAGCCAAACAAAAGATAAAATAGTTAGAAAAAATGCATGATCCTAACAATGCAAATGACTAATGCAGCACATACAATATGCGATTAATAGACTCGGCTACTAGTATGGCATGTGAATCAATTTGATGGCATGTGGTTTTAGGCACGTATTTGAGTAAGAATTTGATTTTGACATTGATTAGCATGACGAGCCGAACCAAATGTATGCAAAATGGGTATTGTAAGCATGGTAATGATATGAAAAATGAAAAACATGATGCTGCCATTCTAAGCACGTAAATAAAAGAGAGAAAGAAGTAGGGTTGAAAGACATACACATTATTACAATTTTGCCCTCGCACAAGAGGGTCCAAATAAATGTCTTAATATTAATTATTATAATGCTAAAATAAATAGCTATCTAATTAATTACAAAATGTGGAACACTTTAATTAATTAATTTACAAAACAAAATTAACTAACTACTCTAACGAATTAATCAATTTACAACATGAATTAACTAGTTGTTACAACACAAATTAACTAGCTATACTAACTAACTAATTAATTGCAACACAATTTAACTAGCTATTCTAACTAATTAATACACATTAGAATTAAACTAATTAAGTACAATACAAAATTTAATTAACTATTACGGGCCCCGAGAAAGGAGGGATGACTCATGCATGCACTCGAATTTCCATCCGAAAATGCCCTCTGTTTGGATGCCAAAATACTTCTGTCTTGTAGTCAGAAAAATTCACTGTTTTTTGCCTTAGCCTCTACTCTGTTCTGCAGGAAAAATGACACTGCCTGGCTGGAAAGAAGTGGCTAGCTGGCCAAACTCATGACATTCTATACCCAAAACAAATGCGCTACCAAGCTGCGCTACATCCCTTTAATTGGTCTACAGTGTCGTTGTACAGAATTCCTGTCTGGTTTTCCAAACAAGAAGTCTTTTTTTCTTATCTTAAGTTAAGTTAAAAAAAAAAAATCAAATTTAACCAGATATGTTTGGTCTTTATGAGAACCATTTGAATCAAGTGCTCGGTCTTGCTTACGGAAAGTGGAAATGGAAGCGGATTAGTTTCGAGTGAATGGGTACTCTGAGATAGAGCGAGAAAAGTCGAATTTGATTAATTCAACATATAGCTAGCTTGACGGAACCAATTGATTTGTGTATTAGATTATAAATTGAGAGAAATAGCGGATATCGTAGAATTTTTAACTCTATTTTTTTTTTTTTTAATTTTATAGGGCTATACGGACTCGAACCGTAGACCTTCTCGGTAAAGCACAGTAATGTGGTCAGCCGGCCACAAATGTTTGGTACTGCCTTGCTGCAACAAACAAGAAACAAAACACAAACAGAGTATTTTTAAGGGATGTTTCTCCACCCCGCCTCTCCTTATCATTAAACAGATCAAAGGAGTGGTAGGCTTGATTCGCAAGCCATCAATCGTCGCAAACTCATTGCGTGATGACTTATGAATTAAGGGATTCAATCTCAATAAATGACAATGAAAGACCCACAAACCTCCTCCCCATCATGGAATTTGATTAAGGGAAGTGGTTGACCTTGAAACTTGAACCATTTTCATCACTAACAAGTATGAAACGATTCAAGACTTAAGGGGTTCAATTAATATCTGATTAAACCCAAGTTGATATCATGATCCTGTTCCATTTTAGCCCTAATTTTATTACTTATTTTAATTACATTTCCATTCATTAGTCATTTTAGTCCAAAAATGAGTATTAAGTCCATTAATGGAGAGAAACGTCAAATGAGAAGTTGTTTTGTGCATGAGAGAGATGTAATGCCCTATTAATGAACCTCCGAAGAGATTAAATCATTAAGCATGGAAGGGTCTCTTTCTCAAGCTTAAACAACACTCGGTTGAAACAACCCTCAAAGAAATAAAAAGCCAAAAAAATTAGGGAGATTGTAGAGGTGATTACATGTGAATACAAGTATGGAAAACTTGAAATAAATGTTATCCACTCAAATAGGTTGGTGTCTAATGCCTAAAACACCAAACCTATGAAGACCATTGCACTACAAGCATCTATACAAAGCATAAATGATATAACCAGCCTAAAGCAGTCCTAAAGTAAGCAAAAAAATAGTGCTAGAATTTAGGTAAAAATAGCTAAAAGAATAAGCTAAAATAATGGAGCAATTAAGCTAGCAAACAAGGTAAAAAAGGGGTGGCTAACCCCTCTATTTTTGGGACTTCAAAACAACATTTTTAGCCTCTAAAAACCTCTGAAATCCAGTGGTGAAAAGCTCAAAAAAAGTTACCAAAGAAATGAGAAGCATAAGGGAAAAGGCTTAAATGACAAGGTACAAAGAAAAGTTGTCAACCCCTCTACCTTGGGTAGCTTTTAACCACAAGTTTCATCCCATAAACACAGTAGAAAAATAGTCCAAAACACCAAGTAAAGATAGGAAAGAAGTGGTGCAAAGAAGTTAGGAATTATACCTTTTTGAAGAGAAGTAACACTTTAAGTTATAAACCACTAATTTCTCACCCTCAAGAGCTAATATTCAAGCTCAACAACCTCAACAAAGAACCTTAAAAAATTTGGTTTAGGAGGTCTAGGTAAGGTATGTGTAGGTTGCAAGGTAAAGAGAGATATTTTTTCCAAGAATTTTGCTTCACCAAAATTTTTCTAATCTAATTTTATGAGAGGGGGTCAATTATATTTAGAAAATTATGTTACACTCTCGAAAATATCAATATAGAAACAGTTGGTGCAGTGCATGCACCTGTGGAGACAGTTGGCACAGTTGGCAAAAATATCTATTTTTACTAACACAAGTGGCCAGCCAGCCACTAGGGAGATGGCCATACTGTAATAACCCTCACGCTAACCTAACCATACTCATATGCATTCATGTGATTCTGTCTTGTAAACTTGCATTTCGAGTCTTGTCCTTGTTTGTTTAAGTGTTACAGCATGTTTTGTGCCCTGCTTGGTGTGAGTTTAGTCGAGGGCGTCTTTAGTCTAGAACTTCCTTGGAACCATTTTGTTTGACCTCCACCTTCGCCCTGACATATTGGCCGAGATGTCATTATCTAGGCCGAGGTGTTCATCACCAAGGCGGAGGTGTGAATCATCTAGGCCGAGATGTTACCTTTGCGCCTAAGTGATCTTGTCCCGGAGAGGTATGACCTAGACCGAGGTGTGGCACATCTAGGCCAAGGTGTGGCACAGCTTAGTCAAGTGTTGTCCTTCCTAGCCGAGGTCATTATTCCCTACTTGTCGATGTCTTGCTCTTAGCCGAGATCATTACTCGCCAGAGTGCCCACGTCATCTTGCTTGTTGAACACACTTTGTCATAGTATTGTCTTGTCACTCAGCCACCTTTCTGTGTAGCACCAACCAGCCGCTGCCATGTGCCTCTGTAGAGGGTTAAGTCAGCCAGCAGACTTAGAAATGTATCATTTGCTATATGTCTTTGTTTGTGAGGAGAGAGAAACTCTAGAAGAAGAAGGAGTTTAGAGTGAGAGAGTGGGTTTCGAGCTTGATTCCTAGAGATCAAACCATTAGATTCACGTATTGAGGTTAGATTCTTGATCTACTCTTGTCATTCTTATTGATCATCTAGCTGCATTGCATGATCGGACCCATTTTGCATGTCATGCATCGATTTAAAGTTGGTTTTAGAAAGAAAAAATGGTGTTCATGTGTTCTTGAAAGAAAAGTCTTGTTTGATCTGAAAGTTTGCATTGAGCTTCGTGTTTTTGTGTTTGTTCTCACTAGATCCTTGAATGTGGGTACCCAGGTCCATGTTTTTGAACTCATAGCATGAAATCTCAGATTTTGCAATAGCAAATCATGATCTTTGCATTCATCCTCCTCATATTCATGGTCATCTTATTCTTCAAGGAAGGGAAACCCAGATTTTCCCGACTTCATCCCTTTGAATGTGACCATCGAGGCCACACCTCGGCCAGGGGATATAGAACCTCGGCCTAGACCTGGTAGTCGCCCAGCATGTTTTTCCGAGATAAAGAATTGTGTTTGTTTTGATTTGACTTAGTCTTGGGGAATGCCGAGATCATCTGCATGCATGTGAAGCTTGCTTGAAAGTGCATTCAATAGACTTTGCCATGTGTTTGTAGGGTTTGGACTTGCTTCGACCCCGACGTTTGAAGAACTAAGTGAGTGGTATTTTTAATAAAGCTATGTTATAATGCTTTGATAAAGTCTTGTTTTTCTTGTTTTGGAAAGTATTTGTAAGCATGAATGGTTATTCCTAATTGGAAATATATATATATATATATCTTGTTTTGATGACATTCTTGGAAGTCCGTACGTGCTAAGGGACTATAAGCACTTGTAGCACAAAGTTTAGAAGTCCGTACGTGCTAAGGGACTATAAGAATTTGTAGCACAAAGTTTGGAAGTCCGTACGTGCTAAGGGACTATAAGCACTTGTAGCACAAAGTTTAGAAGTCCGTACGTGCTAAGGGACTATAAGCATTAGTAGCACAAGTCCTTAGTGTCAGGGGACTATAATGCAACGACACCATTGAATTGAGATATCTCTCTTGTCTTGCCTTGTCTTGTCTTGTTTGCCACTGACGGTTTACCGCGTGGGTTTTGTTGGCCGAGATGTCATCACTTGTATTATAATAATGTTAGTAAGGATCCTTTGAAACTTGACAGATTTGTTAGATGGACTTGATTCATCCTTTGACTTGCACTAATTATGTTTTGTATTGTTTAACAAAGATCTTGAATACCAGTCGTGCAAAACTCTTTATTTCTTATACCATTCACTGAGTATCCAAGCTCACCCTCTCTATATATATGTAGGTGATGAGCGGGAAGGCGGTGACGCCTAGGTGTGACTCGCAAGCTTGTTTTGGATTTTTGTCTCTGTCGGCAGTCTTGAAAACTATGCTTCTCGGCTTATAATGCTTGTAATTTACACATGTCGGCTGGAGAAGCCTTTTGATCAAGATGTAGAATGTATTTTGTACTTTATTGTATTGAATCCAAGTTGTAATATTATGTAAAGTTGTATGCCATTCCATATAACTTACGCACTGCTCTTATGGACCACTTGTACTCTAAGATTATTGCTTCCACACCTGTGAGCCCCATATATAATTATACTCTGTTTGTGTGTTAATTTTTGGAGGTTGGCCGTCGGTAATCTCGGATTACTGGCCATCACGGCACTAAACTACTAGGGGCGGTTTGGGGTCGTGACACATACACTCATTTCTGGCCAGCCGGCCACTAGTTGGCTTGTAGGCCTCTGGGTGGTCAAGCTTGGAAAAGTACTATTTTGGTCCAAAAATGGTACAAGGTTTTTAGCCTTCTGAGGCTCAAAACTGAGGCTTCCTGCTGAGGAAATTGAGCATTTGACAAGCGTATAAATTCATCATTGGGTGATCAATCAGTGGCGCCCAAGTCTTAAGGGCGATAAAAAATAAGGTGTCTACAATAGGTATCAGCTTGATGTAAATCTTCACAATGTAACATACAAATGAATTGGTCCACAACAATCATGTAACAATTTTATGCACACCATGGTTTGTATGTGAATGTTTACACCATGGGAATAACAACAACAACAATTAAAAAAAAAAAATTGAAAAAAAAAAGTAAAAACTTTAGAGGATTTATATCCATTCAGGGATATCATCAATACCAACAACTGCAAGAAAGGGAAAATAACAACAATAATATGAACAATAAAGACCAAAATCATATCGATATAATCATGGGGATGTGTGAAAGTTCGCATTAGGACAAAAAATAGTTAGGGTTTAGGATTTATGTACAAAATGAGTGAAATCACTTACGTTTGGTACCCATTATGAGACAGTTGGATTGTCACAGATAATCATTGTGAAGATTCACAGCAGAAACGAAGGATGACAATGGTGATTCCAACAGACGACAACATAGAGAAGACGATAAAGGAGTTAAGGCGATGAAACGATGAGATGATGAGACGATTTCACAGGTATGGAATATAGAATTTTTTAGTATACATTAACATGACATTTAAAACGATGCACAATGGTTATGTGCACACATTTATAACCAAATAGCACCAATATAAATATTCACAATAACTACATACTACCAAACACCATGACAATATCGCTAATTCATCAACTACAAACTATAAATTTTTGCATCATACCCAAACATGATGTGAATATTAACTTGACAAACATGGACAACATTAAGAGCGAATGGATAATTGTCAATGGTATTTCTCACATTGTATCCACATACACATGTTAATTCACAATGTTAATGTGGAGATTGACATTAACATTGTATCATATTACACAACCACAAAAACAAGCCTTGTTTTGAATATAAGAATGATGTAGATGTTCACATATATAGCTTACAAAGTACAAAAACATGACAGCATTAGCAATACATTAACCACACACCACAATTTCTGTGAAAATCAAAACATATTATGAATATCCACATTGGTATAAATATCAACATCAGAAAACAATAGTTTTATCTACAAATTACATAACAAGTCCAAGAAAGAAGGTTTTTCATAGGTATTAGCTTGATGTAAATCTTCACAATGTAACATACAAATGAATTGGTCCACAACAATCACGTAACAATTTTATGCACGCCATGGTTTCTCTATGAATGTTTACATCATGGGAATAGCAACAACAACAATTAAAAAAAAAAAAAAAACTTTGGGGGATTTACATCCATTTAAGGATATCATCAATACCAACAACAACTGCAAGAAAGGGAAAATAACAACAATAATATGAATAATAAAGACCAAGATCGTATCTATATAATCATGGGGATGTGTGGAAGTTCGCATTGGGACAAAAAATAGTTAGGGTTTAGGATTTATATACAAAATGAGTGAAATCACTTACGTTTGGTACCCATTATGAGGTGGTTGGATTGTTACAGATAATCATCGTGAAGATTCACAGCAGAAACAAAGGATGACAATGGTGATTCTGGCAGTTGACGACGTAGAAAAGATGATAAAGGAGTTGAGGCAATGAAACGATGAGATAATGAACGATTTCACAGGTATGGAATATAGGATTTTTGCGGAATTGTTTCCGCTTTCCTGGGAGTGCTCCTATATTTTCGGATTCTGTTGGTTTGAATGGCAAGAGACATTCAAAAACATAGCAGGGGTGTTTTGGACAAAAAGCTAGGTACGAGACTCATTGGAATAATCAAAAACAATTTAGGTTAGATGGAATAAAACACTTAGGAATGGGATTTATCAAAAAAAAAAATCACCCTATTAAAATATATAAAAATTAGACTCATTGTTTATAAAATATTTTTGACAATAAATATAACAGTGGGTTTTCTAAGAAATTTTTTCCAAATTTTCCCAATCCATATTAAAGCCAACTTTTCACGATCCATTATTTTTAAAAATTTATGCCCCAGTGTTTAATATAACTTTTGTTCATAGTTTGAGACACAAATAAATTATTAAAAATAATTAATTAAAAAAAATGTACTTTTAACTTTTATTTTCAGCTTTAGAAGAGTTGCATGAACCAAGTCCGTCAATTGAAAATGATATAATTAATTTTTTGTTTTTCATCTTAGGTCTCAAATTCAAATCAACTTGAGCTACCTCTCGCGATATCGCGGCTTAACGGGGAGTTTCCACGGTGGGTCACTACCAGGGACCGGAAGCTTTTGGAGACATCGCCGAAGGATATCAACGCTGACGTATTGGTGGCACAGGATGGGAGTGGGAACTATGGGACTGTGAACGAAGCTGTGTCCTCTGGACCAGACAATGACAACACTCGTTATATCATCTATGTCAAGCAAGGAATTTATAATGAAAGCGTTGTGATTGGGAGTAATAAGAAGAATGTAATGTTTGTTGGTGATGGCATGGATTTAAACATTATCACTGGTAACTTGAATGTGATTGATGGATCTACAACCTTCAATTCTGCAGCTGTTGGTAATCATCTTACTCTTTAGTCTCTTGTGATTTTCCTACACCAATCTTACTCATTCTATTTGGTTTTGAATTTTGAAATATAATTCTTTATTCTTCTCATTTTTTTGTGTGTAATTTATTTATTTATTTTAATATTTTAATTATTATCTTTTAATGTTTAGACACTTACCTGAAAAGTAAAATATTTGTAAAAAATCTTTTTAAAAATTCACCAAATACTAAAAACATAAAATAAAAAGATTCAATAATTGTTGTACTTTATTTTTGTATTTATTATTATTTGAAAAAATATTTTTTTTTAATCTTTTAGTTGGATTTAGATTAGCTTCATCTAAAAATAAAATACTAACAGGAAAAAAAGAAAGAATGAATGGACCTTGTTTTGTATGTGGCTAATGCCTTTTATGCAAATGTCGATGATGCATGTTTTCAATACCTCAATGAACTGGGCCTTACGTCGGCCTGGTGCAAGGCCCATAAATTGTTTTCTAAGGAAGCAGAGCTTCAACTAAAATAACACTTGTACATATTCAACCCAATGTAGCTGCTGTTGGTGATGGATTCATAGCCCAAGACATCTGCATACTGAAGGCTTGTGAATGAGGCTTTTTCATTTTCTTTTGTTAACTTGCCCTTTATCTTCTTGACTACAATATGGTTCTCCATTCTAGGAGACACTCTAGTATTGTGGGTTACCTAGGAATAATTTGTATGATCAATTTAATAGCCTGCTATTGTTACATGGTGGCTATAAAATCAGCACAATCCTATCTTGAGTTGAAGGGTTATTTTGTAGGGCTAGTATAATTGTATGGTTATTTTGATGTGTCAAGCAA
This sequence comes from Camellia sinensis, assembly GCF_055761805.1. Taxonomy (NCBI): domain Eukaryota; kingdom Viridiplantae; phylum Streptophyta; class Magnoliopsida; order Ericales; family Theaceae; genus Camellia; species Camellia sinensis. The sequence continues at coordinate 184,738,888 of NC_138969.1, read as the reverse complement.
CTCGAACAGTTTAGATATTCAAAATTAAATCATATAAAATTATAAATTTTTTAGGATCATATCACATGAGAAAAAGCCTTACAAGAATGCCATAAAATTATTTACACCTTCATCCTCAAAATCTTCAAAATCCATGTTGTTGATGTTAATTATCTCATTAAACCAACTAGTTGACTCTAATGCCTAAAAAATTCTAAATGAATGTTATACAAAAATTTACCCCAAACTTTTCCTTCCTTTATTCACAAGGGGACACTTATTTATTTGTACAAGTGGAAGGTGAAAAAACATAACCATTGAAAAAATTAGTTGTTGAAAAAATATGGCCGACAGTTGTTTTTAAGAAAAAAAAAAAGTAAAAAAAAAAAATTAATTGAAAGGGAGATGATTGAAATTGAGAATTTGTTGGGAAGTACACATTGAAAAAATGGCTGACTAAATTTATTTTCAAAAAAATTGAGATTTTGAGTAATATTGCTGGGGGTGGCTTTAAACCACATAAAATACTATTCGCTGTGTTTGATTTCAATTTTTTGAATTTATTTTTTTAGAAATTGAATTTTTTGGTTTTTTATTTTTATTTTTTAGTAAATATTTTTAACATTTTAAGAAATTTTTTTTTTTTTTTTTTTTTTACTTTTTTAGATGCACATTACTTAGATGTATCTAAAAAGTAAAATATTTTAAAAAATTAATAAATACACAAGACTATGAAAAATGTACTAAATTTTTGTATTATATTTTTTAGTATTTAGTAAATTTTTTAAAGATTTTTTTCACAAATATTATACTTTTTAAGTATATTTATGTTAGACATATCTAAAAATTATAAAAATTGCTTAAAATATTAAAAAAATCAATAAAAAAAAACACGAAAACAAAAAATTTAAATTTTCTAGAAAGTGAATCTTGAGTTAAGAAATAAATCAAGCTGATTGATTCAAAAATTATAAACATAATTACTAATGATGTGGAGGTAATATTTCTGTAATTAAATATTATTTTAGTAAGTATTTTATCTTAAAATGACAAGTCTAAGTACAATCACATCATTTTGTATATAAAATTTATATATACAATATTTTATATATATATATATATATATATATATATATATGTATTTATTTTATATTTTTTTTTATATATCATTACTTTTTGTCTTGGACAAATCACCTCCCCCATTTGCTCCTGCCATACAACGTGCTACAATTTGTATAAACTATCTGAAAACCTCAATTTCATAGTATTTAAAGACTAGATCTGGCTTTTGAACACTGCATCATCACAAGTTGGTCAAAAACAATATGGAATTCTTGTTTTATATTCTTAAGTATGTCGGCCTTATATACATTAATTACTATATTTAGCATTAGTTTATTAGCTAATCTCAAGATGGTTTCAAATCTTTTCTTTATTTATATAACCAAAATTTGCAAATTGTTGTCAACATGCACATGCTTATATGCTTTGTTGTCGGAGAGGTCCTTTTCCTTTTAATTATAATCAAAATATTTTTAATTGTGAGTCTAATTACAAAAACATTACTCTCACCTCATTCTCAATAAATTTTATAAGAAAACAATATATATGTCATATGAACATTCAAAATTATGTGACAAAATTTAGACCGGGTGAGTTGTGTGTTTTATATAATAAAATATATATTATGTGAACCAACTAGAAGAATTAAAAAAGTGGTATGATGGACTATATATTGAGATCTAGTGAATACTTCAAAACTTTGGAAGAAAAAAAAAATGATTTGTTATATTCATTTGATTTTTTTCCTCATGAAATAATAAATATTGTTTTTGAATTAATTACATTTTTTTTCTTATTTGGTTCCTCTAGTTTTAGTCTGAACAATTTAGCCCTTACACTTTTTAAGTCTATTTTCAATTTGGTCATTCTGTCCAAATTTCAATTAATTTTTTCCTATGTGTATATCTTAAGAGGCTGACAAATATCTTAAAATTATTTTAACATCTAACTTGAACGGAAGAACTAAACTGAAATTAGAATTAAAATATAGGAACCAAACTACTTATTAACTTGAAACAATAAATACTAAAGTTAACTTAGGTCCTGTACACCAAAATTTCTGATTTAGCCCCTGCAAACATATATATATATATATATATATATATACATATATTTGGACAAACTATGTCAGTAGTTCTTGTATTTTTATTCTTGTGTCATTTTAGTTCCTGTTATTTCAATTCATTTAATTTTGACGCTTAATTTATGAATTTGTCTCAATTTAGTCAAATTGATTGCAATTGTTAGCATTTTTTTTAATGAAATGGCATATGTCATGCTTTAGGGACAAAGTTATAAACTTGCTCAATGAGTTAACCTCGACTCATTTTGTGATCATTTTTCGTCAAAAATACTAATGATGTTATCAATTTAATCAAATTGACATAATATCTAAAATTAAGAATCAAAATTAAACTGATTAAAAATATAAGAATCAAAATAATATAAATAATAAAATGTAAAGACTATCAATATAATTTGGTCATGTATTTTAAAAGAGAGTGCATTGTCACTGAGCCCACACAACGACTAGTTAATACATAGTTTATATATAGGTCAATTTCGGTGAGTAGTACTGATAATTTTTTATATATATAATAATTATCCTTCTCTAGTGTAAATCAGGTTAGTGTTTATCCATTGCATGTACAAAAAATAAGCTCTTGTTTGGTGAGTCTCGAGATAGTCATTATAAAAACAAAAGCATGAACTCCAACTTGAGTCTGCAAGTGGGTGACGGTGGATGATTACCCCTAGGCTTTGTACAGTCCTTTTTCATGTTGTTAAATGAATAAATGTTTCAAAAATCTTGGAAGGGAATCTAAATATAATTCATATTTCTCTATTTTTTATTATCTATTTTAACAGGAATTATATTGTCATATTAGGTAGAAATTTGAACATAATAATTGGTTTAGTGATCGATGTAACAGCTATGATCATTTGACTGTAATTTAATTTATTAACTCATTAGAAATTTGAGTCGACCACTTTTCTTTGAGAATGTCACATTCCTGGAAGAATGTATTAACAATTTAAGATTAAAAAATAATAACAAAACTCATAATATATAAAATTTTATTATTTTCTCATAAAAAATTCATAATGAAACCAAACTTATGAATAACATTTATACATGAATTGTATTTATTAGTTATCATCATTATGATACTATTTTAATTATTTTTCTATTCATATTAGTTATCATCATTATGATTCTATTTTAATACATCTCGTTTCAAATATCAAAATTGTGATACTATGAGCTGCATGTCACTACATAGATGAGAATTTGTTAATATATATATATATATATATATATATATATATATATATATATCACTTAAATTTTCCTTTACCTACTTTACATTAGATGGAATAACAATCACATGTAAGTCAAATTAAAATAATAGGCATTTATTTGACTATGGTAGAGAGTACTCTTAGGCCTGTTTGATTGGGGGATATGAAGATTAGGATTGAATATTATATCCGGTGGGGTTCATATATCACATGTTTGCAATTTTTTTTTTGAAAGGGATATAATATCCGGTGGGATTGTATATCCCCAAAAGTGGAGGATATACAATACCACCCCCCATTATATCATATCCCCTTGGTTGGAATATAATGTAAAAAGTCCAATTTCCCCTTTTGTCTATCTAACATAATATAATTTAATATATTTTTTTGAATTTAATATAATATAAATATTATTGAATTTAATATAATATAATATAATATAATATAATATTATTTAATTGAATTTAATTTAATATAATATAATATTATTGAATTTAATTTAATTTAATATAATATTATTGAATTTAATTTAATATAACATAATATTATTTAATTTAATATAATATAATATAATATAATATAATATAATATAATTATTGAATTTAATTTAATATAAATATTATTGAATTTAATTTAATTTAATATAATATTATTTAATTTAATACAAATTTTGAATTAATATAATATAATATTATTTAATTTAATTTAATTTAATTTAATATTATTGAATTTAATTTATATAAATTTTGAATTTAATATAATATAATATTATTTAATTTAATTTAATTTAATATAATATTATGACGGCAATCTTGGAAATTACTTGTTATATCCCATAATATATTTTGTAAAACAAACATGCATAACATATATCCAATCTTATATATCAAGTCAACAAACATGACTTGGGGGATATACTATCCAATACCTATATCATATTCATTATATATCCTGACTAAATCTCACATCATATTATATCTTTCATTTTATATCCATTGAAACAAACGGGGCCTTAGGACTTATTTGTTTAGGTGGATTAAAATATATGATTAAAATTATTAATTTATGAAATTTATATTTTATTATTTGATTATAAATTTTATTATTGAGATTATATTCCAATAAACATTTTATCTAACAAAATTAATAAAATTTTTAATTATACAACTAATAAAGTAAAACATGTGTATAATTAACATTATATATTTTCATATTTATTACAAAATAAAAATGAATAAATATATATATATCTTACTAATCCATCTTGGCAACCAAATCTAAACAAATCTTATAAATTATTAATTGTCTCACTATTAATCGTAATCAAACAAGTCGTTATTAGTTAGACTAATGCTATATGCACTAATTAATGTACTAAATAGTATATCAATTGATGATGTGACATAATTTAAGATGTGTTTGGTATTTGTAATTTGTATAATGAGTGAGGTCAATAATAATGTCATAACTTATATTGATACACTAGTAAGTATATTAATTGGTACATGTAATATCACTCAGTTAGTTAAGCCCTCCTTGCAAAACATGGTTGTCTCAATTACAAGAATAAATTAAGAGTTATATTAGGAATCCCAAATATTTTATTAAATATTCTATCAAAACTCTCACATTGGTGTAGAATCTACACACATGTAAATTTGTATAAGTCCTACCTCTATATAAAAAATTTGATAAAATATTTAATAAAATATTTAAAATATATAGCATCTCTCATCAATTAATTAAAGTGGTGGTTGTTGGCCTCAACATATGAGAATCGTTATTTAACCTTTTTAATTAAATTGTGAAAAATATTTTTTCTCGACGACAAAAGAGTTATTGAATGACAAAAGTGGCATTAAATATATTTAAAATTTGATATAACACGTGATGCTAACTTATAACATTCATATAATTAACATTTTCCCTTCGAGAGTATAAAGGATCATTTCATATTTCATATGGAAATAATCTCACACTTCACACTGTTAATATAATTGTTAAATTGTTAATTGAATCTTTAGCTTTAGTATAATTATTAATTGTATAGGTTTATGCTTTCCTTTTTGCTTTCGGTGATAGTGGAGCACTTTGGTATCCAATGTAACCATTCTTCTCTCTATAAAGAGAGAGTTCATTCCTCTTTGAATGTATCACATACAATATAGAAATACAATCAATCTTGTAATACATCAATCAATAATATACATCAATTTATTTTACATGGTATCAGAGCTATAGGTTAGCTCTTGGTGATCTTCACCTTCCGGCGGGCGGCAACCTTGCCTTCACCGCCCGCCGGACCCCAACCATGCTTATTGAAACCTCCATCAACTCCATTACCTTCTGGTCCATCATCTCCAACAGCAGGTTCTGCAAGTTCAACCAACCTCCATGGCTCTTCTAGCTCGAAACTCACATCGAATGGCCCTAGTCGCATCACAGAGATCAGCAACGATCCACCCAACTCTCCCATCACTGGCTCCGCCATCGCCGTCGCCGTCGCAACTCCTCTCTTTATAAATCCACCCATCTCAACCTCCGCATAAACTAAGAAACACCATGAGGTTCAACTACCTTGTACAAGCATTCCTATATACTTTGCTCTCTTCATCTTCTTTGACAGCCACACAAATCTATGAATCAACACCACCACAGTCCTTGACATTGAAGGTCATGAGCTCCAATCCAGCACAAAGTACTACACATTTCCAGTGGAAAGCCCTAACAGAGGTGGTGGACTCACACTTGCTTCCAAAGATGGTACATGCCCTTACTACGTCATGCAAGAAAGCTTTGAGTCCTCTAATGGCCTCCCACTTAGGTTCTTGACAATTGACAACAACAAAACAAAGTCCATAACTTTGTCTACTGATGTGAATATCGCACTCTTCGCGGCAACAACTTGATCTAAGCCTTTTCTGTACAATTTCAACTCTCATCAGTCTCTCAGCCATCTACAGATCCACATCCGCAACGTCCTCCCCCGCCACGAGCAAGGCGGCCTCTTCGCCGCCGAGGGCTACGCACGCGCCTCCGGCCTCCCCAGCGTCTGCATCGCCACCTCCGGCCCCGCCGCTACCCACCTAGTCAGCGGCCTCACCGACGCCATGCTCGCCAGCGTCCCCGTCGTGGCTCTCACTGGTCATGCTCGGCACTGATGCTTCCCTTACCTTTCCTTTATTTTACTATATCTATATGCCAATGTTTATTATTTTCTCTTCCCCCACGCTCCCACTTTGTCAACTTTTGCCCAACCCCATCCTCTTTTTCTTTTTCTTCTGCCGCCACTGAGTCACTCTTCTCCTTTTGCCCAAGAAAGTTTTAAAAACAAAACCAAACCCAAAAAAAAAAAAAAAAAAACAAAAAAAAAACAAAAAAAAAAAAGTGGGAGAGCAACATACCCGAGCATCATCATTAGATACATCTCTCTCTCTCTCTCTCTCTCTTTTTTTTACTTTTCAACCCATGTGCATTTTTTTTTTTTTTATTATTCTATTTTTTTGACAATCCATAGGGTCCCAAGTCTCTCTCTTCTTTTTCCAACATAATCATCTCTCCCGGAGCATCATACGCACAAACCCATTCTTCTTTCTAGCTTCTCTCCCCTTCACTCCACTTTCTCACATGGATTTTGTCCCCTCTTTTCGTTTCTTTTTATTTTACTATTTTCTCCCAATTTAAAAATCCATAAAAACAAAAAAAAAAAAAAGAGGAAGAAGAAGAACTGCACACCAAACTCATTTTATTCATGTCGGGGCTCACCCCGTTCACCATTTTTACATCAAAAAAAAAAAAACAACAACCAACACACAAACAAAACAACCACACCCACAGTGGGATTTTTTTTTTTTTTATCTCTACTCTGCCGCCGGTCTCTTCTTCTTGCCTCCGTCCTGAGCGGGCCTTGACAGTGTTGCCTCCGTGTTTTCCACGCCGCCGAGCACGTTCACTCCCCCATACTCCTCCACTGCAGCATATGGAGGACCTCCAAATCGGAACATCACGGTGGCCTTCCGCTTCAGCTCCTTGTTTTCTGCCCTTAGCACGCTTATCTCTGCTCGCGCATCCTTATACATGCGTTGGAGCAGAGCCAGCTGGGAGTTTAATTGCTGCACCTCATTTGTCCTACTCTGCAGCCGGTGCGACAAGTTTGTGACCGCCGTCATGGACTCCACACATGCCTTCAAAGTATACTGATTGGCCTCCACATCCGTCTGCACCGCCATTTTTTGCTCCACAGACCGCATCGGAAAGTTCAGCGGAGCAAACCCAGCGGTGTTTGGTTGAGGTTCACTGGCCACCGCACCAGTTCTCTCTCCTGTGGACTCGTTGAGGTCGGGAAAGAGGGTAAGCAGCCCGCGGGAAGACGAAGCCATTTTCTGGGCAACAGAGTATTACAGACTATCTCTCGCAACAGAGTGTTCCAGACTCTCTCTCTCAGCACAACGAAGAGTTTTTCAGAGAAATTCGCAGGTTTTTTGTCTCAGCCTCTGCCTCAGCCTCAGGTTCAGTCTTGGTTATATAGCCGAGGCAGCCACGCGCATCGCGCGCCTCTTGACGCCGATAACCTGGCACGCCTTTTCATGGCACGCCTTTTGATGACTCGGGCACGCCTTTTGATGACACGCCTTTTGAGGGTGCGGGCACACCTTTTGAGGGCACGACTTTTGAGGGCTCGATATCTACATCCATGTCTACCTTTTGGGCAGCCTATATACACACTCATACAGTGTCTTCTCCACCGGTCAGCATTATCAATCCCTTTTCAACCTCAAATAGGTTTCTATCTTCACACCTATTTGAGTTTGAGGGGGGGTTATACACAGTATCATGTTCAAGCCACCTCATGGCGCACTCCCTAAGTCGCCCCCTTGGTGCACCACCACAACTTCTTCTACATCGGTCCGACATGACCCCGTAAACTGTCTTCTACAACGGTCCGACATGACCCCATAAACTGTCCCGACATTGATTCCGGTCAGCTTCTACATCGGTCCGACATGACCCCATAAACTGTCTTCTCCAACGGTCCGACATGACCCCATAAACTGTCTTCTACATCGGTCTGACACGACCACACAGTGTCTGCTACAACGGTCCGACATGACCCCGTAAACTGTCTGCTACAACGGTCCGACACGACCATACAGTGTCTCCTATCCCATTTTTAATTGTCAGCTTATTTTTCTGTTTTGTTACTCTCTCCAAACTCAAGTTGGCTAGTACCTATCCTCCTTGAGTTTGAGGGGGGCTGTTAATATAATTGTTAAATTGTTAATTGAATCTTTAGCTTTAGTATAATTATTAATTGTATAGGTTTATGCTTTCCTTTTTGCTTTCGGTGATAGTGGAGCACTTTGGTATCCAATGTAACCATTCTTCTCTCTATAAAGAGAGAGTTCATTCCTCTTTGAATGTATCACATACAATATAGAAATACAATCAATCTTGTAATACATCAATCAATAATATACATCAATTTATTTTACATGGTATCAGAGCTATAGGTTAGCTCTTGGTGATCTTCACCTTCCGGCGGGCGGCAACCTTGCCTTCACCGCCCGCCGGACCCCAACCATGCTTATTGAAACCTCCATCAACTCCATTACCTTCTGGTCCATCATCTCCAACGGCAGGTTCTGCAAGTTCAACCAACCTCCATGGCTCTTCTAGCTCGAAACTCACATCGAATGGCCCTAGTCGCATCACAGAGATCAGCAACGATCCACCCAACTCTCCCATCACTGGCTCCGCCATCGCCGTCGCCGTCGCAACTCCTCTCTTTATAAATCCACCCATCTCAACCTCCGCATAAACTAAGAAACACCATGAGGTTCAACTACCTTGTACAAGCATTCCTATATACTTTGCTCTCTTCATCTTCTTTGACAGCCACACAAATCTATGAATCAACACCACCACAGTCCTTGACATTGAAGGTCATGAGCTCCAATCCAGCACAAAGTACTACACATTTCCAGTGGAAAGCCCTAACAGAGGTGGTGGACTCACACTTGCTTCCAAAGATGGTACATGCCCTTACTACGTCATGCAAGAAAGCTTTGAGTCCTCTAATGGCCTCCCACTTAGGTTCTTGACAATTGACAACAACAAAACAAAGTCCATAACTTTGTCTACTGATGTGAATATCGCATTCTTCGCGGCAACAACTTGATCTAAGCCTTTTCTGTACAATTTCAACTCTCATCAGTCTCTCAGCCATCTACAGATCCACATCCGCAACGTCCTCCCCCGCCACGAGCAAGGCGGCCTCTTCGCCGCCGAGGGCTACGCACGCGCCTCCGGCCTCCCCAGCGTCTGCATCGCCACCTCCGGCCCCGCCGCTACCCACCTAGTCAGCGGCCTCACCGACGCCATGCTCGCCAGCGTCCCCGTCGTGGCTCTCACTGGTCATGCTCGGCACTGATGCTTCCCTTACCTTTCCTTTATTTTACTATATCTATATGCCTATGTTTATTATTTTCTCTTCCCCCACGCTCCCACTTTGTCAACTTTTGCCCAACCCCATCCTCTTTTTCTTTTTCTTCTGCCGCCACTGAGTCACTCTTCTCCTTTTGCCCAAGAAAGTTTTAAAAACAAAACCAAACCCAAAAAAAAAAAAAAAAAAACAAAAAAAAAAAAAAAAAAAAAAAACACAACAAAAAAAAAAAAGTGGGAGAGCAACATACCCGAGCATCATCATTAGATACATCTCTCTCTCTCTCTCTCTCTCTCTCTCTCTCTCTTTTTTACTTTTCAACCCATGTGCATTTTTTTTTTTTTTTATTATTCTATTTTTTTGACAATCCATAGGGTCCCAAGTCTCTCTCTTCTTTTTCCAACATAATCATCTCTCCCGGAGCATCATACGCACAAACCCATTCTTCTTTCTAGCTTCTCTCCCCTTCACTCCACTTTCTCACATGGATTTTGTCCCCTCTTTTCGTTTCTTTTTATTTTACTATTTTCTCCCAATTTAAAAATCCATAAAAACAAAAAAAAAAAAAAAAAAAAAAAAGAGGAAGAAGAAGAACTGCACACCAAACTCATTTTATTCATGTCGGGGCTCACCCCGTTCACCATTTTTACATCAAAAAAAAAAAAACAAACAAAAAAACAAAAAAAAAAAAAAAAAAAAAAACAACAACCAACACACAAACAAAACAACCACACCCACAGTGGGATTTTTTTTTTTTTTATCTCTACTCTGCCGCCGGTCTCTTCTTCTTGCCTCCGTCCTGAGCGGGCCTTGACAGTGTTGCCTCCGTGTTTTCCACGCCGCCGAGCACGTTCACTCCCCCATACTCCTCCACTGCAGCATATGGAGGACCTCCAAATCGGAACATCACGGTGGCCTTCCGCTTCAGCTCCTTGTTTTCTGCCCTTAGCACGCTTATCTCTGCTCGCGCATCCTTATACAAGCGTTGGAGCAGAGCCAGCTGGGAGTTTAATTGCTGCACCTCATTTGTCCTACTCTGCAGCCGGTGCGACAAGTTTGTGACCGCCGTCATGGACTCCACACATGCCTTCAAAGTATACTGATTGGCCTCCACATCCGTCTGCACCGCCATTTTTTGCTCCCCAGACCGCATCGGAAAGTTCAGCGGAGCAAACCCAGCGGTGTTTGGTTGAGGTTCACTGGCCACCGCACCAGTTCTCTCTCCTGTGGACTCGTTGAGGTCGGGAAAGAGGGTAAGCAGCCCGCGGGAAGACGAAGCCATTTTCTGGGCAACAGAGTATTACAGACTATCTCTCGCAACAGAGTGTTCCAGACTCTCTCTCTCAGCACAACGAAGAGTTTTTCAGAGAAATTCGCAGGTTTTTTGTCTCAGCCTCTGCCTCAGCCTCAGGTTCAGTCTTGGTTATATAGCCGAGGCAGCCACGCGCATCGCGCGCCTCTTGACGCCGACAACCTGGCACGCCTTTTCATGACACGCCTTTTGATGACTCGGGCACGCCTTTTGATGACACGCCTTTTGAGGGTGCGGGCACACCTTTTGAGGGCACGACTTTTGAGGGCTCGATATCTACATCCATGTCTACCTTTTGGGCAGCCTATATACACACTCATACAGTGTCTTCTCCACCGGTCAGCATTATCAATCCCTTTTCAACCTCAAATAGGTTTCTATCTTCACACCTATTTGAGTTTGAGGGGGGGTTATACACAGTATCATGTTCAAGCCACCTCATGGCGCACTCCCTAAGTCGCCCCCTTGGTGCACCACCACAACTTCTTCTACATCGGTCCGACATGACCCCGTAAACTGTCTTCTACAACGGTCCGACATGACCCCATAAACTGTCCCGACATTGATTCCGGTCAGCTTCTACATCGGTCCGACATGACCCCATAAACTGTCTTCTCCAACGGTCCGACATGACCCCATAAACTGTCTTCTACATCGGTCTGACACGACCACACAGTGTCTGCTACAACGGTCCGACATGACCCCGTAAACTGTCTGCTACAACGGTCCGACACGACCATACAGTGTCTCATATCCCATTTTTAATTGTCAGCTTATTTTTCTGTTTTGTTACTCTCTCCAAACTCAAGTTGGCTAGTACCTATCCTCCTTGAGTTTGAGGGGGGCTGTTAATATAATTGTTAAATTGTTAATTGAATCTTTAGCTTTAGTATAATTATTAATTGTATAGGTTTATGCTTTCCTTTTTGCTTTCGGTGATAGTGGAGCACTTTGGTATCCAATGTAACCATTCTTCTCTCTATAAAGAGAGAGTTCATTCCTCTTTGAATGTATCACATACAATATAGAAATACAATCAATCTTGTAATACATCAATCAATAATATACATCAATTTATTTTACATGGTATCAGAGCTATAGGTTAGCTCTTGGTGATCTTCACCTTCCGGCGGGCGGCAACCTTGCCTTCACCGCCCGCCGGACCCCAACCATGCTTATTGAAACCTCCATCAACTCCATTACCTTCTGGTCCATCATCTCCAACGGCAGGTTCTGCAAGTTCAACCAACCTCCATGGCTCTTCTAGCTCGAAACTCACATCGAATGGCCCTAGTCGCATCACAGAGATCAGCAACGATCCACCCAACTCTCCCATCACTGGCTCCGCCATCGCCGTCGCCGTCGCAACTCCTCTCTTTATAAATCCACCCATCTCAACCTCCGCATAAACTAAGAAACACCATGAGGTTCAACTACCTTGTACAAGCATTCCTATATACTTTGCTCTCTTCATCTTCTTTGACAGCCACACAAATCTATGAATCAACACCACCACAGTCCTTGACATTGAAGGTCATGAGCTCCAATCCAGCACAAAGTACTACACATTTCCAGTGGAAAGCCCTAACAGAGGTGGTGGACTCACACTTGCTTCCAAAGATGGTACATGCCCTTACTACGTCATGCAAGAAAGCTTTGAGTCCTCTAATGGCCTCCCACTTAGGTTCTTGACAATTGACAACAACAAAACAAAGTCCATAACTTTGTCTACTGATGTGAATATCGCATTCTTCGCGGCAACAACTTGATCTAAGCCTTTTCTGTACAATTTCAACTCTCATCAGTCTCTCAGCCATCTACAGATCCACATCCGCAACGTCCTCCCCCGCCACGAGCAAGGCGGCCTCTTCGCCGCCGAGGGCTACGCACGCGCCTCCGGCCTCCCCAGCGTCTGCATCGCCACCTCCGGCCCCGCCGCTACCCACCTAGTCAGCGGCCTCACCGACGCCATGCTCGCCAGCGTCCCCGTCGTGGCTCTCACTGGTCATGCTCGGCACTGATGCTTCCCTTACCTTTCCTTTATTTTACTATATCTATATGCCTATGTTTATTATTTTCTCTTCCCCCACGCTCCCACTTTGTCAACTTTTGCCCAACCCCATCCTCTTTTTCTTTTTCTTCTGCCGCCACTGAGTCACTCTTCTCCTTTTGCCCAAGAAAGTTTTAAAAACAAAACCAAACCCAAAAAAAAAAAAAAAAAAAACAAAAAAAAAAAAAAAAAAAAAGAAAAGTGGGAGAGCAACATACCCGAGCATCATCATTAGATACATCTCTCTCTCTCTCTCTTTTTTACTTTTCAACCCATGTGCATTTTTTTTTTTTATTATTCTATTTTTTTGACAATCCATAGGGTCCCAAGTCTCTCTCTTCTTTTTCCAACATAATCATCTCTCCCGGAGCATCATACGCACAAACCCATTCTTCTTTCTAGCTTCTCTCCCCTTCACTCCACTTTCTCACATGGATTTTGTCCCCTCTTTTCGTTTCTTTTTATTTTACTATTTTCTCCCAATTTAAAAATCCAAAAAAAAAAAAAAAAAAAAAAAAAAAAAAGAAGGAAGAAGAAGAACTGCACACCAAACTCATTTTTATATATTTATAAAATACTTTTGCACATTTTTCTAACAATAAACAATATGTGGGAAGCATTTGTTAGCATTTGTCATTATTAATTCCCTTACTATTACAACATAATCAAACAAGCATTTATTAGTTAAACCCTGGCAAAACATGGTTCTCTTATACAACAATAAAATTACTTAAATTATTAATTGAAACATATTTCTAATATCATTAAAAATAGTTAATTGACTTGATAATTTATTAATAAAATAAATGATTTGTTATGAAATTAGAAATCTCAGAAGATGAAATATAATTTTTAAAATTACAAGAAATAATTCGTATTTTAATTAAATCTTAAATAATATATTTATAATTTATCCATAAATTTAAGTGGTGGTTGGCCTCAACACGTGGGAATCATTATTTCACCCTTTCGATTAAATTGTGAAAACTATATATTTTTTCTCAAATGGATATTAAACGACAAGACAAAAGTGTCATTAAAAAATATGTTTAAAATTTGATATAACACGTGATGCTGTATTAGAATTTTTACTACCGAAAAGCTGCCAATCAAAAAATAATAAAAAAAAGACCTAAATATATATATATATATATATATGAAGTAGATCTAGAATGAATCTTATCTACAAGTTTCATATTTTAAGAATTTTTCTAGATATATTTTTGGGTGATTCTTGCTTAGGATTAATTTGGTTCATGCCATTTTAGATTGAAAAAATCAACTTTTTGTTTTGTTTTTTTTGTTTTGGTTTTGTTTGTTTTTCTATTTTTGTTAAATTACAAAATTTGATCCTTTTTTTAGTTCCTCGAAAGTTTATTTATTTTCATCTCATTAGAATAATTCAAATTAGGTTGATTATTATTATTTAAATTTATTTATAGGTTCTCGATGACTAGAGACCCCAAGAAGGAGATCAAATTTGAATCAAATTTAAAGGGTAAGTTATACCCTTCATTCTTGAGTTTTAAAATATATATATATATATATATAATAAAAAATTTTAAGTTTGCCATAATTATATTAATATTTTTTTAAATAAATTTAAAGGATCAACTTAATTAGTATAGATTGCGGGCAGACATGGGAATAAACAAAGTAAAATACACAATTTAATGTAAAACAGTAAAATATTAATTTTCATTTATATAATTAACGAATTACGAATGAAAAATATGATTAAGTGTTGTGAAATTTAAAATTAATGATGCAAAATGTGATTAACAATGTTGTGCAAATTAAAACATTTAAAAAACCCAATATAATTATACCAAAGTTGTGATGGCTCAATACGTTTTCTTAAAACCTGAAGAGAGGTTAGTTTAATTTTTCCTAAAATAAAAATAAGGATAAATTATAAATGCACCCTTTGTGATTTGTTTAAAATATGAATTCTCCGCATAACTTGAAAAATTACAAATATTTCATTGTCAGAATATTTTATTTAACAAAATGAACAAAAAAAAAATGAGTTCTCCTATACAATAATAAAATTACCTGAATTATTAATTGAAATAAATTATGACATAAGTAGAAACTGTTAATTAACTTGATGATTTATTAATATAATCTATATTATATGGATTTGAGTACGAGTGTCAGGTATGGGTGCTTATCTAAAGGACGGACTCATCAAATCTCAAATTTAAAGTTATGCGGATTTGGCAAAAAACTGATGTATTTTTATATTTTTAATCAATTATGTGAGATAAATGGTATTATATGTAACATATAGTGTCAAAAATGTGTTTTATAGCAATTACACAACAAATGAGCATCTCCAACCCACTAAGTATATCGTGCTTATTAGTCAAAATGCCTAGTATAACTCATTTTTTTCAACTCCAATGCACTATGCATATGATTAAATATTTTAGCTCAATTTACATTCACCAGCTATATGTAGCTAGCCTTCAAGGTTAGGCAAAATGTATTTAATCATTAGGATCATTTTTCTCCATCTTCGTTGTTGATGTAGAATTTTATAAAATTAATAATATTTAGATGAATAGCTAAAATAAAGAGTATAATTGGAGTAGAAACATGAAAAAATTGATAGGCAAAATAAAATATATATTTTATAGTAATGTTTACATAGGTAAAATGCCTATTACCGTTGTAGATGCTCTAAGATAGTGGTAAATACAAATTTATAAGAAGTGTCCAATGAAAAGTATCAAACACATATCTCACATCCTTGTTCGAGTGTCGGATATCCGATACGAGTATTTAATTTGTTTTAAATAATCGATATAACATAGAATAAAATGAGCCATCTGTTATGAAATTAAAAATTTCAAGGGCAAGATGTAAATTTTAAAATTATAGAGGACAAGTATATTTCTAATTTCTACTTTACCGTAAAATAAACTAAAATTTTCGTAGACTAAAATAACTTGAACCAAACGGGTCCTTAGTGTTCATCAGCTTATTTAAGGACACCATCACAAGAGAAACTCATCAGAGCAAAACACACTTCACTAACATCATGGCAACCTTTGCTAACCAACCATTGCTAGACTCTCCCAAGAGAAAACTCTCTCTCTGCAAATCTCTCTCTTTGGTTCTCTCTCTAGTTGCTATCATAACCCCAATCTCCATACTCACCATCAACCTCTTCAATCAAACCTCTTCTTCTTCTAATTCTCTCTCTCTCTCAGCCACCCTTTGTGATCGGGCTCTTGATGGGGCCTCATGCTCCGCCATGGTATCAGAAGTTGCTCCCCCTGAAATTTTGATGCAAATGAAGGGCCCTGATTTGTTGCAGGCCTTCTTGAAGAAATCCGCTTCGGGCATACGAAAGACTATCGAGACAGCGAGCGGTATCAGCCGTCGGATCAACGACATGAGAGAGCAAGGGGCTCTAGCAGATTGCCTGGAGTTGATGGAGCTGTCAATGGATCGAGTGATGGACTCTGTGATGGCAATTGAGAAAAGGACAGCCGAGTCACATTCGGATGCCCATTCATGGCTCAGTAGTGTTCTCACCAACCATGTTACTTGCCTAGACGGGTTAACCGGGTCGGTCCGGTCCATGATGGAGCCCGAGCTCGAAGATATGGTGGCAAGAGCTAGAGCTTCTCTAGCCATGGTGGTTGCAGTGTCACCACTGGAAGACGATCAGGTATAACTTGTCTCTCATTAATCCAATTGCATATTATTTAGATGATGGCACCGGTAAATGATATTACTGTTATATTTGTTATTTACCCTCCATACACACTCATATGCTTTACAAAAAAATTTAATGGACAGTCCCTTTCTATCCTATGAAAATACTTGTCATCCCATAGGCCATAAATGTTTGGAATTGTATTTTAATCCTTTTTTTTTTAATAAAAAAACATTAGATGTTTTTCATGACAATTTTATTCTTATTTTGGACAACATATTTTATGTTTTTCTTAATGTTTCAAAATTTTAAAATTTTTTAACGTTTAAAATATACATCCACTTTCTTTTTATAAAATTTATAATTTTGAAAACTACTCAATGAAATATATCAAATATGATTTTAATTGAATATAAAATTATGTAAAATAAAAAAAATGAAAAATTCGTTGTTTTTTTTTTTCAATTTTTTTTTTTAAAGTGTGAAATATTTTTACTTCCAAAATTTTACGCTTTGATAAATGGTCATGACACTCCTCTCTTTATATATATATATATATACACATATAGTGTGTGTAGATTTTGTTAGTAAATGTGAAAACTGTAAATGCAATGTTATAGCACAAGAGACATTAATTATGTTTAAAAAAATTCATTAAAAAATTTAATTAATAATTTTGCATCCCAAAAAGTTTTAAAAATATATGTTTTAAATAAAACTTAATTTGTAAGAAAGTATAAAGGGTCTCACTTAATTTTTCTTTTTTAAGGCCTCAAATAAGTTTGAGCCGCTGCGGTTGATCGGTGAGTTTCCACGGTGGGTGACTGCTAGAGATCGGAAGCTTTTGGAGGCAATGGCAGGAACTCCGAATGCCAACGTGGTGGTGGCGAAGGACGGGAGTGGGAACTATAAGACTGTGAGTGAAGCTGTGGCCTCGGCACCAAACAATGGCAACACTCGTTATGTTATCTATGTCAAGAAGGGAACCTATAAAGAAAACGTTGTGATTGGGAGTAGTAAGAAGCTTATTATGCTTACTGGTGATGGAATGGATTTGACCATCATCACTGGTAGCTTGAATGTTGTTGATGGAGCTACAACCTTCAATTCTGCAACTGTTGGTACTAATCATCTTACTCTTTATATTTCAATCTGCTATATAGTTTTCCAACAATGATCTTACTGTGTTTCTTATTAGTAGAAGATATGTCAAAAAAATACATAATTTAACTATTCGAGTTAAAACTAAAGAACAAATGTGATTAAAAACAAAAACACTAAAACAACTTAATTCTCTTTTAATTTTAAATATAACCCATTTGATTAACACAATTTTCATTACCACTGTAGCTGCTGTTGGTGATGGATTCATGGCCCAAGACATATGGTTCCAAAACACGGCCGGCCCGGCGAAGCACCAAGCAGTTGCGTTACGTGTTGGAGGCGATCAATCAGTCATAAATCGTTGTCGCATTGATGCCTATCAGGACACTCTTTACACCTACACTAACAGGCAATTCTACAGAGATAGCTATATTACTGGCACAGTGGATTTCATCTTCGGCAACGCAGCAGTTGTTTTCCAAAATTGCAAAATTGTGGGCCGAAAGCCCATGAGTGGACAGTTCAACACAATAACGGCCCAAGGTCGAACTGACCCAAACCAAAACACTGGGACTTCAATCCAAAGCTGCAATGTGATAGCCAGCTCGGACCTTGAGCCCGTTAAAGGCACTATAAAATCATATTTGGGTCGTCCATGGAAGGCTTACGCGAGGACTGTTTTCATGGAATCATACATTGGGGACTATATTGACCCTACAGGTTGGTCAGTGTGGAGTGGTGATTTTGCTTTGAGCACGTTGTATTATGGTGAGTACATGAATAACGGTCCTGGTGCGGGTACCAGTAAGCGTGTCACATGGGCTGGATATCATGTAATTACTAGTGCGACTGAAGCAACGAAGTTTACAGTGGCTCAGTTGATACAAGGAGGATCATGGTTAAAGTCCACTGGAGTAACCTATACTGAAGGCTTGTGAACGTGGTGTTTCTATTTTCTTTTGTCTACTTGTACTTTGCTCTCTTCACTCTTATGGTTTTTAATTGAAGAGACACTCTAGTATTGCATGTTACCTTGGCATAATTTGTATGATCAATTTACCAGCTTGTTTTTGTGCAATCCAATCTTGAATGGAGTTGCTATTTTCCAGGGCAAGCTTTACAGCTTGTTGCCAACCCCAAGTAGTAACTGCATCAATATTGTTATACTCTCTCCGTTCCATTTTGTTGGTGTGCTATTTCATTTTGAGATGTTCCAAAATAATAGCCTCATTTGAAATGTTGAAGTAAAAAATATTTGATTTTCTAAAATTACCCTTTTTGAGTAATTATAAACATATTAAAATTTTGAAAAGATAGGATTATTATTGAAAAAATATTTTGAAATTTAAATTTAATTGTAATGATTAGATGTCGTATGTCAAACACCACAATAAGTTTATGACAAAATTAAATCACGTAAAAGTGTAAAGAATGTAAATGTTAGATTTGTCATGAGATCTTTTATCCTTATGTCTAGACACACTCTAGTTACTATATTTTGGCACATAGTTTGATCTAAATTATACATTAATTCTTATTATTTCAATTTAAATAATTTGGTCCCTACACTTTAAGTACAGTTTTAATTTGGTCTTTCCGTCTAAATTTCTATTAATTTTGTTTATATGTTCACTTTAGAAAATTGACAAGTATTCTAAAATTGTTAATTTTAACCTCCGATTCAGGCATAAAGACCAAATTAAAAATGAACTTAAAGTGTAAGGATTAAATTATTTAATTTGAAATTATATGAACTAAAATAAAATTTAAATCAAATTATAAAAATAAAAAACATAATTACACAGTTATATCTTGAGATTTCCACCCCATGCATGGTGCGGGATTATAGAATTAACTTCTTACTTCTATATTCCACAGTCTAAAAGTTTTACTATGTTGCAAATCTAATCGTCTACAGATGTATTTCTTTTATGCATCATGATATTACAAAAGTTGAATATCTAGATTAGCAGGGAACATACAGAAAAATGACACACGATGTATGAATCTTCAAAGTTTGTAATGTCAGTACTCGAAAAATTTAATGCTTTCAAAAAATGAAAAAAGAGTAAAATGCTACCTCTTGTACTTTATAATGTTGTCCCTTTCTTAAAATTTAAAAACATAATGAATGCAATTTTATATTTTTATAAATGAAGTCCATTTTATTTATTTATTTATTTTGAATCTTTCAATATAAAACTCTAATTTTTTTCTTATACTTAAATGACAATATTTTGAATTTAGCATGCGCGCGCGCACACACAGAAAAAGTCTATGTGAGTACATTGAGGACCACATTGACCCTGCAGGTTGGGCAAAGTGTGAGGGTGATTTGAATTTGAACACATTGTATTATGGTGAGTACATGAACTATGGTTTGGGCATCGCTTTGCTCGTCACATGGTTAGGGTATCACGTCATCACTGAACCAGCCGAAGCAAGCAAATTTATTGTGGCTCATTTGATACAAGGAGGGGAATGGTTGAATTCCACAGGGGTAACGTATACTGAAGGTTTGTGAATGAGGCTTTTCTAATTTCTTTTGTTAACTTGTCCTTTATCATCTTGACTACTATATGGTTCTCCATAGCAGACACTCTTAGTATTGTAGGTTACCTTGGAATAATTTGTATGATCAATTTAACAGTCTGCTATGGTTACATGGTGGCTATGAAATTATTTATACCTTTATCGGCAAAATTTTCAAAATCCATGTTCTAGATCTTAATTATGTCATTAAACCAACAAGTTGACTCTAATGCCTAACAAATTCTAAATTAATGGTATATAAAAATTTACCCCAGACATTTCCTTTGTTCACGAGGGGACACTTATTTATTTGTACAGGTGGAAGCGTGGAAAAAAAAATATCACAATTAAAAAAATGTCCATTGAAAAAATCTAGTCGTTGGAAAAAAGTAAAAGAAATAATAATTTAAAGGGCGATGGTTAAAATTGAGAATATTGTTGTGAAGTATATATTGAAAAAATGGTTGACTATTTTTTTTTTTTTTTAAACATTGAGATTTTGAGTAATATTGCTGGGAAGGCTTTTAAACCACAGAAATTAATATTCATCCAAAAATTATGAACAGAATTTGTCACTAATGATGTGGAGGTAATATTTCTATAGTTAAATATTATTTTAACAAGTACTTTATCTTAAAATGACAAGTCTAATTACAATTATATCATTCTGTATATAAAATTTATATTGTATATATATATATTATTTTTTAAATTTTTTTATATATGATTACTTTTTGCCTTGGACTACTCACCTCCCCCATTTGCTACTGCTTTACAATGTGCTACAATTTGTGTATGAATAAAGAAAAATATTTGGTGGCCACAAATTTTATAGTTTAAATGGTTTGAAAATGTTAAAATGATATCGTTTTGTATTCAAAATGATGTTATTTTGGATGTTTCGAACCATTCAAGCCATATATTTTTAGGCCACCAACCATTGTTGATGAATAAACTATCTGAAAACGTCAATTTCATAATATTTAAAGACTAGGACATCACTTTACACTCTGGCTTTTGGACACTGCATCAAACAATATGGAATTCATGTTTTATATGCTTAAGTATGTCGGCCTTATGTACATTAATTATTATATTTAGTACTATTAGTTTATTAGATAATCTCAATTTGGTTTCAACATGCACATGCTTATATGCTTTGTTGTCGTAGAGGTCCTTTTAATTTTAATTATAATCAAAATATTTCTAATTGTGAGTGGTAATTACAAAAATACTGCTTTCATCTCATTTTCTCAGTAAATTTTATAGGAATATGATATATACGTCGTGTGAACATTCAAAATTATGTGACAAAATTCAAACTCAATGCGTTGTGTGTTTTATATAATAAAATAGATTTCAGTTTAAAAAAATAAATATAATAAAATAGATATTATGTAAACCAACAAGAAGACTTCAAAAGTGATATGATGGATTATATACTGAGATCTAGTTAATACTTGAAAACTTTAGAAAATAATGAGAGAAAAAAAAATGATTTGCAAGATTCATTTGATTTTTTTTCTCATGAAATAATGATTATTGTTTTTGGATTAATTATATTTTTTATAATTGTAGATTGATTCAAATTTCACTTTGGTTTCTAAAGTTTTAGTTGGGTGAATTACATTAACGGTCCCTATAATTTGGGACTTGTGTCATTTTGGTTTCTGACTTTTCAATTGTGACAAATTTGACCATGAATTTTGAATATTGTTCCAAATAAGGACAATTGAAGATGCCATTAGATTTTTCAAGGGCAAAATTGTCAATTTGATAAAATATAAACTAATTTGACAAAAATAAATAAAAAAATATTTTTGAATTTTTAAAAATTATTTCTACCCACTAAAGATAAAATTATGTAAAATTGATAAATATTTTAAACATTTATTTATTTAATTTTTTACTAAATTAATTTTTATTATGTATTTAGATAATAATTATGTAATGGGTGTTTGTTTTTTATTTTATTAAATTAGTCTCTATTTTTTCAAAAGTCAAATATGACGATAATTTTGATATCATTATTAAACCAATCCATTAAATCAAAGAATTCAAAACTAAAAACATTTCATATATAAATATATCGATTATATATTAAAAGCTTAACAATTACCCATTACATGATCATCATCCAAACATATAATAAAAATTATTTTGGTAAAATAAATAAATAAATAAATGTCTATAAGATTTATCAATTTTACATAATTTTAACTTTGGTGGGTATAAATAATTTTTTTAAATTTTAAAATATATTTTTTGACATTTATTTTTATCAAATTAGTTTATGTTTTATCAAATTAACGAGTTTGCCCTTGAAATTGGGTAATGATATCTTCAATTGTTTTTATTTAAAACAAGATTCAAAATTCAGGATCAAATGGCATGAACTCCAAACTATTGGGACCGTTAGTGTAATTCACCTGTTTTAGTTTGAACAATTCAACTCTTACACTTTAAGTCTATTTTCAATTTGGCCTTTTTGTTTAAATTTTAGTTAATTTTTCCTACAGGTACACCTTAGGAAACTGACAAATGTCCTAAAATTATTAATTTTAACCTCTAACTTAAACAAAAAGACTAAACTGAAATTAGATTTAAACAATAGGAACCAAACTGCTATATCTGAAACAATTAAAGCTAAAATGAACTTAGGTCCTGTAGACCAAAACTTCTAATTTAGCCCCTGCAAACATTTATACATTTTAGATAAATTATGTTGGTAATCCTTGTAATTTTATTCGCGTGTCATTTTAATTCTTATAATTTCAATTTGTTTAATTTTGACACTGAATTTATAAATTTGTATCAATTTTAGTCTAATTGATTGCAATGGTTAGAATTGTTTTATGAAAAATACACACATAAGTGACATGTCATGCTTCAGGGACAAAGTTATAAATTTGTTTAACTCAATGAGTTAACATCAACTAATTCAATGATTATTTTTCGTCAAAAACACTAACAATGTTATCAATTGGACCAAATTGACATCAAATCAAAAATTAAGAGTCAAAATTAAACTAATTAAAAATATAACAATCAAAATAACACAAAGAATAAAATACAAAAACTACCAATATAATTTGCCTATGTATTTTAAAAGAGGAGAAAATTATGCAAATAGTCCATATAGTTTACGCAATGTGTTAATTTGGTCCCTATAGTTTCAATTTGCTCGATTTTACCCCTTAATTTAACGGATTGTGTCATTTTAGTCTAATAAATAATTGTTGTTAAGTTAATTTAAACGGAAAGTCCAACAATATATTAATTTGGTCTTTGTGCTTTTCACAATGTGTCAATTTATAGTGCCTGTCAAAATCGAGAAAATTAAAGGTACATGGATTAAATTGACACATCGTGTAAAATATAAGGACCAAATTGACATATTGTTTAACTTTCCGTTAAATTAACTTAACAACCGTTATTTATTAGAATAAAATAACATAATCCATTAAATTAAGGACATAGTCGAATAAATTAAAATTACAAAAATCAAATTAATTCATCGTATAAATTACAAAAACTATTTATATAATTTACCCTTAAAAGAGAGTGCAATGTCATTGAGCCACGCAACGCAACCACTCGATAATAAACAGTTTATATATAGGTTAATTTTGGTGAGTAGTGCGGATATTTTTTTATATATAATAATTCTCCTTCTCTTTATCAATCCTTTTTTTAGTTGTGTAAATCTTGTTCGTGTTTATCCACTGCATGTATAAAAAATAGAGTAATGCTAGAGACCCCAAATATTCTACCAAAAGTTTTACCAAATGTCTCACATGGGTGTGGGACCCACACAATGTGGGTCCCAGGTGGGTCCCACACCCATGTGAGACATTTGGTAAAACTTTTGGTAGAATTTTTGGGGCCTCTAGCATTTTTGTAAAAAATAAGCTCTTTTGTTTGGTGAGTCTCGAGATAGTCATCATCATAAACAAAAGCATGAACCCCAAGTTGAGTCTGCAAGTGGGTGGTGGTGGATGAATACCCTATGCTTTGTTGAATCCTTTTTCATCTTCTTAAATGGATAAAAGGTTTCCAAAATCTTTTTTTTTTTATCATTTAAAAATAACTTTATTGATAAAAGCAACATATAAAGATATGAAAATACATCAATAAAGAAAAGATGAGTGCAAAAAGTATCAAAACAATACAACGCAATCCCAATTACATTTGCACCGCGAAAATTACCCAATCATATGCTAGCATAACCACCAAAGGTTAGTGAGAAACTAGTAGCAAAAAAAAAAAAAAAAAACACAAAACAAACCACAAACCCAACTCAACAAGCAACAATAACATGGCTCCTTACGCAATTCCTGACTTGTTGCAGATTAGATACAAACTGATTAATTGAATAGTCTCTTCCCACCATATTTGACTTCAACTACATGGCCACTCTTACCTTAATGAGGTCACAGAGAATCTACAAAATTGGGTTGTACCTCATTGAAGATAACATCATTTTTGTGCTTCCACATAGACCAAAAAACTGCTAAAGGTAATAGTTTCCAGCACTCCACCGTCGTAGCAGTTTCTTCACTATGTCTGGTATAACCCACTGCACATCTCACCATTTGATGATGCTGGACCATATTCTCCAAACAAAAGGGCAATGAAGCATTATGTGGTTTAGAGATTCCTCCTCTGTTCTACAAAGGGCACAATGTGATCCCACATTTGTATCAACACCAATCTTTTGCAGCAAATCAATTGACTTTATTCTCCCTTTCCACACCAACCAAGCAAAGAATTGGGATTTTGGAGGTACTGCATTATTCTATATTAAAAAAAAATAGCCTTTTCATTGATCCAAGATTCATCTCACACCAATTAAACACAAACTTTACCCTGAAACATCCAGATCTATCAGCTTTCCATATTATGCTATCCAAGGACTCCATATTTCTTAGATCCTCCTCTTCCCATGCCATTAAATTCCTTCTAAAGCTTAAACACCATTCATTATATTTGTCTTTTTTGTCTATCATTTCTTTCAAAGATACCTCTTTATCAGTGGAAACACTGAATAGTCTTGGATATCTCTCTTTAAAACAGAAGCTACCCATCCAATTTCCAGAACTTAACTGTATTCCCATCCCCAACTTTAATCTCAACATTCTCCATAAAGAAATTGAGGAGCCTGGGATTTGATTGTGCTACTGATAATATATCACTTCAAATTCTTGAAATAGAATTGGCAACCATATGGAAGGGAAGCCATCTTTTCCCAACAGCTTCATACCTGCTGCAAATCAAATTTTTCCAAAGAGCATCATCATCAGACCCAAACCTCCACCACTGCTTGGCAATTAGGCTATCATTTACTGCTCTCATGTCCCTTATGCCTAGGCCTCCAAGCTTCTTACTCATTGTAACTTCCTTTCACTTCACTAAGTGAATCTTTCTCTTCAATTCAGTGTCTCCCCACAGAAATGCTGCTTGTATCTTATCAAGCTCCTTTACAATTCCAAGAGGTATCCTAAATAAAGACATGTAATAAACTGGAAGGTTGGCTAGGACAGATTGAATTAGAGTCACCCTACCAGCAAAAGACAACACTCTTCTCTTCTAGCCAACTAATTTAGCCTTGAACTTGTCTACCACAAGTTTCCATATTTGCTTTCTTCTAGGATTAGCCCCTAATGGCATACCTAAATACTTGAAATGAAGTTTATGACTTGTACAATTAAGTCTTGAGGCAAAATCAGCAACTGTAGCCTCATCAATACCCATTCCACATATTACACTCTTCTGATAGTTGATCTTCAGTCTAGACACTACTTCAAAACATCTTAGGATTCTCTTTACATTTGTAACCTCTACCCAGTCTGCCTCACAGAATAAAATTTTGTCATCAGCGAATTGTAGATGAGATACATTCACAACTTCAGCCCCAATAGCAATCCCTCTTATCAGTCCTAGTTCTTTTGCTCTTAACAGTAGCATGTTTAGGCCTTCAGCTGCAATGTTAAACGAAAATGGTGAGATTGGGTCCCCTTAAGGTTTCAAAAATCTTGAAAGGGAGTCTAAATGTAATCCAGATTTCTAGATTTTTTGATTATCTATTTAAACAGGAATTACATTGTCATATTAGGTAGAAATTTGAATACGATAATTGGTTTAGTAGTCTATATAGTTGTCTTTTGGGACAGTAAGAAGGTTAGAAATTCAATGGAGCGACTACAACTATTTCCCTGTAATTTAATTTCTTAACTCCTTATCATCTTATTGGTTGAAAAAAAAAGAAAAAAAATTCTAGGTAGAAATTTGAGTCCACCACTTGAGCATGTCACATTCCTGGATGAATGTATTAGCAATTTAAGAGAAAAAATAATAGCAAAACTCACAATATATAAAATTTTATTATTTTCTCATAAAAAATTCATAACGGAGCCAAACTTTATGAATACCATTTACACATGAACTGTATTTATTAGTAATGAGATTCCATTCTTTTATTATCTAAACATAGCACTTCAATTTACAAATAACATGTTATACAAACTAACAAATTTTTATAATTATTTTTCTATTCATATTAGTTATCATCATTATGATACTATTTTAATACATCTCGTTTCAAATATCAAAATTGTGATACTTTGAGCTGCATGTCACTACATAGATAAAAATTTGTTAATATATATAACCTAAATTTTCCTTTGCCTACTTTACATTAGATGGAATACTAATCACATGTATGTCAAATCAAAATAATAGGCATTTATTTGACTATGATGGAGAGTACTCTTAGGACTTATTTGTTCAGATGGATTAAAGCATAAGATTCAACTTATTAATTTAAAAGATTTATATTTTATTATTTGATTGTAAATTTTATTATTTGGATTAAATTCCAATGAAAATTCTATCTAACAAAAATGATAAATTATTTAATTATACAACTAATAAAGTAAAACATATATATAACTAACATTATATATTTTCATATTTATTACAAAATAAATGTGAATAAAAGGGAGTTATATATCTTCACTACAAAAAATTAAGATTTTAGAAATCAAAATTTGGGAATAAAATTATTTTTTAGGGATGGATTGCGAAAAGTGTCGTCATTATATTTTTAGCAACAAAAATTAAACATTAGTGACATTTTCAAAATTTTATCGCTAAAAACCTTATTTTTTACTTTTCAGGACGACCTTTTAACGACTATCCACATGACAATAGAAATTGGTCTGTAAATGTCTTTTGAAATAAAATTTTCACTTTTAGAAACCAAAATATTTAGTGTCTGAAACTCTTATATATTGTAGTGCTTACTAATTCATATGGATAACCAAATCTAAACAAATGTTATAAATTATTAATATTGTAATACTTAGATGTTTTGTCAAGAGTGGGGAGATTTTCTCCCATAAATACTAATCTAACAATTAATATTTGCCGATAAATCCTACTTTACAAATTGTTATACCAAATAGTCCCACTTTTATTATACCAAATAGTCCTGCTGGTGGGTTGATTTGGTCCTTTTTGTTTTTGTTTTTGTTTTTTTTTTTTCATTTTTGTTTAACTGTGTGGGCGAAAATGCCCTTGGTTTAATGTGGGACTGTTTTGCTGGATCAGTTCCTTTTTTGGAAACGTTGCTCATTCCGTATGTACTGTGTGCGTTGTGTGCTGTGTGTGTGTATCATTGTGTGTGTGTGTGTGTGTGGGTGTGTTGAAGCTAGCAGTGTGTGTGTCTTAGAGAGAGCTAGGTTTGGCGTGTGCTGTGTGTGTGTGACCACCACCGCCGCCGTCCCCGGCGGCGCACCACCACCACCTCCCCCCACTCCACAACCAACTACCTAACCAGCCTCGGCCTCGGCTACGCCATCTCCATCGCCATCACCCTCGGCTTCCTTGTCCTCCTCGTCTCCTACGTCTGCCTCCGTCATCGCCACCGTCGCCGCCGCCAAAACCTTAACCCTAGCTCCACCACCACCACCACAACTTCTTCCGACAACGGCATCATCCTCCCCTGCATAATCTTCGTCGCTGAAGACGACAACGAAGACAACAATAACGCCATCGTAGGGCTCGATCAAGCGGTCATCAATTCGTATCCTAGGTTTCCATTCTCGAAGGATCGAGGCGGTGGAATCAACGATTCGATGTGTTCGGTCTGCTTGTGTGAGTACAGAGATATTGAGATGCTGAGGCTGCTGGGTGTAATCCTCTCCCTCCCTCAACCGTGTGTGTGTCAATGGTCCCTTGGGTGTGTGTCCAAATCTATCAATGTGTATGCATCTCGGTCTTGAGTGTGTGTTGTGAATGTGTGTGTGTCTGCCAGTGTGAACCCCCAAACACACCAACCCAGCCCAAAACAAAAACCCCTTACAGCGTTTTGCCATTCTGTGACACCCTCACAATGTATCACCTGCAACACACCACACATCCATTCACTAATTATGCACGTGAGACACACATGCACCACACCCAATTTCCCCTAACAGCCGCATCAATAACGGTTAAATGAGGGTAATTACGTCCCTCACAATTGAATGGGACTAAACGGTTTCATAGAATAAAAATGGGACCAACTAGTTCATAAGTTCAAATTTTGGGATTTATTAGTAAATCTCCCTAATATATATATATATATATATATATTAATTATCTTACTATTAATCGTAATCAAACAAGTCTGTATTAGTTAAACCCTCCTCGCAAAACATGGTTGTCTCAATTACATGAATAAGTGCACATTTTGTCTTTTTAAACAAAAAAATTGAGGTTGAAAATATGGATGTTTGTATTAACTTTTTGACTTTTTATGAAAAATGTGTAATAAAAAATTGTAAAAATTGATTTGTAGGGAAAAATTCGAATTAGGAGTTGTGCAGCTGTAATTGTTGATTTTTGATGAATAGTGTTAACTTTTTAATTTTTTGAATAATTTTTTGACTTTTTAATTTTTTTACAAATTTCCAAACTTGGCCTAAAAGACACAAGCACCACCTTTGTCTCCATCTCCGGTTCCAGTGCCAGGCAAAGGCTAATTTTGCATTTGCCAAACACAATCAAACGTTAATGGTGGTATTATATATACCAATTAATTTATTAATTAATATATTAATATTAGTTATGACATTATTATTAATCATACTTATTAAATAAATTTTAAATATTAAAAAAATTTTAAATTATATTAAATTATTAATTAATATACTAATTAATATATATGATATTATTTATTAGTTACACCCTCCTCTCGCAAAACATGTTGTCTCAATTGTATGAATAAATTTAAGTAGTGATTGGCCTCCACACATGGGAATCATTATTTCACCCTTTTAATTAAATTGTGAAAATTTTATATTTTTTCTCAAAGGGATATTAAACGACAAAAGTGCCATTAAATATATTTAAAATTTGATGTAACACGTGATGCTATATTAGAATTTTTACTACTGAAAAGCTACCAATCAAATAATAATAAAAAAAGACCTCAAAAATAAAATATATGAAATAGATCTACAATGAATCTTATCTACAAGTTTCATATTTTAAGAATTTTTGTAGATATCTTTTTGGGTGATTCTTGCTTAGGATTAATTTGGTTCATGCGATTTTAGATGGAAAAAATCAGCTTTTTTTTTTTTCTTTCTTTCTTTCTTTCTATTTTTGTTGAATTACAATTTGTGATCCTTTTTTTAGTTCCTCAAAAGTTTATTTATTTGCAAATCGTTAGAATAATTCAAATAAGGTTGATTATTATTATTATTATTTTTTAAATTTATTTATGGCTTCTCGATGACTAGAGAGGAGCCCAAAAAAGCAGATCAAATTTGAATCAAATTTAAAGGGTAACTTATACCCATCATTCTTGAGTTTTTTTAAAAAAGATTATGCTTGGCATGAATGATTTGGGTTAAAATAGTCATAAAAAATAAAATAGGTTAAAAATTTAATAAGATAAAATGTCACATTTAAATCATGATCATTTTATTTTTTTCTCACAAAAGTCAAAATAGTCAAAAAGTCCATCCCAAACGAGATTTTCTAGCCTCGGGCTAAGGTCTCGTTTGACAACCTCACTTTTTAGCATAAAAGTCAAAAAGTCACTAAAAAAACTAAAAAATCTACAATTTATATCAAAAAGTCAATAATTCTCTATTCTCTTTACTTTTTGCACATCTGTTCGTAAAAAATTAAAAAATCATCCCAAGTTTATTAATTTTTTTTATCTCATATTTTAGCAAAAAAGTTAAAAAGTTATTAAAATAGCATGTTTCCAAATGAGGACTAAAATAGCTGAAAAGCCAAAAAACTAAAAACTTAACTCATATCACAAATGAAGGCAAAATATAATAAAAGTCTCTAAGTTTGACATAATTATATTAATATATTTTTTGTAAGAGTAAATTACAAATATACCTCCTGAAGTTTGCTTAAAGTACAGATTGTCATTCGTAGTTTGAAAAATTACAAATATCCTCTTGTTAAAATTTTTTATTTAACAGAATTAACTAAAAAAAAGAAATTCATAATTGCTCTTTTATACAATAGTAAGATTATTTAAATTATTAATTGGAACATATTTATAACATCATTAAAAATTATTAATTGAATTGATGATTTATTAATAAAATAGACGATTTATTATGAGATTAGACATCTCGGAGATAGAATATAATTTCTAGAATTATAGGAGACGATTTGTATTTTAATTAAATTTCAAGAGATATATTTATAATTCACCTTTTTTTTTAATAAAGCAAAATGATCAACGTAATTAATGCAAATTGCAGACATGGGAATGTACACAGTAAAATATAAGGTGAAACATTAATAAATATCAGATAGTGAATTTATGAACCGGTCCTTCTATGTTTTTTTTGAATTCAAAGGTCTCATTCTAGTGTGAATTACATAAAGGGTCCAAATGTGAGTTTTTTCATAATATTAAAATTACTAAACGTAACACTTCAAAAAAAACTCCTTAATATAATTTTTCCAAACATAATACTCCAACGTAATACTCAAAAAACGTGACACTCTAATGTAACAAACTAAAAAATTATTTAGTATATGTTTTTTCAATACCAAATAATCACACTAACATAAATGCATATAGTTCCACGTTTGACAACCAACTTCAACCACCAATCCCTCTAAAAATAATCTTTCACACCTTACATTTCCATTCTCATCCAAAAAACGAATCAGAAAGTTAGAAAAATGAATCATAAAAATGCATTTACTTAAACTCAAATGACACTAAATAAAATAAAAATAACTTTCCAAAACAAAAATAACTAATTGATTCATAAGAAAACTTTTAGGACTAAATGGATCAACATTCCTCATATAGGATTTATGGATAAATTTTCTTAAAATATATAGTTTAGTGTAAAAAAGTCAAAAATACTATTTTTCATTTATATAACTAACGAATTACTAATGAAGAATATGTTTAAGTGTTGTGAAAATTAAAATTACTAATCAGAAAGGTGATTAAAAGTGTAGTACAAATTAAAACATTTAAAGAGCCTAGTATAATTATGCCAAAGTTTTGAAGGCTCAATGAATTTTCTCAAAATTTGAAGAGAAGTTAGTTTAATTTATCCTAAAATAAAAACAAGGATAAATTACAAATATACTCCTTGTAATTTGATTAAAATACGAATTCTCCCTATACTTTGAAAAATTATAAATATTTTTTTGTCAGAATTTTTTATTTAATAAAATTAACTAAAAAAAATAAAATTTCTAATTGCACTCCTATACAATAATAAAATTACTTGAATTATTAATTGAAATAAATTTCCGACCTAATTAAAAACTGTTAATTAATTTGATGATTTTATTAATAAAATCTATGTTACATGGACTCAGGTATGAGTGTCGGGTGCATGTGCTTATCTAGAGGTTAGACTCGTCAAGTCTCAAATTTTAGGGTATGTGGACTTGGCAAAAAAGTGATATATTTTTATATTTTTAATCCATTATGTGAGATAAATAGTACTATATAGTGTGAAAAGAGTGTTTTATAGCAATTACACAACAAATGATACAAGTAAGATAGTGTTAAA
This sequence comes from Camellia sinensis, assembly GCF_055761805.1. Classification (NCBI taxonomy): domain Eukaryota; kingdom Viridiplantae; phylum Streptophyta; class Magnoliopsida; order Ericales; family Theaceae; genus Camellia; species Camellia sinensis. Next base: position 184,706,371 of record NC_138969.1, on the reverse strand, counting down.
TATAAATATATAAGAAGTATCTATTGAAAAGTATCGAACACATATCTCACACCTTTGTTCGAGTGTTGAATGCCTGACACAAGTATTTGATTTATTTGAAGAATCTATGTAACATATAATAAAATAGGTTAATTGTTATGAAATTAGAAATTTTAAGAGGCAAGATGTAATTTTCAGAATCTCATAAGACAATTCATATTAAAAAACAAAAATCAGTGGGTGTATTTCTAATTTACCCTAAAATACTAAAATAACTTCAACCAAACGGATCCTTAGTATTCTTCAGCTTATTTAAGGACACCAAACTCAGCAGAGCAAAACCAACTTCACTAACATCATGGCAACCTTAGTCAACCATTGCTACTGCAAATCTCTCTCTTTGGTTCTCACTCTAGTTGCTATCATAACCCCAATCTCCATACTCTCCATACTCACCACCAACCTCTTCGATCAAACCTCTTCTTTTAATAAATCCCATTTTTAATAAATCCCATTCTTAGCACATTCTTTTTTAGTATTCAATTAAGCCCTATTTAGTATAATATGACCAAATCACCTTTCTAACTTCATGTACTAAGTTCTATTTTGAAATTAATACAAGATAAAATAAATAAATAAATAACAACAATTTCTTATTCCATGGATAAAATCTCTCCCTTATTTCAAAGAGAAAATTTCTTTTCATTCTAGGGAAAATCTCCTTAATCTAGGTAAAAAAAATCTCTTATTTATTCCAGAGAGAAAAACTCTCCCGCATTCTAGGGGAAAAAATATCTCCCTTATTCCACAAGAAAAATCTCTCATATTGCCAAAATTCTAAATCATATATCTTCTGAAAATCTCTCACTAAATGTTGATGTGAACTTTCACATTACAAATGCATACTGATAAATAACATCTTCTCATGGAACCATACATACACTTAATGTTATATGAATGTGTGAATATTAATATTAGGTGCAACAACCTGTTTGCATTACAGAATTAATGTAAACATTTATATCTCTACGTGCACATTATGTTTGTGTTAGTATGACTACTAATACATAACTAACCTTCCGAAAAACAAAATACATTCCAAAGTATAATGTAAGTATTTATAATAAACAACAAACATATAACTAACCTTCAAAAAGATAAAACTCGTATCAAAATACAATATGAACATTCATAGTTTACAATTAACATACAACTACCCTTAAAAATTACACTCATACCAATGTGAACATTCATACTACAACATGAAAACATAAAACAAAATTGAAAAAAAATTGAAAATCGACTATTTTGATTGTTCAATGGTAACAAAAATGATTGTTCAATCAACAAGCATAGTAACAAAAACAACAAACATACAACTAACTTTCAAAAAAATAAAATTCATACCAAAATACAATGTGGATGTTCACAGTTTAGAATTAACATACAATTAGCCTACAAAAAAAAACTAAACTCATCCTAATGTGAATATTCACGCTGCAACATGAAAACACAAAACAAAATTAAAAAAGTAAAAATCGATTATTTCAAGTGTTTAATCAATTAAAATAATTGCTCAACTAAAAAGTATAGTAACAATCAACATCTAACAAATCATCAAACAACATAAAAAAAACATTATCAAATAGTTCATATATATTGACGCACTTTCTTAGAAAAATTTGTATATAATCAACTCCGGCAAAATATCGGTGAATAAACTACATAATATCGATAACTATGATGGGCTGGAAGCAAACTTTTCAGAGGAAGAAATTAGGGCTGCTGTGAAGGACTGTGATGGTAACAAGGCCCCCGGACCAGATGGCTTTAACTTGGCTTATTTTCAAAAATTTTGGTTATTGATGAAAGCTGATTTACTGAAGTTTTTTAAGGAATTTCATAGGCGTGGAAGGTTGGTGTTGGGTCTTAATAGCTCATTTATTTCACTAATCCCAAAGGTCGAAAATCCAGTGGGGCTAGGTGACTATAGACCTATCAGCCTAGTGGGTTCAGTATACAAAGTCCTTGCAAAAGTTTTGTCTAGTAGGCTAAAAAGAGTGCTTCCTCATATCATCAGCGATACCCAATCAGCCTTCACAGGTGGAAGAAACATCCTGAATGGTGTGCTAATTGCAAATGAGGTGGTTGATGGCTGGAGAAAAACCAAAAAGAGAGGTCTGATTATTAAGCTTGATTTTGAAAAGGCTTTTGACTCGGTTAATTGGTGCTTCTTATCATCCATGCTCTTCAATTTTGGGTTTGGTGCAAAATGGATTAGTTGATTAAAAGAATGTGTTACTACAGCAAAACTCTCAGTGTTGGTTAATGGTTCACCAACTGAGGAATTTTGCCCTCAGAAGGGCCTAAGGCAAGGTGACCCCCTGTTCTCTTTTCTGTTTAATGTAGCAGTTGAGGGTCTTAATATTCTTATGTCAAGAGCACAGCAGTTGGGCTTGATTAAAGGAGTGACGATTGGTTCTAATGGGGTGCAGTTAACACATTTACAATTTGCAGATGATTCCATATTATTCTGTGAAGCTAAGGAGATGGAGGTGTGCAATATCAAGAGGGTCTTAATGTGTTTTGAACTGATTTCAGGGCTGAAAATAAATTATCATAAGAGTCAGGTGTGCGGTATTAATGTTCCTGAAGAATCCTTATCTAGTTTTGCCTTCAAGCTGCATTGTAAGTCTAAGGCACTTCCTCTTAAGTATTTGGGGTTGCCTTTGGGGGCCAATCCAAATAAGAAGGCAACTTGGAAACCAGTTCTTGATAAAATCAAAATCAGATTAGCATGTTGGAAAAGAAAGCTGCTATCATTTTCAGGAAGGCTCACTCTTATTAAGTCTGTAACCTCTGCCTTGCCTACGTATTATCTATCTCTTTTTAAAATGCCAGTGGGAGTTGCAAGAGAATTTGAGAAGCTTCAAGCTGTTTTTCTCTGGGGCGGGGCGGGGTCTAGAAAACCAATCTACCTGGTTAAATGGGATGATTTAGCAAAGAACATGAATCAAGGGGGCTTGGGCATCAGAAGAATAAGGTTGGTTAATGATTGCTTGTTATTAAAATGGTGGTGGAGATTTGCCAAAGAGAAAGATGCTTTGTGGAGACAAATCATTTGTAGCAAATATAAACTAGATGTTAAAAGCTGGTGTCCCTCTCCTATTTCAAACAATAGTTATTCTGGTGTGTGGAAAGGTATCATTTCCTTAGCAGAGAGGAGCGGTAATCTGATGTTGTTTTATCATAACAATTTTCTTGTTCAGGTAGGGGATGGGAAAAGAATTCTCTTCTGGAAGGATAGATGGTGCTCCAATAGTTGCTTGAAAGATGAATTCCCTACTCTTTACAGATTAGTGATGGAGAAGGATGTAACTTTGCGTCTAATGCACGATAGGAGGGTTGCAGTAGGGGATTGGAGCCTTCTTTTTAGAAGAAGGCTGTATGACTGGGAAGAGAGTGAAGTCAGTAGACTCAAGGAGCTTTTGATATCTAGCTCAAATTGTTGTGATCATCTGGAGGACAAACCAGTCTGGTTGGCTGAAGGCTCTGGTATGTTTTCTGTCTCATCTGTCTATCGGAGTGAAGTTGTCTCCCTTGGCCCCTTCCTTATTACTAGCAAGTTAGTTTGGAACCATCTCGCTCCTCCAAAAGTCCAATTTTTTTGCTGGTTAGCATGGAAAAACAGAGTAAAGACAGCAGACTTTCTTCAGAAAATTGGAGTCCTTCAAGCCTCTTCACCAGCTCTTTGTGCTTTTTGCAAAACTGTGGCTGAGTCTAACTGCCATGTGCTGCTGCACTGCCATTTTTCCTGGAGGGTTTGGTCTGCAATATTGAATTGGTTGGAGGTGCAAGGAGCCCTTCCCGGATCTGTGGAAGCTGTTCTTCACTGGTGGGAAGGTGTGAAGCTTAGCAAGAAAGAAAAATTGCTTTGGAAAGTCATTCCCTCAGCTGTGTTTTGGTCTCTGTGGAAGCTGCGAAATGAGTGTATTTTTCAAGCTGCTGAACCTCACTTGGAGGACCTATGTGACTTGGTTAAAATCAGAGTTGCACTGTGGTTGAACCAGCGATTCAAGGCCTTTAACTTCGCTGTCCAGGACTTCCTGTCCAATTTAAGACAAATCAGGTACTGTTTGGGTAGTAAATCTGTCTTATGTGGCTAATTTAGATATCAGTTTGCTTCTGGTTTTTCTTGGAGTACTTCCCTTGGTGTTTTTGTTCTGGTGGAGTTCTTCTTCTGGTCTGGTGTGCTCTGCTCAATTCTCTTCGGGGCTGTTATGGACTGCTGTTTTGGCCTGCTGTTTTCAGCTTGAGCTTCTTCTCAACTTAGGGTCAGGTTGGGGTTGGTTCTGGTGTTTGCTGGCCCTGTTTTGCATTTTGATTCTTCTGCTTTGTTCTTTTTTTTCTGTTTCGGTTTGGTTCCTCTCCAAACCCCTTTCCTCTCCTTTTTTGATGTACTCTCATCTTGTATGGTTTGGTCATCAATAAAGGTTTCCTTGGCTGCTTCAAAAAAAAAAAAAAAAAATACAAACTGACGAAGAGACTATGATTTATGTATAATAATAGCTAAAAAATGATTTTTTATTGCTGATTTACCATTGTCTTTGTTGTGAGTCTATCATCATCTCCATCATTGGTCTATATGTATAACTAACATTTTCTTCTAAATGTTCTTTCATGACAAGACCTTATTCTAAAATAATTAATGGTAGAGGAAGATTTTTGACCAAGTGAATCTCTCACATTAAGGTAAAGAAAATACTAAGAATAACAATATTCTATATTTATATACACATATATATATATATATATATATCATAAATAAAATGTGTTTAATAATAATTTTTTCTTTCCTAAATATATGGTATTATATATATTTATATTATAATAAAAGTTTATAAGAGTAAAATAATTCACACAATACATCTAATATAGAAAAAATGACCTATTGGAATATAAGTTCAAATGTATGAGATTAGGTGGAATACAAAAATACTTTGCGAACTTATTGAGATATAAGTCCTCTAAATAAGATTTATAAATAAGTCATTTTTAAAGGAAATTGAAACAAAATTAAAATTTAATATCTAAATTGAGCTAATTAAAATTATAAATATCAAAATAATACAATACTCAAAATATGAGGACTACTAATATAATTTGCCTCAAATTCTATATATATATATATGGAAAATGCATGAGACCCCAGTGGGGTGCTGGGGTCTCTTCCTATTGGCCAAAAAAAATTTTTTTTTTTCAGCCAATGGCAGCGCGCCACGTCACTGGGGTGCCACTGGGGGTCGAAAGCATCACCGTATATATATATATATCAGCGCTGCTAAATACCTCCAGTGGGAGTCGACCCCCAGTGACATGGCGGACCCCCATTCGCTGAAAAAAAAAATAGTTTTTTTTTTTTTGGGGCCAATGGTGTCTCTACACGCACGACCTCCAGCGACTCCCATTGAGAGTCTTAGGCATTTTTCTATATATATATATATATATATATATATATGTATATTGGCCTATTATGTTGCTGATGGCCTTGGACCACTCACCTCCCCCTTTTACTACCTCCTTCCCACATGCTCCAATTTGTGTTTTTATAAACTATCTCAAACCTCAATTTCATAATAAATTAGACGCTATATGGATATGTAAATATATTCTAGAAATATGATATCTAATATAAAATTATAATAGAAATAATTTTAATTAATATAATGATATTTTATATTATGATATGTAATACTATAGAATAATATTAATTTTAATTTAAAATAAAATTTAAATTTAAATTTAAATTATTTATTTTAATAATCTTAGCCTTATCGTTTTATAAAAGTGTTACTTAAAAACTTATATATAATAAATTTAGTTAAATTATTTGTTTATTTTGATAATTTTAGTTCTATTGTGCTATATATAAAAGTGTAATTATTATATAATAATTTTATATGATATATATTAAATTATAAAATAGTAAAATAAACTGTCATTTTGATAATAAAAATAATAGTTAAATTAAAAAAAATTAGTAATATAAAATTAAAAGTAATTCTAATTATCTAATTTTAATTTTAATTTTAATTTTATATTTATTTAGAAAATAAAAATATGTAAAAATAGAACTACATGAAATTTATTTTAAAGATTAAATATAAATATGTTGTGAGTTGATTAAGAAAATAATACGTAAATTAAATATATATAGTGTTAATTTTTTAATATTCTTTTTAAATTATCTATACATGTTATATACAGGGATAAAAAATTTAAAGACTAGAATATCACTTTACACTCTGGCTTTTGGACACTGCATCACAAGTTGGTCAAAAACAATATGGAATTCTTGTTTTATATTCTTAAGTATGTCGGCCTTATATACATTAATTACTATATTTAGTACTGTTAGTTTATTAGATAATCTCAATTAGGTTTCAACATGCACATGCTTATATGCTTTGTTGTCGTAGAGGTCCTTTTCATTTTAATTATAATCAAAACATTTCTAATTGTGAGTGGTAATTACCAAAATATTACTTTCATCTCATTCTCAGTAAATTTTGTAAAAAAATGATATATACATCATGTGAACATTTAAAATTATGTGACAAAATTCAGACTGAATGAGTTGTGTGTTTTATATTATAAAATAGATTTCAATCCAAAAAATAAATATAATAAAATAGATATTACATAAACCAACAAGACTTGAAATGGTGGTATGATGGATTATATATTGAGATCTAGTTAATACTTGAAAACTTCAGAAAATAATGAAATATATATATATATATATATATATTTGCTAGATTCATTTGATTTTTTCCTCATGAAATAATGATTAGTGTTTTTGGATTAATTGTATTTTTCATTCTGATAGTTTGGCTTAAATTTCACTTTAATTCATATAATTTTAGTATAAACAATTAGCCCTTACATTTTAAGTCTATTTTTAATTTGGTTATTCTGTCTAAATTTCAATTAACCTTAAGAGGTTGACAAATGTCGCAAAATTGTTAATTTTAACCTCTAATTTGAACAGAAAAACTAAACTGAAATTAGAACTAAATGTAGGAACCAAATTGCTAAAATTGAAACAATTAAAGCTAAACTGAACTTAGGTCTTGTAGACAAAAAATTTTAATTTAGCCCCTGCAAACATGTATATATATATATATATTGGATAAATTATGCCACCAGACCTTGTATTTTTATCCGTGTATCATTTTAGTTCTTGTTTCAATTTGTTTGATTTTAACTTTGAATTTCTAAATTTGTATCAATTTAGTCCAATTGATTGCAATTATTAATATTTTTTTAATGAAAAATATACACACAAGTGACAAATGTCATGTTTTAGGGACAAAGTTATAAATTTGCTTAACTCAATGAGTTAATCTCAACTAATTCAATGATAATTTTTTGTTAAAAATACTAAAAACGTTATTAATTGGATTAAATTGACATAAAATCTAAAATTAAAAATCAAAATTAAACTAATTAAAAATATATAAACAAAAATAACACAGAATAAAATATAAAAACTACCAATAAAATTTGCTCATTTATTTTAAAAGAGAGTGCAATGTCATTGAGCTCACACAGCCACTCGTTAATAAACACTTTATATGGGTCAATTTTGGTGAGCAGTGCGGATACTCTCTTTTTATAAATAAGCTTTTTGTTTAGTGAGTCTCGAGATAGTCATCATAAAATTTTGAAAAGTAAGAAAAAAAAATTAATTTATTGGCCTTTTTATTTATTTTATTTTTAAAAATATACACACACAAAAAAAAACATAAAAAAGTAATATGACCTAAATAAGCTAACTTTCCTTTTCTTTTTTCTTTTTTCTTTTTTAAATTTCCCAAAATAAGCCAAACAAAAGAATGAACTCCAACTTGAGTCTGCAAGTGGAGTGGGTGATGGTGGATGATTGCCCTATGCTTTTTTGAGTCCTTTTTCATCTTCTTAAATGGATAAAAGGTTTCAAAAATCTTGAAAGGGAATCTAAGGGTTGTTTTGGGAAGATGGTAAAAAGTGATTTTTTGGCTTTTAACCAAGTTTTTAGCTTTTTTAGACAAATGATTTGGGAAGTTGGTAAAAAGTGACTTTTGACTTTTTTGATTAATATTTGTTTGTGATGTCAAATCATAATAAAATGACTAAACTACCCCCATTTATTTAAAATATTTACAACTGAACCTATGTAACACATTGTGACCCATGAGGGGTAAAATTGTAATTGCACCGTTGGCTAAAAACCAACTTGCCAAATGAAAAAAAAGCCAAAAAAGCCAACTTTTGGCTTTTGCTACTAACCAAAAAAAGTGGCTTCTAGCCAAGTTCCCAAAATAGCCCTAAATATAATTCAGATTTCTAGATTTTTGATTATCTATTTTAATAGGAATTACATTGTTATATTAGGTAGAAATTTGAATATGATAATTGGCCAAATAGTCTATGTAATTATCTTTTAAGACAGTAAGAAGGTCAGAGGTTTAATGCAGTGATTATGACAATTTTGCTGTAATTTAATTTATTAACTCCTTAATATCAATCGGTTGGGGAAAAAAAAAATCCTAGCTAGAAATATGAGTCCACCACTTTCCTTTGAGACTTTTCCTGCATGAATGTATTAGCAATTTAAGAGCAAAAAAATAATAACAAAACTCACAATATATAAAATTTTATTATTTTCTCATAAAAATTCATAATGAAACCAAACTTTATGGATAACATTTACACATGAATTGTATTTATTAGTAATGAGATTCCATTCTTATTATCTAAACACACTTCAATTTACAAATAACATATTATACAAACTAATAAATTTTATAATTATTTTTCTATCATATTAGTTATCATCATTATGATACTATTTTAATACATCTCGTTTCAAATATCAAAATGAGCTGCATGTGACTACATAGAAAAAAATTTGTTAATATGTATAACTTAAATTTTCCTTTAATAATAATCACATGTATGTCAAATTAAAATAATAAGCATTTATTTGACTACGGTGGATAGTACTCTTAGGATTTATTTGTTTGGGTGGATTAAAGTATAATTGAAATTATTAATTTATAAGATTCATATTTAATTGTTTGATTGTAAATTTTATTATTCGAATTAAATTCTAATGAACATTCTATCTAACAAAATTGATAAATTTTTTAATTATATAACTAATAAAGTAAAAAATATATATAATTAACATTATATATTTTTTATATTTATTGCAAAATAAACCTGAATAAAAGGAAGTTATATATCTTACTAATAACCAAATCTAAACTAATCTTATAAATGATTAATTCTCTTTCTATTAATAGTAATCAAACAAGTTCTTATTAGTTAAACCCTCCTCGAAAACATGGCTGTCTCAATTACATGAGGTGGTTTGTGAAAGCTATATATATATTTTTTCTCAAATGGATACTAAACGACAAAAGAGCTATTAAACAACAAAGGTGACATTAAAAATATTTAAAATTTGATATAACACGTGATGCTATATTGGAATACGAAAATGCGCCAGAACTTGAATGCGTGGAGCTTGAATCCCCGAATGTCAAACGACGTCGCTTTGGTAATTTTTTTTCTTTTTTTTTTTCTCGTTTATATCTGAAATGGGGGAGGGCAAGAGAGAGAGAGAGAGGAGGAGAGGAGAGAGGGAAATAGAGAGAGAGAGGCGACGGCGATGGCGAGGTAGGGTGACGATGATGGAGGGTGCGACGGTGAAGATGAAGATGATGTGTTGATGATGGTGATTTCTATTTTCTCTCCTTTTTTTTTCTTTTTTTTTTTTCTATGGCTCTGAAGATGAAGATGATTGTTGATGATGGTGATGGTGATGAAGATGTTGTTGTTTTTTTTTTTTTTTTATTAGATCCAAGTCTGAAGGGGGGAAAAAATGTTGGATGATGATCTGATGAAGAAGATGTTGTTGATGATGATGATGTTCACCAGCGATCTTTTTCTTCTTCTTCTCTCCTTCTTCTTCTTCTTCTTCTGCCTCTTCTTCTTCTTCAGACAATTAGACAAACGAGAAGGAAAAAGAAAAAAAAAAAAATCCAAAACAACGTCGTTTTGGGATTTCAGGCCATTCGGGGGGGGGGGGGCTTCCAATTCGAGCTACGTAGCACGGTTGATTAGAATATATGTATGTTTATTGATTGATTCACATACTAATATTTTACTACCGAAAAGCTACCAATCAAAAAATAAAAATAAATAAAAAACTTCGAAAATAAAATACATGGGGTAGGCCGGGAATGAATCTTATTTACAAATGAGTAAATTGGTGATAAATTCAATTTAAGGAGGTTGTAAGGTATTAGATTCAGCAAATACTTTTTTATTGGTGAGAGGTTCATCTTTTTTGAAATAGTTTGGTGAGAAGTCATTTTCCTTATTTTGAAAGACATTTTGTTTTCAATTTTATGCCTTAATTTATGTGTTAATTTTTTTATTTGTTGACTTTCATTGGCTAATTGTTCAATGTTTTTTGTTACCTGTTCAAAATATTTGATATCTGTTCAAATTTTTTACCTATCTGCTAAAAAAATTCTTATTTGTTCAAATTTTTTGACTACCTATTCAATTTTTTCCTCTTATCTGTTAAAATTTTTGTCTCTATTGAATTTTACAAAGCCTATTTTTCTTATCTGTTGAATTTCACAAGCATATGTTGTCAACCTGTTTAATTTTTTTATTTTTATCTGTTTAAATTGTGATATACATAGAGAGGAAATAGAGACTAATCTGTTGAAACAACAATCTTATTTTATTTTTTTTCTAATTTATCTGTGTGTACCTATAAATTAGAGAGAGTTATTTGTACAGTTGCTAGAAAGAGTTATCTGTTGCAATACCAAGCCAAACCAAATCCTATATGTTCAAAAAAAATTTCCTATATGTTCAAATTTCTCTCTCTCTCTCTCTCCCTCATTTTCACCTATTTAACACACACACACACACACACACACACACACACAAATCTAATCTATTGCAATATGTTTCTTTATCATCATCATCAACAACAACAACAACAACAACAACAACAACAATAACTGATCTAAACTTAAATAATAAAAACTCAAATCAGAGAGAAAGTTGTAGAGAGAGAGATTGAGGGAAACTATACAATGAAATTGAATTGTTTCTCATTCTTAATTTTAAGAATTGACCATCATATTTTTTTTTAATTTTAACATTGTCATGTTCATTTTATCTTATGAATTTCTTCTCAAAAGTCCACTTCATAAAAAAATATTGATCTCATGTCCTTAATGTGTATACTAGATTGCTTTTATAATCTTGAATATATCATTTATTATTTATAATCTTGAATATATCATTTATTATTTTATTTCAAACAAAGTCAAAGAAGATATAATAGTGAAAAAAAAAATACTATAATTTAGGTCCTTTACTCTAATGACCTTTTTGAATAATAAAAATGTTTTTCAGGTTTTAATTGATTTTTAACTGCTCGACTATGTCGGGCTATGGTAATTCTCTCTCTCAACTTTATTAGCCAATGGTGATTCTTTCTAAACCAGAATGACCTAATTTTATATGAGATGTGTATTGTCCCGGGTTTTAAACTCGACTTATTTATGTTAAGTGATAACCGTTACCTAATACTTACTATAACGATTCCGATTTTGACCTGACCCTTGTTGTATTCTTGACTTGGGTTTCATGGTGTCGTATTGTTGATCTTATCTTACTTCCCTTATATTTCTTTGAATTTGGTTGTTGGGTTGTTATGGTTGCGTTTGGGACAAGTTGGTAGCTTAGTTTCCAAGCTTTTATTACCCAAATTTTTGCTCCTCCACTCGAACGACACTTCTTGCGCTCGAGCAAACTTTGTGAACTCTCAGTATTTTTGCAGGTCTACAAAACTATTGGGAGGATGTATTCTATGCTCGAGATGTTCTTTCTACACTGGAGTAGGCTCAGCTCGAGCGGTCTTTCTTGCGCTCGAGTATTGGTCTGTTGTCTGCAAAACTACTGGGAGTGTACATTCTACACTCGAGTGTCACTTCTTGTTCTCGAACGGAACAACTTATTGTGTCTGACGCTTGAGCGTCACTTCTTGTGCTCGAGCGGACTGTGCATATTTCAGTCCATAAAATAAAAGTAACATTTTACATCACTTTTTCATATCTCTCTTTACTTCTCAAAAACCCCAGATCTAGAGTCTCTCTCTCTCTCTCTCTCTCTCTCTCTCTCTCTCTAAAGCCTACATTTTCTCTACATTTTTACCTAGATCCGTTGGCTTCTCTACCTGGGTGCCTTTGTTAAAAAGGTAGAGCGTCTCGAGAGCTCCATTTTGGTCCAAACAAGATTTAGTTTCGGCGTCTTTGAAGTTCCTCCATTGTTGCTTTGGTCTTTTAAGCTTAAGGTAGAGACTTTCTACACTCTCCTATAATTTTTAATTTAGTTATTTGTCATTGTGTAAATAATGTTGGGATTTGGAGAATTTTAGACAAACCTAGGGTTTTGGTTTAAAATCAAAAGATGGGTTTTCAAATGAAGGTATTAAACATGGTTATGGGTATAGGTATGATGATGTGTTGTGTTAAATTTGTTAATTTTGACACATAAGTTGGATTTGGGAGGGAATGGAGTTTTTTCCTAAAATGTTTCAAATAATTATTCTTATAAATAATGAAATTGGTATTAGGAATATGAAATTAGATGAATATTTATATAAATGGTGGAGTGAGATGTATATTATCTCTCACCTATAGAAATGTAGGTAATTTATTTATCATGGAGATTGTATATCTGTTTAGAAATATCTGTTTGGGGCTATTGGTAGATGATGGCTATGATTATTGTAGAAATTGCATGATGATTAGGTGAATTGAAACTAATTTCTTAACTGTTGTTGTTGAATATGACTGTGTTTTAATATATTGTATATGTATGATATTTGAGAGGAGAAAGTGGATGTACTCCATGTATGGGAGAAGAAAGGGGATGAACTCCATTGAATTAAATTGGCATGCGTGTCCAAGATGAAAGTCCCAAAAAATCGCGCATATACATGGGTGCCGATTCCCGCGGATGAAATTTTCGTAAAATGGCAAATTGAAGTGTTTGTGTAATGGTTTTATTGGTTAGATAACCACTGAGTTGTAGCTTCAGTTGGGTTATTTGGATAACAATGAATTTGATTCATGAGTTGAGTTGAAATGAATTGAGATATAAAACTTGGCATATTATGATCTTGTCGAATATGAATGATTTTATTACAAGCACTGTATACGCACATTATACTTATATCTTTGTTAAGATTCATATATTATGTTAGATTGTCTTTACTGGGCTTTGGCTTACCTTACTGGGAAGACCATTTTCAGGTGCTGGTGATATGCTTCCACCAAAGATTTAGCTTAGGAGGACTGTGGAGCGAAAAGCTTACTTTTATTCATTTTGTATTTATCTTATTGTACAAGCCTAGGGCTTTATTTGTATTGAGCTTTTGACTCATTTTGTTGTAACCAAGTACAATCTTGAAAAGATGTAAGCCATTAGGGCATATGAATACCAGTTTAGCTTTTATTTCCTATTACCTCTTGTAACGCATGATGTAGATTTAGGATGAACGGTTTATAAATGTGTTACCTTTTGTATATTAACTCTGATTAATGAAATATTCCTATTTTATTTATATCACATTGTACTAGTATTTGGAGTTAGGTTATTGTAATTATTTTGGAGGCATTACACTGGCAATTTTTTTTTTTTGAATTTTTGAAAAGTTGTGGGTTGCATTTAACTTTTTAGTTATTATAATTGGGACCTCTTCCTTATTGTTTGGAGCCTTGATTGATGAGTTAACATGTTGGCTTCAAATATTTATTTTGAGTAGTGTCCACTCTTTTGCTTTTGTCCTTCTTCACATTTTGAATTTTGATATGAGGCTAGAGCCGTTAGAAAGCTTATTTCCGGGGCTTCAATTTAGACACAAAATTGACCATATTCTATTTTTGGATGAGGGAGATATGCTTGTTTGTAGTCACCCAACAAAAATTTTCCGAGTCAAATTTGCACGAGCGGAATCTGAATTTCTACACGAGCGGATTTTGAGAGAAAACCATTTTTTCCCTGAGTTGATCCGCACGAGTTGTTTTAAAATTTGCGCTAGCGGATTTTGCACGTCCAGACATCGATTTCTATGCTCTTTTCACTCAAATCAAATCCCTCTCTCTTTTTTGACCATTTCTCATCTCTCTCTCTCTCTCTCTCTCTCTCTCTCTCTCTCGCCCTAACTTCTCTTTTCTCTCCATTCTCTCTAAACTCTCACCAATTTCACATTCTCTTCGATATATGAAGATTAATAAAGATTTTGATACTATTTCCTTATACAAAAATGACACACGTCTCGAGGGCTAAGTTTTGATCGGTGCAGATTAAATTCTAGCAAAGTTTATTTTTTGAATTTTCTCCTCTTCTCTCTTTGAGGTAAAGATTTCTTTACTCCTTTTTAATATCTTGATTTGTTGGGCATTGTTTTGAATGCATGTGACGAGGGTTAGGATTTTATGATCTAGAGTTACATATTATGTTTTATTGTGAATATATGAGATTGTATGTTTAAGGAACATGTTTAAAAGGATTAGAGTAAAAAGTCATAATTAATTGTTTAAAAGGTTATGAGAAAGATGGTAAAATTGATGATTTGATTTTATTTGAACAATATGGGGTATTGGTATAAAAAATGTGAAAATGGGTATGTAAGAAAATAAAGAAAGTCATCTTGAATTTAATTTGTGTTAATTTTGCTATCTATAGTTTTATAATTGTTAAGTTGTAATAATTGTCGAAAAATCAAAATTTTGGAGAAATAAAAAGGGTGTTGGGAAATGTTATGTGTATTGAAAGATTTGTTGATTGGTTAATCTCGTTTATGAGGATTGTGATGAAAAGCCCTAAATCCTTTGATTATTTATTTGTTGAGAGATGGGATTAATTTGTGTCATATAGGTGTTGGATTATGAGAATAAATTTACTAGTTGAGTTTTGATAATTAATTAGAAAGATGTGACGATTTGCTGTGGGGATTGGGAGTTTGGAGAGAAAGGAAATAAATTTTGGAAATCAATAAAACATTTATATACTTTTGTAAAATGAGAAGTAAGAGGAGCTGCCATTTTTTTTTTTTAACAAGTGAATAATTGTATTCGTGACGAATTACTACTTGTTGAACCAAATTTGAATATTTTGAATTAAATCATAAAGATAGAATGGTAGTGATGGAAGAGACATTAATTATGAGTTTTGAAAACGAGTTAAATTAATTGGAGTTTAATGATGAAAGTTAACGTATAAATGTTGATAAAATTTAAATTAAGATAGCGAAATTGAATTGATGGGCTTGGCCCTTGTTGTTTATGAGGCTGTGTCATTGGTAATCGGTAGAGGATGGTATTAATGCTGTTGAATAAATTAGGAAATTTGGAATAATGTGTCAATTGTTGAGTTGAATGAAGTGCGCATTGATATGGGTTCTTTTCCTCTCCGGATTTGTGCTCGGTAAACGAGTTCCTCTCCCCTCAGACTCGAGGGCCGATAAAGTTTGGCACTTTGAAATGGGTTCCTGTCCCATTCGACTCGCGTCTGGTAAAGTGGGTTGTGGTTGTTATGGTTTAACAAAGCTAGAGTCCGTTATGTGTTAATTACGCGTAGTTTATTTTCATACATGTGTTGTGATGAAAAGAGTTGCATTATTGGCTTTCCGTGCTTGCGATTAGTAAAATATGGTAATGCGTGTTGATGCATCTATTTTGCATATATATATATATATATATATATTTATGAATGTTCATTTTACACTAGTATTTAAGGCCATAATATATAGTAATTGTCGTTGTAGCCATAATGAGTTGGATTGTAGGATGAGTATATTGTTTAGATCGATCTTAGGAGATCGTGGTAATGTGATGAATGGTTGAGGTGGAAATGCTATAGGTCCTAAATTTTCTACCAAATAAATGACCAAATGTCTTACATGGTTATGGGGTCCACAAAATTGCGGACCCCACACCGATATGAGATATTTAGTCATTTATTTAGTAGAAAATTTAATATTCCTAGCATTACCCCTCTTTAAATTCAAATAGAAAGTTTTGAAAGGTAAGAAGTGGTAATTTCTTGTTATGTTAAAGAAGATCTTTTGAAAAAATTGTACTTATGTAAGTATATTTTGAAGTATGAAATGTCACATTACCTATATGTATATACGTGGAACATTCATAACCATAGCTATCTATATGTTGCCATTGTTTAGGATTATTGGGATTCCTACTAGATCTTTGTATTCATTTCACGTTGCTAATCATTTTTTAGGTATGAAGTGAAGAGTTGTTGGAGACTTGAAGTATGTTAGTTGTTGGCCAAGGGGCCTTTTAAATACACACAAAATGCCAATATGTTTTAAAAAGGGTTAATCATTTTTATATATTTTGTTATTTTATAATTGATGGCGTAATGCCTACGAGTGTGTATTGTATTTCTTTACATGTACACGAGAGATGACATTGTAATTTATTCCTTCCTTAATGCCTTTGATGTTTATTATTATTGAAATTGACTGATTTAAAGGTAAAAAAGGTTACATTATCTGAATAATAGATGTCAGGGCGTTACAAAATGATAAGCAAAATTTATATGAAACGATAAGCAAAATTGAATCGATTTCAACTATAGATCTGATTCGACAATACTGTGAGAGGATCATAAAACAAAAAAAAAATTCAAACAAAAATAAAAAAGATTTTGAGTGTACCTTCCTCTTCCTTCTTGTTATCGTCGATGTAGGCGTCGAAATTGAAGGTGTACCTGACATTCAAGCAGCGGTGGCTCTGCCAAACGTGACTCTCCAGCTCGGCGTCAGCGCGGCATGCGAGATCTACCTTTGACCTTTGCGATCCGAGACAAATCTTAGATAGACCTTCAAGTATGCATTCCAATCAGATATAGACCTCTTTCGTTGATCTCTGCTGAAGCTTCTATGAAAGGTTGTGTTCGTTTCAATGGAGTCGGTGACGGGAGTCACCAGAGATCGGCGGAGGAGGGAGAAAGGTGGAAGAGGATGTAGCGGTCTGTGAGAGAGAGAGAAAGAGAGAGAGAGAGAGGAGCGGTGGGAGAAGAGTGAGAGAGAGAACACGGTTTGGTTTGGTTAGGTTAGAGCTTGGAAACAATATATATATTCATATGGGTAGTTTGGTCATTTTGTAGGAACTTGTCCTTATGGACAAAATATTTTAAAGTATAGACCTTTGAAAAAGAAAATTTAAAATTGGGTTTTTGGATCAAGTGCCTTTTACAAATTTCATATTTGAAGCATTTTTCTAGATATATTTGTGGGTGATTCTTGCTTAGGATTAATTTGGTTCATGCCATTTTAGATTGAAAAAAACAACTTATTTTTTTCATTTTTTTTTAATTTCAAAATTTGATCCCTTTTTTAGTTCCTCAAAAGTTTGTTTATTTTCATATCAATTTAATAATTCAAATTAGGTTGATTATTATTAAATTTATTTATAGGTTCTCGATGACTAGACACTACAAGAAATTGTACTTTTGGCAACTACTTTTGGCGACTGTAGACATCCCATTTTTGACCGTCCTCGGGACTTGGTTGTGCTTGCAGGTACACCCAACAACTAATTCGACTGCTCACTGAATACTCGACTATCACGGCGGAACGTCACCAGTTCGAGCTTCACGGACCTTGTATCCTTTCTGCCCCATTTTTGTACCTTGGCTAGGTCCTTTCAGAGTGACCCTTTTGGTGCACTGCCGGCCATTGCTTTGCTCCTGTCGGCCACTGGTGATGCTCTGCCGGCCATCAGTGAGCCACTGCCAGCCATTGATGATGGCCAGCTGTAACATGCCCGGGGGGTACCCGCGCGCGTTAAACAGTTCGGACCCCCGAGATCTCTTTGATCTATTCTCACGAGTGTAATGTGAAACGTAGACGAGAGTCCAGATTTGAAAACTTTTATTGAAAATCCATTTTATTGCAATTTTGTCAAAAATGGACTGCGTCATCAGATGTCAGAGTCGCCACCTAATATTTTGGGAAATTAGGAAACCCATGACTCGGTGCCAAGGCCACTGTTCGTCGTAACCAAGGATGCTTGGCTCGGAACCTTAGGTATGAGAGGGGAAGGTCAATAATGAGCACCCCCGCTCACCCGATCAAAAGATCGGCCTCTACTAAACCATGATATGACTTTTTATTTTTTTTTTATATGTTCATGTTCTGATTACTGAATAAATCCTAAAATTTACTATGTGAAGCATACAAGTATAGACTAGTTTGCTCAAATTAGAACAATTCAATTTTATGTTCGTTTTTCGAAAAGGGTTTGAATTTGCCACTTGACAAAGTGGGCTTAAAGTTTGTGAATTTGCCACTACAAAGTGGGCTTAAAACGTACATTTATTGAATTATTCCAATTCAAACAACAAGCCTTCATCCACAGGCATTCATACAGTTTATCACTTAAGCAAATAGCCACATGGTAGGATGCTAAACATAATAAGAAAATCACACACAAATGAGATGCTAAAGCATAAAAACTCACAAATCGACCGGCGTCCCTCGAACAACTACAAAACAAAGTTAGTAAAATATGCATGATCTTATATACAGAATCCTAATGCAATTCACTCATGTGATGCACTAAAGATTCGGCTTCTAAAATATGGCATGTGAATCATCTCAATAACATGAGGTAGCGCATAGAATCACAGAAGAATTGATTAAATCCACACATGTAAATGTAGCCGAATCTTAATGCATGAGACATAAATGTAAAGTATGGATATGCATGGCATGTCAGATATATACATATGTACAGTTAGGGAAAGCGAGTAAAGAATGGGATAGAAAGAAGCGGGGTGGGGGAATTATTACAACCCTTTAAATATTACAAATCCAAATGAGAGAGAGGAGGGAATAATAAAATAAAATGAAACCTCACAAACACTCAAAAGAAAAAGAAGATAAAGAACTTCATCACTGGCACAGTCCACAGTCCACTACTTTTGTCCACTCCTCTTCTTTGGTCCATGCTCCTTTGTTTGTATGTTCTTTTCTCACATCAAGGAGATCTGCCCATGGCACTTAGAAGACAGAGAGAATCAGCCCATGTCTCAATGTGTGCTCTGTGGTCTGTGTGTATGGACTGTGATAGCCGAGAGAGAGAGAGGTTGATGTTGAGAGAGAGAACAATTGGAAGTGTGTGTTGAGTCCGTATCAGTGTGTATCTCTTTCCATTTTCAACACTCAAAAACAGCCGAGAGAGAGAGGAGGGTGAAGTCCCTCCTGTGTGTTTTGCTCAATCACCACCCAATCCCCTGCTGCCCAAAAATCTGTGTGTCTGTGTGAGAGAGTTCAAGTCGGCGGGGTTCTGCCGAGAGAGAGAGAGATAGCTAAAAAATGGTGAGGGACCGCATGTGTATGGATCTTCCCCTCTCAAAACCGTGTGTCTGTGTGTCTATCCTGTGTGCCGTGTGATCTCTACGGGTGTGTGTAGTGTGATAGCAGCCCCCAAAGAGAGAGGTGAGCTTGTGTGTGTGTGTGTGTATGTCAGTGTGCTATGTGTGATGCGTGTGCCGTGTGTTGATCCTTTTTCAATTAGTGTCCCCCGTGATGTCCATGGGTGTGTATGGATCTTGAGAGAGAAGAGTGTAAATGGTGTCTATGTGTGGCTGGTCTGTGTTGGGTGTGTTGGGTGTGTTCTGCCATGTGTTGGGTGTCTGACGGGTGTGTCTCGTGAGAGACCCAGCTAGAGAGAGGTGAGAGAGAGCCGTATGGGTATGTGCTGTGTGTGAATGGTGTGTGTGTGCATGGGTAGTGTGTGGGTGATGAGTGTGTGTGGTTGTGTGCCATTGTTCCACCCGAGAGAGAGAGAAAAGAGGCCATGCAGCCTCTCAGAGAGAGAGGTGCCGAGAGGGAGAGAGATCAACCTCTTTGTGCATGTGTCACCTGGGTGTCTGTGTGTATGTGGTCTCTCTCTGCTGTGTAGTGTCTCCCCTCCCCCCTTTTGCTTCAAACAAGTTGGAAAATATAAAGATTGAGATTTTTTAATTGTTTATCATTCACCATGCCAACAATCATAAAAAATTCACACCCCTGGTGCCCACAGACCTCAATTATTCTGATGTTAGGTGTCTCCTCTCCACCCACTCTCATCTGCCCTCCTCTTTTTTCAATTTCCTCCATCACTTTTCAAACCTACTTCACCGAATTATTTTCCACCCAAAACTTATCATCACAATGTCCACTCTGTTCCCCTTTGAATCCAGCAAAAACAAAATCCTTTCCCATCCAAAAAAAACCATTATCCTCATCTGACCCTCTCTTTTTTCTTTTCTTTATTTTCTTTTTCATTTTTTTATTTTTTGTTTTTTTTTGTTTTTTTATTATTTTATATAAAAAAAACACCTAAAAATGTGTACACACACATAAAATTAGATAAAAATTATAAAATACTACAAATTGATAAAATATTAGTGATATAAAATAATTTGACCAAAATGGGTGAGGTTTGGGATTAAAGCTTCAATTTGATTTTTCAGCTGAGAAATTCATAGAATGACATATTCTAATTTTTATCAGTGGGTGGTCAAAAGAAAATGCCCAAGTCTTAGGGCCGGTCAAAATGGGGTGTCTACAGTTGCCCCTCTTTGACAGAGCTCAAAGTCATTGCATGACGTGAGTGAATGTCAAAGCCCAAAGACGACTCTTTTGACGAGGCCGTAAGACTTGGGCAAACAAACAAGATACAATGCAATGCAAGTGGTTGAACCCGAAGGTTGCCTACGTATCCTTTTGCAAGGAATCAAACCAGCGTAGTTCATGGGCAGAATGCAAGTGACATGCTCAAGATGCAGTTTGAAGGTTGGACTTACACGGTTCGCGAAGCCAGTTGTTTGAAAATTCATGATTATGCA
Organism: Camellia sinensis; assembly: GCF_055761805.1. NCBI lineage: Eukaryota > Viridiplantae > Streptophyta > Magnoliopsida > Ericales > Theaceae > Camellia > Camellia sinensis. The sequence goes on along the minus strand of NC_138969.1, from coordinate 184,685,389 downwards.
ATGCAATACCATGCCATGGAGTGATGATAAAGATATGAAGATGACAACAATGAAGAGGCAAGCTTCGTGCAAATGATATGAAATATAACAGGGGATGCATTGCATTAAATGTGCCACAAGATCACATGCAAATGTGTCACGGAGAAAGGGAAGGTTTTAACCATGGAGAACAACAATGGCGTAACCAACAGGCATACCTAACCGTATTTAATACAGAAAGGGGGAAGGTTTTAACTAGAGAAAATGGCAATGGTGTAACCAACAGGCGTATCTCAACGTATTTTATACGAAGAGAGGGAAGGTTTTAACCAATGAGAATGACAATGGTGTAACCAACAGGCGTACCCAACCGTATTTTATACGGAGAGGGGGAAGGTTTAACCAAGTGAAAAATGACAATGGTGTAACCAACAGGCGTATCTCAACGTATTTATACGGAGAGAGGGAAGGTTTTAACCAGAGAAAATGACAATGGTGTAACCAACAGGCGTACCTAACCGTATTTTATACGGAGAGGGGGAAGGTTTTAACCAAGTAGAAAATGACAATGGTGTAACCAACAGGCGTATCTCAACGTATTTTATACGGAGAGAGGGGAGGTTTTAACCAGAGAAAATGACAATGGTGTAACCAACAGGCGTATCTCAACGTATTTTATACGAAGAGAGGGAAGGTTTTAACCAATGAGAATGATAATGGTGTAACCAACAGGCGTATCTCAACGTATTTTATACGAAGAGAGGGAAGGTTTTAACCAACGAGAATGACAATGGTGTAACCAACAGGCGTACCTAACCGTATTTTATACGGAGAGGGGGAAGGTTTTAACCAAGTAGAAAATGACAATGGTGTAACCAACAGGCATATCTCAGCGTATTTTATACGGAGAGAGGGAAGGTTTTAACCAAGGAGAACAACAATGGTGTAACCAACAGGCGTACCTAACCGTATTTTATACGGAGAGGGGGAAGGTTTTAACCAGAGAAAATGACAATGGTGTAACCAACAGGCGTACCTAACCGTATTTTATACGGAGAGGGGGAAGGTTTTAACCAGAGAAAATGACAATGGTGTAACCAACAGGCGTATCTCAACGTATTTTATACGAAGAGAGGGAAGGTTTTAACCAATGAGAATGACAATGGTGTAACCAACAGGCGTATCTCAACGTATTTTATACGAAGAGAAGGAAGGTTTTAACCAATGAGAATGACAATGGTGTAACCAACAGGCGTACCTAGCCGTATTTTATACGGAGAGGGGGAAGGTTTTAACCAGAGAGAATGACAATGGTGTGACCAACAGGCGTATCTCAACGTATTTTATACGAAGAGAGGGAAGGTTTTAACCAATGAGAATGACAATGGTGTAACCAACAAGCGTATCTCAACGTATTTTATACGAAGAGAGGGAAGGTTTTAACCAATGAGAATGACAATGGTGTAACCAACAGGCGTACCTAACCGTATTTTATACGGAGAGGGGGAAGGTTTTAACCAAGTAGAAAATGACAATGGTGTAACCAACAGGCGTATCTCAACGTATTTTATACGGAGAGAGGGAAGGTTTTAACCAGAGAATGACAATGGTGTAACCAACAGGCGTACCTAACCGTATTTTATACGGAGAGGGGGAAGGTTTTAACCAAGTAGAATGACAATGGTGTAACCAACAGGCGTACCTAGCCGTATTTTATACGGAGAGGGGGAAGGTTTTAACCAGAGAGAATGACAATGGTGTAACCAACAGGCGTATCTCAACGTATTTTATACGAAGAGAGGGAAGGTTTTAACCAATGAGAATGACAATGGTGTAACCAACAGGCGTATCTCAACGTATTTTATACGAAGAGAGGGAAGGTTTTAACCAATGAGAATGACAATGGTGTAACCAACAGGCGTACCTAACCGTATTTTATACGGAGAGGGGGAAGGTTTTAACCAAGTAGAAAATGACAATGGTGTAACCAACAGGCGTATCTCAACGTATTTTATACGGAGAGAGGGAAGGTTTTAACCAGAGAAAATGACAATGGTGTAACCAACAGGCGTATCTCAACGTATTTTATACAGAGAGAGGGAAGGTTTTAACCATGTAAACGTCACATCCTAACATGTTTCACGTGAAAGGAGTAAAGGTGGATTCAAAATCCAAACGCGTCTCATGCAAGTGGAAGAAGGTATGGTAGAATGACAAGGGGTAACCTCTACATGTAGAAGCCACCGATGCTGCTTTTCTTCCTGATCATATTCACAACTTTCCCTATTCTCCAACGGGGTGACAGACTAGGTTGGTTCAGTATCCAGAATTGAGGCGCATACACGCTACCTCAACCTATGGGGCTGCCATACAGATTTCAAGCCGGGGATACACCCCTGGGTATTTAAACCAGACTTTAGTCTCGGAAATTCCAAACCTTTTGCATTCTAGGCATCGCCATTCGAACTCTAGTTTCCACCGTCGCAGTTGGTCTCCTAGGAACTCATTGCAATCATAGGCAGGTGGCTATACTAGACCATTTGAAGTCATTCGGGCACGACAAACACTAAAGGAATTGCACCTTCAGAGGATTTAAGGTCTCCTAGACCTAGGGAGTGCACAAGATGGTGTGATGCGCAAGATAGCGCGATTAAATTGAAATTGCACAAGACAGTGTGATGGAATCGAAATTGTGCGGTAGGTGCTTTATTGTGCGTTAGATGCACAGAATGTAAGGAGGAAAGATGGTGTAAACACCAGGCACACCTGCTTTTTTTAACCGATTTGCAATCCTAATGCGTCTCACGCGAGAGGAGGAGGGGTGGTGTAAACAGACAGGCTCACCTGCTGTTTTTAACCGGGCTGGTGTAAACAGATAGGCACACCTGACTATTTTTAACCAATTTGAGTGAATGCGCAGAATAGCATAATGCAGCACAATGCGGGTGCACAAGACAGTGCGATATAGGTGAATGCGCAAGATAGCACAATACGGGTGCACAAGACAGTGCGAGTGGGGGGTGCACAAGATAGTGCGATGTAGGGATGCACAAGATAGTGCGATTGAATTGGATGCACAAGACAGTGCGATGCCCAAGACAGGGCGATTGAATTTGATGATGCACAAGACAGTGTGATTGAATTTGATGCACAAGACAGTGCGATGCCCAAGATAGGGCGATTGAATTTGATGAATTTATGTGGTAGGTGCATGAAGTGAGATTATTGTGCGATAGATGCACAGAATGAAAGAAGGAATTGTATGCTCGAACCAAATACCGTATACATATATTATGTATAGACAAAATACATACAAATACGACAATATACACAGACATGCATATACGGTATACATATATTCATATACAGACAAAAATACACACATATATGTACATACAGTATACATATATACATATACAGATATATACATATACAGATATGTACAGACATATACAAAGACATATGGATATATACATAGATACGGGGAATATTCTGTTTGCAGCCATCAACGGAAAGATACCGTTACTAAGAAGGCATATTCCGTTTGCTGACGTCAACGCACGTACGCAAAACACGCAAAAAAAAAAAGGAAAATAAAAGCAAAGTGCATAGACACGGGGGTTCGACCCTCCGATCTCAAGTTTGGCCTTCGAGTCCTCGACCACTGAGCCATGCCACTCTTGTGAGAAAATATTCAAACAAATATATATATATAGGTATACGAGACATATATATACATAAGACCAAAACAAAACAAAAGAAACATTTGTTTGTGGGGTTCGAACCCCTGACCTCGGGCTCAACCTTCCAGCCTTCAACCACTGAGCCAAACCACTGAACCCAAGCCACTCTTGTAACCAAAACGTTCAAACAAATATATATAATACATAGATATACAATATACATACATATATGTATAAATATACAATTCTCCCGCCTCTCTCTCTATTTTTGTCTCACTCTCTCTTCCGTCATCTTCTTCGAGCGTTGTGTCTGGCGCGCGATTTCAATAATCGCGGCGCCTGACCGACAGGCTATCCAATCGTGCCCCGATTGTCAATGATTATCTCAGCCTTCCTCCCTCTTTGTCTTCTTCTTTGGCTCTCTTCTTAAGTTGAGGCCTGCGAGAGAGAAGCAGAGCCAAAGCCTGCAAACTTTCTCTGCCACCACTCTGTAACCTTTTTTTTTTTTTGCATTACTCTCCTCTGTCATGGCCTCTTCACATGGTTCTCTCACTCTTTTTCCCGACCTGAACGAGTCCACGATAGAGATGACCAATTCTGACTCCCCTGAACCTCAACCACGGGCTCCTCCTCCTTCCCCTGTTTTCAACTTTCCAGCGATGTCAGTTGAACAAATCATGGCGGCACAGTCTGACATTGAAGCAAACTCATATACACTGAGGTCATGTGTGGAGACCGTGACAGCGGTCTCCAACTTGTCCCGTCGACTGCAGAACAGGACGTGTGAAGTACATCGATTGAATGCACAACTTTCTTTACTTCAACATATGTACAAAGATTCTCGAGGGGAAGTTAGCGGCTTGAAGAAACAAATCAAAGAGTTGAAACGACAGGTGACCGTCGCAACTCGTCATGGGACTACCTTTGACGGCCAGCGAGGGATAATCTCCGTGCGTCCTCCGCGCTACATACGCGTGCCGCGTGCTGAGCTAGGCGCCGAGTCGCGCGATGAGCAGGCCCCAGGCCGAGCCGCGAGCCCAGACGCGTTCTGAGCCGCGCCGTTTTTTCCTCCGCCGGCTTGGCTGCTAATGCATAAGGCTCTGTTTGTTTTGTTTTAAATTTTGAATCGCGTTAAATTGCCATAATTAATTCGTTATAGCTTTGTTTTAAGCATGGTTGGTACCGTTAGACTCAGAATTAAATTTTTTATCTTCTGTAAAATTTTGAAAATTTTATAAAAATAAAAAATATTTTTCCTGAAATAATAATTCAATATTTCTGGTTTAAAATGCATCTGGTGTTGCATGATTAAGTTTCTGGGGCTGAATTTTTTTTGCGGACTATTGTTATGGTTTACTATTTACTGGTATAGTTGTAGCATTTTACCAGATTCTGAAATATTTATTTCTAATTTTATGTGTGTTTATTAGTTATTTAAAATTCTAGAAAAATTTAGAAAAATTCCAGAAAATTTCTGGATGATGTACATTCTATTATGACATAATTTGAATATTTAATACAGCATATTATTTTTTTAGAGTTTCTAATATGTTGTAATTAGAAAAGCATGATTATTTATTTATTTATTTATTTGAATTCCATTATTAAATGAATATAGCATGAGTTATTTGTAAATTTACATTAAGATGCTATTGTATGGAATTTATCATGCTTTGACACGCCATAGTCAGTGGGAGGTGGTTCAGTTGAGAGAAATCTTTGTAGATTTACTCTCGAAAACCAATATTTTGCGCATAAATTAAATTAAATTTTGGATAATTGTCACCTGTGGCGCAAGAGATGATTACGAGCATAGCGGATTTTCGATCTTGTGACTTGTGTAATATTGTCGCTATTTAATTTAGATTTTTGTGGCAAAATTATATTATGTTAATCAAATTAATCCCAATGCGAATTTCTCTCTAAATTGACTTAGCTTATGGAAGTTAATTGGTTGATCTAGACTTAGTAAAGATGTTCAAATGTGAACAATGTAATCCCATTCTTTAGATGAGCAAAAGTCTTGGAGACTTTAGGTCAAGTCTTAATTGAGTCAAAGTAATGAAACATGACTCAAAGTCGCCGTGGTTTTTGTTGCCTTGTTTGGCATAATAAAAACTAATGTGTGCGCTATGGTTAGCGGCACGCTACGTAGTTTTGGTTGGCGAGTTTTGGAGTTATGAAATTAGTAAGCTCTCAATAGATCTGTATATGATCTTGACTATTGAGCTGCGCGGATTGACTTTGTAATTTGACTTGTAAATAATGTTACATCATTGGATGAAGTAACATTCAAGAGTCATGTCATCCAAGAAATGCGAGCTTAAATAAATTAGTCATTAAGTGTAAGACGAGTAGCCAGTATGAGCAGTGTTTTACTCTCTACCCAATTATTGGGAGTACATGGAGCAAAATTTCATGCACTATAATAGTGTGCGTTGAAATATCACGTGAAGTGAAATGATTAGCGCTTAGTGGTTGCAAAATCTATTAACACTAAGTGAAAAGATTAGCGCTTAGTGGCTGCAAAATCTATTAGTATTGCCAACTTGTTTAAATCTGGACACTTATTGTTTTCACACTTGAATGTGAGACATGAGGAGGGGCTTCTTTGTATGATTCCTTAGCTAGGCTAACGTTTTTGAATGACGTTTACCACTAAGCGCAAATGTTGCAGCATAATAATGAAAAGGTCAAGGCTGACAAGGTTGTTATGACTCTAAGAATTTGACGCATGGCTCGTGAGAGTATTGTGTTGAATTAGACTCTTCAGCCTAATTCGCGCTTAAGTTACTTCAGGAGCTGTCATAGTTGATAGCTTATTCTCTCCTTCTTATGGATAGTAGAATTCATTGCAAGTAATTATGAAGCGAGAAATAGATATGGCAAGAGGAGTATCGTCATCTTTTAACTAGATGCAGTAAAGTGTATGGAGAATAAAATTGACTTGAAGGTGCAGGGGATTAGCACTTACTAGTTAAATTTGCGACTTAAACGCACTTGATATCTCCATGACATCCTTTTATGATCTAGTGAATATGAATTAGTCGTGAGTCATTACCTAGTTGGACCTAAACCTTAAAACTTGTCTTCGAGAACTCATACATTAAGATGATTGGAATTAGTTTACGACATTGGTCATGAACCAGTGGCTTATTATACTTAATCGCATTAATGAGATGATGACACGATGGTTTGAGTAGGCCTTCTCGGGCCCACTCGCTTATGACATCCTGCTCTCATGTGAATGTGTAACTTTGTTCGCAATGGGTGCGCACAAGTAAGTAGGAAAGCCATAGAAGGTCATTTGTTTTGGCGCATTTAGTCCACTATGATATTTGTGACTAGATATATATAAGGGTATGATAGCTAAGCCTCAATCTCGACACATTTATAGATTACGATACGCATTTGAGTCAAGACTATTTGATCTCCCATAAGTCAAAATTTTTGAGATGATTTTTGACATAGCACATATGAGGTTGGGATCAATGAGATAATAGCTTTCGTGCCTTTAGTTTTGACCAAGGTGGCGAGTATCTATTTGAGTTATTTTAGAAAACTCTGTGAAGAGAGATAGATGCTTAGAAAATTGATTATTCCTAGTACTCAACAACACAATGGTGTAGTAGAGATAAGGAATTAAATATTGTTAATGTTAGGTGGATAATGGCGTAAAATATTTCCTAATTGGGAATTGCACTAGTTTGTTACCTATATCCCTAACTAAGTGCCCTCCATATCAGATTTTACACTCAATTTGAGTAATGGGTTAGTGGAGAGCCATCTATGGGCGATCTGTAACCGTTAAGCAGCTTATCTTTATTTTACTTCTCATAAGATTGCGAAGTTAAGACCTAGGGTTCTATAGCGCATTATTGTATGCTGTCTTGTAAACACAAAGGGTCGTGTGGCGCATTATTGTATGCAGTCATGTAAACCCTCCGGGTCATGTGCATATAGGTAAGCAGCTTTGTGGTAGTGTAACTAAGTCACATAAAGTTTTATTAGTAAAGGTGACGTGAATAGAGTTTTTGGAACTCTATAAGATAGAGAATTCTAAGCATAGCGCTTTATGTAGCCTAGTTGAGAATGGAAAGAAATTTCCAATATCCTAGGGACAGTGGGAGCGATGTGCTTACTAATGGATTACTCCATTAGATAAGAATACTCTACATTCTTAGTTGCGTGGTAGCGAATGTGAAAATTCTCCACGTCATCACTGGGTGATTAAGAGGGAAACATTCATGATTGCTCCGCAAGATGATAAAGAGCCTAGGATAATGCCTAAGGCTCTAGTCCCCTATTTTTAGAAAGTGGATCAATGTTACGCAGTTTAAGACAAAGTCTTTGAGAATTAACCATTTTTATAATTTGGTTGATTTTCCATTATGACGCAAAACTATTATAAAGTTATGCGTAATTTGGATAGTCATTGTTGAGGCATAAGGCTCGCTAGATATCGAAAAGTCGCACCATTGAGGAAAGTGTAGACCATGAGAAGACTTCATCCTGGAGAGTGATGTTATTTTGACTTAGGCTATGATTGACATAAATTCGGAACATTGATTTGTGGACATTGTGACCCAACTTTCTCGTTAGAGAATTGGATAAGTAGATCTATAGGGATTTACCTTCTGCTTTTATGGTGAAAAGTTAGGAGCACAAAAAGGTTGCTAGTTCCAATAAATCTTTTACAACCTAAAACAGTTATCCAAATAGTGGTTCTTAGATTTCGTCAAGCCATGATAGGCCAACGATGATCGATGAAGACCACTGAGGCATGATCAATGGTCAAAAAAAAAAAAAAAAGAAGAAGTTTTTCCTTACTTAGTCATTATGAGCCAGGAAATATGTAAGGTTGTCACCACCTAGGGTGGACAGTCCTCTATTTTAGATATGATGGACATGAGTGATGTAATTTATATGCTTGGATGTACGATCCTTAGGGATTGTTTTAGGAAAATTCTTGGTTTGTCTTCGATGACTTACATAGAGAATATCCTAGAATGATTCTAGATGCAAAATTGCAAATCCATTGACTTACCTATCGGTAAAAGCCAAAGCCTTAGCTATTGAGTGAATCCTCGGATTGTCTTTGGGAGAAACAGATGACCTATATTCCTTGATCTTTTTTGTTGTGGGAGCCTGAAGTACATTATGTGGGCGTATTTGGCATGATAAGTGTTATCTTTGGTAAATGGTCAACTGAGTTATTTAGACATTGACCATGCTCATTAGATTGTGGATAAAATGCTTTACTAGTAGTATATTAATTTGTTCCTTGTAAGATTCAATGCGCTAGTTGGGCGCATCTGTGCTAGTTGGGCGCATTAAGAATGAACGCAAATTGGTCACCAAAATATCTTTAGAGAGGTTATTGCACAAGAGATAGTGATCTTAAATCACTTCATGTGAGGCGCACATGGTGGATTCCGTTGTATATACTTATCGCAAGAGGTGCTGATAAGGTCTATGTTTGGAATCTAGAATTGTGATCTTGAATCACTTCATGTGAGGCGCACATAGTGGATTCCGTTGTATATACTTATCGCAAGAGGTGCTGATAAAGCTTATGTTTGGAATCTAGAATTGCACAAGCTGTGGTCAAATTTTTTTAATCGATCACTTATTTTGAGATGATGGGATGTTGACACTATTATGGTTTGTGTCATAATGATTAGCAGATGATGATGTCAGCAGGCAAGATTGGCTTACTCACATGAGTAATCGCCCTTGGAGCTTGGGAGGGAGCAAGGATGAGACTAGTGGTTTATTTTTATTTGGAGCCAAGAGAGGCTTAAATAATCCACTATATATGTCGCCTTGGTTATAACCAAGATGAGGTTGTGTTAAGGATCAAACATGGATATTAGTACCCACTTTCCATGCTGTGCCTGTTATGATTAGCCAGATGCGAGATCTCATTTGGCACCTAGAAGGCGAGCAAATAGAGAATCCGGGTGAGGCGCTAGAAAGCGACTAGACTTATATCCGTACGGTGTATCGAGGATGACGTCACTCTTTTGGAAGAGTTACTCCACCGTAACATGTATTCATACTATATGTGCTTGGCGACTGAGTAATGAGGTGAGAGAATGGATCCCTGCTTCCTCACTGTGTGAGTCTTACGTGTCATTATTGATATGACTTTCATTTATGTATCATTTTGTGACTTTTGACTATGTCATAAGGTAAGGGGTTGATGTTCTGCTACTTTGGTATGTTGCCTACGGTCATGTATGATTCGGCCTTAAGGGACATCACTGGGAAAGCGGTTAATCCTAAACTAAATGGCATGAGGGCAAAGGGAAGATCATCTAGTATTACACCACTGTTGCATATTTACTGCCGGCAACTCACATCTCTCTGTATGAGAAGCAGATTGAGTGTGAATATATTGCAAGAATTGAGAGGGTCAAACATGCTCTTTTGAGGGATTAGAGATGTTTTTTGGACCGGTGTAATTAGATGGGTCTGGGGTATATGAGACACTATTTCTGTTCTTTTTGGGTTGATGTCTCTATGTTGGCTCATTTTGAGTTTCTAGTATAGAGCTCCCACATGTAGGTGTTCTCAGCAGTCGCATGGTGCAGTGGCTAGTATGAGATTGTTTATTTTTTGGGGAGATTGAGATAAAAGATGTGGCAGTGTCATGCCAACTCATGTGCGAGTGGGAGATGTTAGAAATTGGGCGCCCATGTGGCTGACCCTTTGAACCTGAACCTTTTGAACCTTATCCAAATAAGTTTGAATTTGAATTCAAAACTTATTTGGATAACCTTTTAGGATATCTATATCTATCATATCAATAGATATGGATAGATGGATAGATAGATATTGGTTATATATTAGATTATATGGTTAATCTAAAGATATACGTATATCAGATATACGTTATGTGGTTTTTACCCATAACCAATTTTTCCATACTCTCTCTCTGACTCTCTCCCAGATAACAACAATCAAGCCATTTTGCACTGTGACTTGTGTGGGTGATACTCATTTTGTAGTATCACTCCACTGTTGGGTTCGTTGACTGATCAGATTTTGGAAGCACGTGATTTACCTACAAGGTTGTGTCATTAAGGTATGATCCGAATTATTTTTGTCCGCTGCGTTAATTTATAATGCTTTATGATTTACAGCCCTAATAGGCCAAAACCTCACCAAAGCCTATATTCAAAGCCCATGGGTAAGGCTTGAGTTTTAAAAATCTAGAATGGGCAAAATCAGAGACCCAATGTAGAATAAAAGAGTGGTTTTTTGACTTAGATATTTTGACTAAGAGCTCTATTTTTTTTTTTTTTTTAATCAGTACAAATTTTCATTAAAATTGGAAAACCAAACGACACTTACAAAAAGAATTCATTCTAACAAAATAAAAACTTACACCGAACTAAGAAAAAAAATCATCAAAGAAAACACCAAGGAGAAGTTATGAATATATCAACACGCAAAACTCGCATTGCGAAGTAAAAGTCGATCATAAGAGTTCGACAATAGAGCAAATTCAAGATAAATACATAGACTACATCCATAGAGAGGGGTGGAGAAGGTCGATTTAGTGAACAAAAACACCTTATAAGGAAGAGAGTTAGAAAGACAAAGCTTCCAAGATTATTAAACAAAAAAGAAAAGAAAAATGAAGAAGAAAAGGAGGTAGAAGGAGGAGAGAGGAGCACAGAGGCCGAAACCCCCTGTTGGGGTATATCTCCTTATCGGAGTGTGGGACCCAATGATTTATTAAAAGAGTTTAATTTGGTTTGATATTTGTTATAATATATTTTTATATATTATATCTAATTTTATGGAGACCCAATTCAATTTGGATACAACTAGGGTTTTGATTGAAAAACTCATTCATCAACAATATATATATATATATATATATATGTATATATTGTTTGTGTTTTGGCCCCGTGGGAGAAAAAGAAAAAACAGCAGCAGCAAATTGATTTTGGTGAGATAGACTTTGGGTATGATTTATTCGGTGCTTTGCGGCTGCTACAAATTGGTTCCATCTCTTCGGAAGTAGTGATGCTACTGATTTGCTTAGTTCATTGGTGCTTTGAAACTTTTCAGTGCATCTTTGGTTGGATGCTTTGGTGAAGTTGATTTGGGTCGTTATTTTGGGTCTTCTTCAACTCTCGTTTCGAAGATTTTGGTTCATCTATTTGGTGAGGTCTTTCCTCTTGTTTATTTGTGATTATTTGGAATTCACCTAAGGGTGGTTTTGTGAGACCATTCGTGTCTCGTTTGTAATCATTTGGAAACTTATTTGGTTAATAGTGGAATCGAATTTTGATCCCGTGGACGTACCTTACATTGAGGGAACCACGTAAAAATTCTTGTGTTGCTTTTAATTTAATTTTTCCGCATTAGTTTTTATTCCCATTGATTGATTTACTTGTGGGGAATTATAGATTTTCCCTAACAACTGGTATCAAAGCTTACAGTTTATTTGGATATATTTATTTGTGTAAATCAATGGAGGGGAATGTGGGTCGTATGTCTAACTTCAATGGAAGCAATTGGGTAACTTGGAAAACTAAAAAGAAGCAAGAAAACACAACGGCAGTTACTACCGATGATCTCATGATTGTTTGTAAAGATGATTGTATCAATTTTGTGGGTCAAGAGAGGAATTGGGTGATTGATTCTGGTGCTTCATTTCATGTGACTTCTCAAGTTGATTTCTTCACTACCTACACCGAAGAAGATTATGGTTTTGTTCGAATGGGTAATGAAAGTTTGTCCAAGATTATTGGCATGGGTGATGTTTTCTTGGAAACAAATTTGGGCTGCAAGTTGTTGCTTAAAGATGTGAGGCATGTTCCCGACATTCGCCTCAATTTGATCTCTACTGGGAAGCTAGATGATGAAGGCTTCAACAACAAATTTGGTGATGGAATATGGAAGCTCACAAAGGGTTCTTTGGTGGTGGCTAAGTGTAAGAAGACTCATACACTTTATTCGATGCAAGGAAAAATTTGTAAAGGTATTGTTAATGCACTTGAAGATGATACTTCTACCAAATTGTGGCACAAGTGGCTTGGCCACATGAGTGAAAAGGGGCTGCAAGTTTTGTTCAAGAAAGAGCTTCTACCCGGTTTGAAAGGTACACATCTTAAAACTTGTTTTCATTGTTTGGCGGGTAAACAACATAGATTTTTTTTTCATAAAAATGTTGCCTCTAGAGAAGAAAATGTTTGGAGTTGATTCATTCGGATGTTTGTGGTCCTTTAAAAGTTAGAATACATAGTGGTGCACTTTATTTTGTTACTTTCATTGATGATTATTCAAGGAAAGTTTAGGCTTTTCTACTAAAAACTAAAGATCAAGTTCTAGAAGTGCATAAGCATTTTCAGGCCACAGTTGAAAGAGAAACAGGGCAGAAATTGAAGTGCATCCGATCAGACAATGGTGGTGAATACATTGGGCCATTAGATGAGCATTGTCGCAGCCAAGGTATTTGGCATCAAAAGACAGTTAAGAAGACTCCTCAACAAAATGGAGTTGCCGAGAGGATGAACCGCACCATTGTGGAAAGAACAAGTTGTTTGTTTTCACAAGCTAAATTGCCAAGATCCTTTTGGGGTGAGGCAATGAAGACAGCGGTTGACGTAATCAATTTGTCTCATTCCTATCCTTTGAATGGTGATGTTCCAGAAAGAGTTTGGACCGGTAAAGATGTATCTTATGAGCACTTGAGAGTTTTTGGTTGCCGAGCTTTTGTTCACATTCCAAAAGATGAGAGGTTCAAGCTTGATAGCAAGTCAAGACAATGTATTTTTCTTGGCTATGGGCTTGATAAATTCGGGTATAGATTGTGGGATCCGGTCGACAAGAAAATCATTCGAAGCCGTGATGTTGTGTTTCTTGAAGACCAAACAATTGAAGACCTTGGCAAAGGTGATCAACCGGAGCCAAAAACTAGTGATCTCATTGACATGGATCTATCTCCTTCATCTTCGGTGGATGATAAAAATGGGGGAGATGTGCAGCCACCTATTGAAGATGTAGAGGATGATGTTAATCCTAATGAAGTTGAGCTAGAAATTGAGGAAGAGTATCTAACTCAAGAACCGCCACCACAACTTGAGTTGAGGAAATCTACAAGGGACCGACAACCTTCAAGAAAGTATCCTCCCAATGAATTTGTGTTGATTTCCGATCAAGAGGAGCCCAAGAGCTACCAAGAAGCAATTGAGCATGCAAAGAAAAATGATTGGAAAAAGGCTATGGAAGAGGAGATGAATTCCTTAGTTGAAAATCACACTTATGATTTAGTGAAGTTGCCTAAGGAGAGGAAAATTTTGAAAAATAAGTGGGTCTTCAAATTGAAGAATGATGGCAAGAATCTGAGGTACAAAGCACGTCTTGTTGTGAAATGCTTTGGGCAAAAGAAAGGCATTGACTTTGATGAGATTTTCTCGCCGGTTGTGAAGATGTCTTCTATTCGGGTTGTACTTGGCAGGGCTGCAAGTATGAACCTTGAAGTTGAGCAACTTGATGTGAAGACCGCATTTTCTTCATAGTGATCTTGAAGAAGAAATTTATATGGAGCAACTGGAAGGTTTTGTGAAAAAAGGGAAAGAAAAATTTGTTTGCAAATTGAAGAAAAGTTTGTATGGTCTCAAGCAAGCACCACCGCAATGGTACAAATAATTTGACTCTTTCATGATGAATAATAATTTTTCTAAAACCACTTTGGACCATTGTGTGTTTGTGAAAAATTTTCCGGATGGTAAATTTATCATTCTTTTGCTTTATGTTGATGACATGTTAATTGTGGGTCAAGATTCTACCATGATAAATAGGTTAAAATTGAAGTTGAGCAAGTCTTTTTCTATGAAAGATTTGGGACTGGCAAAGCAAATACTTGGTATGAAAATTGTTCGTGATCGCAAAGAGGGGCTGATTTGGTTGTCTCAAGAAAGCTACATTGAGAAAGTTCTTAAGAGGTTCAACATGAATAAAGCAAAGCCGGTTGGTTGTCCACTTGCGGGTCACTTCAAGCTTGGTTCGAATCAATGTCCTACAAGCGAGCAAGACAAAGAAGAGATGTTGAAAGTTCCTTATGCTTCAGCAGTTAGTTCTTTGATGTACGCCATGGTTTGTACAAGGCCGGATGTTGCTTACGCCGTTGGTGTGGTGAGTCGTTTTCTCTCTAATCCGGGTAAAGAACATTGGGCAGCGGTAAAATGGATTCTAAGATATCTTCAAGGGACTTCGAAGGTGTGTTTGTGTTTTGGGGATGGTAAGCCGATGCTTGATGGGTTCACAGATTCTGATATGGCCGGTGATATTGATTCTAGGAAATCTACTTCGGGATATTTGATGACATTTGTAGGGGGAGCTGTGGCATGACAATCTAAATTACAAAAATGTGTTACTCTCTCAACTAACAAAGCTGAATTTATTGCCATTACGGAAGCTTGCAAAGAAGAGTTATGGTTGAAGAAATTTTTGCAAGAGTTGGGTTTTAAGCAAGAAAAGTATGTGCTTTATTGTGATAGTCAAAGTTCTATTCACTTGAGTAAAAATTCTACTTTTCATTCGAGATCGAAATACATTTATGTGAGATACCATTGGATTCGTGATGTGTTAGATTCGAAATTGTTGCAACTCGAAAAGGTTTACACAGATGATAATATTTCGGATATGTTGACAAAGACTTTGTCGAGGGACAAACATTTGAAGTGTCGAACTTTGGCGGGTATAGTTGATGTCTCCACCTAAGTTGATAGGGGGAGAATTGTTGGGGTATATCTCCTTATTGGAGTGTGGGACCCAATAGTTTATTAAAAGAGTTTAATTTGGTTTGGTATTAGTTATAATATATTTTTATATATTATATCTAATTTTGTGGAGACCCAATTCAATTTGGATACAACTAGAGTTTTTATTAAAAAACTCATTCATCAACAATATATATATATATATGTATATTGTTTATGTTTTGGCCCCGTGGGAGAAAAAGAAAAAACAGCAGCAGCAAATTGATTTTGGTGAGATAGACTTTGGGTATGATTTATTCGGTGCTTTGCGGCTGCTACAAATTGGTTCCATCTCTTCGGAAGTAGTGATGCTACTGATTTGCTTAGTTCATTGGTGCTTTGAAACTTTTCAGTGCATCTTTGTTTGGATGCTTTGGTGAAGTTGATTTGGGTCGTTATTTTAGGTCTTCTTCAACTCTGGTTTTGAAGATTTTGGTTCATCTATTTGGTGAGGTCTTTCCTCTTATTTATTTGTGATTATTTGGAATTCACCTAAGGGTGGTTTTGTAAGACCATTCGTGTCTCGTTTGTAATCGTTTGGAAACTTATTTGGTTAATAGTGGTCGGATTTTAATCCTGTGGACGTACCTTACATTGAGGGAACCACGTAAAAATTCTTGTGTTGCTTTTAATTTAATTTTTTCGCATTAATTTTTATTCCCATTGATTGATTTACTTGTGGAGAATTATAGATTTTCCCTAACACCCCTTTCCCACTCCGGCAGCGGCACATCTAGAAACCTAGAAGATGAAAAGTTTAGAAAGAGAAGCTTTGAGTTGAAAATAAAAAAGTTGAAATAATTTCATTTTTTGACTTGCTTAGTAATTATTAAAATTTTTAAGAAAATACATGTAAAAATGTAAAAATAATAATGACTTGTAGTGTTTTCTTTTTGACTGAAAATCTCTTTCCAAACAAGGTCTAAGTATTGTTAAAAATGGTTTTAACCTATTGATAATACTATTTACACAGAATATATAAACATAATTGTCACAAGAATAATGTGGGTGTGACATTTATGCAACTAATGTTATTTTAGAAAAATGCTAGGACCCCAAATAAATTATTAAAATTTTCACCAAACAAAACTCATTATTTTAATAACACTTTGTCATAAATAATTAATCTCAACGCAATCACATTATGTTTATGGATAAATTCTAAGTTAAATTACATTGATAGTCAGTAGATTTTATCTCGTATGTCATTTTGATTCTTATATTTTGTCCAATTGACAATGCCAATTATATGTTTTAAAGAAAAATGGTCACTAAGATGGTTGAAGTTAACTTATTTAGTTGAGTGCGTTTATAATTTTATCCCTAAAACATGACACATGCTTTTCATGTGCAAAATTTTCATAAAAAAATAGAACTTGGGGTGGCGGCTGTGTGGGGGTACACAACAGTCACTGTTGTGCAATCAAATGGGCCCATTTTTGAGTTAATTTTGAGAATCCGAACTATTCACATTTTAAAATACATCAAGTAGAATATACCAGCAAAAAATTAAATTAATCGGATATCATTTACCCTTTCATCCATTCACATTTGTATTCGTTTTAATATTTTAAATCACAATTATTATTTATTTGTGTAGATACAAATGTGAGTGGATGAATGGGTAAACGATGTCTGATTAGTTTGATTGTTTGTAAGTATATTCTACTTAATGTATTTTAAAATGTGAAAGGTTTGAATTATCAAAATGAGCCTCAAAATAGGCCTATTTGGCTACACAACAGTAGTTGTTGTGCACCCCCGCACAGTAGCCACCCCAAATCTAAAAAAAAATTAATAGTTGTAGACCATTAATCAAATTGAGACAAAATAAAGTTTTAATATCAAAATTGAACTAATTAAAATTATAGGAATCAAAATAATATAATAATCAAAATATAAAGACAGCTAATATAATTTGCCTCAAATTTTATATATATATATATATATATATTGCCTTGGACCACTCACCTCCTCCGTCTACTACCTTTTTCTCCTTCCCAAATGCTTCAATTTGCAAAACATCTCAAAGCATTTAACGACTAGAACTAATACCTATACTTTTTGGCTTTTGGACACTACACCACAAGTTGGTCAAAAATAATATTTTTTATTATTTATTTTTCCTTTTATTTTTGTATTCATAAGTATGTCGGCCTTATATACATTGATTATTACTATATATATTAGTATATATATTTAATGGGTAAATTACATTTTACCTCATTTATGTTTGATTATTTTTGTGCTTTAGTTTTTAAAATTTATTTTTCTTACTTTGACTTTTTATATTTTAAGTTTATTTCAATTTATTTATAAAATTAATTTCTATTCAATATTAGACAGAAAATATCATAATAACTATCACATAACATAAAGATTATATTATGTTGGACTTTGAATTTATGTTAGAGATGTAAATTATATATAATAAAATATTTTTATACCATGTGACTATTAATATGTCATTTTCTATCTAGTTTTAATAAAACTTAACTTTATGAATAAATTAGAAAAACTTAAAATACGAAAGGTCATATTAGAAAAAATCAAATTTTAAGAATCAAAGAAAAAAAGTTACCAAAAATAAAAGAGGCAAAGTATAATTTACCTATATTTAATATATATAGTTTATTAGTATTGTTTGGGTGATTTTCTGACCACACTGTCCGCCTAGTAATCAGCTGGAGAGCACCGGCAGAATAGATGGCTTAAACTAACCTGCAACAGAAAGAAAAGGCTCCGGCGGTGGCTCTTCCACCCGGGGGCACTCCGACGATCAAGTCAGTATATCTCTCAAAGATAGCAAAGTGCAAAACTTACTGCTCAAAGCATAAAATTGTGTACCTTAGACCCACGAGGGTGCCTCTCTTTTATAGCCAACTCAATCTTGATCCCACTAGAAGCCTGACTTCTATGGACTCCCATTCAGTGCTTTCTTTGGATTTCTCAAGAGATAAAGATAAACTCCCTAAGAGCTTTATCCTTATCTTAGCTAAGTCTCTTCTTTACTCTAGGACTCCTATCCCTTATCTTTTATCCATTTATCTCGGATTCCGATATCTTCGGAGATAACCTCGGCCTTGCCGGGCGTCACAACCTGGACACGTGGCACCTCGGCTGACACGTCGCCGTCACCTTACCACGTGTTGGTATTCAGAAAATACATCATCACAACTGCCCCCTAGGTTCTATTACCTCGACATTCTGAGGTGATAGAACCTATATCTGTATTTTCTTCCAGTAAATCGGCTTAAAGTTTGATAGCCGAGATCATCCATTTCTGGCCGACATGCTTTCCCTAAAAAATCAAGATTCTTAAGGATCTTCTCACGCGCATGAGCTGTCGCGCACTTTAACTCAACCGTTTTAATCACGCGTTTCTTTCTTACTGGCTCGTGCCTGTGACGCGCCCATAAGTCATCTCTTTCTTACATGCGCCGTCTGACGTATGCGCTTTTTTAGGCGTATTGATTACTTTTTTTCCGCCGTTTTCATTTTTTGACAAAATCTTTCCCCCTTTCTTTCGACTCTTCACTTTTGCATCTGAGTTCTCTTGTTTTTTCTCTCTCTAAAACTTTTTCTTTCAAATCTGCCATCGCTCAAGCTTCCCAAGCTCTGCAACTTTCTCTGTTCACCCTTTCCGGCGAGATTTCCACCGGTCTTCTGCTCCTGCAACCGTCGTAGGACATCGGCAAATCCCTTTCTGGTCTCCCTTTTTCTGGTAAACTTCCGTTCCTTTTCCTTGTTAATTCTGTTAAGATTCTTCATTACCTGTGGCTTTTACTGCATCTGTCGAAACTTTTAATTTTTGTGTTTCATACACCTGAATGTGTCGACTTTGCTTTATGTTTATGCCCTAAACACATGTACTGTTCATAGTTCTTCTTGCACGCCTTACCACTGTTCTTGGCCTTCAACCTTTTGTATTTTTCATGTTCTTGACTCTGAAACTTCGTATTTGTTTTCTATTTTTTTATGTCTTTTCCAGATTTGTGCCTTTGATCTTCATCTTCATAGCTTTAGGTTTGGGATTTGTTTGTAGAACCCACGATTTAGGGCAAAACTGAAACATTCCCTACAAATTTCTGTACCAGCCCAAACCTAGGTTTTTGCCGAGGTCCCATCTATAAGAAACATCTTTCTCTTGAATTTCAACCCTTCTAATTCAGGCCGATATCATGGGTATGTGGAGACACAGGGTAGATACTCCGACCAAACTTGAGTACTTTAGGCAGGAGTTCTCCATCCATGCCGATGTCCACCTGAGACTGGCTGGGGATGATGACTCCATCATGCCTAAAGAAAACGCCATGCCCCTTCCCATTGTAACTTTTATTGAGTGCGGACTCCGGCTCCCTTTAAACATTCTGTTTCGTGAAGTTCTCTATTACTATAAGTTGAATCCTATGCAACTGGCCATCAATTCCTATCGAGTGATCTTTGGCATCATAGCTCTAGCTAAACAGGAAAACGCTAGGATCACCCTTGCCGACATCCAATATTGCTACACAATGTGTGGCCTTAACTTGAAAGAAAAAGGCTTCATTTATTATCTTAAGCCGAGGTCTACAGAATTCAAAATCGTAGCCGACCTCCCAGACTCCAACAACGGGGTTGGAGATGACTATCTTATTACCTTGGGAAATTGGGAGTTTGCTCTAGATAAGGACATCCATCTCTACTCTCTTCCCCGATCAGTTTTAGAGGGCAAGGGTAAGAGCCCAGCATTTAGCTTTGCCTGTTTTTTTCGAAGTCTTAAATATTTTGTCTGTTTCTGACGTCTGTTCTTTTTGCAGCTGTTCGTTAGCCACCAAAAAATTTCCGCCAATCCTTTGTCCCCAGCAAAGACTTGAAGAGACTTCTGGGTTTGCCAATCGAGAAGCGAAAGGCACCCTTGCTTCTCAACTTCATCCCAACATATAGATCAGCTCTCCCCGATATCCCCAGGAAAAAGAAGAAGTAGAGCTCATCTCCTTCCTCTGCTACAACTCTTCTAGTTGCTTCATCATCGCAAACAGACCAAGGATCAACATCTGATCCAGCAGATCAGCCATCTTCTTCAGCTCCATACTTGGTTCCAAATGAAGAACGAAAACATCGGCGACGACTTGTCCTAACTGCCGAGATGGGTCGCCCTAAGCCTATCGCAAAAGATCTTTTGGCCAGTATTCCAACATCGGTTGATGATCAACCAGCATAAACCCTTCCTCCACCTAAGCCAAAGAGAATTAAGAAGGCCCTTCCAAAGGCTAAAGTTACTCAGACTGAGTCTGAGGATGCCTTGCCTATATCAAAGTTGGCTGAGAGCGACAAACCTCAACCCTCTGCTGGGAAGAGGCGCTCTGAAACTCAGCCATCAGAATCCCCAAAATCCAAAAAGCCGAGGTCTTCTTCCGCGACGACTTCGGGGTCAAAGAAACCAGTTGTCCCCTAGGCCCCCGAGATCACCCTAGAGGATAAGCCTGTAATGGCAAGTGACAGTGCCGACGATATCAATGTCGGCGTTGCACTCAGCACCGTTTTACTTCTCCCAGGCGACTTGGAGCAGAACGCCAAGTACAGCGAGTATGAAAATTATGCCTTAATGTTACAGCATTCTGTTCAGGTAAACGTATTCTTCTTGGTAAATTTTTTCTTTCTCTTTATTTCATACTTTGAATATTCTTTAATACCTTTGTTTTCTTTTAGGCCATCCAGCACACCCATTCTTTCTCGATGCAGTCCTTTGAGAATCGGAAAAAGCTGGCCGACATGAAGAAGGAGTTCTCTTCTATTCAAAAAATCAATAAAGGCCTTGAATCAAAAATGAAGAAGCTTAAGGATCAAGCCGAAGCTACAATTAAAGCTCAGAATAATGTTGAAGAGAAGGCTGAGTCGGCGAAGGCTATCAGAAAGGTGGCTGAGTCTCAACGGAGAGAGGCCGAGGAAAAAATGGCCCAAGCTGAGAAAGAGCTTCAGGAGGCCCTGGCCACCAAAGAAGCCGACGAAAAGGCATATTCACAGGGTATGGCCGACGTCACTGAGGCTTATGAAAAACAAGTGAAGGAGGCATGCAATAAGGGTTTCACCCTTGGTTGGATGTCCCTTCTTAAAAAGCTCAATATTCCTGATGATTCTCCGCTGCGGAAGGCCGACGCCATTCCTTTGCCATTTCCTCCAACCCTAATTCCAAGTGAAGATGTCGGCGAATCTGATGCTGAGGATGAGGCCGAGGAAGAAGAGGACGAGGCTTTGGTCAGAAAATCCAAAGATGCTGATGGGGCCAAGTCCCCTCCTCAGAATGAGCAAGTTCTAGACTTGACTCAAGATGAGGAAGGTGATGAGGTTGTCCAAGAAATTGTTCCCGACATCGCCCCTGCCGACATCCCTTTTGAGGTCAAAACTGTTGAAGAAACTCTCCAAGAGATTGACACCGAGATAGCGGCAGAGAAGGAGGTCGAGATTGTATCTGATCTTCAAATCCAACAATCTGGAGGAGAGGAGCCTTAGCTCTAAGTCTTCTTTGTATTTTCTTGTTTCTTTATCTTGTGGAACAATGTATGTTCTTTGTATGGCCGATGTGCCCCCCTTTTTTCCTTGAATGTTAATACAACTTTTTCTCTTTTATTGAATGCTTGTACTCCTATCTTCTCTTCCTTGTCTTCATATGATTCTATACTTTGAATATTCTGCATTTATGTAATCATTCTTCTTTGTACAATCTTCTCGGGGTAACATACCTCGGGCATGCCACCTGATAATTTACCTCGGCAAATACTTGTCCTGTAAATCACTTTATAAGTTTCAACAAGGATGTAAAGGTTTAATTTTTGTAAACTTTTCTCAAGGTATAACAAGTGCTAAGCAATATATTGGCTTAACTTCAACTTGTAAATTGCTACAAATTTCAACAAGTGAAGATAAATAATTATCTCGGCTTAACTTCAACTTGTAAATTGCTACAAATTTCAACAAGCGTTAAGCATTACTTTAGTTCAACTTCAACTTGTAAATTGCTACAAATTTCAACAAGTGAAGATAAACAATTATTTCGGCTTAACTTTAACTTGTAAATTGCTACAAATTTCAACAAGCGTTAAGCATTACTTTAGTTCAACTTCAACTTGTAAATTGTTACAAATTTCAACAAGTGAAAATAAACAATTATTTCGGCTTAACTTTAACTTGTAAATTGCTACAAATTTCAACAAGCGTTAAGCATTACTTTAGTTCAACTTCAACTTGTAAATTGCTACAAATTTCAACAAGTGAAGATAAACAATTATTTCGGCTTAACTTCAAATTGTAAATTGCTACAAATTTCAACTAGTAAAGATAAACAATTATCTCGGCTTAACTTTAACTTGTAAATTGCTACAAATTTCAACAAGCGTTAAGCATTACTTTAGTTCAACTTCAACTTGTAAATTGCTACAAATTTCAACAAGTGAAGGTAAATAATTATTTCGGCTTAACTTCAACTTGTAAATTGCTACAAATTTCAACAAGCGTTAAGCATTACTTTAGTTCAACTTCAACTTGTAAATTGCTACAAATTTCAACAAGTGAAGATAAACAATTATTTCGGCTTAACTTTAACTTGTAAATTGCTACAAATTTCAACAAGTATTAAGCATTACTTTAGTTCAACTTCAACTTGTAAATTGCTACAAATTTCAACAAGTGAAGATAAACAATTATTTCGGCTTAACTTCAAATTGTAAATTGCTACAAATTTCAACTAGTAAAGATAAACAATTATCTCGGCTTAACTTTAACTTGTAAATTGCTACAAATTTCAACAAGTGAAGATAAACAATTATTTCGGCTTAACTTCAACTTGTAAATTGCTACAAATTTCAACAAGTGAAGATAAACAATTATCTCGGCTTAACTTCAACTTGTAAATTGCTACAAATTTCAACAAGTGAAGGTAAACAATTATTTCGACTTAACTTCAACTTGTAAATTGCTACAAATTTCAACAAGCGTTAAGCATTACTTTAGTTCTACTTCAACTTGTAATTTGCTACAAATTTCAACAAGTGAAGATAAACAATTATTTCGGCTTAACTTCAACTTGTAAATTGCTACAAATTTCAACAAGTGAAGATAAACAATTATCTCGGCTTAACTTCAACTTGTAAATTGCTACAAATTTCAACAAGTGAAGGTAAACAATTATTTCGGCTTAACTTCAACTTGTAAATTGCTACAAATTTCAACAAGCGTTAAGCATTACTTTAGTTCTACTTCAACTTGTAATTTGCTACAAATTTCAACAAGTGAAGATAAACAATTATTTCGGCTTAACTTCAACTTGTAAATTGCTACAAATTTCAACAAGTGAAGATAAACAATTATCTCGGCTTAACTTCAACTTGTAAATTGCTACAAATTTCAACATGCATTACGCATTATTGTCTTCTCTCTGCCCCCAATGTGAACCTGAGTTCTACTTGGGTTCTCATTATTCATAAACAATCATTATGTATCTTTTATCAATTCGCAAGTCTTGGAGAATTCTGCTAAGATTTTATTGATGATGTTCGGCAAAAAATAACAAGGAACATCCAATGATAGAAAAATTTTAAATTACAAGTGTTCCAAGGTCTTGGCAATGCTTTGCCCTCATTATCTTCAAGCCGGTATGCTCCATTGCCCAATACCGAAGTAATTCTGTAGGGACCTTCCCAATTTGAGCCAAGCTTGCCCTCTCTTGGATCCTTCTTGTTGCCAGCAACTTTTCTCAAGACTAGGTCGCCGACTTGAAAATCCCTTGGATTGACCTTCTTATTGTAAGCTCTAGCAAGTTGCTACTGGTATGCTGCGAGCTGAATTGTAGCTTTCTCCATTCTTTCTTCTAAGAGATCCAGATTTCGAGCTAGAAGTATATCATTTGTGCCATTCCCTACTCCTTGAGTTCTGATCCCTAGGATGCCGATCTCCAGTGGGATGACTGCTTCTGTGCCGTAAGCCATGGCAAAGGGGGTTTTCCCTGTTGATTTTCTCGGCGTAGTCCGATATGCCCAGAGTACGTTGGGCAATTCGTCTACCCACTTTCCTTTTGCTGCTTGTAGCTTCTTTTTTATCCCATCCAAAATTACTTTGTTGGATGCTTTTGCTTGCCCATTGCTTTGGGAAAAACTTGGTATTGAAAAATAATTCTTTATCTTGAATTTCCCACAGAAGTTCTTGATGAGTTTGCTGTCAAACTGCATTCCATTGTCGGCAACTATTGCTCTTGGAATGCCAAATCTGGTGATGATGTTTCTCCATATGAAATTCTTGACGTCCACATCTCGGATTTTGGCAAGAGGTTTTACTTCTATTCACTTTATGAAGTAATCTGTTGCTACCAGTAAGTACTTCCTTTGCCCAGTTGCTTGGGGCAACTGTCAAACGAGATCCATGCCCCATTGGGCAAATGGCCATGGACTGGATACATGGTTCAGGTTAGCAGCTGGCAGGTGTATCAAAAGTGCAAACCTTTGGCATTGTTCACACTTCTTCACGTAGGCTTCTGCATCTTTTTGCATGTAGGGCCACCAATACCCCTAGGTAATGGCCCTGTGAGCTAGTGATCTGCCCCCAGCGTGGCTTCCACAAATCC
The DNA here is from genome assembly GCF_055761805.1 of Camellia sinensis. NCBI lineage: Eukaryota > Viridiplantae > Streptophyta > Magnoliopsida > Ericales > Theaceae > Camellia > Camellia sinensis. Next base: position 184,660,349 of record NC_138969.1, on the reverse strand, counting down.
CTTCATGAATCTCGTATAGAAAATCTTCAACCTGCAAAGGGTGTACGCACCTCAAAAAGGGTCCTGTGAAGGACCTTCTATAAAGATGTCCATCTGCTGTCAGACTGAATCTTGCCGACTTCAATCTGATCTTGTGTGCCTCCTTGTGGTCTTCTGGCAGCTTTCCCTCCTTCAGGAATGCAACAATTGCATCCATCCAGCTTGGACCCAAGTCCACACACATTGCTTCTTGCTTTGTGATCGGCTGTTCTATGCTCGGGCTTGACAGATAGTCAATCATTATTGTTCTTGTTTTTCCAGTTTGCATTGAGCTTGCCAAGTTGGCCAACGCGTCGGCATGGTTGTTATCATCTCGGCTGACCTGAAGAATCCGGCAGTTGCGAAACAAGGCTGCCAGCCTGACGACTTCCTTTGCGTATGCTGACATCCTCTCATCTCGGGTTGCAAACTCTCCTATTGTTTGATTTACTATAAGTTGTGAATCACAAAAAATTATTACCTCATCTGCTTCTGCTGCCACTGCTAGCTTCAGTCTTGCAATCAGTGCTTCGTATTCTGCCTCATTGTTTGAGGCCTTGAACCCCAATCGAATAGACTGTTCCAATATCTCCTCATCAGGAGATATTAACATTACTCCTGCCCCCGCTCCTTGCTGGTTTGAACTCCCATCGACAAACAAGCGAAAGGAGTCGCCGATGTAAATGCTGCAGGGTCTTAGTTTCTCTTTTCCTCGTTCTTTTGTCTTTGGCTGGGCTTCTCCTTGTTTGCTTGGACATCGTTCATCTCGGCTCAACGGAGCCTGATGTTCGATGGATTCCGGTGTGAATTTGGCCACGAAGTCGGCCAAAACTTGGCCCTTAATTGCTATTCTCGGCCTGAACTCCAGGTCGTATTGGCCCAAGGCCACTGCCCATCTTGCTATTCTTCCAGTTAAGTCTCCTTGTTGTAACAAGGACTTCAGTGGGTGCTCTGTTAGCACTATAATCTTGTGTGCTTGAAAGTAATGGTTCAGTTTCTTTGAAGCCATTACTAAGGCCAGGATTAATTTCTCTAGTGGGAGGTACCTTGTTTCTGCGTCGGCCAAGGTTTTGCTTACATAGTAAACAACCTTTTGCTCCTTCTTTTCCTCTCGGATTAGAACTGCACTTACTGCGTGTTCTGAAACGGCTAAGTACAAAAACAGTTCTTCTCCAGGTTCAGGTGTTGAGAGGACTGGAGCCGTGGTCAGATACTTCTTTAGGTCGGCCAAGGCGGCCTCACATTCCTCAGTCCATAAGAAGTCTGTGGCCTTCTTTACCAGGTTGAAGAAAGGTTTACATTTGTCTGAGCTTCGGCTTATGAACTTGTTTAGGGCTGCGGCCCTTCCAGTAAGTATCTGAACTTGTTTTCCCGACGTCGGGCTTTTTAGCTCTAGGATGGCCTTGATTTGATCTGGGCTGGCCTCAATGCCCTTTCTTGTTACCAGGTACCCTAAAAATTTACCTGATCCAACTCCAAACGCGTACTTTGATGCGTTGAGTCGGAGCCGGTATGTTTTGAGTATCTTAAAGACCTCTTTTAGGTCGGCAAGATGACCCCTTGGATCCTTGGTCTTCACGACCATGTCGTCAATGTAGACTTCCACTGTTTGGCCAATCAGATTTTTGAACATCTTGGTTACCAACCATTGGTAAGTTGCTCCTGCGTTTTTCAGTCCAAAAGGCATTACCTTGTAACAATACAGTCTTTTTGGGGTGATAAACGTTGTCTTCTCTTCGTCTGGAGGGTACATGGCTATCTGGTGGTATCCTTTGTAAGCGTCCAGGAAGCTCATCCTTCCATGTCCAGATGTGGCGTCTACCAACTGGTCAATCTTGGGTAGAGAAAAGCAGTCTTTGGGACAAGCTTTATTCAATCTTGTAAAATCTACGCAGACTCGCCATTTACCATTCTTCTTCTTTACCACTACTGTGTTGGATAGCCATGTTGGGTAATGAACTTCTCGGATGGCCCTAGCCTCTAGAAGTCTGTCCACTTCTTCTTCTACTGCTTCGACGTGCATCAACGTCGGTCTTCTGGCTCGTTGAATCACAGGTTTTGCCGACCTATCGACATTCAGTCTATGGCAAGTGACCTCGAGGTCAATGCCAGGCATTTCGTAAGGTGTCCAGGCTAACACCTCAATGTTGGCTCTTAAAAAAGTCTCCAACTCTTTTTTCTCTTCTTCGGCTAAGCCCGAGCCGAGAAGAAAGAAATGTTCTTCGTCGCCATCCTGGACGAGGATTTTCTTTAGCGCCTCTTCACTCTTCTCGGCTGGTTCTTTGCCGATATCTTCTAGGACTTCCACGTCATCATCTTCAATTTCTGCCTCTTTTGGATCTCGAACGCTGTAAGTAGACTTCATTGTTGCCATGGAGCACCTTTTTGCCTGCAGTTGATCTTCTCTAACTTCTTCAATCCTGTGCTCTGTTGGGAACCGTAGTAGTTGATGCAATGTTGAGGGAACTGCCCCCATTGCATGCAACCATGGTCTTCCCAAGATGATGTTATATGGTGAAGGTGTGTCAATCACCATGAATTCTGTCCTGATCTTCTTAGTGCCAGCTTGTACTTCCAAGTTTGTTGCGCCCAGTGGCCACGTCGGTGTTCCATTGAAGCTGACCATCGGGTTATTGGATTGTTCTAAGTCGTCAAAATGAAGGCCCAGCTCCTTGTAACATCTAACATACATGATGTCACAAGAGCTGCCTTGATCAATCAAGATGCGTTTTACTTGGCACTCCCCTACCTGGAGGGATACTACCAAGGCATCACTATGTGGATGCTGGACCATCTTTAGGTCGACTTCAGTAAATGCTACCGTCGGTCCTTGGTATTCTTCAGGCCGAGGTCTTTTGTGTCCGACCTGGTTTATGTGTTATAGGTGTCTTACCTTCTGGGTCTCCCTTCGTATGTCATTTTCGTTCACCTTTGAGTGAATTACGTTAACCACCCGTGGTGCTCTTGCGGGTGGTTGCTGTGTTAGGGGGGTGGAGCTGCTGGTGCTTGAGGCAATCTTACCTATTCTTCTCTAGTCCTGGCTTCATCAACAAGGTCCCTGAGATGTCCTTGCCTTACCAAGTCTTCTAAGTGTGCTTTTAGGGCTCTGCAGCCCTGAGTTGGGTGCCCTTCTTCATTGTGGTAAGCACAACGCCTACCGACGTTTCTTCCCATGAATTCCCCTGGTGTTCTTGTCGGTCCTCTGAAATAGGGTTGGTTTCGTATTTGATCCAAGACTTTATGGATCGGGACTCGGAATATAGTCATTACTGCCTGTTTTGCCTTCAAGTCCGTTTCTTGCTTGGTCGGTCCGTTGTTACCTCGGCTTCGCTTCGGCGAGCCGTTTCCTTTCTCCTACTTTATTTCTTTATTTCCCAACGTATCTTCCTCGGCTCTAGCGTATTTCTCTATTCTTGCCATGAGTTCTTCCATGCTTTTTGGCAATGTTTTTGCCAAAGATTTCTGTAATGGGCAGTCATCTTTCAGGCCGTTCTTGAAGGACATGACCACCACCTCTTGGTTGCAATCGGGTATTCGATTGAACACCTCGTAGTACCTTTTTACGTAGGCCCTAAGGCCTTCATCCTTGGCGATCTTTAAAACCATCAGTGCGTCGACCCTCAAGGGCTGAAGTTTATTTGTCACAAACCTGGCCACAAACATCTCAGCCAGGCCTTCCCAAGTCTTTACGCTTCCCTTCAGTAGTTTATGGAACCAATCTGATGCAATTTCCCCAAAGGACGAGGGGAATACTTTGTAGAGCAACGGCTCGTTCCCACTATATAACGCCATTGAATTCAGGTATAGCCCGACGTGGAAGTTGGGATCTGACTTACCGTCATATATTTGGAACCTCAGTATACTGAATCGCTTTGGTGCTTGAAATTTGTCCAGTTCCAACGAGAATGGTGTCCTCGGCTTAACCGAGGAAGTTACCTCGGCTTCAGCATTCTGTTGTTTCCTCTTGAGATAATCTCTCAAGTCTTCTTTACTCCTCCCTGGAGCTCGGCTATCTCTGGACTTTAATCTCTTTGGCACATTACTTTCGGCCTCGTGGTGGGCTCGTTTTGATCTCTCTCCATGTGTTGTATCAAAGCAGAGCGCCTGCCCTTGAACATGCCGATGTTCTTTGGGCTCTGGATCCTTCGTGTGATACGTTCTTCGGGACTCCTCTTGTCTCGGCTCTTCTCGTCCGCCTTCCCTGGAAGGTCGGTGAGAGTGCCTTCCGCTCCTGGTGTGCTGAGGGACTTCGGGGATTGTTCTTCTTTGTCTCTTCTGGGTGTTAGTTGCTAGCATCGACGTATCCTGCAGCGGGTATGGTGGTTGCATGACATTGTTTTGCATCATGAAGTTGACCACTGACTGTAGGTCTGCCAACTTGTTTGCCAAGTCTTTTACTTCCTCATCCCTCTGTAGGCACCTATCCCTCCATACCTGAAGATTATCTTCGTTATAGTACTTGCTTTGGTCTGTCCTTTTCGAAGTGTCGCCCTCCTAGCCGACGTCTTTCTCTCCGTGGCCCTGATCACGAGTTTCAGCATTGTGGTTGTCTCCTTCAACGTCAAGGTCAATTGGCCTGCCACTCCCAGTAGGAGTGTCACCCCCATTGTTTTCCCTCTGTCCGTTACTGGCCATCTATTCTTCTAAGATTCCCACAGACGGCGCCAAATTGTGTGGGTGATTTTCTGACCACACTGCCCACCTAGTAATCAGCTGGAGAGCACCGGTAGAATAGATGGCTTAAACTAACCTGCAACAGAAAGAAAAGGCTCCAGCGGTGGCTCTTCCACCCGGGGGCACTCCGACGATCAAGTCAGTATATCTCGCAAAGATAGCAAAGTGCAAAACTTACTGCTCAAAGCATAAAATTGTGTACCTTAGACCCACGGGGGTGCCTCTCTTTTATAGCCAACTCAATCCTGATCCCACTAGAAGCCTGACTTCTATGTACTCCCATTCAGTGCTTACTTTGGATTTCTCAAGAGATAAAGATAAACTCCCTAAGAGCTTTATCCTTATCTTAGCTAAGTCTTCTCTTTACTCTAGGACTCCTGTCCCTTATCTTTTATCCATTTATCTCAGATTCCGATATCTTCGGAGATAACCTCGGCTTTGCCGAGATAACCTCGGCGTCATAACCTGGACACGTGGCACCTCGGCTGACACGTCGGCGTCACCTTGCCACGTGTTGGTATTCAGAAAATACATCCCCACAAGTATATTAGATAATCAAGATGGTTTCAAATCTTTCGTCATTTATATAACCAAATGTTACAAATTATTGTCAACACGCACATGTTTATTTGCTTTGTTGTGGTGAGGTCATTTTCGTAGTGTATTTTTTAAGATTCTTTTATTTCAAATTAAAATACTTTTAATTGTGAGTCATAATTATAAAAGTGCTATCATCATTTCATTCTCAATTAATTTTATAAAAAAATGTTGGGCGAATATTTAAACCGATTGTACTCTTTCTAGTTTTCTAACTTAACAGTTTGATTTGACTCATTTTGGGCTCCTTTGATTATTCAAATTGTTTAATATGCAGAATTCGTCAAGTATTTTATTTTTGTAAAAAATTACGTTAATCGGATATCAATAACTACTTAATCATATCACATTTGTATCAACAGTTTATTTTTAAAAACATACTTACTATTGGCACAAATTTAATCTGATCAAATATCTATTGATATTCGATCGATGTGATTTTTTTTTGCAGAGATGAAATATTGAACAAACGTTACATATTAAATTATTCGAATCATCGATATAGACTTCATGGTGGGCTTATGGAGACTCAACAACACGTTCCAGTTCGATTTCAGGCTAAAGAGAAGTGTGAGTCATATTTAAAAGGATTTGGTTTGTTTCTAGTTGAAAGTTGAACTAAGCCAGGCAGTTGAAGTTTCTGATCAATAAAAATCATTAAACGAAAAACTCTTACCTGTAAGAGTTTATGTAAACATGGCCAAATTGAATTTTTTCAAAGACTTTGACTGGTAAGAGTCTTTCGTCTAATGACTTTTACCGGTCAAAATATTCTATTTAATAATTTTTATTAGTTAGAGATCTCGACTGTCTGGTTCAATTGAAATTTTAACTAGAGAAATTATGTAACATAGTTCACACTGCATAAGTTGTGTGTTTTAATTATTTAATAAAATAGATATTATGCTAATCAGTAAAAAGACTTTAAAAGGTTATATACCAGGATGCAATTAATAGTTTAATACTGGAAAATCTAAAAATCTAGAGAAATTAATTCGTGATTATATTTGAACTTTAAATAGTGATTATCAATTCCTATCAAACAATCAATGACGAATCGGTACAACGATTTAACGTGAAAAAAATCACAATGGGAGTAGCTCCAATTGTTGTAAAAAACCACGACCAAAGCCACAAAATAATCTATTAAGAAGACAAAAAAGAATTATATTTGAGTACCCTCAATTACTTAATGAATCCACGCCCGAATTGAACCAAACCCAATCTGTCTCTTCTACCATTGTCTTCACCTTGGAATTGTTTTGCCCAACGTTGAATCCACAATACCAATGTCGAATCCATGATAATGAGCCACTCTGGAATCTATCAAAACTTCAGGCCCAAGTTTTTCGGAATCTACCAATGAACACCTCTCTCTTTTTGTGAATAAACGAACAAAATCAACCATTGATGCTTATCAATATATAGTTCGTTGATTAATCGATCACCTTCTATACATCAAGAAAAATCATATAAAACACCCTCTAATGTAGAACACTTTGTAATTTTTTCCTCTCTGAGAATCTGGACAGGTTAAACCTTAAAAGCAGCAAACGACATACATCATACTAAACAGAGTTGCACTAACCACTCGAACAACCACTTGACTGCTCCAGTAGTGTGAGTAAAGGCAGTGCAAAACATATAGGCCAACTGTTCCAGCGCACACTTCACCGCTCGATTAGTAAAACAAATTTTTTTTTTTCAAAAGTTCTAAATGCAGATTGAAATACTGGATCTCTACTTCATTTTTTATTCAATGGACGTCTATCTCTTAGGATACAACGATCCATGTCTTATACTAGCAGCATTACTATTACAAGCCTAGCGAACTTCGATGTGCATGTACTCTCTTTATAAGAAAATTAGACTCAGGAAATATGAAGAATAAATGCGAAGTGAAGAAGAAAATGACAATTCTCTATCTAAATTGAAGTGAAGGAGATGGAATTAATAGACTTCTATGTGACTCTTCAGAAATGTTGTGACCCTTTAAAAGGACACACCCTTCCATCTCAAGAGACACAACCAATGGAGTAAATTTAAATTCAAACTTTCCAACAATCCCCCACATGAATGAAATTTACGGAAAGGGCATGCAACAACATGTAGACAAAGAGAAAGTACATTAAGAAAATATCCTGCATCGAGATAGGTAGCTTTTGGCTTTGAACCTTCCCTAATGAAAGCCTATCGGACTTACTAGCTAATCAGTAGACGTGATGCCTTGAACTGTTCAGCCATTTGTGTAAACCAAGACAATAGAATTCACACAGAATATCTCCAGACAAAGTTTAGTTCTCACGGTTGTGGCCGTTTTTAGACTTACCACCGCTCTGGTTTTGATTATTCCGGAGAGGGGTTCGGGTTATGCGGTATATTGTGATGCCCCACGAGAGGGTTTGGGTTGTGTGTTGATGTAAGAGGGGAAAGTAGTAGCCTATGGCTCACGTCAGTTGAAAATACATGAGAAGAACTATCCTACACATGACCTCGAGTTAGCAGCTGTAATTTTTGCTTTGAAGATTTAGAGGCATTACTTGTATGGTGAGAGATTTGAGGTGCTCTTGGATCATAAGAGTCTGAAATATCTGTTTACACAGAAAGACTTGAATCTGAGGCAGAGGAGATGGATGGAGTTCATTGAGGATTACGACTTTGAATTGCACTATCATCCGGGGAAAGCCAATATTATGGCCGATGCCCTTAGTAGGAAATCCATTAGTGATGTAGCTTATATAGCCATCCGGGAATGGGAGATGTTGGGCGCACTTGGCGAGTTAAACTTGTTTCTAGGTGAATTTGTTGAGTCTGCAGCCTTGTTTTCTGTGGTTGCACAACCTACGCTCGTGAATCGAGTGTTAGAGGCACAAAGGGGTGACTTTGAGGTAGAATCCTTCCGGGAAAAGATATCCAGTGGGAAGGTAGAGAAGGGCTTGACTGTGTATTTCGACTTGAGTGTGAGGTACCGAGACCGCTTGTTTGTGCCGGAGTCTTGCCGAGAAGAAGTACTCCGAGAGTTTCACTATTCACGCCTTGCGGTGCATCCGGGAGGCACGAAGATGTATCATGATTTGAGTCACCAGTTTTGGTGGAAAGGGATGAAGAAAGATGTGGCAGTTTTTATATCTAAGTGCCTTACTTGTCAACAAGTGAAGGCCGAGCACCAGAGGCCAGCGGGTTTGTTGCAACCCTTGCCTAAAGCCGAGTGGAAATGGGAGCATGTCACGATGGACTTCGTTGTAGGTCTTCCGAGGACTCAACGGGGTAGTGATGCCATTTGGGTGGTAGTAGATCGGTTGACTAAGTCAGCGCACTTTATTCCTATGCGCGTGAGAGATTCGGTAGATCATCTTGCCGACTTGTATATTCAGGACATAGTGAGATTGCACGGGGTCCTAGTGTCGATTGTCTCAGATAGAGATCCGCGTTTTCCTGCTAGGTTGTGGCAGAGTTTGCAGAGTGCCTTGGGCACTAAGTTGACCTTTTAGCACGGCTTACTATCCTCAGACTGACGGGCAGTCCGAGCGTACTATTCAGATCCTTGAGGATATGCTTCGAGGCTGTGTCCTTGACTTTAGTGGGTCGTGGGAGAGGCATTTGCCCTTAGTGGAGTTTTCCTATAACAACAGTTTCCAATCAAGTATCGGTATGGCACCGTTTGAGGCCTTGTATGGCCGACCGTGTAGATCTCCAGTGTGTTGGGCTGAGGTGGGTGATGCACCTTTGTTGGGCTCGGAGTTGGTGCGAGAAACGAAGGAGAAAGTTGAACTTATCCGTAAGAGGCTCGTTACAGCCCAGAGTCGCCAAAAGAGTTACGCCGACCGTAGGCGGAGGCCTTTGTCATTTGAGGTGGGTGATCACGTCTTTCTGAAAATATCACCTAGGCGGGGTTTGATGAGGTTTGGGAAGAGTGGGAAGTTGTCCTTTGAGTTTATTGGTTCGTTTGAGATCCTTGAGCGGATTGGGGAGGTTGCATACTGTTTAGTTTTACCGCCGCAGTTGTCCGGGGTGCATGACGTGTTTCATGTTAGTATGCTTCAGAAGTACGAGCCGGATCCATCACATGTTTTGGATTAGACCGACTTAGAGGTAGATGAGGATGCCTCGTATGAGGAGAGACCGGTACGGGTCTTGGATAAACGGGACCAAGTCTTGCGAGGCAAGACAATTCCCTTGGTGAAGGTCTTGTGGAAACATCACAGAGTGGAGGAAGCCACTTGAGAACGTGAGTTAGAGGTCTGAGAGAAATATCCGGACTTGTTTGTTAATGTTTAACCATGTATTGGGAATTTTGTTTTGTTGATGAAATCTAAAAACATTGTATATGTTTTGGCTTATGAAAATATTGAAATTGTTGAATACATTTCGGAACTATGAGTTTAATTTAACATTGTATATGTTGAATGTGGTGTAGAAATGCAAATATATCGTTAACATTGAATATGTTATTGAATTGTGGAATATATGTGTTGAAAGTGGTGGATTTCAAAGGAATGCATGTTGATAATGCATGTTGAAAGTTATATTGTAAGTTGCCTCTTAAAAAGAGATGGAATGACCAGTAATGGGTCAGGATGTTGAATGTTGAATTACAATCTTATTGAGAATAAAGAAAACACATTTTTTTTTAAACTTATATTGGTAATTTTGGGGACGAAATTCTTTAAGGGCGGGAGGTTATAGCAATCCCGGTTTTCTTTTCATTGTTTATTGTATTCCAGACTCGGTTTCGTGGATGATTGTTGTTGTCTGTATCGCATTTCCATCCTTTACGCTTTGTATTTGAGTTTTGGGTTGTGTTGGACAGGTTTAAAACAGGTTAATTGTGTTTAGAAACAAATAGTTTATGCCCAGATTTTTGGCCTCCACGCTCGAGCGGGCCCTTTTGCATTTGCTCCTTCGCTCGAGCGGGCAGTCTGACGCTCGAGCGGAGACCATCGTCTGTAAAACTTCTGGAAGTGTGTATTCCACGCTCGAGCGGCGCTTTCCACGCCTGAGCAGGAGTCTGTGTCTGACGCTCGAGCGGGGCGTTCCATGCTTGGGCGGGCTGTATTGTATATCAGTCCGAGATGAAGCTTTTGAAATCACTTTTTTCGGTCCTCTCTCTCTCTAAAGCATTCTAAAACCCTAATTTAAGAGCTTCTCTCTCTAGACTACATCTTCTTTCCACAAATACATCTAGTTCTAGTGATCTTCTACCCCAGTTCCTTTGTATAAAGTGTGGAGCTTGGCGTGATCTTCGTTTTGATCCGAAAAAGTTGGTGTTTGGAGCATCTTGGGTTTTCACCTTCTTCTCCTTTGAGCTCCGAAATTTGAAGTAGGGATAACTACTTATATTTATGGTCTTTGACATAAACATGTAGTCTTTTTGATTTAATGTTGAAGTTGGGAAATTTTGGGTGTTAAAGTTTCAAAACTTGAAATGTATAAAAAGGGGTTTTGTTCCTTTTGAACTATATATGTGTATATGGGTCTTAAAGTGAGGTTATTGATATTTATTATTAATATTTGGACCTTTGGGTCAATGTTGAGAAAAAAAGGAAAAATGCTTTAATTGGGTTTAATCGGGTCATTGATGTAATTAATGAAATTAATTATGAGAATGTGGAATTGGTTTGGAAATAATAAAATTGGGAAATTATGAGATAGAATAGTGGAGTTGGATTGATTAATCACTCACCTTTGAAGTTGTTGATAGTTTATCTGTTTGATGAATTTATTATCTGTTTTGAAATAATTGTCTTGGGCTATCGGTGGAGGATACTCTTGATTGTTGTAGACACTACATGATGATTAGGAGAATTAAAACTAATCAATTGAGTATGTCATTGAATATGACCGATGGAATAACACATTGAATATGTGCTTTGATTGATCATTGTATATGATAAGTGTTTAAATACATTGCATATGTATCTTGTTTGGGAGGAGATATGGGTTGTACTCCAAGGTTTGAGAGGAGATAAGGGATGCTCTCTCAAACCTGTTTGGGAGGAGATAGGGGATCGACTCCATTGATAACTAAGTTGGTCGGAGTGTCCAGGGTGAAAGTCCCGAAATCTTGATTACGTTTGCATAACGTAGATGAATGAAAGTATTTAAGTGTTAATGATATGAGTTGTAGTCTCATTTGAAATTGGAGTATTGAAATGTTAATGATGTGAGTTGTAGTCTCATTATAAACTGTTTGGATGAATAGAGAACCATATCTATGAATTGGTTTGGATAATGAAACGGAAAAGGATTGATATTTATATATCTGTGAATATGGATTGGTTATGAAAAAGATGTACGTCTGTTTATATGAGTTAAACATTTATCAAAAGCTAATATTTTAGTTATCGTTCATTTTATGTTTAGAATATCTCTACTGGGCGTTGGCTCACCCTATATGGGACATCATTTTCAGGTGCATGTAATATGCCGCCTCCAAGGATGTAGCTTGGGAGGTTGTAGAAGCTGAAGGCTTATTTTTGTGATTATCTTGTGTATTACATGTAGATTCAAGCCAATGGCTTAATGTGTTTAGAGTTAGAACTCTCTATTTTTGTAACCAAGTACTGGCTCGGAAAGTTATAAGTCCGTAGGGCATTTACTTTTGTTGTCAACATGTAATACTTTTGAACTAAATACTCTGATGAATGGAAATATGTTTTATTCTTTTATGTCTATGGATGTCTTGAATGATTGGTTTTTATGTATTATTTTGAGCGCGTTACACTGCTCGAGTGATCAAATAACTTTGACTTCAAGGACAGCGAAGTGGCAAACAAAGAATGCTCAAGATACGGAATATCAGTATAAACTCCTTTGCATAGGCACAATTTGTATTTTATTCGCATCTAAACACTCAAAGCCTCACTAAAACAAAAGAGCGAATAAACTTACAACTGAAAGGAGTTTTATCAAATGGGATTGCCAATTACAAAAATCTAACAAATACTTTAGAAAATAATGAAAAATAAATAATTTGTTAGATTTATTTTATTTTTTTCTCATGAAATAATGATTAATTGTTCATGAGACTTGCGTATAAGGAATATTTTTGATTAGTTATGAATTAAAATTAACATAATTTGTTCTTGGGTTAATTATATTTTTTCCTCGTATAATTTGATTTAAATTTTACTTTACCGTCTATAGTTTTATTTTGAACAATTTAGTCATTTTGTCAAAATTTCCTTTAATTTTTCTTACATGTATACACTTTAGAAAACTGACAAGTATTCTAAAATTGTTAATTTTAACTTCTAACTTAAATGAAATAACTAAATTAAAATATAAGGACTACCAAATTACTTAAATTAAAATAATATTAATCAAAGTGAAATTTGAATCCAACTACATGAAACAAAGTTTCTAATTCAGTAGTACAAATCAATGTATATATAATAAATATTTTTAATAATCATTTTTTAATGAGTAGTGTTACATTTTTATAATTTTTTTAAGAATTTCATCAAGAAATATGAATTTATAATCTAAATTTATTCAACCAACAAACTTTACAATGTACTAATTAAATCTCAACTATAAAATTTTGCTCTGACTATATTTTGAAACCTTATTTCTAGATTCCTAACCTTTTGGTTTTTTAATTGTGTAAATCATGTTAGTGTTTATTCATTGCATGTGTAAAAACCACAAAAGTATGGTGAATCTCGAGATAGTCATCATCATAAACAACAGCAAGAACTCCAACTTGAGTATGCAAGTGGGTGATGTTGGGTGATAACCAATGCTTTATATTTGAGTTGAATCCCTTTAAATGGATAAAAGGGTTGAAAAATCTTAAAAGAGAATCTAAATATAATTTCGAGTCTCCATGGTTTCAGTATTTGAAACATAAGTGATTTTTTATTGTCTATTTTAACTGAAATCACATTCTCAAACTAGATAAGTGATTTTTTATTGTCTATTTTACTTTGCTTATCAATTGCTTCATGTTTCTATGCTAATCAAACTCTTTATTTTAACTATTTATTTAAATATTATTAATTTTATACAATGTCACATCAGCAATAAAGATAGAAAGAAATGATCCTAATAATTAAATACATTTTACCTAACCTTTGAAGGCTAGTTACAAGTAGCTAGTGAATGTGAGTTGAGCTAAAATACTTAATCATATGCCTAATGCATTAGAGTTGAAAAAAGTATATTATGCTAGGCATTTTAACTAACAAGCATATATGTCTAGTGGATTGGAGATGTTCTAACAATGGAGTATTTGTAATGTTTTAAACCACGGGAGACAATCTCTATTTTAAGTAAATTTCAACAGGTATATTTGTAATTTATCCTTTTTTTTTTCTATTCATATTAGTTATTATTATCATACTATTTTAATCGATCTCGTTCCCAATATCAAAGTTGTGATAATATAAGCAGCATGTCATGTGCAAAGATAAAAATTTATAAAATTTGTTAATATATATTTAATTAAATTTTCCTTTACGTACTTCACAATAGATGGAATAATAATCACATGTTATGTCAAATTAAAATAATAAGCTTTTATATAAGAATAATTCTATGTACCCTATTTTAGCTACCTTGAATTTGTCCTGAAAGAGATTGTGTAGTTGATATTGAATTTGTATAGTATAAGATTCATGTGTAGAATGAATTTAAATCACAAGATAATAATTTCAAATAATTAATTCTGATTATGTAATATTACTCTTCATATAATTGTGATGGATAGTAATCGTACTAGTTGAACCCCTCCCCGCAAATGGCCTCAAACCATGGTTGTCTCTATTATTTGAAGTTGGTCTCATCAAATGGAATCATTATTATTTAATACCTTTAATTAAGTTATTTTTCTCAGATAGACATTAAACGATAAAAGAGCTATTAGATTTATTTAAAATATGATACAACATGTGACTGGATATTAAAATATATGTATGTTTATAGGTTGATCTACACATTATTTTTTATTTTTTATTTTTACCTAAGCTATATGTCTTCATTTGGGGAAAAAGTACTTTATGAACCAGAAAATAATTTTAAAAAATACCTTAAAAATAAATTATGGATTGCATTCAAAGGAATTTGATTTAGAAATTTCATATTTTGAACACTTTTTTAAACACATTTTGGGTGATTCTTGCTTAGGACTAATATGGTTCGTTCCATTTTAGGTTGAAATATTATTCCTTTTATTTGATTATTTATTTATTTTACAAATTTAATTGGTTTTTTAGTTCTTCAAAAGTTGTTGTTGTTGTTGTTTTTTTTTTTTTTTTTCAAATTATTTTATTTGATTTTTGATTTTAGGTTCTCGAGGACTAGAGGGCCCTAAAAAAAGGAAAAAATTTGAGAAAAAAGTAAAATAAAGGCTAAATTATACTAACCATTCCTAAGGTCTAAAATGAATACAATAAAGTCAACAAAACTAATCAAGTGGGATCAGTCAAATGTGTAACTCTTAAAATAAAAAAGGAAAAATTATAAATCAGTGATAATATGACAAAATATTTATAGATAGATGAAAAATTTTATGTCTTTAATTATTAATATTTATAAAATTTACTATTGATTTGAATTTTTTTTTTAAAAAAACATACACTGAATTCTAATTTTTTAAATTAAAAATAAACTAATTTTTTTTAAAAAAACTCAATATAATAGCCTGAAATCCAACGAGGCGTTCGTGTTCGAAGGTTTATTTAAGGATACCATGACAAGAGAGACTCACAGTAGAGCAAACATACTTCACTACCATCATGGCAAACTTTGCTAATCAACCATTGCTAGACTCTCCCAAGAGAAAACTCTCTTTCTGCAAATGTCTCTCTTTGGTTCTCTCTTTAGTTGCCATCATAACCCCAATCACCATACTCACCATCAAGCTTTTCAATGAAACTTCTTCTTCTTCCTCTAATTCTCTTTCTCTCTCAGCCACCCTTTGCCACCCTGCTCTTAACCAACCCTTATGCTCCGCCATGGTATCAGAACTTGCTCCACCTGAAATATTGATGAAAATGAACGGCCCAGATGTATTGCAGGCCTTCTTGAAGAAGTCTGCATCAGGCATACGAAAATCTATGGAGACAGCGAGCGATGTCCGCCGTCGGATCAATGACCCGAGAGAGCAAGCGGGTCTTGCTGATTGTCTGGAGTTGATGGAGCTGTCCATTGATAGAGTGATGGAGTCTGTGGTGGCAATTGAGAAAAGGACATCCAGGTCACATTCGGACGCCCATTCATGGCTCAGTGGTGTTCTCACCAACCATGTCACTTGCCTAGATGGGTTAACTGGGTCGGCCCGGTCCATGATGGAGCCTGAGCTCGAAGACATGGTGGCAAGAGCTAGAGCTTTCCTAGCCATGGTGGTTGCAGTATCACCACCAGAAGAAAATGAGGTGAGTGGGGGGACTTTAAAGTCTCACATCATATAAATCCATCATAAAATCAGATGCAATTTTTTTATATAAGATAAATCTTACTTATTTATAGATTTCACGCTCATATAAGAAAATTGTCTTTAATTTTGTGATTAGTTTCTAGAGTCATATGTTTTTAACACATCTTATTTAAAAAATTTTATGAATGAAATATACTGATTCACATTTGTTATGTAACTGAAGATAAAAATAACATATTTGATGTGCCATATTTTTTATTAACTAAGAATACTAGGTAAACAGTACACTATTATGTTTGGAGAGTATCTAATATTTTCTTGTTTATTATTTAACATATAACGTGCCACCACTTTAAAAATAATGTACATGAATATGTAACCAATTAAATTAATACCATAATAATACATAAGATCGCAAACGATATATGATGGAAAAAATATGAAAGACGAAATAGTTCTGCAAACTAAAATTAAAAAAAGAAATTAATAAAACATTCCTAAGATCTATTATATTAAAAGATACATTATTTATGTTAAACAAAACTTGAATATCAAAACGCAATAATTTTGCATCTCAAAATGTAAAAGAAATATGGTTTAAATAAAAATTATAATGTAATGAAATTATTTGACAATGGGGTTCATTAATTTAATCTTGAAACTTTTGAGATCATAAAGACAATATATAATAATTTGAAAGATCATATTATCTCTACTTAATTGTCTATCTATCCACTATTCCACATATTTGTCCACGTTATTTATACGTCCAATATCACTTATCTGTTCACGAATCATTAATTTATTTTTCACGTATCACCTATCTATGCACTTAATCTATCGTCTGTCCATATCACCAACATTGTAGGTTGTCACCACCCGTAGCCGACTACATCCAACGGTCCTATTATAGTTAGGCAATCCATCAACAGTGGATAAAAATGAAAAAATTATCCTTAAAAACAGTAATTCATCCTTTTCACGAAACAATTTCATTAATCATATCTTTATTTGGGCAGACCAGACTCCACTAAAGCGGTGACAGGGTCCCATCCACCTATCATCCTACAAAATACCCTTGATTTTTTTTTTAATAATAAAAATTTTATTTGATAATTAATTAATCCTATCAAAAAAAAAAAAAAAAAAAAGCAAAGGACCCCATCTATTAGAAATTAGGGTAAATTACACTAACACCCCTAAGGTTTATTTTTATTATAGTTCCCCTCTCACCTTTTGAAAATTACATCTCTCCCAAAGTTTAAAGTTTCATTACAGATTCTCCCCCTTCAGCAGTTTAATTTTTTTAAATACCAATTTTGCACTCTTTGGGTAAATTACATTCACACCTCTCACATTTTACAAATTACAATCCCCTCCCCAAGGTTTAAAGTAGCATTACCAATTACCCCATCGGTTAGTATTAGTTGGAAAAAAATTCATTGAAAAAAAAAATTAATTGGAAAAAAAATTACTCCCTCCGTCCCAAAATAATGGTCCCTTTTGGGGAATCCAACTTTTTTTGGTAGTACAATTATTGCATTTGAAAAAAGTTGATTTTCCAAAATTATCCTTTTGATAGTACATTTTTTGGGAATATCAATGCATAATTGTACTTTTTATGTTGTTTATTAATTTAAAAGAAGGGTAAAATAGGAAATTTATATTATTTTTGTACTTGATTTTTGAAGAGGGACTAATATTTTGGGACAATGAAAAATGGAATAAGGGACTAATATTTTGGGACGGAGGGAGTAATTGAAAAAAGATTCTGTTAGTGAAATTTTTATTTAAAAACCAACGTAAACTCATTTTTTGAATTTATGTTTTTTTACTCAAATTTATAAATTGAGACAACCATTTACAAACCAAAAAAATTATCAAACAAGTTTTTATGACAATTTTTTAATTTTTTTGTAAATATAAATTGAAAGCTGAAAACGAAATGGTTACCAAACAGGCTTCAGATGGTAAAAATGTCATAAAATTAACAAATAATTAAATAAATTACCAACGTAAGAAATGACTTCTCAAAAGATTCTTAGGTTATGTATGGTTTGATTTTTAGATTTTTTTTTTAAATTAAAAATTAATTTGGTAAAGAAATAAAAAATAAAAAATAAAAAATAATTATCACTTAAGGGTAAAAAAATAATTAGGGTGTGTTTGGTAACGTTTACGTTTTCAGTTTATATTTACAAAAATTTTAAAAACTGTTTTTTGTTTATTTTTAGAAAAACATAAAATACAAACGCGTTTGGTAATTAATAAAATGTTTAAAAAAATTTAAAAATATAAAAAAGAATGAGAAATGGCAAGTGGTGGCAAGTGGTGGCGGAAGGCGGTGGAAGAAAGTGGTGACGGTGGGTGGCAGGTAACTGGTGGTGGTGGGTGGGTGGGTGGGTGGGTGACGGTGGCGGGTGGTGGGTGGTGGGTGGTGGTGGTGGTGGCAGGTGGTGGTGGGTGGGTGGGTGACGGTGGCGGGTTGTGGGTGGTAGCGAATGGGTGGTGGCGGGTGGCGGGTGGTGGTGGCAAGCGGATGGCGGATGGCGGGTGGTGGCGGGTAGGTAGCGGGTGGTGGGTGGGTGGGTGACGGTGTCGGGTGGTAGGTGGTAGCGAGTGGGTAGTGGTGGTGGTGGGTGATGGTGGCAGGTGGGTGGTGAGTGGATGGTGGGTGATGGTGGTAGTAGTGGTGGTGGTGGCGGGTGGGTGGCAGGTGGGTGGTGGCGGGTGGGTGGTGGCGGGTGGGTGGTGAGTGGTGGTGGCAAGTAGGTGGCGGGTGGATGGCAGGTGGGGGGTGGGTGGTGGCGGCGAGGGGTGGGTGGTGGTGGCAGCGGTAGTGGTGGTGGCGGCGAGGGTGGGTGGTGGCTGGTGGTGGTAGCAAGTGGGTGGTAGCGGAAGACGGTGGTGAAAAATGGTGGCGGGTGGTGGCTAGTGTTGGGTGGTAACAAAAAAAAAACTTTAAACTCAAAACGGAAACACATTTTTTGTGCTTTCATTTTTTGGCCAAATTTATAAACTGAGACCACTGATTTATAAATCAAAAATTTTACCAAACAAGTTTTTATTTGAATTTTTAAAATTTTTGTAAATATAAACAGAAAACTGAAAATGTAAGTGTTACCAAACGGCACCTTAGTATTTTAACTTTTGGGTAGGTTATATATATACGTATGGTTGTTTCAATTTAATTGGTAAAAATTTATTTCTAACCACTCGAAAGATAAAATTTTATATTTTTTATTTCTTAACCAAATTAATTTTTAATTTTAAAAAAAAATTCTAAAAATCAAACCATACATAGGCTAAAAATATTTTCATAAGTCATTTCTTATGTTGGTAACTTATTTAATTATTTGTTAATTTTACGACATTTTTACCATCTGAAGCTTGTTTGATAACCATTTCGTTTTCGGTTTTCAATTTTCAATTTATATTTACAAAAATTTAAAAAACTGTCATAAAAACTTGTTTGATAATTTTTTTAGTTTATAAATAGTTGTCTCAGTTTGTAAATTTGAGAAAAAAAAAGTAAATTCAAAAAATGAGCTTTCGTTAGTTTTTTAACAGAAATTTAAAAATTTTACTAACAAATTTTTTTTTTCAAATAATTTTTTTTTCCAACTAATACTAACCGATGGGGCAATTGGTAATGCTACTTTAAACCTTAGGGAGGGGATTGTAATTTCTAAAATGTAAGTGGTGTCAATATAAATTATAGTGAGGACAAAATTGGTATTAAAAAAAATTAAATTGTTAAGGGGAGAATCTGTAATGAAACTTTAAACCTTAGAGGGGAGATGTAATTTCTAAAAGTGAGAGAATGAACTATAATAAATATAAACCTTAAGAGGCGTCAGTGTAATTTGCTCTAGAAATTAAGATCCGTTTGGAATTTAGTCCTTCTTTATTATATTTCTCTTCTCAACACTCAAACTAAGTGTGAGGTCAAGGGTTAAATATTTGCTTAATCACATATATAAAAAATGTACATATCTAATAATTATAAAATAAGGATACAAATTTATAAACTATAGGGAGGGGATTGTAATTTTTAAAATGTGAGTGGTATCAATGTAATTTACCTAGTGAGGACAAAATTGGTATTAAAAAAAATTAAATTGCTGAAGGGAGAATCTGTAATGAAATTTTAAACCTTAAGGAGAGATGTAATTTTTAAAAAGTGAGGGAAGGAATAATAAATATAAACTTTAAGAGGTGTCACCATAATTTATCCTAGAAATTAAGATCAGTTAGGAATTTAGTCCTTCTTTATTATATTTCTCTTCTCAACACTCAAACTAAGTGTGAGGTCAAGGATTAAATATTTGCTTAATCACATATATAAAAAATGTACATATCTAATAATTATAAAATAAGAATACAAATTTATAATTATTTGAAATTAAAAAAGTACATTACACTCATCATTAGATAATATAACAGAACCTCTCCATTATAAATATATAATGAAAATTATTATAATTCATAAAAAATGTTATGTTTGACACAATTAATAATAAAGTTATCATGTAGTAATTATAAAAACAAATTACATCTCGTCGAATACGATTGTAAAAATATATATATATATATATGGTTAAAACGATAATATTTTATTAAAAAATTATTTTACTCGAAGGTGGAGAACTTAAAATATTAATTAGTTTAATTTTTTTAATAAAATTTGTGGAACTTATATATATATATATATTTTTTAGTGACCCCATCTATAAAATTTTCTGAAATCGTTACTGATCTGTACAACCAATTTTCAAAGGGAAAATGTTTGAGAGCTCGAAACTTGCCCCCCCTAATCCCCCTAATGCCCAAAACGACGTCGTTTTGGGCATTAGGCCTTTTTTTTTTTTTTTTTCTTTTTTTACTGCCATTTTTGACCATTTCCGAGCTCAAACGCAGGGGGAAGAGGGAGAAGGAGAGGGAGAGAGAGAGAGGGAGGGAGAGAAGAGAGAAGAGGGAATGGAGACACACACACACACAGAGGCCCCTGCATTCCGGCCGATCGTCCGATCGTCGAGCTCCGCCGATCGTCGCAGCTCTGCCGATTTCGTCGCAGCTCCGCCCGGCCGCCGTCGCCGTCGCCTCCGCCTCTGCCTTCTTCCCTTCTTCTTCTCTTCTTCTTTCTTTCTTCTTCTCTTCTTCTTCTCTTCCTCCGCGTCTGCTTCTTCTTCTCTGGAAAAAAAAAATTCAAAAAACGTCGAAACGACGTCGTTTTTATTTTCGGGAGATTAGGGGGACGCTCTTTCGAGCTACGTAGCACGGCTCTTTTCAAAGTTACAAAGGGTCTCACATAATTTCTATTCTATTTTAATTTTTCAGGCGTCAAATAAGTTCGAACCTATGCATCTTATCGAGGAGTTTCCACGGTGGGTGACAGGCAAGGACCGGAAGCTTTTGGAGGCGGTGGCGGGGACTGTCAATGCCAATGTGGTGGTGGCGCAGGATGGGAGTGGGAACTACAAGACTGTGAATGAAGCTGTGGCCTCAGCACCAAACAATGGCAACACTCGTTACGTTATCTATGTCAAAAAGGGTACTTATAAAGAAAACGTTGTGATTGGGAGTAGTAAGACGAATGTTATGCTTACTGGTGATGGAATGGGTTTGACTATCATCACTGGTAGCTTGAATGTGGTTGATGGATCTACAACTTTCAATTCTGCAACTGTTGGTAAATTATCTTACTCTTTTGAATAAAAAAAAAATTATCTTACTCTTTAGATTAAAATTGTATAGAATAATATAATAGAATTATGGACTTGTTAAATTAGGATAAAATTTTATAAGGATGTTGGTTAATGATTTGTTTGCAAATTTTTAAAAGAATACTGTTTTTCCTTTTTAATAGTATATGGCTTATTTTTACATTTTATACGGATATAATAAACACATAAATACATGTAAGATTATAATTAGAAAATAGTTTAAGGATTTCTGTATTCAAAATTTCTATCTACATATTGACAAGGGCATAATAAAAAAAAAATTATGTCTAGGAGGCGAAGATGTGTGCGAAATAAACATAACAGGTTTCTTTTAGTTTTTTTTTTTTAATTATTATTATTATTATTATTATTATTGGAACTATTAAAGAAGTTATTTCGTTGTTGACAATATCTAGTAAATGAAAAGTAAAAACATTCTGCTGATTTTAAAAAAACAAAACAAAACAAAACAAAAAAATATATAAAAAAGGAAAAATTACAAAATAATAATAATAATAATAATAATAATAATAAAGGTTTGACCCTTGTAACAAAATAAATCATAAATTTTAATTTTGTCAATTTAAATATTGATCTTTTAATTTATTTTCAATCTAAATCATAATCCTACTTACGTAAAATAAAACAGACTGAAAATTGGTATTTATCATTAAATTCAATGTAAGTATACATAAAATGTCTAAAATATCATTTTTCATTGAATTTAGTAATGAGTAAAATGTGAAATAGTTAGAGATCATCTCATTATACATTATAAAAAAAATTAACGAAAGAATGAATTAGTAAAGATGATTTTCAAAAACTTTCGCACTTCTTATTTGCCGTTTCTGTCATTTTAATAGATCGTTTAAAAAAACAAAAAAAAACTATTTTCACAGACTTTGCATAGTCAGTATTCTATGGGCCTTAACAAGGTGGCTATAGATGATCCCAATACCTCAATGAATTGGGCCTAATCTGGGCCTACTGCAAGGCCCACAACTTGTAGGATTCTCTTTTAACTCTTTTTACATAATCTATGAATGTAGCTGCTGTTGGTACTGGATTCATAGCTCAAGATATCTGCATCCAAAACACGGCCGGGGCGGTGAAGCAGCAAGCAGTAGCGTTACGCGTCGGAGCTGATCAGTCTGTCATAAATCGTTGCCGGATTGATGCCTACCAAGACACTCTTTATGCCCACACTAACCGGCAATTTTATAGAGATAGTTATATTACTGGCACGGTGGACTTCATTTTTGGCAATGCCGCGGTGGTGTTCCAAAATTGCAAATTAGTGGCCCGATTGCCCATGAGTGGACAGTTTAATGCAGTTACGGCCCAAGGCCGAGTTGACCCAAACCAAAACACCGGGACTTCAATCCAAAGTTGCAATGTGATACCTAGCTCGGACCTTGAGCCCGTTAAGGCCACTATAAAATCATATTTGGGTCGCCCATGGATGAACTACTCAAGGACTGTTTTCATGGAATCATACATTGAGGACCATATTGATCCTACAGGTTGGTCAATCTGGAGTGGTAGTTTGTATCTGAACACATTGTATTATGGTGAGTACATGAACAACGGTCCGGGCGCTGGTACTGCAAAGCGCGTCACATGGTCGGGGTATCACGTCATCACTGATCCAGCGGTAGCGGCAAAGTTTACAGTGGCTCAGCTAATACAAGGAGGCGTATGGTTGAAAGCAACTGGAGTAGCCTATACTGAAGGCTTGTGAATTAGGCTTTTCCATTTCTTTTGTTAACTTGTCCTTTGTTCTCTTTTAAGTACTATATGTTTCTTGGTTTTAAGAGACATTATCTACTGTTGTATGCAATCTTGGAATAATTTATATGGCCATTTTACTGGCATGTTTTAGTACAATCCAATCTAATCTTCTTGAATTGGTACACAACAATCTTGAATTGAGGATCTATTTTTCATCTTATTGCCAACCCTAAGTATATTAACTTTATCTGTATTTTTATATATCAAACCACACAATAAGCTTTATATACAAAATTAAACTACTAAAAATTATAATGAAAGGAAATGGCAGCACCCATGTCAAGTGAGAAATGACATGGAATTCCTTCTCCTCAAAATTCATGTCTAAATGCGCAATCGTGCCTTCAAATTCCCTCCACATTGTGTGATTTGGAGTACATATTGAGGACAGAGGCATAGGAATTTTGGTGACATATGAGAGGATCACTGGCAGGGTTGGCCAAACTACAATGCAAGACCTTTTGATTTATTTTTAGAGGCATTTAGACTATATTTTTAATTATGAAGTGTAGACATTTGGAAAATATAGTTTATTTTTTACTTGGCCTTTGGACAACAAGCGCCTTTTATACTAATCACTACTGTCGCTGGCTTTGGAACACTACATTACCTACAAGTTCATTTGTGGACTTAGAAGGCTAACCTAAATAAGTGCTTTCATGCCCATTAGTGTCATTATATTTTTGGGGTTTGATTTCATATTCACATTTCAATATAAGAAAATTTGAAAGGGGTTATGGGATCTATGATGAATTCCGTTTTAATAATTTGGATTGTTTATTTTGTAAAGTTCTCAGTATATATTATTCATAAAAAAAAATTTTGCCGATCTAATAATCGTAACATTTTTATTCTATCGTATTTATCTCTAAAAAATAAATGGTTTATTTTAAAACATTTATTTGTGATCTATTTTTTAGAGACAAATGTAATAAAATGAAAATGTTAGTTTATTGGATTGAACTATTTTTTTTTTTTAATGAATGATATATAGTGCGGGACGTACAAAATGAATTATTCGGATTATCGAAAAAGGACCAGTAATGAGTCTCAAAAGCTTCTCAAATTTTCTCGTGTTAAGATTGATCATAAGAGAAATCAAACTAATTTTTTTATTTTGGTAATGTTGTGTTTGGTTCCGTGATTTAGGCAGAAATTTGAAAAGAGAAAAAAAAATATATATGTTAAAGGTTTTTCTCCTATTTTAAAATCTCTATCCAAATTTATAAACCAAACCCAACCTAAATTACCACCTCTCTCTCCGCTCAAATCTGTGAAACAAGTTATACGGTTTACAAACATCATTTTATGAAATATATTTTGTTACTAAAATGGTGTGGGAGTAATATTTTTTATAACAATTGGATTTGTCTCAAATTCAAAATTTAAACTTGATCGTCATGTTAGGACATGTGGAGTCTACCATTAGTTCTGTTCCGATGATTTAAAATGTTCATTTTGTAGAGTCTTCTATATATATCATTTATGAAAAAACAATTAAGTTTTATCCGATAATTATAATTTTTTCATCTTATCACATTTGTCTCTAAACAAATAAACAATAAGTTTGTTTTTGAAAATAGACCATCTATTTTTTTGGAGATAAAATGAAAATGTAATAATTATTGGATTGATTTAATATTTTTTAGAAATGACAACACATATAACTTCAAAAAAATAAATAATTTGGATTATCGAAACATGACTCGTAATGAGTCCTAACATTATGGTTAAGTTCATATTTTGAACTAGAAAGAATTTTTATCTTTTTTTATAATTAAATATCATTTTAATGAACACTTTATTTTAAAATAATAAGGATCAATACAGTCACATCATTATATATATATATATATACATAAACTCTTTATTTATGTGTATATCACAACTAATATGTTATGTAATTAATTGCCATGCACCGCTCGCCTCCCCATTTACAACCTCACTTACAACATGTTACAATTTGTGTATTAATAAACTATCTCAAAACTTGCTATCCCAAAAACAAAAAACTTTAAAAGAAAAAATAAAAAAATCAAAACTTAATTTAACAGAAACGTCCCAGTTATTTAAAGACTATTATTCTCTGGGTTTTGGACACTACATCGCAAGTTGGTCAAAATAAATTTAAAAAAATTGATTTTTTTTTTCTCTTTTTTGTACTTAGAATTCTTGTTTTATAATCATAAGTATGTCGGCCTTATATACATTAATTAATTACTATATTAGTAGTAGATAATATAGACAGTTTCGAATCTTTTTGCCACTTTTATAACCAAATTTTGTGAAAATGCGTAGAGATCAGAAAGAACACCAACGGTGAAAGCACTCTGCTGGGCCGACACTGACACTGAGAGACGAAAGCTAGAGGAGTGAATGGGATTAGATACCCCAGTAGTCCTAGCCGTAAACGATGGATACTAGGCACTGTGCGTATTGACCCGTGCAGTGCTGTAGCTAACGCGTTAAGTATCCTGCTTGGAGAGTACGTTCGCAAGAATGAAACTCAGAGGAATTGACGGGGGCCCGCACAAGCGGTGGAGCATGTGGTTTAATTCGATGCAAAGCGAAAACCTTACCAGGGCTTGACATGCCGTGAATCCTCTTAAAAGAGAGGGGTGCCTTTGGGAACGCAGACACAAGTGGTGCATGGCTGTCGTCAGCTCGTGCCGTAAGGTGTTGGATTAAGTCCCGCAACGAGCGCAACCCTCGTGTTTAGTTGCCATCGTTGAGTTTGGAACCCTGAACAGACTACCGGTGATAAGTCGGAGGAAGGCGAGGATGACGTCAAGTCATCATGCCCCTTATGCCCCGGGCGACACACGTGTTACAATGGCCGAGACAAAGGGTCACGATCCCACAAGGGTGAGCTAACTCCAAAAACCTGTCCTTAGTTCGGATTGTAGGCTGCAACTCGCCTGCATGAAGCCGGAATTGCTAGTAATCGCTGGTCAGCCATACGGCGATAAATTCATTCCCGGGCCTTCCACACACTGCCCGTCACACTATGGGAGCTGGCCATGCCCGAAGTCGTTACCTTAACCGCAAGGAGCGGGATGCCGAAGGCAGGGCTAGTGACTGGAGTGAAGTCGTAATAAGGTGGCCGCACTGGAAGGTGTTGCTGGATCATCTCCTTTTCAAGGAGAGCTAATGCTTGTTGGGTATTTTGGTTTGACACTGCTTCACACCCCAAAAGAATGTCAACATGCACATGCATATATGCTTTCTAGTCATAGAGGTCATTTTTGTGGGGGTTTTTAGAATCACTACAGGAAATCATACTTTTGCCGATTAAAAATTTAGTCAGTAAAAGACTATTTTTAGTCTGCAAAAATTATCCGCGACTAATTTTTTTGGTCGCCACTTTAGTCGCTAATTGAGGGTCAGCAAAAGTAATTAGCGACTACAACTTTTGTTAGTCGGGAAAAAGTTAGATTTGCCGACTAAATTTTTGATCGCTAAATATATAATTATTGTGACTAATCCATTTAGTCGCTAAAACACTTTAATCGCGAAAAGTTACATATTCCCGACTAAACATGCTAGTCACCAATTGTCACATTCTACGATCAAACAGATTAGTTGCCAAAAGTGGCATTCCACGACCAAACAGATTAGTCACAAAAAGTCACATTCCACAACCAAACATGTTAGTCGCCAAAAGTAATGTTTGCGCAACTAAAAGTTTAGTCGGCAATAGATCTATTCGCTACCAAACTCTTTGGTTGCCAAAATTAACAATTTTACCGACTAATTATTTAGTCGCCAAATGTACCCTTTTGCCTACCAACATTTTGGTCGGCAAAACCATAATTTGGTCGCCAATATCCAACAAAATAAACCTATAATTTATAATAATCCATCCAATCCATTCAATATAATCTGTAATTAAAAAGAATGATTCATACCAACAAATCAACTAAAAATCACGAACATTCAACAAAATACATAAATCATCCAATCCCAAACCTATTTAATAAAAGTCAACAATTATTATAAGTTTTCATCCACAAGAAATTCCAAAGTACATTTTCCACCAATTAAAATTCATCTAGCATAAAAATTTAAAACATAACAAGTACTTATTGTTATGTTTTAAACTTTTATCCATGCGCATCTATCAAAAAATATAACTAGTAGTCTACCCAAATATTTTCCATACACACCAATCCAAAAATATAATTATTAGTCTACTGAAATATTTTCCATACACATCTATCTAAAAATATATAATCCTTCCAAAAATGCTTATAGTGCCAATTAGTCCTGTACAATTTAGCTTCATGCACAAGTTCATCCATCTGTACCAAAGAAAAAGAAAAATAATGCCAGGTAATTTTTTTATGAAAATATTTGCACATCACATTATTGCAAAATTGGACAAAAAAATGAAAAATTGTTCATGGAAAGTAAAGATAACATGAACAAATTAAATGACTATTAATACCATTTTATACATAAAACAACAGCATTCACATGTATATATCTAATAAACATTACAATTTGGAGTTCTATTTGACTAAGTGGAGGAGCTAAAGGCGTCAGAAATTGAAGGGAGAAAGAAGGGCTTGAAATTTAGGATACTAGATACTACAAAAGCAATGGCGATGAGTATAGATGGTCACCCAAACCAGCACAACTAATTATTCATTGGCATAAAGATATTCATTCCATGGAGCACTGGGATTTTTATTGGCATAAAGCTAGAAAAAGCTGCCAAGTATATGTTCAAGAAGAAAACAACATCCTAAACAGCACAACTAATTACACTTGGAAGGAGAATAATAACTATTCAAAATAAAATGATTCAGGGCCTATGTTTACACATTTGATATTTCAAAGGAAAGTGTTGAGTATATGATAAAACCTTCTTTTTTTTTTTTTTTTTGGTAGTGCAATAATTATGTCCATGTGTTAGAAGTTACACCACAGCTTGAAAAATATTACATGAAACAATTTGATTTTCCTAATGTAACCGTATAGATCTGTCAATAAACCCATATTTAAATAAGATGGGTGCAAGAAAACTACAATTATTAAACCTTGTTTGTCTAAAATCGCGACGGTGAAACACTTAAAATTTTACTTTCAAACTGGAGGGATGGAGCTCCTCCCCAAATGACCACATAGATGGGATTTAAGAATTAGTCACTACAAAACCTTAAAAGAGGTTAGTGTTTTTTAAGAGACATTTAACTAAGGTTAGGATTATTTCAAAAATCTCAATATGAAAACTTCTTACAATCTCAAGTTACGATTCAACAATGAAAATTCATATGCGTTTAGAGTCTTATCGACGCGCTGCTTGCTCTCACAAGTTTGTTTAATCTAGGCGGAGGTGACCGTTATGATCTCAGGGTTGTTTGGAGGCTGTTTCCAATTTTTAGCCCCAAATGGACCGTGTTTGCCTTTTTTATTACATTTTTTGGTCTAAATATCTAACCGTGCATCCTATCGACGTGCCATTTGTTCTCACAAGTTTGTTTAATCTAGGCGGAGGTGACCATTATGATCTCGAGGTTGTTTTGAGGCTGTTTCCAATTTGTGGCCCCAAATGGCACGTTTTCGCCTTTTTTTATCACATTTTTTGATTTAAATTTCTAATCGTGCATCCTATCGATGCGCCTCTTTCTCTCACAAGTTCATTTAATATAGGCCAAGGTGACCTTTATGATCTCGGGGGTGTTTCGAGGCTGTTTCCAATTTCTGGCCCCAAATGGCTCCTTTTTGCCTTTTTTTTTTATCACAGTTTTTGGTCCTTGGAACAGTCAACAAATCTAGTTTAACTATTGGTCCATGGAACATTACAATTTTTTAAGTTTAGGTAGCCAACAAATAGTAAACTATAAATGCCATCTTTTAAATTTTGGTCACAATTAGTTTAGGTAGTCACCTATTTCTCTCTAATATTCTCATCACGCGTTTATTTGCATTTACTTTGAACATAAATATAATGAAATCTGGTTTACACACTTACCCATTACCATGACTAGCTATCATGGGGTTTGTTACATATGTAGTTAAACAATGATAAGAGTACTAAGTAATATTGAAGATGGTTAGACACTTTGCATAAATAATTAGAGTTGTTTATAGATAATTTGATTATTCATTCTATAAGATTTCACAGAGCTTGTCAATAAGACATTATTATTTTATAACTAAATCATAACATACCTTATTTATAGGATCTAACCATACTTGGTCAATCAAATACTTCCAATCATCTATTCTGACTCCTTTGTATGGATGAGCATAGGGATCAGTTCCTGCATCCACAAGCTTCTTCCATTTCTTCTTCATTCCACACTTTCAATCTTTATGTAACATGTAACACTTCTTTTCCACAACTTGCTGGGATAGTGAATTGGCCTCATAATTATCCCCAACTTCAAATTTATCCTACAATCAATACAAACCAAATAAGTAACATAACTGATGTAATGTGAAAGCTGAAAATATTGGCCTTTAAGTGAGAAAACCTTAAAAGGTTTTTGACAGTGGATGTGATCGTAGCTCTGCAACTGTAAGAAAAATAAGAATATGTATCCACACATATAATATGCATTTGCATTAATACAGATTGAACCTATCGACACAGAATGAAGAACACAGAACAAAACTAGGAAAGCATAGCCAAACCTCCAAAGGAGTTGGTGTATAACAGATGATGCAACATTCTTTTCTGTTTTTTTTTTTCAACTTTTGAGGAAAGAAAACTGTTTATAAAACCTCTAAAAAACTTGCTCACTGAATCTAACTAGACACCACAGACTTGACTAGGTGTATGCAGAAGAGCTCACCTAAATGTACCAACCTGCTTTGTCCACAGACTTGACTAGACACCAAAAAACTCCACCAATTGTAAAGTACTCATTCTTTTATTAGTAAACAAAAAAGAAAATGGATTAAGAAATACAGAAAAAGAAGAGAAATTCAAGGCATTGGTCAAAAGTCTCTATGCAAATCAATAACCCCAGCTCTAGCTCTTTTTGAGACTTCAAGTTGGCCTATTTTCCTTCTTTACTTGCAGTTTTTTCTTTGGTAGAGTATGTAGGGATGATAACAACCCATAAGGCCTTGTATGGGACTTCAAAAATGAGCATGTGCCGACCAGAGCTGCAACCCTAAAAAATATGAATATTTTGTTGTGTCTCCATGTCCTTGAACATGGAATTAGACTAATCAGACACTTAAACACAAATTCAAACCAAACACCAGTATGCGAGTCTATATAAAAATAGTATAAGAGAGAATGGTATAGACCTAGGTCAGGCCTCACTAGGAAATGCCTTGTTTTCAATGATTAGTGAATTTTACAGTCAGTAAAACATAGCATATGTTATTGAAATAAGTAGGTGGCTTTGATTGAACTTTTTAAAACTTCATGTCCTGAAGTTCATGTTAGTCTAATGATATTACATTCCCCTGCAAGTCCCCCATGGACCCCAACTTACACTCAAGTGACAGGCACAGATTGGGAGCTGAAGCCAAATCACATTTATTGTTAGAAATGGTTTTGGAAATTAGATTTTCCTTAACTTTGGTCTATTTTTTAGGTGGGACCCATATGTTAAAGTTGGCGGGTCTAAGTGGTAACGCGTTCTATGCCGCATTGTGATTCACGTGGTATATTTGGTTGTTCAAAACCATTATCGGATGAATGGGAAATTGAAACCAAAGAGAGCTCCATAGAAATGGTGTTTTTGATGAAATTTCCTAAAGGTTTGAATAAAGGCTTGTCCCATATTAATTTGGTGGGAAACTTTGAGTAAGTTTATAAGACTTGGGGTTGGAACTTAGGGTAGGCCCCAAGGGGCACCCAAGTTTTGTAGAGAGAGGTTATGGGCAAAGTGGGCTAGACCCATTGGACCCAAAATAGACACACGCATGCGCCGCCACAGTCCGTCCATCCGGTCAGCTGGGCTTGGCCGTGGGTGCGTGGTGTGTGGTTGGGTTGGGCTTGTCCGGCCCAATACCTATCTTTTTGGGCCAAAAACATTTGAATTTTATTTTCTAAAATTAAATTTTAATTTTTTGGAATTTGAATTTCAAAAATTAATTTCAAAATTGGCTCCGGTTTTATTTTCCCCACTCGGACAGATTTAAATTTGTTCAATACAGGTTTTATCTATTCAAAATTTAACCCCAACAGATTTGTATCTGTTTATTCAATCCGAACAGGTACCATACCTATTCATTCAAATCTGTACCTGTTTAATTCAAATTAAACAGCCACAACTCCATCTATAAATAGGTAGCCCATTATTTGATGTTTTCACTTCAATTTTCATCCAAAATATTTTGAAATTTCTCTCTACATTTTGCTACATTATTTTCTTGTGAGAAAGAGTGTAAACACAAAGTGTATTCGTTGTGCAAATAATTTGTAGTGCTACTATTGTTTATTGTTAATCATTTTATCCTAGGAGATAGACATCTACATTTTGAAAGCACCGTGGAGAGAACGAATCTGTCTTAAGGACACAATGTTAAAAACTAGACTTGTTCAGAAAATTTGTTTAAGAAATTAATTTGGTAAGGTATTAATTTATTTTCTGTTTTATTATTTTTCTATTTCAGATTTTCATTTTGTTTTTGTAACAAAATAAGAAATTGTTTTGTTTATTTTATTTTATTTTTTGGTTTGATTTTTGTAATCAAACAAACTCTCTAATTTCCTTTACTTCTTTTGTATTTCGTTTGTTGTTAAGTACACAAACAGAATTTATTTTTTCAAATACAGTAAAGATTGTCCAACAATCTTAAGACAGATTATTTTTTGGTGTCTTCATTATATTTAATTTTCTGTGCTTTCACAAAGTGATATTCTAGTTGGAAAATACAAATAGTAGTAATATACTGTTTGATAAATGGTAGTAATATACTGTTTGTTTTCTTTGACAACTAATAGTGATATACTGGTGTCATTAACAATTGCAGAATATTAATTTGTATTACAGAAAATTATTGTGATATTTTATTTTTCTAGTTTTAGTAATAAGGAAAATAAAATTAGTTTGTGCTATAACTTATTTTCTAGTTTTAGTAAGTAGAAAATTAATTTGTATTTTGGTTTTTTCTAATTTTGTAATAAGATATTATGATTGCTGAAAGTAGTACTTCAAATCCGATCGTTACAACGACTTCGGTCCCTATCAAGAACCATGTTCAAGTTCTGATAAATCATGGAGAAAAAATGGAAAAATTTAATGGCATTAAGTTCAAGAGATGGCAGTAGAAAATGCTATTTTTTCTTACAACTCTAAATTTGGCTCGGTTTCTCCGTGAAGAGGCACCAGTGCTTAGAGAGGATGAAAGTGATCGGCAAGTTGTTGCCGCTATAGACGCTTGGAAGCATTCTGATTTCTTGTGTAGAAACTACATCCTCAATGACCTTGACAACATGCTATATAATGTTTATAGCCCTCTGAAAACAACAAAAGAATTGTGGGATTCTTTGGAGAAAAAATACAAGACAGAGGATGCCGGTACAAAGAAATTTGTTGTCGGTAAATTTCTGGACTTCGTTATGGTAGACTCCCAAACGGTAATTTCTCAAGTTCAAAATTTTCAAATAATTTTGCACGATATTCATTTTGAAGCTATGTCTCTTAGCGAGTCTTTCCAAGTTGCTGCTTTAGTGGAAAAGTTACCACCGGCTTGGAAAGATTTCATAAAAAATTTAAAACATAAAC
Organism: Camellia sinensis; assembly: GCF_055761805.1. NCBI lineage: Eukaryota > Viridiplantae > Streptophyta > Magnoliopsida > Ericales > Theaceae > Camellia > Camellia sinensis. Next base: position 184,627,467 of record NC_138969.1, on the reverse strand, counting down.
GTAAAGAGATGACCATGGATGAATTGATTGTAAGACTAAGAATTGAGGAAGATAACTGAAAGGCTGAAAAGAGGAATGGTAAAAATCTCATTGAGTCCAAGGCTAATGTGGTTGAACAAGTGCACAAACCATAAAACAAAAAGAAGAAGTTTACTGGAGATGGTCCTAAACAAGATGACAATAATGGCAATAAGAAGTTCAAAGAAAAATGCTATAATTGTGGCAAGACTGGACATCGAGCTTCTGACTATTGCCGCCCTAAGAAAGATCGCAGAAATACAAGCAAGAAGACCACCAATCAAGCTAATGTGACAAAATTAGATTACATCTTTGACGGGGTAAATGACATCAACCTCTCTGCTGTGGCGTCTGAGGCTAATTTGGTTGGAAATCCCAAGAAATGACGGGTTGACACTGGGGTAACTCGACACATTTGCGCAGACAAGAAGATGTTCACTACTTACAATGAGGCTGCAAATGGTGAACAACTTTTTATGGAAAATTCTTCTACTTCTACTGTGGCTAGACAAGGAAAGGTGATCTTGTAGATGACATCAGGGAAAGAACTTACTCTCAACAACGTATTGCATGTACCAGACATTCAGAAGAATTTAGTTTCTGGTTCTTTGTTAAGTAAAAATGGTTTTAGGCTTGTATTTGAGTTTGATAAATTTGTATTAAGAAAGAGTGGTATGTATGTTGGTAAGTGATACATGAGTGATGGTCTCTTCAAGTTGAATGTAATGACGGTTGTACCAAAACTTGCTATTAATAAGAATAACACATCTTTTGCTTATATTCTTGAGTCGAATTTATGGCATGGTAGATTAGGACATGTAAATTTTGATGCTTTGCGTAGATTAATTGGTTTGGATTGTATACCAAAATTTGAAATTGATCCTAATCACAAATGTGAGATTTGTGTAGAAGCGAAACTAATTGAGGCTCCATTTAAATCAGTTGAAAGAAAAACCGAACCTCTAGAATTAATTCATACTGATGTATGTGATCTTAAATTTGTTCAAACTAGAGGTCGCAAAAAATATTTCATAACATTTATCGATAATTGCACACGATATTGTTATATATACTTACTTAGAAGTAAAGATGAAGCCTTAGAAATGTTTAAACTCTACAAAACTGAAGTTGAAAATCAACTTGGTGAAACCATTAAAATGGTTAGAAGTGATAGGGGTGGTAAATATGATGAGCCATTAAATGAGTTTTGTACACAACATGGCATTATTCACCAAACTACAGCACCTTATTCTCCACAGCAAAATGGAATTGCTGAAAGGAAGAATAGAACCCTTAAAGAAATGATGAATGCCATGTTACTAAGTTCGGGCTTACCGCAGAATTTGTGGGGGAAAGCAATATTGTCTGCTAATTATGTCTTTAACAGAATACCCCACAAGAAAACTAATAGCACTCCTTATGAATTGTGGAAAGGTCGACCACCTTCTTACAAATACTAAAAACTGTGGGGGTGTTTGGCAAAAGTTGAAGTTCCTGTTCCGAAAAAGACTAAGATAGGACCAAAAATAGTGGATTGTGTATTTATTGGTTATGCTCAGAATAGTAGTGCATATCGATTTCTGACTTATAAATAAAAAATACATGATATAAATTTGAACACTATTATAGAGTCAAGGAATGTTGTATTTTTTTAACATGTCTTTCCTTAAGAGAAAGGACGGGAATTAAGTTCACAGAAAAGAACTTATGATTGTACACAAAGTCAAGAGACTAATGACAATCAAACACAAGAGACTAGTAATGGTCTCGACGAACAGGATTTAACTGAGGATGAACCAAGACGAAGTAATAGAGCAAGATTATCAAAATCCTTTGGTCCAGATTTTCTGACATACCTGTTAGAAAATGAACCTCAATGCTTTAAGGAAGTAGTAACAGGTCCTGAAGCACCTTTGTAGAAAGAGGCTGTTAATAATGAAATTGAATTCATTATGCAAAATCATGCTTGGGAATTAGTGGATCTTCCACCCGGTTCTAAACCTTTTGGATATAAATGGATATTTAGGAGAAAAATAAAAGTAAATGGTTCAATAGACAAGTATAAAGCAAGACTTGTAGTAAAAGGTTACAGACAAAAGGAAGGTCTGGACTATTTTGACACATATTCCCCTGTGACAAAAATAACATCCATTCACATGCTTATTGCTATAGCAGCGTTGTATAATTTAGAAATACATCAAATGGATGTTAAGACAACTTTCTTAAACGGTGATCTAAATGAAAAGATCTATATGGAGCAACCTAAAGGGTTTGTAGTGCCGAGGCAAGAAAAGAAAGTTTGTCGGCTTGTAAAATCGCTTTATGGATTAAAAAAAGCCCCTAAGCAATGGTATGAAAAATTTGATCACGCTATGCTTACTAATGGGTTTAAGATAAACAAATGTGACAAGTGCATCTATGTTAAAAGCACTGACCAAGAATATGTCATAGTTTCTCAATCACATTATATTGAGAAAATTCTTGTTAAATTTATCAAAGATGATATGAATGTAGCTAGAACACCTGTAGACATCAGCCTTTATTTATCAAAAAATAAAGGTGATGCGGTGTCTCAGTTAAAATATTCCCAAATCATTGAAAGCCTAATGTACCTAATGAGTTGTAATCATCTTGACATAGCTTATGTTGTCAGTAAATTGAGTAGGTACACTAGTAACCCCGGAGAAGACCATTGGAAAGCGATCATTTGGGTTCTTAGATATCTAAGATTTACCCATAATCATGGTTTGAACTTTACTCGATATCCAGCAGTACTAGAAGGTTATTGTAATGGCAATTGGATATCGGATACTAAATATTCAAAATCTACTAGTGGATATGTCTTTACTCTGGGAGGTGTTGCTATTTCTTGGAAATCAACGAAACAAGCATGCATCGCATGACCCACAATGGAATTTGAGTTCATTGCTTTAGACAAAGCAAGAGAAGAAAAAGAATGGTTTCGTCACTTCTTAGAAGACGTTCCAATGTGGCCAAAACCTGTGCCAGCTATCTCCATTCATTGTGATAGTCAATTTGCAATAGGCAGGGCACATAATCATATATATAATGGTAAGTCACAACGTATTCGTCGTCAAATAATACCGTAAGGCAATTGCTCTCAAACGGAATAATCTCAATAGATTACATAAAATCTAAAGAGAATATTGCGGATCTGTTAACAAAATGTTTGACTAAAGAGCAAGTGTATAGTTCATTGAAGGGGATGAGATTAAAGCCTATTACTTAAGAATCATCATAATGGTAACCCTACTTATATAACTGGAGATCCCAAGAACTAAGTTCAAAGGGACAACTAAGTTATGTGTGGCTCACCCAAAATCACCAAGGGATTTAAAATTCCCTACCCATTCCTATGGTAAGAGTGATATCTGCAACATGTGTTGTATGCAGGGGTTTAAAGATAAGCTTTGCTTTTAATGATTACTTATATTTTGATTTAGGCATAAAATCAAGACGAGTATAAGAGACACTCACAATAAGAATCACCTATATGAGTGTCGAACTGGGGCCGGTTCTGTGAGAATGAAGAGGCTAAATTCTTTAGAAGCACTCATGAACAACTAGGAGCGTTCAAGGCCAAAATGAACACAACCATGAGAACCACGATGTGTCAGAAGATATTTTGTGTGAAATCTATTGTCTTGGTTTACACAAATGGCTGACCAATTCAAGGCGTCGCGTCTATTGGTTAGCTAGTAAGCCCGATAGGTTATCATTAGGGAAGGTTCAAGGCCGAAAGCTAACTATTCTGATGCAAGATATTTTCGATTTATACTCTTTTGACAAATTCTGCATATTGTTGCATTTTCATTGTCATTAAATTCCATTCATGTGGGGGATTACTAGGAATGGTTTTGAAAATTAGATTTTTCCTCAACTTTGGTCTATTTTTTAGGTAAGACCCATACGCCAAAGTTGGCAGGTCTAAGTAGTAATGCGTTTGATGCTGCATTGTGATTCACGAGGTATATTTAGTTGCTCAAAACCATTATCGGGTGAATGAAAAATTGAAACCAAAGAAAGCTCCATGGAAATGGTGTTTTCAGTGAAATTTTCTAAAGGTTTGAATAAAGGCTTGTCTCACATTGATTTGATGGGAAACTTTGAGTGGGTTTATAAGGCTTGGGGTTGGAACTTAGGATAGGCCCCAAAGGGCACCCAAGTTTTGTAAAGAGGAAGGTTATGGGCAAAGTGGGCTAACTCATTGGATCCAAAATAAACACGTGCACACCGCCGCCGCCGTCGTCTGTTCGGTCGATCGGTCGGGCGGGCTGGGCTTGGCTTGGATCCAATTGCGTGGTGTGTGGTTGGGTTGGGCTTGTCCGGCCCAATATCTATTTTTTTGGACAAAAAACCTTTCAATTTTATTTTCTAAAATTAAATTCTAATTTTTTGGAATTTGAATTTCGAAAATTAATTTCAAAATTGGCTCCGGTTTTATTTTCCCCACCCAGACATATTTAAATCTATTCAATATAGGTTTTATCTGTTCAAAATTTGAACCCAACAGGTTTGTATCTATTTATTCAAATCGAACAGGTACCATACCTGTTCATTCAAATCTGTACCTATTTAATTCAAATTAAACAGCCACCACTCTATCTATAAATAGGCAGCCCCTCATTTGAAGTTTTCACTTCAATTTTCGTCCAAAATATTCTGAAATATCTCTCTATATTTTGTTGCATTATTTTCTTGTGAGAAAGAGTGTAAACACAAAGTGTGTTCATTGTGCAAACAATTTGTAGTGCTGCTATTGTTTGTTGTTGATCATTTTATCCTGGGAAATAGACGTCCACATTCTGAAAGCACCGTGGAGAGGACGAATCTGCCTTAAGGACACAGTGTTAAACACTCTGAACTTGATCAGAAATTTTGTTCAAGAAATTAATTTGGTAAGTAATTAATTTATTTTCTGTTTTATTATTTTTCTATTTTAGATTTTCATTTTGTTTTTGTAACAAAATAAAAATCTATTTTATTTATTTTATTTTATTTTCTGGTTTGATTTTTGTAATCAAACAAACTCTCTCATTATCTTTATTTCTTCTGTATTCCATTTGTTGATAGTACACAAACAGAATTTTTTTTTTCAAATACAATAAAGATTGTCCAACATTTTTCTCCACAACCAGCTCAATTTACACCTTAATTCATAACTTCAATTTGCAGCCAAAGTGTCCACAAAATATACACTTGGGTATTTAGATATGCTTTAACATCTTAGTTACATGAATTTAGATACGAGTATCGAGTGCAAGTATTAGATACAGCGAAAACAATAACCAAAAAGCATTGGCACGGGCACCAGCACAGGCACAAACAACTTGTTGGGTAGTTTGTTTTTTTCTTTTTATCTTAGACTTCCTCTTCTCATTTATCTTAGCTATTTCTCTTTTAAACTCATGTTTGATGAGAAATAGTACCAAACAGAGGACTCAAATAAAACCCTGGGTTCTATAAGTTACTAGAGGGGGCAGTTGGAGGTTTGGGAGGCTGCCAAAGGTGGTGGCCTGCAGCAGTATATGGCCAATGCCCTGACCAAGCCATCCAAATACATGAAACATAAGCAATATGCTTTGATATGCTTTGAGAATCATGGCTAAGTGTCTGCATCTAAGAACTCTAAAAACTTTAATCCATTTGTTTTAGAATTGAAAAAAATAAAAAAAAAATTAAAGGAAGAAGAAGAAGAAGGTACCAGAATTAGAGCATTGGAATTTTCATTGATTAACGAGGAGCTTGGCTCAAGCTTAATTAGCCCTATTCAAGCTTACTTAGTGTAGCTTTGGTGGAGTCAACTTTAATCAAAAGCTAACTAAAAATGAAGTCATTTTGCCTAACAATAAGATTTGGTGAAAAGGCCCAAGGACTTCAACACTTAAATTGCAAAATCACAAAGTAGGCATGATAAAACTACAACAGATTTATAAATAAAGAAAAAAAGAATGGGATTCCAATACCACACTACTTCCCATTTTCATCTTCTTTAGCGGTAAAGTTGAATGCTCAACAAAGCCCCCAAACAGCAGTCATTAACCTCTTGTAATTCTTTACACAATAATATATTTTTCTGTTTTCAACCTTTCTTACTTTGCTATATTTTGTTTTTCTATTAAGTTGTTGTATTGCTTAAGTTGCAAAACACTATTAAATAGCATAGTTAGATTCAAAACACAATGGCCTATACCACTATTCAAACAATTTGAACAATAGATAATCTTGACCAATTAATTTGTGACTCATAATCAAATAAACATGAAAAATAACTTCATCAAAGAATCCACCTGTCATATAATAGTTATCAAACAAGCTTAGGAAAAGTACAACTTTCAAGCAAACAAGACAGGAATCAACAACAACATTGAAAAACACATCATATATATATATATATATATATATATTATTTTATATAAAGCACGCAACTCAGAATAGCTAGTATAAATATATACACAAACATAGGCTACGTTTGGATATACGGATTTCAAACGAAAGGGTTTGAGATTAAATTTTATAGAAGGAGAGTTGGCTATTATAGTTACGTTGAGAAACTAAAAGGGAAGATAGAGTAAAGTTATATATATATATATATATATATATTAGAATCCTTAGCATGAAGATTTCAAATAACTATTTTTACATTGTTATTCCAAATCCATCATCATAAAGCAAGCTCTCAAATTCAAAAATTGAAATTTAAAGTGAAAAGTCTCTATGCAAATCAAACTGTCTGTAGTAGACAATTTCCCAAACAAACTTAAACAAAACTGGTCAACATTTTGAACAATTCAAACTGGCAATAGTAGACAATTTCCCATTCTACTCCTACCCAAGAATAACCCATTGGTCAAAAATATGCAATTTCAGCTAGTCACAAATTTTGAAAAGGCAAACAATTACAAACCAAAATATCTCTTATCTCAATCTGTCGAGTCATAGAATGATGCATGAAATTGTAATCAAGGTTTCAACACATTCCATTTCAAGATGCCCAACAATGAGTTCCACCACTAAATAAGTTTGGTGGAATGATAAATGAATTGAAATCCCTACTACTATCGTGATAATAACAATAATGATATTTTGGTAAACTACCACAACAATAATTTATCATATCTCCAACTAAAATGAATTTGAACCAAATAATCACAGGTCAAATAATTTACAAATAAAAATAAATAAATGAACGTATAGGTTCTTGTTCTTTATTATGTGAATCCTTCAAGAAAAGTTTTGTAATTTTCTCCAAACTCGCTTGTAATTCACAAATAAAAGGGGATACTTAAAAAAAGAGAAGAAATAAAACACTCCAAGAGAACATCACAGATTGGGGGACTTCACAAACAACAAATTGAAATCTTATTATCGACATATCCCAGCAGCAAACATCAACAGAAACATTGAGAGTGAGAGGGAAAGACAGACAGAGACTGAGTGAGTGAGATTGAGAGAGAGGATTTATACCTCAAATTATTTTTAGGGAGAGTTGAAGATGCTCCAAAAAATCGCAATGGTGAAGGCCCTGGTGGGAGAGACATTGTAGAATAAGAAGAGTATGAAAGAAGAATCAGAAATGGCGAAGACGTATCAGAGAGATACAAACAGAAGATGAATCAGAGAGAAACAGAAGGTTGAAAAAAAATACCTAGATGACGGTGCCAGGCAAAGACGAATTAAAAATGGCGAAGATGGACGACGGCGCTGATAGTGGAAAGGCGAGAACGGTGGACGACAACATTGATGGTGAGGCGAGGTGATTGGCGCGACTGAGGTGTGATCGAATTCGACTGAGAGGCGACTTTTTTTTTGAAATATAGGTTTGAATTAGTTTAGTTATCCCGTATAACATGTTGGTCAACCATGGTACCTCAGTGTATTTGGATATCCAAACGACGTCGTTTTAATATCTGCAACTAAATTGTTTTAGTCGCTAAAAGTTTTTATTGTCCTCGCCCAGATTTTCACCTCCCGCCTATATTTTTGCTGACTAATATTTTCATTTGGTCTCCAAAAAACACTTTTTTGCAACAAAATTAATTTAGTCGGTAATAGTATCAACTTTTAGCTACGAAATTTTTTTTTTATCGCCAAATGTCATTTTTTTGCGACCAAAATTTTTTTAGTCGGCAAAAGTAATCGGGAAATGTGTAATTTCTTGTAGTGAATTATTTTAATTCAAATTAAGATATTCTTAAGTGTGAGTCGTAATTATGAAAATGTTACAATCTCGTTAATTTAATAAGAAAATGATATAAGCGTCATGGGAACAATCAAAACTATGTGATAAAGTTTAAACCAATTGAATTCACTACAATAAATTTATATTTTAGAGACGAAATTAGCTTTTACATACGAAATATTTTAGTTACTAAAAGTGTCATTATTATATTTTTAGAGACAAAATTAGATATTCAATAATGAATTACTTTATTTTTGGAATGAAAATTTTTGTCTGATAGAGTAAACCTTTTTGACACAAAATTGTTTTGTTCAACAAAATGTATTTCTCGGTAGCATTTTTAAAAATTTGTCACTGAAAGTTTTTTTTTTTTTGTTGGTTGGTATAGCCTTTTTAGTGACAATAAGAGCTGGTCTCCTGATTTTATTTTTTATTTTTTTTGTAGCAAAATGTTTAGTTTTTAAAACTAAAAAATTTGATTTCTAAAACTCTTATATGTTTTATTAATAGAATAGATATATATTAGAAAAAATATCAAAAAAATGAAAAGTAAAAAAAAAAAAAAAACTAATTACAAATTTATGAAAGTAAAATACTAATTTGCACAATTTAATGTATAAATCACTTGTACTTTCCTAAATTTGCAATTATTTTTTTACTTCTCATTCTCACTAATTTGATATTTTCCCTAAACATTATGTCAACCAACAAGAAGACTTAAAAATGTGGTTTCATCGATCATATATTGGAATCTAATTAATACTTCAAAGCTTCAATTTAGAATATGAAAAAAATGATGAATCTAATTAATTCTTCAAAGCTTCAAGTTAGAATATGAAAAAAATGATTTGTTAATTTCTCTTGAAATAATGATTAATAGTTCATGAGACTAAGGTAAAAAATTATCTGTGATTAATCATTTATTAAAATTAACTTTTTTTGTTGAGCCCATACAACCACTCGTCAATTAGCAGTTTATATGTAGGTCAATTTTGATGAGTGATTTAGTCTAAGAAGTACTGATCATAATATATATATATATATATATATATATATATAATTGTGTTTAATAATCATTTTTTAATTGTGAAATCATGTTAGTTAGTGTTTATCCATTGCATGAACAAAAAAACACAAGTTCTTTATTTTGTGAGGCTTTGTGATAGTCATCATTATAAACAAAAGCAAGAACTCCAACGTGACTTGTGAGTGATCATGGTGGATCATACACCCTATGCTTTGTCTTTGGGTTTGAGTCCTTTTGCTTCTTCTTAAAGGGATAAAAGACTTCAAAAAACTAGAAATAAAATGCAAATATGATTTTAGTGTTTCAAAAAGAAGTGACTCTTGATATATATATTTTAACAGGAATAATATTTTCAAATTAAGTAGGAATTTAAATTCTCCACTCTTTCCAAACAATATCATATATTCATGTAAAAATATTAGCTATTTAAAAGTAAAAAAACAATAATAGACCCCATAGTATTTAAAATCTTATCATTTTCCTCATAGAAGATTTCTAACAAAACCAAATTTATGAATAACACTGACACATAAATTGTATTACTATAGTAATCTCGTTACTAGTATACTACTACTAGTAGTTAGATTTTCATTTCCTTTCAGAATTTTTGTCATCTAAAAACAACGAATCAGACAGATTAATAAATTTTATGAACTTTCTGTTACTCATATAAGTTATTTTTATCATGATATTATATTTTCAAATTTCAAAGTTCTTAGGTCTTATTTGTGATAAACTAAAAAAGTCAAAAAGTCAAAAAATTATTAAAAAAATCTATACTGTTCAAGGGTAGCTTGTGGGGGAAGCCACTAGGGCAAAATTATTATTTTGCCCTTTGAATTCAACTACCCAAAAAGTCAAAAAGTTAAAAGTCCAAAAGATAATATGGTCATTTTGATTTTACTATAATATTTTGTTACATATCTTTTCATAAAAAGTTAAAAAGTTATCCTAAACATACATCTTTTTTTTTCTACTTTTTTAACTAAAAAGTCAAAAAATCTACTTATATACCACATCCCAAACAACTTGTAAGTTGCATGTCATGATGCATGGATAACAATTTTTTTTTAAAAAAAAAATTGTTAATTTATATAATTTAAGTTTCCTTTACCTACTCTACAATAGATGGAATAATCACATGTTATTTTATGTTAATAGTTTAAAATAAGACAAAATGTTTGAGAGTTCTAATTAAGCATTTTTAATTCACCCTCAATAATATAAAATGGATCTTACTCCTCACTCATCATCTTTCCTCTCTCTCTATCTCTCTCTATTCTCTATCTCTTCCATCTCATTAGAAGTCAAAATATGAGAAATATATTAGGAGATGTAATACTATTCTTAAAATAATAATAACAAGCTTTGGCCATTGCTTCTGTCATGTCCTCCATCAGATTGAAGAAGTGATATTGGGTCTTATGGGCCCATTTTTGGGCTCCGTATTGATGACTCAAACCGTTTATATTTTCAGATTTGTCGAGTACATTATACTTATAAAAAATCAAGTCGATTAGATAACAGCAATCATGTGTTTAGATCAGTTTTATATGAAAAAAAATTAATGAATAATAAGAAAATAAACGATTTATACAAAATTGATTTAAGCATGTGATTTACGTTATCCGATCAGATTTAAGTTTTTGCAAGAATAATGTACTTAACAATTTTTAAAATATAAATAATTTGAATTATCAAAGTAGAATCTAAAAATAAATTCATTAAGCTGAATTGGACAATCCAATCTAATTACAGACGCGTCAGTCCAATCCCATAAGCCTCTATATGACTATAGCGGATAGTAACCCGTAAGCATAGTTCCACATGAAAAAAAGAAAAAAAAGTTAAACCCATAAGCTATTATATGACTATGGTGGATAGTACTCTGACTAGTTAAACCCGTTCTCTCAAAGTGGCCTTAAAATTCATGGGTGGGATTGGCTTAGGATTGAAGTGGATCCCACATATACTTTGTTTGATTGGGTTATTGGCTCTTTGAATGTTAACTCCAGGTGATTGTCAGTCCTATACAGTAATGGGATTAGGATGCCTTGAATGCAGGTATCAATTCCACGACATAGCGTTCAAGACTTTTCTTTTTTCTTTTTCTTTTTCAGTGTGTTTGTAAATTTTTTACTTTATTTTTTTACTAATCATTTCTTACATTACTATTAAAATAAATACATTTTTATTTTATTTCTTTATTAACAATTCTCATATTAACAATCTTTTTATTGGTTATTTTTTTTATTAATAATTCCATCCAATTTAATTCACCAAACAAACATAACCTTTATATATATTAAAGCGGAGCAAGGATCCTCTAGAGTTTTTTTTCTCTAAAGTTTCCTAGAGTGGTGCATTGTATGGTTGAGATTTAATGATAAGTCACTTCAATTTTTCAGCATTAAATCTCAACCACACAATACACCACTTTAAAAAACTTTAGGAAAAAAATATTCTAGAGGATCCTTGGTGATTAAAGCGTGGCTGGTCTCAAGATGGGAATCATTACTACAGCCTTTTAATTTATAGTTTTTTTATTTTATTTTTTCTTTTCTCAAATGGATATTACAAGACAAAAGAGTCATTAGATATATTTAAAGGAAAATTATACTCTAGTGGAGTGTTGAAAATTTATTTTTAAATTAATGATAACATTATAAATATTAAAAAAATAAAATCATAATTTTTTTTTTATGTTTTTGTAATTAATTTTTGAAAGTTTATCTAACAAATAATATTTTTATATTTAAAAATAAATTATATTTTTTTCTTTTTATATTTAGCCACATTTCTAGTCATTAGATATATTTAAGCGTAAGTTACAATATATCCCTTTTATATTGAGTTGTATTTCCCTTTATTTTGTTTTTTCATGTTTCAAATTTTTCTTAATTTATTGAAAAAAGTAATTTATTTAAAAAAATTAAAAAGAAAATAAAACATTCATAATCACATAACATAAAAATATCTTATTATATATAATTCACATATCTGATACAAACTTAAATCCTAATATAATATATTTTTATATTACTTGAGAACTAACGTATGATTTTTTTGTCTTATTTTGAGCAAGAGCTAGTTTTATGAGGAAATTAGAAGGGACCAAAAAAAAATAAGATCGCACATAAAAAAGGACAAAATATAATTTATCCTATGTTTAAATATGATACAACACAAAAAAGGGGCTCTATTTTTACACAGTATTTTCTTTATATGCACACACTTAATGAATAAATTTTATATTATAATTTTACTACTAAATAAAATTGCTAATATAGACATGAGTACACACATTTGCGTTGGGATCCTCTAGAGTGAAATGGTAGTGATCTGGTGGAGCGAATTTGTGAGGGTTGACACCTATCCGACTAATAGAACCGAGGGTTTAGATCAATCCCTTACCAAAACAACGTCATTTTGGTGAGGTGAAAAAAAAAAATGGAAGACAGAGAGAGAGAGAGAGAGAGAAGACACCATAGCCCTTGGAGTTCTTCTCTATCTCCGACACGCTCTCATTTCCACCCAACGACCCCACCCTACCATTCCCTCCCCTCCTCTTCTTCTCCTCTCTTCTTCTTCTTCTTCTTCTGATGCTACGCCGGAGTTCCGTGGCCCCTTACAGTAGTGACAAGACCATCTGAACTTGAAAAATAGTTCCCCACTGGTCCTTTCGAATGAAAGGTCAGGCATTAATCTTTGAAAATATGCTTAAGAAATTAAAGGAAAAGTACCGGAAAAAAAAAAATCTATATATCATCTATCTTTCAAGATTTTTGTTTTTTTCAGGTTATTTTTTTCAAAAACATTGCACAAAAAGCAAACTTAAAGAAGGATTTTTGTGTCCCTTTGGTTTTCTTAAATCTAGGCTAAAAGAGGTTGATTTATTTACAACCCTTTTTTGATCCTTTGGTATTTGAAGAAATTTATTGTAGTTATTTTTCTAGGTTTTTCTTGTTTTCCATAAAATCTTGATATGTTCTTTGGTTTGGGTTAAGAAACAGATTGATTTTCCTGTTATTGTTTTTGGTACTTTGTAAATTTTTGGTGTTAAGGAATGGTAGCTACAATGGATTCATGGAGTAGTAGTAGTTCACTATTTCAGTCAGATTCAGACCCATTTAGTGGTAATAACTCCGACATAGCAGCAGAAAAACAGAAGAAGAAGAGAGGAGAATGGAAAGAATGGGGTCGTTGGGAGAGAAGCAGAGTGTGCCGGAGACGGAGAAGAACTTCGGTGGCTGTGGTATCTTCTCTCTCTCTCTCTTCGTTTCTCTTTTCACCTTTCTTTTTTTTTTCTTTCTTCTTTCAATTTACTCACCGAAACGATGTCGCTAAAGTGAGTTTAAATCTCAGCCCTTGGTTGGTGAGTGGTTCACGTGTCGACTGCTTCTCATTCACTATAGGAGATCATTGTAAGGTATTACTCTAGAGGATCTTAACGCCACACGCTTAACCTCAAATTTAAATTTTCTCAGAAGACATATTTACAATTAAAAAACTATCACTACATATCCATTGGAAGTGTTAAATTAAACACAATAAACCCTAGTTTTATTCTCCATTATTTCTCACTCAACCCTTCAAAATCCACACCTTCTAAGAGTCTCACTACAAGATTTTTCACTTTTGGCAACTAAATTTTTAGTCGTCAAAAGTCAATCTTTAGTCGCCAAAGGCCTTTAGCGACAAAAATATTTGGTCGCAAAATTAGTCGTGGAAGAATTGTCAGGAAAGATCATTGGCGACTAAAATTTTAGTCGCCAAATGTACTAAATTGCTGACTAAGTTTTTAGTCGCCAAAAGGTTTGAAATAAAATTAATATCATATTTTCGGCGACTAATTTTTTTTGTTCCTAAAAACTTCACTTATTTTTAACGACTAAGCATTTAGTCGCAGAAAAGATTTTTAGCTACTAAATATATTAATTGCCTAAAGTAAATAACAATGCTTTGGCTACTAAGCTTTTAGTCGGCAAATATTTTGGGTATGTTTGGTTTGAGTTTTAGAGATGAGTTTTAGAAAAAAATTTCCAAAAAATTGTTTGGTTTGAAATTTTTCTCGAAAAATTTTCAAAATCACTTTCTCTCTATTACACATCAATCAATCACTTTTTGTCTCCCCTCTCTCATTCTCAATCACTTTTTCTCTCACACATATTTACTCAATTACAACAAAATATCAAATCATCCCAAACTCCAAAACTACTTTCAAATATACAACCAAACAAATCAAAAAAATTTCTAAAACAACTCTCCCAAATTTTTTTCAAAAACAACTCTCCCAAAAACAAACTAAACAAGCCCTTTGTGTTTTAGCTACTACACATTTGGTCGCCTAAAGTCACACATTTTTTGCTACTAAATTTTTAGTCGCTAAAAGTTTTTTTTATGCTTCGGCTTATTTTTTTTAGCTACGAAATATTTTAGTCCCCAAATGTTTGATTTTTTTTTGTTACAAAATATTTTAGTCGCCAAATGTTTGATTATCGCAAAATTATAATTTCTTCACAACCTGTCTATATTCCATGCAACCTGTAATATGTATTTAAACAAAACAATACGTATAATATCAATCATTCCACATCAACATCCGTATACAAAAAATGAATAACTTTAAATGTCAAAGTCCATACAAACCAACTATTGTCCAAACTAAAATAATAATTGCATAAAAAATATAAAATCATACAAAAATCAAGCCTTCCATATACAAAAAATGCATATACTAACATGCGAAATGGCCATTTGGCATGGTACAAATTACCATCGCAATCTGTACCACGACAAAAGGTGATCTATGTACCATGACAAAGGTGATATATGTACCACGATAGAAGGTGATGTATGTACCACGGCAGGCATTACCAATTGGTTTCCAAAAGTTTTCTGTATTCGAAATAGTGAACTACACAAGCCGAGGATGACAAAAGTATTAGTTGTATACAAAAGTGTAATTTCTTCTCTATATACCAAAATAGATTATCCACAAGTCTACGCAAAAAGCCATCTACAAAAAAAAGATTGCAATTGGTTACAAAATATCAATTGATCCAGACATAGGAAAAAGGTTGTAACATGCATTTAAGGTAGAACAATCTATAAATGCCTTCTTGAAAATAAAAGCATATATATGTATCATGCAATATTTATTCTAACCAACTACACAAAAAATCTTTTCTATAATTTCTTCGTCTTATAAATATACAAAGGCAATTATTTGAATCTGTGAATGTTTTTTTCATAAAGTTGTCAATCTTTAAACTAGAGTTGGTTAGGTTTCCTTTTTATCTACATGTCGTAGTTGTGGTTGTAAATTGTAGTGGCTGTAAACATATACTACATCAGACCTACAACTTTCCATTGTCGTACTATTTTGAGGTTTTCCTTCTAAGCTTCATATTGTTATTTTCATAGATCACCAATGTCTCTCCCTTCTTGAGGAATTTGCAAAGGATCCTAAGCCTATTGTCTAGTAGATCTGTGAAGTTGCCCTAAGCATGGTTGAGGTACTCATTTTTATTATTGTGGGCTGAAACGACTAAACATAATATGTTTTGTGCAGTACTTCTTTATGCAAATACCTCAAATTCAAGAAGTTTCATACTAAATCCGGTTCATTGCAATTTTCATTTAGTCTGGTTATTTTATCTGCCAGAAAATGAAAGAAATAATCTTACTCCAATATGAAGATTATCTACGTTACAAAAGTCAGTGCCTTAAAGACATATAATATGTAATTTGTTATGTTTGACTTTGAAAGGCCAATCATATTTCATGAGGAGAACTTCTATAATGGAACCATAGAAAAGTTAAACACGTAGCAACACAGTTTTGATCAGCTTGTCGTGTGGCACTTCTTGTACCTTTTCAAGATATAGCGGCGAGCACCCAACCTATGAATGCTATTTACATTTTATCTATTGTCATAGGTCCTATTTGTCATAGGGAAGCTGTTCGTGACAGCCACAAGGTGGTTCGGGGGCAGTTTTGAAATTTCGCCCCCAGAACGACATTTTTCGACTAAGTTTAAGGCGTTTTCAGCTCTAACTCCCAACCTACCGGTCCGAATTACATTTTGTCAGTTGTCACAGGTCCTATTTGTCACAAGGTAGCTGCCCATGATAACCATATAGTTGTTCTGGGACTATTTTGAATTTTTACCCCGGGAACGCCCTTTTTTGACTAAGTTTAAGGCGTTTTTGGCTTTAACGCCCAACCTACGGGTCCGAATTACATTCTATCTATTGTGACAGGTCCTATTTCTCACGGGGGAGCTGTCTATGATAGTCACCCAGTTGTTTGGGAGCTGTTTTGAATTTTCGCCCCTGGAACGCCCTTTTTCGATTAAGTTTAAGGCTTTTTTAGCTCTAACTCCCAACCTACACGTTCGAATTATATTCCGTCTATTGTCACAAGTCATATTTTTCATGAAAAAACTAGCCATGACATCCATATGATGGTTCAGGGGCTATTTCGCAGTTTCGCCCCCTTAACACCATTTTTCGGTTAAGTTTGAAGTGTTTTTGGCTCTAACTCCAACCTACAAGTGCAAATTACATTATATGTGTTGTCACATGTCCTATTTGTCACAGAGAAGCTAGTCGTGATATCCATAGGGTGGTTCAGGGGCTGTTTCACAGTTTCGCCCTCTTAACGCCCTTTTTCGGTTAAGTTTAAGGCATTTTTGGCTCTAACTCCCAACCTACACGTGCGAATTACATTCCGTCTATTGTCATAGGTCTTATTTTTCATAAGGAAGCTATCAGTGACAGCCACACAATGGTTCAGGTGCTGTTTTCAACTAAGTTTAAGGCATTTTCGGCTCTAACTCTCAATGAGTCCGAATTACATTCCATCTGTTGTGGCAAGTCCTATTTGTCACGAGAAAGCTTTCTGTGACATCCACATGGTCGTTCAAGGGCTGTTTTGAATTTTCACCCCCGGAATGCCCTTTTTCAACTAAGTTTGAGGCATATTTGGCTCTAACTCCCAATCTACACGTGCGAATTACATTTCGTCTATTGTCATGAGTCCTATTTGTCATGGAAAAGCTGGCTGTGACATCCATACGGTAGTTCGGGGGCTGTTTTGCAGTTTTGCCCCCTTAATGCCCTTTTTCGGTTAAGTTTGAGTTGTTTTTGGCTCTAACTCCCAACCTACAAGTGCAAATTACATTTTGTCTGTTGTCACAGGTCCTATTTGTCATGGTGAAGTTGGCAGTGACATCCATAGGACGGTTCAGGGATTGTTTCACAGTTTTGCTACCTTAACGCCTTTTTTCGATTAAGTTTGAGGCATTTTTTGCTCTAACTCCCAAGCTATACGTGCGAATTGCATTCCATCTATTATCATAGGTCCTATTTTTCATAGGGAAGTTTTCCGTAACAACCATACGGTGGTTCGGGGGTTATTTCAAATTTTTGCTCCTAGAATGCCTTCTTTCGACTAAGTTTAAGGCGTTTTTGGCTCTAACTCCAATCCTATGGGTCCGATTTACATTCTGTCTATTGTGGTAGTTCCTATTTGTCACGGGGAAGCTGTCTATGACATCCACACAATGGTTTGGGGGTTGTTTTGAATTTCACCCCGGAATGCCCTTTTTCAACTAAATTTGAGACGATTCTGGCTCTAACTCCCAACTTACACGTGCGAATTACATTCCGTCTATTGTCACAGGTCCTATTTTTCACAATGAAACGGGCCGTGACATTCGTACAGTTGTTCGAGGGCTGTTTCACAGTTTTGCCCCCCCCTTTTTTTTTGAATCAGCAAAGAAAACTTTATTGATGAAGAAAGCAATAAACATGCGAAAACTTACATCAACAAAGAAGGGAAGTGCAAATAGCATCATAACTAACCTAACCAATCCCAACTAGGTTGGCACCGATTAGGAAGCCCAATCCTTTGCTAGCACTTAACCCATGATTGGTGAGGAACCAATCAAAAGAACCAAAAAGAAGGAAAGAGAAAACAAGTAGCAGACTTGCTGTAGACACCCCATTTTTGACCGACCTTGAGACTCAGACGTCACCAGTTGAGTGCTCGATGATATTACATATTGTGCTCATTTAGAAGTTTCAGAGTCTTGGCTGCGAGCCTGGCCTTTGGACTTTCGGACTCTTTCACGCCTTACCTCGGTTTGCGAACTAGGCTCGATTTTCTCTGTTTCTCTTCCCGAAGGGAGGGAGAGGTCTCGTAGACCATCTCTCAGTGGCCGTAGGCTACGTTTCGTGGTCGTAGGCCATTTCGCCCGTTTGGAGTCCGGTTTCCGATTTTTCGGAGCCGTTGGCCGTGTGCCTCGGTTCGGGACCGCTTAACCATCTCCGTTTGCTCCGGTTTTTGGCATACGTCTTATTTGCTCCATTTTGAGGGACATTGCAGTCCGAGAGACCAACTTCGTGGTCGGACACCACTTCCGTGCCTAACAGCCCACTTTCGGGGCCCCGAACTGCGTGTTTTGGCTCCCAAATCTTCATTTTACATCGATTTTGGTTCATTTTTTGCAGGGACCTTTGTTTCATTGGTAAGAAGGCCGTAGAAGGGTGGGAGGCCAGTAATTGTTCTGTCAGCCAACTTTATCCCTTCATCGCCCTCCGTCGCCCGATTTTTCTCACTTCAAAGCCAATGTTGACCATCCTTGGGCCATTTTCTTGCACCCTAAACCCCATATTTGTGATGTACACATCTTGGAGGCCACCAATATTTGGTGGCCGGCTAGTAATTATTGTTGAACCTTTTGAACCCCTTTGAAAAGTGGGTTGTTCTCTCTCCTGGTTCACTATTTCCAGTGTTTAACCACAGGGTTGTGTTGTGCACACATCAGAAGCTCTCTTTTTGGGGTGGCCGGCCACTAATGCTTCTTGACCCTTTTGACCCCTAGCCGACCGGCCATGGGAGGTAGCCGACCGGCCATCTAAACCCTAGATAGCTGGCCGGTCATGATCCTTGCACCCTGTTCCTCACAGCTGTATATTGTGTTTCCCCCCAGATTGTGTATCTGGAGGGGTGCATTTTTGGAGGGAAACTTGGATTGTTTTCCCTCCATTTTTCCCCCCATTTTTCCCCCTCTTTTGTCTATGTAACAGCAACTCCATCTGCTGGTTTGAGGGTTACAACATTTGCCTTAGGCCCCTTCCATTGTATCTCTCTCCCTTTACACTTCCAAGCTTCAAACCTCTCAAACCCGACACCATTTCTTCACCAACCCATAGCCCCACCCTTCCATCCTTCATTCCAAAAGCTTGAGGTTGCTCTCCAAAGCTAAAGAGCCACCAAAATCAAGCCAAGAGTTGCCAAAAGATTGGTCTACAAGGGTAAGCTCCATTTCCCCCTTTTTGGTCCATAGTTTGCATGCTTTCTTAGCCATACTTGCTTGCTGTTTTGGGCTCCGACCCTAACTGGAACTAGGC
This sequence comes from Camellia sinensis, assembly GCF_055761805.1. Taxonomy (NCBI): domain Eukaryota; kingdom Viridiplantae; phylum Streptophyta; class Magnoliopsida; order Ericales; family Theaceae; genus Camellia; species Camellia sinensis. Next base: position 184,607,798 of record NC_138969.1, on the reverse strand, counting down.
TTATTTTGAGTTATTTTTCATGTTTGTTTAAGGGTATTTACCTGTTTGAGGTCTCCTTGTTTCACTTGCTTCATTATCTCCCTTGTATGCCATCTTCTTGTGTAGTATTTTTGGCCTATGTATAAACTGTTTTGAGCTCTGTCATGAACTGAAAAGTGGCTTATTTTGAGCCTTTCTTCGACATTGTTGAAGGAATCATTTCTGTTTGAGGTTTTCATTTATCACTTGCCATTATATCCCTCTTTTGGCCTCATTTTTGCATGATTTGTTAGCCTCTTAAGCTTCTATTTTTGGGCTCTGATCTGAACTGTAAGTGGCCTTATTTTGATTCCCTCTTCATGTTTTATTAAGGGTCTTTTACGGTTTGAGACATCCTTTTTGTACTTTGTGTTATAGCTCTCTTTTTGGCCTTGTCTTGCATAGTATTTTGAGCATGCTTGTGCACTGTTTTTGGCTCGGCCACCAACTGAAAAATGCCATGTTTTGGGTCCCTCTTCAACATTGTTGAAGGGCCCTCTCATGTTTGAGGCCAGCAGCCATGACTTGCTTCTTTATCTCGCATTTAGGGCCATTTTTGCATGCTAGCTTAGCCCCATTTGCGTTCGCTATTTGGCCTTCCTTAAAACTGTAAATATGCTTTTTTTGGGGCTTCCTTGAATCTGTCTTCACATTTCATGATCAAATAATGCATGCTTTGTATAGCTATAGGTCATTGCGTATGCTTAGTTTTGCATTTCGGGTCACATTCCATGCTTCGGGTGTCATGCTTTCATGATTCGGGGCTGTTTTGCATCATATTTCACTTCTGAAATTTGCATGTTTGCATATCATAGTTCATGCCTTGCCATGTCTTGTTAGAGTGCCATTTGGTGCCTTAGGGTCGGTCCTCGGTTTGCGTGCATACGTGTACGCATCTCGAGTGTCTCATTTTCATCTCATGGCCTCCTATGTGAGTGTGGCTGAGGTCCACTCATGTTGGTGTAAGCCCATATTGCATTGTGTATGCCATTTCATTTCATAGCATTGTGTATGCTAGGTTGTATGTTAGCGCATTGTGTATGCCATGATATCTCGTGCATTGTGTATGCCATTTCATAGCATTGTGCATGCTATGTTGTATCTTAGTTACATTTCATACATATCATGCATATTGCATCGTGTTTGGGGTAGGAGTTAGCCCGAGCACAGGAAACGAGGGACGTTTCGTACTCCGAGTGACGGAACGTATCTCAATTCCCAGTCACCGACACTCCGGATTATCTATGATGGAGTTAGGTCTTGTTGTGTTTATATGTGCATTCATTCTATATTGAGTTGCACAACTCGACTCCTCGGCCATCATGCATCGATATGCGTGATTGATGGCACGAGGATCGAGGCATGCATACATTTGTGAAAATACATTGCTATGCCCATTTTCTGCTCTCTGTTGCAGCAAATCAAGAATTAGCAACCTTCCGGAGCTTGGCGCGCTTTCCAAGAATAAATGTAAAACAGAGGCTAATTGGGGCATCCCAGTAGATTTCCGCGCAAGGCAGCCCAGACATGCATCATCCATCATCTGAAGAAGAGTCAAGGCAGTCCATGGCTTGCATGCCAGTTTATTATTTTTCTTAGTTAATTTGTAAATTAATTAGGATTTTTGTATTTATTCGGGACTGTATTATTTATTCATTCGGGACTATATGTTATTTTATTCGGACCCTCTGTGCGAGGGCATAATTGTAATAAGTGTGCGTTTGTGTGATGCATGTCTTCCAACCCCACGTCTTTCTCCCTTTTATTTACCAGCTTATGATGGTTAGATTAGGGCATATTTCAATTAGCATACAGTATGATAGCATGTTTGCATTCATTCATCTATTTTGCATGCACCGGGCTTGGCGCATCATACTAACTGCATCGTATTTTCAATTCCAAATTGAATACATGTTAGCTGTAGCATTTCATATGCCATGTCTAGAATAGCCGAGCCTGCTATAGTTGCATTTTGCATGTGTTGCATTAGGCATTTCTGTATAATTAGGATCATGCATGGATTTCTAATTAGCTTTTGTTTTGGCTTGGAGTACTCGGTGAGTTTTATGCTTTAGCATCCTTGCATGCGTGTGAGTGACTGCCATGAATAGCATGCTTACCATGAGGCTATTTGCTTATGTGATATAGCTGCCTGAATGCCTGTGGGTGAAGGTTGGGTCATTTGGATTGGAACAAATCATCAACTGTGAGTTTTAAGCCCACTAGATAGTGGCAAAACCATCTTTTCTTAAGCCCACCTGAGGGTGGCAAAATCTGCATCTTTAAGCCTACTTGCGAGTAGTAAACCATCTTTCAAAAACAAACATGAAATGTTTTGTTCCAATTCAGGCGATACTTGTATGCTATGCGCATCACATAGTAAATCTAGGCTAATAACCGGGATAAGAACACACAATGTTTTCAAAAATAGATATCATGGTTAGTAGAGGCCGATCTTTGATCGGCCGAGCGGGGGTTCTCACGAAGTGACCTTCCCCAATCGTACCCAAGTTCCCGAGCCGAGGCAACTTTGGTGATGACGGACACGTGGCCTTAGGCAACGAGTCAGGGTTTCCTAAATTTCCCCAAAATAAAACATTTAGGTGGCGACTCTGTATCTGGCAAAACAGTCCATGTTTGGCACTTCTTTTCTAAAAAAATCTGTTTTCTGAAAAACGATTTGCTGGATTTGGACTCTTTGGTTCAGATTAAGAACCGTGACAATTTGAGAGTCCTGAGCTGTAGTGACCCCAAATGAACAGAACGGGACCCATCCTCCCGGGGCGTTCGGGGACGTCTACACTTGCTTTCTAAGGCCTTTTATGAGCAGACCAGCTTTCCACTCAGACACCTATTTGCAGCCACCAATCAAACTTATACAGCAAACAGATCTCCAAAACCATACAGGAGACTAGGAACCAACCAGCAAACACTAGCCTCAATCCTGCTCTCCTAAACATCAGCTTCAATCCTGCACTCCAATCATCCTGCAGCAGCAGGCCCACCAAATTAGCATAGTGCAGATCAGCCACAGATCAACACCCAGATGGCAGCTTATTCCCAACAGAAGGCAGCTTATTGATGTATATCAGAAGGCAGTTTATTCCCAATAGATCATCACCCAGATAGAACAGCCATTTGTGTAAATTGGGGGTTGGCCCCCCAATAGAAACTAGCACACACCCTGCAGCCTTAAACTTCAATCAAATAAGCCAACATTTCAAAAAGCAAGAAGCAAACCTCCAAACAGTGGCCATGCTCCCAAACACCAAGAGCCACATGCACAGCACACCCATTAACCAATACAGATATTTCTCCCTCCTAGAAAAGCAGTCTGAGTTTCACCGATAATTAAGGGCAGCACTAGCTTCAGTCTACAAGTTAGAACTTTAGCCAAAATTTTGTATAGAGAGCTCACAAGACTAATAGGTCTATAGTCAATTAGACCATTAGGATTCTCCAGCTTGTGGATGAGAGTAATGAAAGAACTATTGTTGCCATAAGTGAGCTTGCTATGGGTGTGAAAATCTTTAAAGAATTGCATGATAACCTGCTTCATGATCTTCCAATATTTCTGATAACACAACAGGTTAAACCCATCAGGTCCTGGTGCTTTGTTGTTATTGCATTCCTTTATAGCTGCCATAACCTCATTCTCCTTGAATTCTGATACAAGATGCTGAGAAATAAGACCTGGCTCAATCGATTTGAACTCCCCTCAAAAAAAAAAAAAAAAAAAAAAAAAAACACGCCTGTTTTGCCCAAGATTCAACAAAATGACCCTTGAAATGGAGCAACACCTCCAGTTTAATCCTGTTAGGATCCTCATAAGCTACCCCACTAACTGAAATAGAGTTGATAAGGTTTCTACTCTGTCTAGTGCTAACAGAGACATGGAAAAACCTCATGTTTTTATCACCATTCAAAGTCCAATTTAATCTAGATTTTTGTAACCATAACCAATCCACCATTCTATAAATCTTCCACACTTCACATCTGATCACTCTTCTTCTTTCTTTTTCTGTATCAAGTAATGGTCTAGCCTCAGCAACTATGTCAATTGCATGCAATTCTTCTTTTGATTCCTTAAGCTTTGTGTTGATATTACCAAACACCTCATTATTCCATTTTTTTAGCTCTAACTTTAGAAGTTTCAGTTTTTGCAAAATTATGTACCCAGCCCAGCCCTAAATAGTGATGTTGTTCTAGAAATTAGCAAAGAACTTAGAGAAAGAGGGGTGCAAGGTCCAAGCATTAATGAACCTGAAAGGCCTTGGGCCCCAATCTCTTTCATCCTCCATCATCAACAATGGGCAGTGATCTGAAACCGACCTGGGCAACCCCCAAAGCTTCAATTTGAAGTTAGTCAACCATTCAGGACTGAGCAACACTCTATCGATTCGGTTCCACTTCTCTGATTCCTGGGCATTACACCAAGTATATTTCCTTCCCAAAAGAGGTAGATCATTGAACACACATGTTCTAATAAACTCATTAAAATCATTCATTCCCTTATCTCTTCTAGAACAGCCCACTTTCTCACCCATATGTCTGATTTCGTTGAAGTCTCCTCCCAAGCACCAAGGTTTTGTGAAGGAAACCTTGAGATTTGACAGGTTTTCCCACAGTCTGAACCTGTTGTTAGCATCATTTGGAGCATAGACATTTACCAAAACACAATCAAAGGAGTTATACAGTAGACCTGAGAGCAAAATATACCTCATAGTGCAGAAACACTTGGATCCCAAATGCATAGGAGTCCACCAGCAGTGCCTTCTGGATCCACAAACATATACTCCATTTTCTTGCTCCCCTAAAGCCCTCTAACCACAATATCTGATACCACAGCTTTCTTGGTTTCTTGAAAGAAAGCAATATCAATAGATCTGTCCTTTAATAGCTTCTTAATTCTACTTTTCTTCACAGACTTTCCTAACCTCCTAATATTCCAAGATAATAGCTTCATGATGAAACAAATGAAACACTCAGAATCCCCCTTCCACAGCAACTTACTATTTTGTCTTTCCATCTTTGTTAACTCTCTCCTTATCTTTTAACTCTAATTCAATAATCTTGGCTAATGCAGCATCTTCTTGCCTATTAAAATTGATACCAAGAGTTTTCCCTAATTGGATACTGGTTGTGGCTTCATGAAGAAGGTAATTTTGGCTTGATTCCGCCTCAAACAAATCTGATTGTGCAATTCCAGCAGCTGCTGGTCTGTATATTACAAATTTGGAGATGGATTTGTGAACAGCTTTGTGGCCATAGAGTCTAGAAAACTTGGAGTACCCTTCGAACTGGGCCTTTTTTTTCCTCATATTCATTTGGGCCATCATTAATTCAAGGCCCAGGAAAATCCTTATGAGAGGCCAAGATCCCATTGTTACCAGGCCTGAAATCACAACGTTCATTGGGCTGCTCATTGGGCCAGAGTGAAGAACCAAGAATTAAGCTATTGCAAATTGATTGTGACAAGGTTAATGCCAATCTGAGTACCCTCTTTAGATTCGTTCAATCTATTGTTGAAACCAGGTGTAGAAACTTGCTCTACACACCTCTGATTGCCATCATTACTTTTTGGCCTGTGCTCTGACTTCTCTAGCATCATTACCTCTACACATGCTCCTTCCTCTCTATAGCAGCCTTCATCCCTCTGTGTCTCCTCAACTACTGTGCTTGCCATTTCTCTACTGTGACAAGCTGAAGGCTCCTTCCTCAATGCTCCCATATTGACACATGCCAGCTCAGCTGTATGCTTACCGCTCTGTGCTGCCATTTCCTCATCTAGCATATTTACGCATGCCAGCTCAGCTATAGGCTTACCACAATGTGCTGCCACCTCATCATCTTCTTTCTTCCTTCTACTATTCTCCTTATAGATATTTTCTCTCTCTTTACTGCTGTACCTTTTAATGCAGATGCAAACTTCAATACCATTATGCTTCAAGATATTGATGTCTGCTATATGATCTTCACACACAAAGATGGGGTAGAATTGACCCTTGCACTCTAGGACTATAGTTTTGTTAATAGGCTCCATATATGGCGTAGCCAATCTGATTTTGGCATATGAGAAAGACTTTTGATTAGTATTATTACCATCCAAACTGAGGACAATACCCCATATGTTTCCGATGTTGTTGAAAGTGTTTCTGTTCCAAAAATTTAATGGTATACCATAGCACCTCAACCACAAACACCTCTCTTGTTCATAGTGGAAATCCGGCTTCCATTCCCCTACCGACTGGCTATATTCCTTGAACCATTCTTTGATATTGCAGATTTTAGATTTCAGCTCCTCCTAGGAACTGAAGGTTAAGATTACCTCACGCCCACCCCCCTTTCTGACTAACACCTGACCCAGCCCTTTCTCCTTCAAAACTTTCCTAATGTCATGCAAGGAATATTCATTCTTGAGTCTGATTATTGCACTCTCATAAAGCCATCCATGTCCAACTTCGTCAACTTTTATGGTTGTGTTTACACTTCTAGCTACCACAGGCATGTTTCCTTTTAGTACCTCTGCATAGGATTTTTGCCCGGCATATGACGATTGGCCCCTGATGTTGCCTGTGCCTAAAAATCTACTCATGGGTTGCGATCTCCTTTTACTCTATTCCACCGGTGAACCCCTTTCATGAGTAGCTTTTTTAACTTCTAGCTCTCTATTATCCACCAACAGCCCATTAGCTTTTTTAATAGCAATATCAGCTACTACAGAGCAATCGAACCTCACAAACCCAAATCTTGAGTTTGTCACTACCTTTCTTTTGAAAGGTATATTGGCATCCTTCACGATACCAAACTTTGCGAAGAATTTGAACAAGGATCTAACATCCATTGATTGAGGTAGGTTGTCCACGAAAATCGTAAAGAGTCCATGGCTTGATTCATTGCGTTTTGATCCACCTCCATTCCAATACCTCACTACCGGAATCCAACCACCACTGCCCCTTCATCGTTCTATGTCTCACTTTACTTAGTAATATTTTTCCAGTTTTGCCCATTTAACGTCCATTTTTTATTAAGTTTGAGGCATTTTTGGCTCTAACTCCCAACCTACGAGTGCAAATTATATTCTATCTATTGTCACATGTCCTATTTGTCATGGAGAAGCTGGCCGTGACATCAATACGGCGGTTGAGGGGTTGTTTCGCAGTTTCGCCACCTTAACGCCCTTTTTCGGTTAAGTTTGAGGCTTTTTTTGCTCTAACTCCCAACCTACATGCGAATTACATTCCATCTATTGTCACTGGTCCTATTTGTCATAAGGAAGCTGTCCGTGATCGCCACACGGTGGTTCAGGGGCTATTTTGAATTTTTTTCCCTCGGAACGCCTTTTTTAGACTAAGTTTAAGGCGTTTTTTGCTCTAACTCCCAACCTACATATGCGAATTACATTCCATCTATTGTCACAAGTCCTATTTGTCATGGCGAAGCTGGCCGTGACATCTATACGGTGGTTCAGGGGCTGTTTCGCAGTTTCGCCTACTTAACCCCCTTTTCGATCAAGTTTGAGGTGTTTTTTTCTCTAACTCCTAACCTACAAGTGCAAATTACATTTCGTCTATTGTCACAAATCCTATTTGTCATGGAGAAGCTGGTTGTGACATCCATAGGGCAGTTCAGGGGCTATTTCGCAGTTTTGCCACTTTAACGCCCTTTTTCGGTTAAGTTTGAGGCGTTTTTGGCTTTAACTCCCAACCTACACATGCGAATTACATTTCGTATGTTGTCACTGATCCAAGGCGTGCTAATTAAGGTGTTTTTCCATAGGTCCTATGTGGGTTTTTTTTTTTTTAAGTTTATCATTTAAGGAAATTCCATTGTTGTGATAACATGGGAAATATGCATCATTAAATATTCTCTCCGCTCCTCCTTTTTTTTTTTTACATAATTAATTAAATAGGTAATGAATTAATGTGTTCTTGCTTTTCTCCTTTTATTTGTATAATATAAAAACAATTCCAAGTGCTCCAAAATAATAATGTCAATATGTGAAGTATTTGTGTAGCACTTTTAGTATCATATGCATAAAGTTCTTCTTACAAAATAGGATGATGACCATCTCAACTCGACAACAGAGATGTGTGTCGTAAAACCACATTGTTCAGATGATTAACTTGTTCTTGTTGCACCTCCCTTGCTTCTTTTTTTTCCTTCTTTTACTTGTTTCATCATCTCATCCCTTGTTTTTTTTTTTTTTCCTTCTTCTACTTCTTTCATCAGCTTCTCTCTCTCCCTCCTCATCTCTTGACAATCTCTCTAGCACTATTCTTTCTCCTTCATTAACTCTTCGTGATCTCTTTGGCATTCCTCACGAAGAACCTCCATCTCAGCTCTCATTGCCTCTATATGTTTGTCATGAGCTCATGTCGCACTATCATATAGTGAAAAGGAACGTGTGCCAATACCAAATCCATGCAAGAAATTCCTTCTCTGGCCAAGCACTTGCTGTGAAATCTCCTCATGTCAATGGCCTCCCCGCTTCCGTGGTTGTCACTTGTAGATTCACCATCTCATCATATCATTGCAAAAAAAAAAAAAAAAAATTAAACTATTTAACAAAAGCACAAAGAATAACATGCAATTTGTGCAACTAGATACTAATTAATATTAAATACAATTTAAAAAAGAGTTCAATACTTACATGTAGCTCACCACATTTGGGATGAATCCATTCGTTTGTCTTCTTCGACTTGTGTGATTTCAAATAAAATTCTGAAAAATCCAACTCTCCATTCTCATCTACCTGTTAATTTGAAATAATAAAATTAATTCGTCAAAGTAGTAACCATGACTTTTGGTTACATAAGTGATAACAAATATTTTTCAAATGAATAATTTCTCACCACGCTATTGGAAATGACCGAAATCCACTTGAATGATTGTATGGTAGCATACTCCTATTTGCTTTTCCAGTTATTAAGAATGGCAACGGGGCGGGGCAGGGCGGGGCGTAGCGGGGCCGGGGATCGCACTCCCCGTCTCCGGCCCCGATCCCCGACCAGGAGCCTATCACCGTCCCCGCCCCTGCCCCCGCCCCCAACGGGGATCGGGTTTCCCCGACCTTGAAAACTCCCCAGTCAAAAAAAAAAACAATATAAATATCCAACAAGAACAATAGATCGAACAACACCACCAAATCATATCTGTTCATCATCATGATCATGATCATCATCAACAACAATAACAACACACCCAGATTTAAAATATATATTCAACAGATTGAACAGATCTGAGCTCAAATGTAAAAAATAAAAAATAAAAAATAAAAAATCTAAAGCATTCAGAGAGAGAGATGTCAAGAACAAGCACCCTATTTGGAGGCATACCCAACAGACATACCCTATTTGGAGACATACCCTATTCATCATCTTCCTCATCAACCCAAGTTCTAAAAAAGTAATACCCAACAGACATACCCAAAACCACAGCGCAAAGCACACCTCCATTGAACGACATGATCGAGAGGAAGGGGTTCTCGATCGGCAGTCGAACTGAGGAAGAGAAGGAGGGAGATTGCCGCCGACGAAGGGAGAGGAGCCGCCGACGAGGGGGTTTTGCAAAGAGAGAGAGGAGCTGCCGATGAGGGGTTTCTGTGAAAAGAGAGAGAGAGACAGAGAGAGAGAGAGACAGAGAGAGAGAGAGAAAAACCGAGAGGTATGGATGAAAGGCGGTGTGATGTGAGAGGTGGTTGTGTTTTAGCTTAGGGTTTGGTTTATATATATATATATATATATATATTGGGGTATAATAGTAATTTCACATCGGATAAATGGAATCGGGCCGGGTACAGGGTTGGGACACTTATCCCCGTCCCCAGTCTAAAACTGATCGGGGATTAGTTTTTGAATACCATTCCCACCCCGTTGGGGATATTTTTCGGGAAAAAATTGCTCAAATCGAGGTCGGGAAGTCGAGTCCCCGTCGGGTCGGTGTAGACACCCCATTTTTGACCGACCTTAAGACTCAGACGTCATCGATTGAGTGCTCGATGATTGTGCATGTTTGTGCTCGTTTCGAGTTTTCGGGGTTTTCGATTGAGTGCCTTGCCTCTGGGCCTCTGAACTCTTTGTGTTTTGGCTCGGTTTGTGGACCAAGCCTTGTTGACCTTGCCTGGAGGGAGAGAGAGGTCCATAGACCACTTTTTGTGGTCGTAGACCACTTTTCCCTACGGTAGGCTAGTTTCTGGTTTCCGGAGCCTTTGGTCGAGCGCCTTGTCTTGCTTCCCTTTCAATTTGGTTTTGAACCGAACCTTGTTTTCCCTTCCTTAGAGGGAGAGAGAGGTGTGTAGACCACTTTTTTTGTGGTCGTAGACCACTTTTCCCTCTTGGAGACTAGTTTTCGGTTTCCGAAGCCTTTGGCCGCACGCCTTGTCTCGGGACGGCTTAACGTTCTCCTCTTGGCTTGGTTTTCGAACCATGCCTTCTTGCCTTTGCCTAGAGGGACACTGAGGTCTTGGAGACCACTTTTCCCTCTTGGACCACTTTTGGTGCCCCTAGACTTGTTTTCGAGGCTTCCGGCTGCGCGCCTTGACCCCCGGACTCTTGTCTTGCATCCTTTTTGGTTTGTTTTTGGCACAAACCTTGTTTTCCTTGCTTGGAGGGTGGAATAAGGGTTGGAGACCAGTTTTTCTCCCTGAAAACCACTTTGCTTCCCCGCCAGCTAGTTTTCTTGGTGGTCTACAAGTGGTTTGCAGCTGGATAAAGTGGTCTCCCACCATGCCACTACCTTGTTTTCCTAGTGTAGACCATCTCTCCCCCTGGCGGACCACTTTTCTTTCTGGGAGACCACTTTTACTAGCTGGCCGGCCAATGTAAGTAGCTGGCCGTAACAGCTGTAACAGCTGGTGAGCACAGAAACCATCATCCATACACGTGTATGGAGGGATGGCTTGGAGCTCTTAGCTTCCTCAACAAGCTTGTTGCTTGTTTTTCTATATAAGGGAGACCCTCTCTCCCTTCTCCGAGTTCAGAAAAATCGCATTGAGATATAGATACACTCCTATCTCTATATTTCTCTCTTTGTCTTTTCTTTGTGCTTGAAAGTGCCTTTCTTTCACACTTTTGCACACAAACACATAGTGAAACACCATCCTTTTGTTGCTGAGGCACCTAGCAGTTGGTTTGTCACGACCCGAACCCGCCCCCATGGGTTAAGGACGTAACCGGCCAGTAATCCTAAGATTACCTACAGCCTCAAACCAAACCAAGCGTATTTTAACAGAGTTAATGGGGGCCAAACGGAAGCAATTTAAAACTTTGTCCATAGAGCTGTGCTTACATGGCACATCAAAACAAACCATACATATGTACGTTAATAACTCACAACAGAAACATAGTGATATAGGTTCTGTACAGACAGGATCATCCAAAACTAAGTCAACCCATAAAAACTATAAGCAGACATATACAAAACTTCGCCAACCTGACAAAATGCAAATACACAACAAAAAGGCGAAGGCAGGTCTCATGCGTGAGACACAAGGGCTGACTCTCTCAAAACCTTAGTGGTTCCATACAGACTTCTCTGAGGCTGGGTCTGGACTTCTCTTGGCTCACCTACAAACACATGAATGAGCGTGAGCGAAAGCCCAGTGAATAATATCAAATCAAATACAGAAGTTACATAACGATGTAGTTCAACATGTTCCAAACAGCCTTAGGCCCAATTCATATTTCCATTTAACAGATATATAACTATACAAAATTCAAACCAAGTGACTGTAGTTCTAAACATTCTGGCCCTTGACCCATTTAAATTTCCATTCATGTCAAAACGGCCTTCGGCCCATTCATTTATGTCAAAACGGCCTTCGGCCCGTTCATTTATGTCAAAATGGCCTTCGGCCCATTCGTTTACGTCAAAACGGCCTTCGGCCCATACATTCGTGTCAAAACGGCCTTCGGCCCACTCATTCATGTCAAAACGACCTTAGGTCCATTTATATCTATCAAAACGACCTTCGGTCCATTTATTCATATCGAAATGACCTTCGGTCCATTCGTTCACGTCGAAACGACCTTAGGTCCATTCATATATGTCAAACGACCTTCGGTCCACTCATTCATTTCAAAGCGGCCTTTGGCCCACTCATTCATTTCAAAACGGCCTTTGGCCCACTCATTCATTTCAAACGGCCTTTGGCCCACTCATTCATTTCAAACCGGCCTTTGGTTTTCAAACGGCCTTTGGCTCACTCATTCATTTCAAAACGGCCTTTGGCCCACTCATTCATTTCAAAACGGCCTTTGGCCCATTTATGCTTATCGAAACGACCTTGGGTCCATTTATGCGTTCATATCAGACTTACGTCCACAATCCCACAATCCCAGTTAGCAATTCATAAAGCTTCAAAGGGAGTAAACAATTGGACATTTACAAGCATTCAAATATCGATATTACTCACAGTGATCGGCTTGTGGATTTGCCCTGGAGCTTGACCCTACACGTTTCATGAACACAAAAGGGTCATTAACAGTTCAATCCGTTCTGTAATTCACATATTCCTCTTTAGGCTTTATTATTATCTCATTAACTCATTTACAATGCTTAACATATGCCTAAGAGTGCTTGCAAGTGAAAGAGAACGGAAAACAGAACACAAAATGCAAAAACATGATTTCAGAAAATAGGGTCCCCGCTCGAGCGTGGACCTTCCCGCTCGAGCGGACCCTTAGGTCTGCAAAAGTACTGGTTGCCTTCAATTCCAGCTTGAGCGTGAACTCGGCCGCTCGAGCGTACTGCCTGTCTACATAGCTCCTCGCTCGAGCGTCAACTTCCCCGCTCGAGCGGGAACCATGTCTGCAGAAAATACTGGGAGCTCGATTTCTTCGCTCGAGCGTCACTCAACCCGCTCGAGCGGACATCAAAAATCTGGGTTTTCCAGATTGAGTTCTTAAGCTTCATCTCGACATTCAAAGGCTCTAAATGCATGATTTCGGCCCAAACTTCACATAATCATGTATTAACATGGTACAAACATAGAATTACAACATATTGAAGCTCAATTTCATAATTTATTTACATGCATGGCTCATTTTCCACCAACTCATTACCAATGTAACCATTTCATGCATTCAAAGCTCATATCTTCTCAATTTGTACATGCATGTGATGGATTAGCCATATTCTCAACTTAGATAACACAAATGGTGACCAAGACATGAGTTTCCTTTAATATTTCACATGGGTTATACACATTTGTGCTCAAACATGCAAATTTCGAAGTATTTCTTACATGCATGCACATATTAAGCTTCAATTCAACAACACAACTCAACTTCATTACAATCTTGTTCTTGATCATCAAGATAGCTTGGACATGCACAAAATTACAATTATAATCCAAGAATCACTCACCTAGGAGCTTGATCCTCACAATATATGGTTAATTCTTGAGCTAGCCTTCAAGACTCCAAAGCTTCAAGAGCAAACTCAGATGATTTCCCCCTTTCTCTCTCAATTCCGGGTCTCTCACTCTCTCTAGAGAGTTTAATCAGCCAAAGCCACATAAGGGAAGGAATTGAGGGTGTAGTGCCCTTTTACATCAAACCTCACTATTCCAAAATAATAATAATAAACAATTGGGCACTAAATTATCAATTTAATCAACTTAATCTGACCCGAATCAATTTCTAATTAAATTTCACTGTAGGCTCTAAAAATTATGCCAACCACAATGGCGTAATCGATTTCGGGTTCTGTGGCCAATAAGGCCTTCAATTTAATTCCCGAAGCGGTAAAATCAAACAGATATTCCTACGGTGAACAGATAGAAATTCAAAATCACATATTTTCACATAATGGCATACAAAACCAGGCTAAACACATAACCATAAACAACTTAAGGACCAATTAGCATAATACAGAACAGGGATGTCACATGGTTTTAGTTTTTTTAGATTGGTTTGAGCTCAGAAAAGCTGCTGGAGTTGCAGCTTTGAAGTTGTTCTACAAGGGTGAGCTCCTAATCTCTTAAACCCTCGTTTTTTATTAAGCTTTTGGCCCTATTTGCATGTTTTTTTAGGCCTAACTTTCTACTACAAAAAGTTCTGATTTTTAGTGTTGATGGTGATCTACTCCCTTGCATGCCTTGTTTGGCTTTATTTTGCACCATCACTTTAGGCCCTTGAGATCACTTTCTCTTGGCCTTTTAACCACTAAAATCCAGTGGATTTTCAGTGGTAAAACTTGTGTTTTGAGGTCTTAAATAGGAGAGGGTCATCCCCTCTCCTTGTATCTTGGTTACTTGTGTTGTATGCCTCATGTTTGAGCATGTTTGTTAAGCTTGTGGTGGCTTGTACTCAGCCTATTTTTGGCCTTATTTTAGTATGGCATACCACTATTTTGGTTTGGTTTGGTCATCCCTTGTATGCTTTAATCACTTATAGTGTAATTCTTACAAACTAGCCTTGTATGCCTTATGAAGTTGCATGTCTTTCTAGCATGTTTTGGCACCATCTCAGCTTGTTTTTGGTGTTTTTTTAGCATGCCATAACTCTTTTTTTGGTTGGTTTGATAGCCCCTTGCATGCTCCTTGCACTTGTAGTGCATTTTCATTCACTAGCCTAATGTGTATCATGCTTTGGACCATCATTCTAGCATGCTTTTGGCTTAACTTTAGCAAGATTTTGGTCATGTTTTAGCGTGCTCTAGCTCTGATTTATGTTGTTTTGGTCATGTATGCATTGCTTTGTATAGCCATGGTTCAATCTAGCTCACTAGCTTTGAGTTTCCAAGCCACTAGCATGCATTGCTTGGACAATTTTCATGATTTGGTATCATTTCATATGTGATTTCAGTGCATGTAGTGTGGTCATACACTCGCATATGTCACTCTTTCAATGCATTGGAGAGTTTGTGCTTTATGCCTTAAACATGAGCCATTGTGTATGCCTTCATGCCTAAGCTTGCGAGCTATCATTTCAGTGTGTTTTTTGGGTTGTTTTGCCATGATATAACTTTGATTTTTGTTGGTGAAGCCATCTCATGCTTGGTTTTTGGTAGGTGTAGTGTAATCCTCCCTTTTAGCCTTGCATACTCCATGCTTCATGCCTTCATGCCTTCATGCTAGCTTGTTTTGGCTCTAGTCCATACATGTTTTAAAATCATTTTGACATGCTCTAGGACTATTTTGGGTTGCCTTCGCCATAGGGTTCATGCATTGCATAGCTATAGTGCAAGTGCCTATGCTAGTTTCAAGCTTTAAGCCTCCTAGCATGCTTCATTTGTGACATATACATGATTTGGCATCATTTACCATGTTATTTCAGAGCATATAGTATTGCCATGCTCCCACTTCTTTCACTCTTTGAGTGCCTTTAAGGGTTGTGCATTGTTGCCTTGTTTGTGGCCTAGCTTGTATGCATGCACGCCTAGACTTTCGAGCTCCCATCCTAGCATGTTTTGGTCTTTGTTTGGACCTATTTGAGCTCTGACCATGGCTGGTTCATCCATTTGTGACATGTATTGCATGCCTCTTGTGTAGTCCCCTTCACTAGCTTTAATGCTTAAGGACCCTAGCATGCTATGCTTGCTTTGTTTGAGTGATTTGGCATCATTTCATACCTAATTTCAATGCTTATAGTGTGGCTACACGCTTACATTTGTCATTCCTTGAGCACTTTTGAGAGTTGTGCCCTTGTGCTTAATTGATAGGCCATTGCATGAACATCACCATTTTGCCTTTCATGCCATCATTTCATCGCATTATGGCCACTGTTTTGGGCATAATTGAGGTCTGTCCATATTCGATTTAAGTCCATTGAGTATCTTGTTGCATTGCGTTGTGTATGCATGCTTATTGTTGTTGCATTGCATTGTGTATGCATGCCTATTGTTGTTGCATTGCATTATGTGGTTGTATGCTCATGTTGTTTACATTATACTTGCCATGCTCATGTTGCATGGCATTGTATTTCCATGTGCATGCATTGCATTGTGTTTGGATAGGGTGTTAGTCCAAACACGCGAAACGAGAGACGTTTCATACTTGAAGTGATGAAACGTGCCTCAATTGTCGGTCACCGACCCTCTTGACCATGTATGATAGAGGTTAAGGCTTTATGTGTTATTTGTGCATTCATTTACATTGAATTGTGCAATCTTGACTTCTCGGCCATCGTGCATTACGATGCTCGGTTGGTGGCCCGAGAGTCGAGAACTACACCCCCTTGAGATTGAGAAATGATAGGGAGAGTGGTTGTGCACATATATCTAGCAGATACATTGCCATGCTCCTTCTTGTTCTCTGTTGCAGCAAATTGGAGTTTGGCAGCAAAAGTTGGTCAGCAGACCAGTAAAAGTGGCTGGCCGACCACGTTTTCTGGTTTGTAGCAAAGGCAAGTGGTTGGCAACACCACCAAGTGGTCGGCAATGCTCCTGGAGGTTCCCATGGTAGAGTAGAAGCTATCTGGAGCTTTGTGCAGTGTTCTGAGAACAAATGCAAACAGAGGCAAGTTGGGGCATCGCGATGGATTTCCGAACAAGGCGACCGAGCATGCATGCACTTCTCGCCCTGAGGACCTCTTTTACTGCTTTATTTAGCTTCTTTACTTAGCTAACTAATGTTTTGGTTTTGTACTTAATTAGTTAATGCGCTTAACTATTCAATTCGTTTTGTAATAATTAGTTAACTTGTTAGTTAATTAGTTTTGTGATGTAATAATTAGTTTAATTAGCTTAGCATAGCTAGTTAGCTTATTATTCGAACCCTCCGTCGAGAGGGCACAACTATTGTAATAAGCGTGCGTGTGTGTGATGCATGTCTTCCAACCCCCATTTCTTTCTCCCTTTTATTTACCAACTTTTAATGGTTAGTTTTAGGGCATATTTCAATTAGCATACTTATGCTTGCATGCGTGCATCCATTCATCTGTCTTGCATGCACCGGGCTCGGCGCATCATACAAACTGCATTGTATTTCAATTCCAATTTGAATACATGTATCAATTGTTGCATTTCATATGACATCTTAGAATAGTCGAGCCTATCTTAGTTGCATTTTGCATGTGTTACATTAGACATTCTTGACATAGCTAGGATCATGCATTAATTACTAACTAGCTTCTTTTTTGGCTCGGAGTACACTGTGAGTGTTTATATTTTAGTATCCTTGCATGTGTGTAAGTGACTGCCATGATTAGCATGCTTGCCATGAGGCTAACTGCTTAAGTGTTTAACTGCATGAATGTCTGTGGATGAAGGCTTCATTGCTTGAATTGGAACAATTCATCAAAATGTGTGTTTTAAGCCCACTTTGCGAAGTGGCAAAATCATGTTTTCTTAAGCCCACTTGAGGGTGGCAAAATCGGCGACTTAGCCTACTTGCGAGTAGCACCTTCAAACCATTTTCGAGAAACAAACATGAGATGTTTTGTTCCAATTTCAGTGATTGAGTCTATACTTGTATGTTGTGCGCATCACATAGTAAAGTTAGCTAATAAACAGGAACCAGAACACATGTGTTTTCAAAACAACATATCAAGTTAGTAGAGGCCGATCTTTGATCAGGCGAGCGGGGGTGCTCATTTCAGGACCTTCCCCTCTTATACTCAAGTTACCGAGCCAAGGCAACTTTGGTGATGACGGACACGTGGCCTTAGGCACGAGTCAAGGTTTCCTAAATTTTCCCAAAATAAAATATTTAAGTTGCGACTCTATAATCTGGCAAAGCAGTCCATGTTTGGCACTTCTTGATTAAAATCGATTTTCCAAAACGATTTGTCGGATTTGGACTCTTTGGTGATTTATCAATCTTACATTGAACTTTGTGAGATTAGATTCAGAACCGTGACAGGAGTCCGAACTGTAGTAGCTAGAACCGCAATTCGCGCCCTCGCGCGCAGAGCGGAGTTCCGGGCGGTCTACAGCTAGGTTTAAATTGCCATCCCTACCAGCTGTTGATTGTTTCTTTAAAAAAAAACGAATTATTCAAGAATTATTACATATCATTGTATAATACAATTTTAAAGCACCAGAGTGGTTTATATTTGTTTGTTACCAAATGAGATCATCTTTCCAAGCCACATCAATCATATGTTTCCAATCGTCCAAGCAAACTCCTCTTTTTCAAGTTTTTCGAAATGTCGCTTTAGGTTGTACCTCCAACCTTTGTACAAGAGATATGCCTTTCTATCAACAATCTCTTGTGCTTTTTCATCAGTATGAAAATCCTCACCAATTTTCAAATTTGTCTTGCAAGCATAAATATGTGAAGTATTACATAAATTAATTGCAACAATTGCAAATTTACATAATGAAGACTTTTAGTTCAAGGTTAATAGTTACTAGCACAGCTTGTACAACAGCATCTTTGATACTCTAATCAATTTTGTTCCATGACTTCACTCCCTTGAGAGGGAACAACCGCCTAATTTGCAGTCCCAAGTAATTTGTTGCTGGGGTGGCATTCCCTCCAGTGAGTGTATTCAACAAGCGATTAACATAAACATATAATTTCTCAACGCACACGAGTTGACCTAGTTTTTCCTGGTGAAGAAAGGGCAGCAAGTCACACATGAAAATTGCAAATAATATCCCAAACGTATAATTGACAATAATTAAGTAGAATGGTCTTACCTACACCATGAGCCAGTGTCTCTTCCACAACTATTTGTGTGTCATCCAGCTGTTGCGCCTCATCAGATAAAGTCATCGGGGTGGCAATGTCATGTGCAAATGTTGCTAAGGCTGATGATATGTTGCCAGTTGCTGTTTTCTTACGCCGACCCATATTCATCCCAGGAACCATGCTGCTAGCTACAATATATTTACAAACGTAATATACATTAAGTAAAAACATAGGTTATTTGATGAAATTCTTAATGAAACCCACTTCAATGAAATCAAAACCCATCATATTTATTTTATGAAAAATATACCCCAGCTATGCGATTAAGTACAATGGTTTTGTTTTTTGGACCAGACTAAAACTTAATTAAGAGTCACCCAAACATATAAAAACATACACCAAGGATAGGAAAGGAAAAATGGAAATAAATATTGGCCAAGGAAAATAATAAAAGACATGAAAGAGAATCTGCTCAGACTTCACCATTAAAAAATCCATGCATAACACAATCCTAGTGAAACATAACATGACTAAAGTTATAAAGGAAGACATCACACCAAGGAAAGATACATGCCCTGTGTGTGGGTATAATTAACCAGTAATCAGGGAAAGATCCATGTAAGAACGATATTGCAAGTCAAATTAATATGAACCAATTAACCTCATAATAATAAACAAAATACTACAGCAATTTATGTGTGTTACAGAGATAATAAACATGAAGTTGTGAGAGATTTTTATTTCTTCACCAAAAAAGGTGCCAAATACAATATTAAAAAAAATTAACCAAACCCATAGTCAATAAATTGTTCTCCAAATTACACTCATATGTCAAAGTCCATTCTACATCACCAAAGCCAAATCTGGAAAAGAAACTAACGAAATAGCAATCCCAATGCCTTATCATTCCAATTTTTTTAGTAGTCAACCGAGCAAAAATAAGAGTGTGATTGTTAAGAGTGTAATATGAAGTTTGGTTGTGGAGGGATGGACTACGAATTTGTTGCAAGTTTATCAAAGAAAACCCAAGACTGAGAATGGTTGACACAATTATTCTCTGTTGGAAAATTGGTTTTATTAGGCTTATTTTGGGCCAACTTTGAGCCCAAAATTGAGTGGGCCTCAAACGTCTTTTGGAGAAGGTCCGAAAAAGTGACGTGTTCCTTGCCGTATGGCAAGTCACACGATGAAGACGGTTTGTCAAAACCATTTATGAGTGAATGGGAAATTGACATCGTTTTCGGGTTCGTGGAATGAATAGTTAAAGAAGTAAATGTGGGTTCCTTTGAAATAGGTTGTCCCACATTGAAACTTTAAGAGAGCTTGTGTATGTATATAAGCTCTAGACTACAACACTTGGGTTGGGCCCCAAGGGGCATCCCAAATTTGTAGAAGGGAGGAGTTATGGACAAAGTGAACCTTAGCCTAAACCACCACACACGCGCACATTTTGTGCCTCTTTTCTGAACCAAATTCCACAACAGATTTTCAATCCAAACAATTTATTATTCTGTTCAAATCCGGACAGATTCATAACTGTCCAAACAGATTCAAAATTTGGACAGTTTGGTTGCAGATCTGTTTAAATTTTGTATGATATCTATTCAGACAGTTTCATACCTGTTCATTTGATTCTCAACAGATTTATTTTCAAACAGATTTAAACTGTTTTTGACAGATTTTAAACTACCATAAACTGCTACAATTACACAGGTACAAACTGCACAATTCAAATAGTTCAATCTGTCTAGCAGATCTGTTAAATTTTAGACTGCATCTGTTCCTTCAAATTTTGCACCTGTTCGGTTCAAAATTGAACCTGTTCGGACATGACTTTTTTGCCTATAAATACCTACATTTCCAACAGTGTTGGGGCATCCAAAAACAGTCTGAAAATCCATTTTTTGCTGTTCTATTTTCTGCACAATTGCATACATTCTTCATTCTAGTTTTAGAAAAAAATTAAAGAGAGTATAGAACACTAGGTTCTAGTTCGCCGGACAAATTTGTTTGGAGTGCTACTACAAATTTGTGAAGATCATTGTATCTTGGGAGATAAACGCCATTAGTCCGTAAGCACCGAAGCGGGGCAAATCTATCTTAAGGACAGAGTGTCACACACTCGACTTGGTCTTTTATTTTTCCATTCGGTTCAATAAAATAAATTATGTAAGTCATTTATTTTATTTTGTTTGATTTAGTTTCAATTTATTTTATTTACACAGAAAATTGTTTTAACAATCTTAAGACAGATTCGAATTATTCTGTTCACATAATTTTTTGTTTGTTCCCTTTTCTCTTTCTTATTCTTATAGAAATTATTTTCTGTGATTTTACAAATTAATATTTTGGTTGGAAAAACAAATAGTGGTTATATGCTATATGACAGATAGTAATAATATACTATCTATTTTCTTTAACAACTAGGAGTAATATACTGGTGTCATTAACAATTCAGAATATTTATTTGTGGAATTTTGTCAGAAATTAATTTTGGTTTTTAGAAATTATTTTCTGAGTGTTCATTAATTAAAATTATGTTTCTGTATTTTAATTATTGAAGTGTTACAGAAATTTAATTTTCTGTGTGAAATTAATTTGGTTAAATAAGATTTTATTTTATTTCCAAATTAATTGAAAAATAAAATTTACATTCTTATTTCTTTTATTTTTACAGAATTTAATTCTGTGAATTTGGATTAATTTTCTGTGTAGTATAAATTCTAATTATAATTTTGTTTTATAATTTAGAATTCATGGCTACTGAAACAAATGCTCAAACAAGTACTAGTGTGGTGGCTGCAATTGCGCCAACCCCCTCTCCTGTTTTGACAGTAGCAGTAAATCACGGTGAGAAGCCAGAGAAGTTCTCAAGAACTGATTTTAAAAGATGGCAACAGAAAATGTTGTTCTATCTTACAACTCTGAACCTGGCTCATTTCCTCCGTCAGGATGCTCCTATTTTGAAAGAGGATGAAACCGACCGGCAAGTGGTTAATGCGGTCGATGCCTGGAAACATGTTGATTTCCTTTGCCGAACTACATCTTCAACAGACTTGACAACACATTATACAACGTCTACAGTCCTATCAAGACAGCTAAGGAACTTTGGGAGTCTTTGGAGAAAAAAATACAAAACGGAAAATGCCGGCTCAAAGAAATTTGTGGTTGGCAAATTCCTGAATTTTGTGATAGTTGATTCTAAGACTGTGATCAGCCAAGTTCAAGATCTCCAACTCATTCTGCATGACATTCACGCAGAAGGCATGTCTCTCAGTGAATCCTTCCAAGTTGCAGCCTTAATTGACAAATTACCATAAGGCTGGAAGGAATTTAAGAACTACCTCAAACACAAGCACAAAGAAATGTATTTGGAAGAATTAATTGTGCGTTTGAAAATTGAGGAGGATAACCGCAATTCTGAAAAGCAGGCTGGTAAACATCCTATGGAGTCTAAGGCAAATGTGGTGGAACATGCTCTAAAAGCAAAGAAACGTAAGTTTTCTAGAGAAAGTTCATCACAAGGCTCTAAAGGAGGGGAAGTTAAAAAGTAAAAGTTTAATGGCAAGTGTTACATCTGTGACAAAGAGGGACATCAAGCCAACGATTGTTATAGCAAAGGCAAAAACAAAAGAAGAACAAACAAGAAGCCTGCTCAAGCCTATATGACCGAAATGGATAATATTTCCAATAGTGTAGATGACATCAATCTTTCTGCAGTTGTTTTCATGGAAAATCTTGTTGGAAATCCTAAAGAATGGTGGGTGGACACTGGTGCTACTCGCCATATCTGTGCCGACAAAAAGATGTTCACATCTTATTCTATAGTGGACAATGGTGAACAACTTTTTATGGGCAACTCTTCAACTTCCAAAGTTGAAGGACAAGGGAAGATTGTTCTGAAGATGACATCTGGAAAGGAACTCACTATCAACAATGTGTTGCATGTACCGGACATTCGCAAGAATTTTGTTTCTGGATCTTTGTTGAGTAAGAATGGGTTAGGCTAGTGTTTGAGAGTGATAAATTTGTACTTACTAAGAATGGGATGTATGTCGGATGGCCTTTTCAAGATGAATGTAATGACCATTGTACCCTCAGTTATTAATAAAAATACATCTTCTTCTTACTTGCTTGAGTCTTCAACTTTATGGCATGGTAGACTAGGACATGTTAATTATGGATCTTTGCGTAGATTAATTAATATGGAATGTTTACCTAAATATGACATTGATTCAAATCATAAATGTGAAATTTGCGTTAAGGCAAAATTATCCAAAACTCCTTTTCATTCAATTGAAAGAAGTACGGATCCACTTGAATTAATTCATAGTGACATTTGTGATTTTAAATCAATTCAAACTAAAGGTGGGAAAAAAAAATATTTTATCACTTTTATAGATGACTATACTAGATATAGTTATGTTTATTTAATTAGAACCAAGGATGAAGCTTTGGAAACTTTCATTCAATATAAGAATAAAGTTGAAAATCAACTTGGTAAAAAAATCAAAAAACTAAGAAGTGATAGAGGTGGTGAATATGAATCACCTTTTGGTGAGTTTTGTAAAGAACATGGAATAATTCATCAAACCACCGCTCCTTACTCACCTCAGCAAAATGGAATTGCTGAAAGGAAAAATAAGACTTTAAAATAAATGATGAATGCTATGTTAATAAGTTCTGGATTACCTCAGAACTTGTGGAGGGAAGCAATACTTTCTGCTAATTATATACTTAATAAAGTACCCTGAAAGAAAGTGAATCAAACACCTCATGAAATGTGCCATGAAAGAATACCATCCTACAAATACTTAAAAGTGTAGGGGTGTTTGGCTAAAGTGGCTATTCCTAGTCCTAAAAAGACTAAGATAGGTCCTAAGATCATTGATTGCATTTTCGTTGGTTATGTCAAGAATAGTAGTGCATATCGGTTTTTAATTTATAAATCAAAACATACCAAAATGCATGTAAATACCATTATTGAGTCTCGGAATGCATCATTCTTTGAACATGTATTTCCAAATTAGACTGGACAAGAGACTAGTACTAATAAAAGATCTTTTGATGCTATTCCTAGTAATGATCAAGAATATAATCAAGAGCAAGAGTTAGATCAAAATGAGGAAGATGAACCTACGCGTAGTAAACGTGCTAGAACCTCAAAATCTTTTGATCCAGATTTTCTAACATATTTGTTAGAAAATGAGCCTTTAACTTTTAAAGAGGCTATGTCCAGTCCTAAAGCTCCTTTATGGAAAAAAGCTGTTAATAGTGAAGTTGAATCTATCTTGCAAAATCACACTTGGGAATTGGTGGATTTGCCACCAGGTTGTAAACCTCTTGGGTACAAGTGAATTTTCAAAAGAAAAATGAAAGCGGATGGATCAATTGACAAATACAAGGCAAGGCTTGTGGTCAAAGGGTATACACAAAAGGAAGGTCTTGATTACTTTGACACATACTCACCGGTTACTATAATAACATCCATTAGAATGTTAATTGCTATTGCATTTTTGTACAATCTAGAAATTCATCAAATGCATGCGAAAACCACTTTCTTAAATAGTGAGTTAGACGAAGAAATTTACATGGAACAACCAAAAGGTTTTTCTGTTCCAGGAAAAGAAAAGAAAGTGTGTAAATTGGTTAAATCATTATATGGTTTAAAATAAGTGCCAAAGCAATAGCATGAGAAATTTGACAAGACAATGATGTCAAATGGTTTTAAAATTAATGAGTGTGACAAATGTGTTTATATTAAAAACACAGACAAAGGTTATGTCATTGTATGTCTTTATGTAGATGATATGCTCATCATAGGTAGTAATAATGGTATGATTAAAACTATCAAGAAAATGTTGAATAAACATTTTGACAAGAAAGACATGGGCATTGCTGATGTAATTCTTGATATGAAAATTACCAAAACATCAGACAGATATGCTTTGTCACAATCCAATTACATTGAGAAAATACTTGACAAATTCAGTAAAGATGATGATTATCTTGCTAGAATACCTATGGATGTTAATTTGTTTCTTTCTAAGAATGTACAGGAAAGTATTTCTCAATTAGAGTATGCCCAAATTATTGGAAGCTTAATGTACTTGATGAACTGCACTCGCCCAGATATAGCTTATTCAGTATGTAAATTAAGTAGATATACGAGTAATCCAAGAGTAGAACACTGGAAAGCTATTATAAGGGTTTTTAGATATCTCTGATTTACTCGTAACATTGGGCTTAATTATATTAGATATCCAGCAGTACTTGAAGGATACTGTGATGCAAATTGGATATCAGATACTAGAGACTCAACGTCCACCAGTGGGTATGTCTTTACTCTTGGTGGGCCGACTATATCTTGGAAATCTTCCAAACAGACTTGCATAGCTAGGTCTACTATGGAATCAGAATTCATAGCTTTAGATAAAACTGGGGAAGAAGAAGAATGGCTTCGTCACTTCCTTGAAGATATTCCAATGTGGCCAAAAATGGTGCCTGCTATATGCATACATTGTGATAGTCAATCAGCAATAGGTAGAGCACAAAGTCATATGTATAATGGTAAGTCACGACGCATTCGTCGTCGACATAACACCGTGAGACAACTACTCTCAAATGGAATTATTTCTATTGAATATGTGAAGTCTAAAGACAACATAGCGGATCCACTAACCAAAGGGTTAGCAAGAGAGTTAGTTGAGAATTCATCGAGGGAAATGGGACTTAAGCCTATTAAATAAGAGTTACCACAACGGCAACCCAACCTAGTTGACTAGAGATCCCAAGACCTAGGTTCAAAGGGACAACCGAGTTGTGTATGACTCAGAAGGATCACTGGGGAGTCCAACTCCTACCTATTTCTAGGATGAAATAGTGATGTCTGCAGCGTTTTAGGTTAAGTAAAATTTTAATGATTCTTATAGTTAGGTAAACCTAGTGGAGTATGGTAGGATACTTTCCATAAGAATCACCTATGTGAGTGTGAACTGGACCGGTTCTATGAGATTTGTGAAGGGCTACAATTCTCTAGAGCACTAATGAAAGACCAGGTTGTTTGGGGCCAAAATGAACACAATAGTGAGAACTAAACTGTGTCTGGGGATATACTGTGTGAGGTCTATTGTCTTGGTTTACACAAATGGCTGAACAGTTCAAGACATCATGTTCACTGGTTAGCTAGTAAATCCGATAGTTTCTCACAAGGGAAGGTTCAAAGCCACAAGCTACCTATCATTTGCAGAATATTTCTAATTTATGTGCTCTCTATAATTAGATCATGCTGTTTCATTTTCTCTTAGTCAAATTCCATTCATGTGGGGTATTGTTGGAAAATTGGTTTTATTAGGCTTATTTTGGGCCAACTTTGAGCCCAAAATAGAGTGAGCCTCAAACGTCTTCTGGAGCGAGTCCGAAGAGGTGACGTGTTCCTTGCCGCATGGCAAGTCACACGGTGAAGACGGTTCATCAAAACCATTTATGAGTGAATGGGAAGTTGACATCATTTTCGGGTTCGTGAAATGAATAGTTAAAGAAGTAAATGTGGGTTCCTTTAAAATAGGTTGTCCCACATTGAAACTTTAAGAGAGTTTGTGTATGTATATAAGCTCTAGACTACAACACTTGGGTTGGGCCCCAAGGGGCACCCCAAGTTTGTAGAAGGGAGGAGTTATGGACAAAGTGTACCTTAGCCTAAACCACCACACGCGCGCGCGCGCCGTCGTCGCCGTCCGGCCGTGCCGGGCGCGGATGTGGGTTTGGGGTCGGTTCTAATATTAATTTTTTAGACAAAATTCTTTTGAATTTTTTCAAAAAAAATTATTTTAGGAATTTAATTCCAAATTTGAATTTGAAATTCAAATTGTTGTCCATAATTTTGTGCCTCTTTTCTGAACCAAATTCCATAACAGATTTTCAATCCAAATAGTTTATTATTCTGTTCAAATCCGGACATATTCATAACTATCCAGACATATTCAAAATCTGGACAGTTTAGTTGCAGATCTGTTTGAATTTTGTATGATATTTGTTCAGACAGTTTCATACCTGTTCATTTGATTTTCAACAGATTTATTTTCAAACAGATTTAAACTGTTTTTGACAGATTTTAAACTGCCATAAACTACTGTAGTTACACAGATACAAACTGCACAGTTCAAATAGTTCAATCTGTCCAGCAGATCTGTTGAATTTTGGACTGCATCTGTTCATTCAAAATTTGCACCTGTTCGGTTCAAAATTGAACCTGTTCGGACATGAATTTTTTGCCTATAAATACCTACATTTCCAGTAGTGTTGGGGCATCCAAAAACAGTCTGAAAAACCATTTTTTCCAGTCCTATTTTCTGCACTATTGCATACATTCTTCATTCTAGTTTTAGAAAAAAAATTAAAGAGAGCATAGAACACTAGGTTATAGTTCGCCGGACAAATTTGTTTGGAGTGCAACTACAAATTTGTGAAGATCATTGTATTCTGGGAGATAGACGCCATTAGTCCGTAAGCACCGAAGCGGGGCGAATCTGTCTTTAGGATAGAGTGTCACACACTCGACTTGGTCTTTTATTTTTCCATTCGGTTCGATAAAATAAATTTTGTAAGTTATTTATTTTATTTTGTTTGATTCAGTTTCAATTTATTTTATTTACACAAAAGATTGTTCTAACATTCTCTTCTTTATTTTTTACTAAATACTACAAATAATTAGAACCACCCCTAAAAATGCAAGTAAAGAAAAACAAAAGTCAATAGAATTAAAACCAACAGTAGATGCAATTAAGTTGCCCACAAAAGAATGCAAAAACCCAAATAAAAACTAATAGTTAGTTAAACAAATGAACAATGAAAGAAGGAATTTAGAATGTATAATAAAATTACTCAAGAAAGAAAATTAAGACTAGCCCTTAATACAAAATAAATAAAAAGTACCTTGCTATGTAGCAATCAAATTAACGCAAGGCAAAATTGGGAACATGACATGGAGAAGAAAATCTACAATTCAAGGCTAGGAATTTTTGTAATTTGAATAGTATCCATAAAAACCGAGCTACATCAAATCTTTTGGTTTTATAGTTCTGATGTTTGTAGAATCCACTAATGTCATAATTCTAGGAAACGTTAAAAAGTCTGTAATTATTGTAAGATCGAGCCAAATTCATGTTTTAGCAACTGGGTAAACACTAATCATATTATACAATTTTATGCAACAGAGCAACATCAAGCATTTTATATCTAATGATCACACTGGGGGTAGCATCACATAAGTTAATAGTTATTTGCCATCACCAAACCCATAAAGAGCATAAAGAGATAATAAATATTATTAAAACAAAATATACCCACTTCATAAAAAATTTTAGGATACAAACTCAGTACCTTATGTAGTGTAGATTGAATGATCCAACTACTGTTGAGTGACAATAATTCTAGTGATTGATTCACCTGCATATGTAGATAGAGCATTATACACACACATAGAGCATTATACACACACAAACATATTAAACATCATCTTTGAAATACATTAAATTTTGAATAAATCCTAAGCAATAATGTCAGAAAATGAGAAAACAGAAAAAATGGAAGAGAGAGAGAGAGAGAGAGAGAGACGCCTGCAATATGTGTACAAAGCATTATATATACACACACATATATTAAACATCATCTTTGAAAATTTTAATAAATTACAGCCAAATATAAGTCAACAGCAACGAAAATCTTCGTAGCCAAAAGTCCTATTTCGCGACTAATTTTAATTTTAGTTGGGAAAAAACAATTTTGCTGATTAATTTTATTTTTTGTAGCCCAAAATTTGGACTAACAGCGACGAATATCCTTTTTAGTTATTAAAAATGGAATTTTTGCTGACTAAATTTGAATTTAGTCGCCAATAAGTAATATTTATCGACTAAAATATTTTAGTAGATATATCTTGAACCAACGCCGACAAAATTAATATTTAGTTCCCAAAAATTGTACTTTCAGAGACAAAATCATTTAGTCGCCAAAAGTGGTCACCAAAAGTGCGATTTGTTGCAGTGTCTTCATCTTCCAAATCCATTGTCACCTAAACCTCTCATTAGTTTAATATTTGAATCATTTGCCATTGTTATGAAAGATTTGAAATATAAAAATTCAAATTTTGATAAAGAAATCATTATTCACAACAAAATTGACAATAAAAACTAGAGTTATTATTCATTTATTTTGTTTTGTCAACATTGTAGAATTTCTTTGGTAAAGTAACAGTTCCTAGACATAAGGACATTCATCATCTCTTAACAATATCATTAACCACACAGGAAGTGTTATACCCCACAAATGAAAATTGAATACACTTTATACTCCTTTCCAATAATAATATATCTTTAACAAGAAAATCAACAATAAAGCTTCATTGTCTAAGGTTTATGATTCTCTAACAATGGAGGTTTGATAGGGTTTATCATACAAAGGGATTATGGGGGCCAAGCTTAAGCCGGCCCAGATCAGGCTTCATCCTCAAAATCGCCAAATATGTAGTGATGATCAGGGTTGTGGCCAACTAGAACCTACCTGTAGGGTCAAATAGTCAACGAATCTTGTGAAACAACGAAGGGTCCAGTTGTGAGGGCAGAGAGCCCATAATAGAAAGTAGGCCCCTAAAAAGCAATATAAAAGAAGAGGACCATCAGCCAAAGATGGGAGAGTGATAACTTGTGATAGAAGATAAACTCAAAAGAATATTAACTTGTCTGATGAAGTACTAATTCTGGCACCCCCGACCAGAGTATACATCATTATTTCATGTACCAATTCAGGGATTAAGAAAGTTTGCTTGGGTCAAAGGGTATTTCCAAATCCCATCACCACAATTGGTGCCATCTGTGGCAATACTCAAATGCGTTCATGGTAGATGTAACAAATGATCCTCCACTTGTTGTTGATGGTGTTACACCAAGGAATGATGTTGCACCAAGAACCATGCTTGGTCCAGAGAATATCACCGCATGAAGGGCCCTGAACTTCAACCCAGTGGCTCAAACTTTGCCATCTACCTCGATGTAGGAAACCATGCAGACGATCATGGATCAAGCAAAGCGAAATGAACAACGTTTGGAAGACATGTTGGCTGAAAACGAACGTTTGCGTAAGGAGTTGGCCCTTAAGTTAGCCAAATCCCAACCAATCACACCACAACATGACCGGGGCCGGTCCAGAAAAGAATAAAAACGATCGACGGCATCGGCATCGAAAACATTGTTGCAGCAATGTTTCCGACTCGTCGTCCCAGAAACAAGGGCGAGTTGACATGTCTAGTTCATCCGAAGGAAGTCCGTATATACGGCGCAGGCAGGGGAAAGAAGATGGTTCGGATGAAGAGAATAAACACGATCCTTTCGTACGATGCATTGTAAAGGCTGTATTGCCTAAAAAGTTTAAAGTAGCCATGTTCACCTTATATGACTGTAAGTCAGACCCTATGGATCACATTTGTCATTACAAATAAGCGATGAAGCCCTCATGTGCATAATGTTTCCAAGCAGCCTGGGACCATTGGCCGTCAGATGGTATTATAAACTGGAGCCGGCCTTAATAAAAAGTTTTCATCAGCTCCAAAAATCCTTCAGAGCAAGATTCATCACCAACGAGGTTCAGCCAAAGCAAGCTGACTCTCTCTAGGCAATGCAAATTAAATCAGAAGAGACCCTTCACGAGTATTCGGCGCACTACTGAGAGTGTTTTAACTTGGTGGACGATGTCTACAATGATTCCATGGCCATCACCACCTTCAAAATGGGGTTACACCCCGATAGTCCTCTTCGAAGCTCATTAACCAAACGGCCTCCCAAAACAGTCTGGGCGCTAATGATGAAAGTTGAAGAGTATTAGAAGGTGGAAGACAATGCCCTTTGTGTCAAGGCCGGACAGAAAGTCTTGAAATCGACCCTATCTGGTCTGGTTCAGCCAATAAGCATCGTACCACCAAAAAGCCCTGAACCTCGGAGTCGGGCAAAACGAGACAACCGGCATGATTCGCGCCGATCAAGGGAGCAGTGTTCGCGCCGTTCGAACGAACAGTATCAAGTGGATAGCACCACCCTAGACGATCAGACAAGAAGTATACGAAGTTGACAGAGCCGATCAGTAAGATCCTACCCAAAGACCAGCATCTTCCGTTATTTAAGTGGCCGTCCAAAATGATTGGACCCGTTGATACTAGACGGAGGGATAAGCTGTGTGAATATCACAAAGACTATGGCCACGACACTAACGGCTGTTATGCACTAAAGGACCACTTGGAAGAGTTAGTGCAAGACAGCCAACTGGCACAACATGTCCGTAAGACCAATCCACTGAACGTGGTAGCTCTACGGTCGGATTCACCTCTACTTGGTGTGATTCACATGATATACAGTCTACTGCCACCAACTCAAGTACATACAATCCAACTACAACCTTGCCCACCTAGGTCATATACACCAGCCAAACGGCCTCATGCAATCAGCAAAATCAGCTTCAACAACGCCGATCTTGAAGGGCTAACACTCCCCCATGACGATGCCCTTGTCGTAGAGTTGTGCGTACACAGATTCGTCGTCGAACGTGTTCTGATCGATCAGGGGAGTACCTTAGAGATAATGTATTACAAAACATTTATTAAACTCGGCTTCGCCGATTCAAACTTGCTGCCGGCTAATTATCCCCTGTTCAGCTTCAATGCCAACCCCGAGTACCCTTTGGGCAAGATCACATTATCAGTCCGTACAGGCACCAAATCAATCGATGTGGAGTTTTTTGTCGTCAAACTTCCATCACCATATAATCTCATCACAGGGAGAACATGGTTGCACGCAATGTAGGCCGTACCAAGTACCTACCATTAGTTACTCCACTTTCCATCGCAACATGGCATCGAGCAAATTCAGGGTTCTCAAAAGTCAGCAAAGGCATGTTACATTACTGCTTCGGCAAAGAAGCCGAAGGAACTGGAAGTAAACTCGATTGAAGTCCTGGTTCTCAAAGTCCTCAAGGATGTAGGAAAAACCCCTAGTGATAAGGCAACCAAAGACCTCGATTGGGTCGGAATCAAAGGGGACCCCGACAAGTTCTTCATGATTAGCATCTCTTTAAATGCAGCTGAAAGACAAGAGGTGGTTACCTTCTTACTCGGCAACACCGACGTATTTTCCTGGACGTAGTATGAGATGCCGAGGGTGGATCCAAGCATAGCCCAACACCATTTAAAATTTGACCCAAAGGTTAAACCAATAATGCAGAAAAGTTGACGGTCGACTGCGGAGTATACTTCGGCCGTTGTCGACGAAGTTGACAGACTGTTGGAAGCCGGGGCAATTCGTGAAGTAACTTATCCTATGTGGTTGTCCAATACCATGGTTGTCAAAAGAAAAATGAATCTTGGCATGTTTGGGTGGATTTCACGGACTTGAACAGGGCTTGTCCCAAGGATTATTTTCCTCTTCCTCGAATTGACCAACTTGTGGACACAACTGTGCACCACCAACGTATGAGTTTCTTGGATGCTTGCCGGGGTTACCACCAAATTGTCATACATCCGGAAGACCAGGAAAAGACCGCATTCCTCACCCCATAGGGAACCTATTGCTACAAGGTCATGCCGTTTGGACGGAAGAATGCGGGGACAACGTACCAGAGGCTAGTTACCACTATGTTTAAAGAACAACTCGGCCGCACCATGGAAGTATACATTGACGATATGGTGGTGAAATCCAAGGAAAAACATGCTCATCTAGCCGACTTAGCCGCGACCTTCGACATCCTCCAAAGTACAAAATGAAACTATATGCCTCAAAATGTGCATTCGGCATCAGATCCAGCAAGTTTCTCGGCTATATTGTGAACCATCACAGAATAGAGGCCAACCCGAGGCAAATCACAACAATTATAGAACTTGGCTCCCCACAGTCAGCCAAATAAGTTCAGAAGTTGATGGGAATGGCTACCGCTCTCAATAGGTTTATCAACTGTTCCTCAGACCGCTGCCGACCATTCTTTCACACACTTCGGCAGGGCAAACCATTTCAATGGACCCCCAAGTGCCAGGCCACGCCAAACAGCTTGAAAACTTATCTCCATTCAATGCCACTCTTGGCAACCCCATCACCAAGTGATCCGCTCATCTTGTATCTAGCGGTATCTGACTGGGAGGTCAATGCCGTGTTATTAAAGGAAGAACTCAAGAAGCAACGACCAATCTACTATGTAAGCAAGGCAATGGTTGATGCTGCGACACAATACCTACCACTGGAAAAGCTCATCCCAGCTTTTGTGGTGGCTGTCAGAAAGCTGATGCACTATTTTCAAGCTCATACCACAGGGGTACTAACAGACTATCCTCTCCAAGCAGCGCTCCATAGTGCAGAAACATCAGAGCGAGTCTCTAAATAGGCTTTGGAACTCATCAGTATGACATTCAATTTTTGCCCAAAATAGCCATTAAAGGGCAAGTGCTACCCGACTTTGTAGCCGAGTTTACAGGGTGCCATGCCGACTTTAAGTTCGATCAACTCTCCCCTCAACCTCAACTAGACTGGTGATTGTATGTTGGAGACATTTGGTAAATGTATTGTAATTGATCATCCAACCAATGTAGCAGGAGAGCTGGCATAGTAATCATCACCCTCGAAGGGGCAATAATCGAGCAAGCAGTCAAACTGGGTTTCGATGCATCAAATAACGAGGTCGAATATGAAGCATTGCTAACCAGCCTTCGTAATGCGTTTCACCTTGGTACCCAGCTGCTGCAGGTTTTCAGTGACTCAAAATTAGTCATCAACCAGCTGAAAGGGAAATATGCGGCTAAGAACAACCGAATGGCAGCCTATATGAAAATGAAAAATTCCTTGCTCACAAAGTTAGACCACCACGAGCTGAATCAGATTGTAGACACCCCATTTTTGACCGTCCTCAAGACTTGGACGTCACTGTTTGAACACACGGTGATCTTCCATGTTTGTGTTCGTTTGGAGTTCCCGGAGACCTCGGCTCGCGCGCCTTGCCTCAGGATCCCCGAACTTGACCGTTTAGTGTCTGGTTTTGCACCAAACAGTTGCATCTTGCCTTTGAGAGGCAGGGTGGGGCTTGTAGACCATCCCCACCCACCACCGGCAGTGGCTAGATGCCACCGGCTGGTTTTTGCTGCCACCGGCAATATAGTTTGCCGGCCGGCACTATTTGTTGCCGGTCAGCACTATTTGTTGCCGACCGGCACTTTTTTTGGCCAAGATGGCATTTTTGGCCGGCCGATTGCTGTTCATCTGCTTTTGCAGATATTTTTAGACAGCTGTATTGCTTTTTCTCCCCTCCATACACGTGTATGGAGGGATCTCCCTCTTGCAAAGCTTGTCTTGTAAGCTTTACAAGAGGCATATAGAGAGAGGCTCTCTCTAAGGCAAAAGGAGGAGAGCTTTTAGACATTTTTGGAGAGAGAAAAATACAGACCAAGCTCTGGTTTTTCTAGGGTTAGGGTTAGATATACACTCTCTACCTCTCTTTCCCTCTTATTTTGTACACTAGGGGTATGTTTGATTGGAAGGATTAAAGCATAGGATTGGGATTATTAATCCGTGGGCCCAATAATCCTATGTTTGTTTTGACATTTTGGTTTAGGATTATTAATCCAATGGATAATTAATCCAACAAGTTTGTAGGATTATTAGTAATGGGGTAGGGGTGGGATAACTAATACCACACTAATTTAATAGGATTATTAATACCTCACTATTAGTGTTGTGAATCAAACATGGCCTAGGTGTTTTGTGTCTCACTATTGCACACAAACACCTAGTGTTTCACCTTCCTCTTGGAGCTGAGGTTCTAAAGGCTTGTTCTTGAGTTTCTTGACTGGTTTGGAGCCAAAGGAGGCCATTGGAGCACCATTGTTGAAGAGGACTACAAGGGTAAGAAACTAGTCCCTTTTTCCCCCATTTTTGCATTGATTTTCCACCTGTCTTAGAGCTGTTTTTGTGATTATTGTATAACATAAAAAAGTTCTTTTTTTAGGCCCTCTTTATTGTTTATTAAGAGTGTTTTGTTGTTTGAGGGTTGTTGACCACCCTTAGGCCTCAAAAGGCCTCATTTTGAGCCATTTTGTGTTAGCTCCGGGATTTTGGTGTTGAGGTCTCTTCACCACTGAAATCTTGAGGGATTTCAGTGGTGAAGATGATGCTTTGAAGTCCCAAGAAGGAGAGGGTCACCCCCTCTCCTTGTTGTCCTTGAAAAGGGCATATTTTGGCCTCTAAAGGAAGCCTATGCTTGAGTGTGTGTTGAGCATGTTTGATTGGTTTTTCATGCTTATATATCCATAATATAACATGATTTCAAGTTGGTTTTGGAACTCCATGCATGTTTAGCATAGTTGCCAT
This sequence comes from Camellia sinensis, assembly GCF_055761805.1. Taxonomy (NCBI): domain Eukaryota; kingdom Viridiplantae; phylum Streptophyta; class Magnoliopsida; order Ericales; family Theaceae; genus Camellia; species Camellia sinensis. The sequence continues at coordinate 184,572,809 of NC_138969.1, read as the reverse complement.
GTAATGCCTTGTTTATGCCTTAATGTGCCTTAGGTTGTTAGCCTTTGTTGGAGCATGTTTTTGGCTTAGTCTTGTGAAGATTATGTGCTTATATTGACATGTCTTAGCTCTGTCCATAGTCGTTTGGGTTGATCTTTGCATGCTTGACATAGCTCCTTTGTATTTGGGCTTGTTGGCCTTGAGTATGTGCATGTGTAGCATGCCATCTTTGCATTGTTTTGGTGATTTGGGATCATTCTACATGCCATTTCAATCCCATTTCCATGCTTGTTTGATTGCCTTGCATGCCTCTTTAATGCTTTGAAAGCATGTGTTGTAATACTCCATGTTTTGGCCATGGTGCATGCCTTTGTATTTGAACCATCTAGATGCCATCTAAGTGGTCTTTTGGGCCTTGTGTTATGTGCTAAAAACCTGTTTTAGGTTGCTTAATGCATGCCATGTTTGTTGTGATAAAACATGCTTCAAAGCTTCATGATTTGCCTCAAGTATTTAGACCATGTTTGGTGCATGCTTGGCTTGATTTGTTGCTTGGTTTCGCACCATGTATTAGCATGATTTCAAAGCTTATAATGCATGCTAATTGTTCATGTTTGTCCCTTTCAAGTGTGCTTGAATGTTGATTGATTTGTGCTTAAGTGTTGGTCCTTATGTGCATATGTGTGTGCATGCCATTTAGCCCTCACTTTTTAGCACTATGGCCACTGTTTTAGGTCTATTTTAGAGCTGCCTAATTCATGTATAAGTCCATCTTGCCATCCATTTGCATTGCCTCATGTATGCTTGCATGCTTGCATGCTTGCATAAGTGCTCCCCCATGCCATGTCGCATCCTTAGCTTGCATGCTTAGGTTGCATTGCATCTTACATGCATGCCTTGTTCCTTGACTTGATGATAGGAATTGGGCCTCGTTTGGTTTGATTTGGTTTGCATGCATTTGAAATCAAAGATTGCATACTTGGTTCTTTGGGCCATCATGCGTGGAAATGCGTGATTGGTGATCCGAGAATCGAGGCACATGCCCCTTTGAGTCGCAAACATGATAAGGGACATGGTTAATGCATACATGCCTTGAATTTTGCTGCCATGCTTTGCCTTGCCCTCTGTTGCTGCCAGTTGCAGGTTCTGCAGGCTTTCTCTGCCGACCGGCAGTGTAAGGTGCCGGCCGGCAATATTTTTCTGCCGACAGCTTCAATTTTGTGCCGATGGACACATGCCAGTGCCGGTGATGATCCCACTCAGCCGGTGGTACTCCCCAGTGCCCAGGGATGTAACCCTGAGGTTTTGACAGCCTCCAGAGGAGTGAAGGAAGGAAAACAGAGGCAGCTCATGCATGGTGGCGCGCTTCCCGAGGCGTTTTCCTGTTTTAATTAATTTATTTAATTTGTTAATTAAATTAGTTAATTTGTAATATTAATTAGCTTGCGTAGTTAATTAATTTGTAATATTTATTCGGTCCCTCCGAGCGAGGGCAAATTTGTAATAAGTGTGTGTGGGTGGTGTGTATGTCTTCCAACCCCACTTCTTTCTTCCCTTTTATTTACCTGCTTACGGTGGTAGATTAGGGCATGTTTAATTTAGCATACCTTATGCTACGCATGTGTGCATCCATGCATTTGTATTACATGCATTAGGCTCGGTACATCACGCTAATTGCATTCATACTTCAAATCAAAAATTGAATATGTGATAATTGTGCATTTTCACATGACATGTCTAGGATTAGCCGAGCCTATCTTAGCAACATTTTGTATGCGATGCATTAGGCACTTCACATGGACTTGGATCATGCATGTTTGCTAACAAGTTCTTTGTTTTGGCACGGAGTACTATGTAAGTATTTCCGCTTTAGCATATCACATGAGTGTGAATATTGCCATGACAGCATGCTTAACATATGGCTAGATGCTTATGTGTTAAACTGTTTTGAATGCCTGTGGGTGAAGGTTGGGTTGTTTGAGTTGGAAAAACTCGTTGAAATCCGTATTTTAGCCTACTTGCGAGTAGCAAATTCCAAAGCATTTTCAAACCGAATGGATATGCAATGTTTATTTCCAAATTAGGCAATCTAGTCTATACTTGTTTGCTGCGCGCATAACATAGTAATTCTAGGCTAATAAATGGAATAGGAACACATAAAGTTTTCAAAAACGGATATCACGGTTAGTAGAGGCCGGTCTTCGGACCGGGCGAAAGGGGGTGCTCATAGCTGACCTTCCCCGATCGTACCCAAGCTCCCGAGCCGAGACAACTCCGGTGATGACGGACATGTGGCCTTCGGCACCGAGTCAGGGTTTCCTAAATTTCCCCATTTTAAAAATATTTAGGTGGTGACTCTGTATCTGGCAAAGCAGTCCATGTTTGGCACTACTTTTTCAAAAATCTGTTTCTCAAAACGATTTGCCAGATTTGGACTCTTTGGTTCAGATTAAGAACCGTGACACAAATCGAGAGTCCGAACTGTAGCAGCGGGGTCCCCCTCCGCGGGCGTTGTTACACAAATAACCTAAGATCAGAACACACATGTGGATGTTTCTGCTTGCCTAGCTTCTGCCATTAACTCAGAATTCAAACGAAACATCGAAACAAAATTCATCATAGAGCCGAGTATTACTTCTTCTGAACCAATTCAGGTTAACATCATTAACTTAGGACCGAGTTGGATGGATCCCATCGCCGTATTTTTTTCCTCAGAACAGCTGCCAACAGATAAGAAAGAAGCCCACAAACTGCGGAATAAAGCCCTAGAATATTCCCTGGATCCCCAGGGAAATCTTTACAAAAAATCTCTCTTAGGGCCATATCTTGAATGTGTTCACCCAGGTAGAGTCGAAGACTTTTTGGCCAAAATACATGAAGGTAGTTGTGGTGCCCACTCTAAAGGGTGCTCATTGGCACACCGAGCCGTAACGCATGGATATTATTAGTCGACCATGTGTACTAATGCTGAGAACTACGTAAAGAAGTGTGATAAATGCCAAAAGTTCTCCCCATTAACTCACCTGTCTGCGGAAGAATTAAATTCCGTTACTAGTCCTTGGTCGTTCACTCAATGGGGCCTTGACATCGTCGGACCATTACTGCAAGCTCTAGGAAACAAACGATTCTTGATCGTTACAACAGACTATTTCATGAAGTAGGTCGAAACAGAATCACTGGCATATATCCGAGATGTCGATGTTAAACGCTTTGTGTGGAAGAACATTATAACTCAATTTGGCATACCAAGGGCACTTATAGCCTACAATGGCACCTAATTCGATTGTCGCATCTATCGGGAATTATTTAATACATACGGTATCCGGCCTTATTTTTCCTCACCGGCATACCCACAAAGCAACGGTCAGATGGAGACCTCTTATAAAGTTATCCTGGACGGAATCAAGAAAAGATTGGAGAAGGCCAAAGGCAAGTGGATTGAAGAGTTTTCTAGTGTATTGTGGGCCCACCGTACCACTCCGAGGCTGTCCACTGGAGAAACGTCGTACTCCTTATGCTTTGGGACAAAGACTATCATCCCTCTTGAGATCGGCATGCCCACTCTGAAATGAAAGGCTTTTGACACAAGGCGTAACAATATGATGTTGGCCTTAGATCTGAATTTGATTGAGGAGCGCCGAGATCGAGCTCTTGCGCGTATGGCGTGATATTAGCAACATCTCACCAAGTCATATAACCAGCATGTGCAATTGCACCGTTATGCCCTGGAGAATTGGTACTCAAGAAAGTGCTCCCTGCTACTAAAAACCCAACAGACAGAAAACTAGGCCCCAGCTGGGACAGCCCTTGCCAGATTGACTCGATCGCTGGCACAGGAGCATATCGCCTCCCAGACATAGCTGGTGAGAGTTTACCACAACCTTGGAATTCGACCCACTTGCATAAATTTTATCATTAAACTAACTTGTATGATATGCTAGTCCGCTTTTGCTTTTGCTGTTGTCCAAGCATGTAAAAATCTATGTGGTTTCTCAGTAGTACAATATGTCTTTCTTATTAACTTCTCGTTTCAATTTGCCACTTGATAAAAGCCTCCGAATTTGGAACGCCCCTCATGTTCGGCACAATTAGCCGAATAAGCCTCCAAACTCGAAGCTCCCTCCATTCTTGATCACGATTGGCTATTACAAAGACTTCGAATTCGAAGCACCCCTCGTGGTTGGCATAATTAGCCGAACAAGCCTTCGAATTCGGGGCGCCCTTTGTACTTAATCACGTTTGGCCATTACAATGCCTCTAAATTCGAAATGCCTTCTGTGCTTAATCACGTTTGGCCATTACAAAGCCTCCGAATTCGGAGCGCCCCTTGTCCTTGGCATGATTGGCCAAACAAGTCTCTGAATTTGGAGTGTCCTTCGTGCTTAATCACGTTTGGCCATTACAAAGCCTCTGAATTCGGAGCGCCCCTCGTGTTCGACACGATTGGCCAAATAAGCCTCTGAATTCGAAGCGCCCTTCGTGCTGCGCAAGGGTGGCCGAATCAATCTAAGGATTCAGAGTTCACGAAATCAGCGAAATTTAGTAATCAAATTACTGCAAGTAAACAAACACAATGCATATTTATTTCGAGCAATACACAGTTTTTAGCTATAAATCTTGCTACAAAGACAAATACATGGATTCTGTTAAAGTAAAAAGTACAATGCAAGTTTTTCTCGTTATTTAGGGTCTTTTCGGACTGAGACCTTCTTCTTTATCATCAGTTTTCTCAACATCATAGGCTTCGAAGGGAAATTTGTAGCTTTGGTACAACGACGATGTCGAGTCGATACCAGCAGCTTGCAAAGCCTTAGTCCATCTGTGCTTAAAACCACGGTTCTCGTATCAACAAATGTCATCCGCCAACTTTTCTTTAGTTTTCTCAATCCCGATCTTTCAGCAGTCAAAAAAACCTTCTTTATAGGCTCATGTTCTTATCGTTTCTTTTGCGAACATGCTTGTCGTATCCCGATCAGCTATGGCATGATCAAGCAGGTGCTGGTTTACTCTGTCTATTACAACCAGGTTCGTTGCGTCTGCCGATTGAGTTTGGGCAGCTTTGGCTTTTTTCAGTTCACTCTCGACCTTTTCCGCACAGCACTCTAAGTCCCGAATATGCCTTATTTTCTGTTCAATTTCTTTTTTCGCGGCTCGAAGGTGCATTCCAATCTCATATGAGTTATAGAGTCCCCTGACCGCTCCATGAATGCCCTCTCTGAAAATTTCATAGTCACCCCGTCCGATCATTAATTGTTGCACTTTGGGTGGAAACATTTGCCAAGTAAACTCGATTACCACGTTCGAATCCCGAATAATTGAGTACGCCTCAGTCATTGGCTTGTTCCTAATAAACACTGAAAAACTTAATAGGCACGGTGGCCTGCTCAGTTCGTTCCGCATTGAAGCAGGTACACTTCCAGTTCTTGAGTTCCCTCGTTGCTGTACCCCCTTTCTTGCTGATTTTTCCACTTCACCCCCTCTAGGGGACCTGCTTCCACGATGAGGGGACCTACATTTCCCTCCCCCCTCCGACTCCATTTTACCCATTCAAGAGGCTTCGGCACCAGTTCCGCAGTTCATTTCTACGTCTAGTTCAACTAACATCATTCATTCCCCTTTGCTGTTGAAGAATACTCTGCTAGACATACGAATTTTTTCTCAAGTCGACGCAGTGCCTTTTTTCCTTTTACATTCAATTAGGTCTGAGTAGCTTCCATTTAAAGAGGCCACAGGCCCCACACACACCTGGCCACCCTGCTTACTAATTACGATCGTAGTAATTACGAAGTACCCGCGGTTGCCGCCATCTTCTCATGTATTCGGCGGTTATGCTCAATGATCAATTGGGGCAAGAGCAGATTTGTTAATCTATTCAGCTTCTCTTCAAACATTTCGCTGAATTAGTACAATGCCCCACCTGATTCCATGAACATGTTTCGTCCATGTATTCGGCGATTATGCTCAGTGATAAACTAGGGCAAGGGCAGATTTGTTAATTTATTCAGCTTCTCTTCAGACATTTCGCCGAATTAGTACAACGCCCCACCTGACCCCATGAACATGCTTCGTCCATGTATTCGGTGGTTATGCTCAGTGATCAACTGGGGTAAGGGCAGATTTGTTAATCTATTCGGTTTCTCTTCAGACATTTCGCCGAATTAGTACAATCCCCACCTAACCCCATGAACATACTTCATCCATGTATTTGACAGTTATGCTCAGTGCTCAACTGGGTCAAGGACAAATTTATTAATCTATCCACCTTCTAGATTTATTAATGTACTCAGCTCTACAACCCTTTCATGTTTTTATTTTTGGTATGGTGATATGGCACATTTTAGTTTCTCAATGCTTAAACATTCACATTCATTCGCAAAACGGGCATTTTCATTAATAAACTACATGAGTACATTCACTTTATACATAAAAATGGCCTAAGTCCAAAATGAAGTGCTAACAAATGCTAACAAAACAATGGCAGAGGAAACAAAAGATAACAAAATAAAGGTAAAGGAAATTATCCATTACAAAAATGGTTGATCAAAAGTCCAAATCCTTTGGATTCCATTCCAGCGGTTCAACTTCTAATTGCTCATAGGGAATCGGCTGATCAAGAGTCATCTTGGCGGCCACCAAAGCTTTGAGCCATCCGTGCTTGAAGCCTCAATTTTCGAACTTCAAGGCTTGATCAGCATACAACTCATTGGCCTTCAACTCGCCGGCATCAAAGGCTTTGGCCGTATTTGCCTCCGCGAGCTCACTCGCATTCTTCTCATCTTCAAGATCGGTCTTTAATTTTGAGAGTTCTTCTTGAGCCAACTTTAGAAAGTCATCTATCAAGTTTTCTCTCCTTCAATGGCCCTTCGGAGTAGGTCGGCGTGTTGAACTTTCTCCTGAGCAATAATTGCCCTCGTCTGCTCTTCTCCCGCCGTCACCGCAGATAAATCGGTAATTATAGTAGCAGCCTTGCTCTGCTCTTCTTCTAACCGGCCTTCAAGGATGCTGAATCACTCTACGACGTCATAATGACGACGGCCGATCTCAGCGATCCTTCCCGTCGCCTAGCAAATCAATGAAGCCAAAACATGTTAGTCTAAGTAGTAATGGAAATTTCAGGTTTTGGAAAATTTAAGGCATTTTTGCAACTTACCAATATGGCCAACTATGCCACCAAAGCAATCGAGATGACATCCGATTCGGGGTAGAAAGTTGCCTTGTCTGCTGGCAAAGAAAGTGCCAAAGCCATACTTAGGGCCACGGTGGGATCTTTGATGGCCGACCCACTGGTTAGTACCGGCGCATTCTCCATCCGTGATTGGATGACGAATGTCTTGGATACATCATCTTCGATAGACAACATCTCCATTCTTGGTCGTTTCTCAATCGGCACTTCCACCAACTCAGTCACGACCTCGACATGTCGCTTCCGTTCTATTACATCGGCCCCCAAAACTTGTGTCTCGCTCTCTTCAGGAACCAATTTGACGACTATCGTTTCGCGAGCCATTTTCTCTTGAGAAACATCACGTGTTGGCGTTACTTAGCTCCCCCCAACCTCGCCGACTTTCCTCCTAGCCGCCAGCTTCGCTGCATTTCGTCGTCTGGCGAACAGGGCAAGTGATTCTTTGCCCATCTCTTCGGCTTCGAATTCGGCCCCAAGAAGATTTTCTAATCCTGTGAAAATGTCATCTTCTAGAGCAGATAAATCTACTCAGCCAGAGATGGAGGGGTGATCGGTGCACTAGTCAGGGCTAATGTGCTCAAATGCCAATTTAATTTCTCTGTTAAGTTTCTGATCCTCTGCACAGCCCTCTGACTACTCGTCTTCGCCGATCACTTCATCGGCGACAGAACCCTCAACACTAATATTCCTTAGACTTTTATAGCTAGGAAATATAAGTGCAATGAGCTGCCATTCATGCCTCGACACAAGGATATTGTCTGCGGCCAAGAAAGTGAAGTAGGTTGGATTATATCTCAGCAAAATATGGGTTGTACACCCTTGTCCTTGAAGGTTTGCACGGCCTTTATAATTAAGGACCGCCTTGACTTACCCCAGAATGGCTTTGTCCGCCGAGGTCAGTGCCCTTTTTAAGTCGTTGCCTCCAAGACAAACAAATGATTAGCACTCAATATTTGAGCCGAATAAATTGTTCATCTTTAAGTCAAGCTAACAATTCTAGTCGGCCATCTGGTATGCCTTTTTCCTTGGCACTGGGTCTTGGCGATCTTCCCCCTTACCGAATTCCCAATTACCTCGGATGGTGACCATGACATCGTCAACCCTTTTACCAGAGCTGGCAAGCATGGTTACCAAGTGATAGTCAACGTCTTTGGCTCTCAAAAAGTAATGGCCCTACCGACCGGTTGATTTCGCCATAACGTAATAGTGTTGAATAGCTAGGATTCCTAGGTTAAGACCTAGTCGGCAATTCAATTCTACTACGCCCATGATTATTCGGCAAAAGTTCACGTTAGGCTAGGAGGGAATTAATCCCTAATAGCGTAGGATTGTCCTAAGAAAACGATGAGGGGGAATCAAACTCCACCCTTAGTAATGGCCAAAAGAGGGAAGCTAATAGTGTTTGTGTCAGCCCTCTCTATGTCCACCACACTGTCTGCAACAAGGGATAGGTGGACATTGTCTGGGATGGAAAAATGACGACAGAAGGCTGTGATTCGCTCCTTTGAGAGAAGGGCTTTCAAATCCCTCGCCATTTAAAATGGAAAAATGGAATACAAACAAAATGTGTACTAAAGAAAAAACAAAACACGCAAGGGACTGGAATGAGAGCAGAATGAGAAGAGAAAGCAGAACTTACAAGTCAAAGAAGAAGATGAACGATGGGGAACGAAAATGCAGAAGTGCAGAAGTCCTGAATAAGGTTGGTGTAAAGAATGGCAAAGTAGGTTGAGAGCCTTTTTGATTCAAGAATATACGGAGGGTTGGTTTTCAAATCAAACATTAAATGACTGTCAAATACGAAGGGGCGGGAAACTGTAATGATTAAAATATCGCGCATGTTCTGACGAATTAGTTTCAAAAGGAGTGCAACCGCCGTATTTTCGAATTTCGAGAGTTTTCTGACATGGTGTCCGAGGAGAATGTTAACCAAACATGCCGACCAGAATGAACCTACTCAGATGTTTGCGGGGCAATTTTGGGGGCCGAGTTTAAGTCGACCTAGATCGGGCTTCATCGACCTCGTTTAGGAACCCTCCATTTTAGCCAAAAAGTTACTAAATTAGCTAAAAAGTAAACAACACATACCAAAAAGTCAAAGATTCTCTTTTCTCTTTACTTTTTGCACATCTTTTCATAAAAATCCAAAAAGTCATCCCAAACATACTAGTTTTTTTTAGCTCATATTTTAGCCAAATAGTCAAAAAGTTACTAAATTAGCCTGTTCCCAAATTAGGGCCGTGGCCAACTAAAACCTACCTGTAGGACCGAATAGTCCACGAATCCTGTGGAACGACGGGGGGTCCGGCTGTGAGGGCAGAGAGCCCATAATAGAAATAGGCCCCTAAAGAGCAATATAAAAGAGGAGGACCATCAGCCAAAGAGGGGAGAATGATAACTTGTGATAGGAGATAAACTGAAGAGAATATTAACTTGTCTGACGGAGTACTAATTCCGGCACCTTCGACCAGAGTATACATCATTATTTCAAGTACAAATTCGAGGATTAAGAAAATCTGCTTGGGCCAAAGGATATTTCCAGTGTGTAATAAATGGATGTGTACACTTTTGATTTTTTTTATTATGGAAGTATATATTTGAAATAAGAGCAAATTACACTAACAGTCTCTATAGTTTGGGGGTTGTGTCACTTTGGTCCCTGACTTTTCAATTGTGACACATTTAACCTTGAATTTTGAATCTTGTTCCAAAAAAGAACAATTGAAGATTTCATTGCTTAATTTCAAGGGTAAAATCGTCAATTTGATAAAATAAATTAATTTGAAAAATAAATGTCAAAAAATTATTTTTGAATTTTTAAAAATTATTTCTACCCACTAAAGATAAAATTATGTAAAATTCATAAATCTTTTAGAGATTTATTTATTTATTTATTTATTTATTTATTTATTTATTTATTTATTTTTACCAAATTAATTTTTATTATGTATTTGGATGATGATCATCATGTAATGGGTGGTTATTTTTATTTTCATTAAATTAGTTTCTAGTTTTTTCAAAAGTCAAATATGATGACAATTTTGATATCATTAACCAATCCGCTAAATAAAAAAAAATCTAAAACTAAAAATATTTCATATATTAAATGTACCGATTATAAATTAAAATCCTAACAACCACGCATTA